>NC_033795.1:41466331-41489729 GCF_001876935.1 Asparagus officinalis
TACCATATGTCTCAAGTTGTAAATCTGTAATCATTGATCCCAACTAAGAAGTAAAGAAGACAGTAAAAGAAATAAGATATCAACACATCGTATTTATAATATCTTCCACTATCACTGGAGAGATAGAATAAAATACCAACATATAATTTTGTATATTTTCAAAAGTAACGTATCTCAGTCATATAGTTCAATGATAGGTCGTATTCATAATCGGCATCTATCATACTTAGGCTATCAAGTAATTATTTCAATGCAACGGACTACTCTGTAGGTATCCTGAACTGTGTACAAGGCTCATTAGTCTCATCGCGATCTTAGTGCGTAACATGAGTGCGGGACGGACTACCAAATAGGCATCCTAGAAATACAGCTCACGAGCCTCATTTCACCCTAGTGCGGGACGGACGGCTAGATCAAGCCACCTAAAATCCGACTCAATTGCCTGTACATGTGGAATATCGACGCACTACCTCATGTAGTACTGAACTGAGCTCATCAACGATATCCACCTCATATAAATATTTGTATCTCTGATATGTTGACGCACTATCCCATATAGTACTAAGCTTTGCTCATCAAAAACAGTTACCTCATGTATAAACCGTGTATATCTGGTATGTCGACGCACTATCCCGTATAGTACTGAGTTGTGCTCATCAACGATATCCAACATGTATATGAACGATATCTAATTCAAATATAATCAAATCAAAATTTATCATAATCCCCTTGGGATTCTCAAATGTATAATATAATATATTCATGACTATATGTGTAATATCAAGCGGCTCAAAACTCTGCGAACGCACCTCAAAACGGCGCAACACAGCTCCACAAAATGAGCAGGAAAAACAGACACGATATCTGTTAGTAAAATAAGCATATCTTTCTCTATAAAAACTATTTTTACAAATGATTTTCTTTTTTGAAAACAAGATTCAAACATCTTTCAAATGGCATAAGTTTGGTTCAGTTTGGAGTTCATTTGTTATCCCAAATCTCCAGTTAAATATTATATATGTGCAGCCACTTTTCTGCAGGACATATTATTAGTAAACATAACATATTTTTCTCTATAAAAAGTCTTTTTAAGAATGATTTTCTGTTCTAGAAACTAGATACATATAGATTTCATTTAAAACTAGTTTGGTTAAATTTGGAGTTTGTTTGCTATCTTAAACTCTTAATTAAATAGTATACAAGTGTTGTAGTTTTCTACATAAAACATATATATAGTACATCACTTAAATTTCTCATATATGAATAAAATTATGAAAAAAACCCTAATGATTATGATCATGATACTATCATAAACAACAAAAAAAGATTATTTATCTAGTATTTGTTTTAAGGTTTACTATCAAAAATCTGACTTTTAACACCTCAGGTTAATATTAAAGCATGAAAACACATATTCAACATCATATTAATCATCATATTAATCATATTAATCATATTAATCATCTACACTAGTTATTTAACATCATATAATTTTGCCTCAAATATCGTTCTAAGCCTATGAGATAAACAGCAAGCAATTAAAAGTGCAAACAACCTGTTTTCTCCTTGCTACACGTCGATGATCTCGCCCTTATGTCGATATTTACTTCACAAAGCTCTCAAAATTCTCAATTTTAGGATTAGGGCTTTAGAGAGAGGAAATAGGGACTGCTAGGGTTTGAAACTATAATGTAAGGGTGATAATTTTTGTAAAAAACATAAGTATGTATATATATATATATATATGTAAACCTGAAATAAACCCGTTTGACCCGAACCAGGAAACCTAGTCTGACTAGGAAAACAACCTTCAGTATTTTGGCAATAACTTTCGCGTCCGACCTCGGAATGAGGTGATATAAGATTTTTTGGAAATATATTGAAGATACATACAACTTTGGTATTTTAAGTTTTTCTAGATTCTAACTGTTTTAGTGTGTAAAATGTATATACTTTTAACTGGTTGTTTTTCCCAGATTCAGGCCCGTGCACGTATGCATGATATCACTTCTATATTCACATATATATACTGAATTGATCTCAAATCAATTCTTAGCATACTAAAACATTAATAAATATTATTTTTTTATAATACAACACATTTATTATTTATTACAAAATATTCAAAATTTTTAGGGTTTTACATTCTTCCCCCCTTAAAAGAATTTCGTCCCCGAAATTTCGCAAACGTATCGTAGAGGTTAATAATACATTACCATAAATCTTCAGATATAAAACATTGAAATATCTACACTTAATACTCTAAAATGCGAATATTCTCACTTAACCCCTAACTAAACGGAACTAGTACTACGGGCGAAAAATCCAAACAAGGAACCTCCCATATATATACCATGTGTTCCGAATGATTAGATGTTAAGTGTTAACACCTCATTCTAGCGTTAAATATAAATATGACCATATGGGTAATCATGAACACCAATTAAAATCAATCAACTTACCTGTTCAAACAGGTGCGGGTAGTCGCGATGCATAACATCTTCGCGCTCCCAAGAATCTTCCTCGATATCTATACTTAACTATCTAGAATACAAATACTTCCACTTAACCTCTAACTAAGCGGAACAAGTACGTCGGGTGAAAAATCCAAATAAGAAATCCCCCATATATATACCATATGTTCCGAATAATTAGGAGCTAAGTGCTAATACCACCATTCTAGTGTTAAATATAAATATGAGCATATAGATAATCATAAATATAGACAAATCATATCCAAATAATTTACTTGCTCAAATAGGTGCAAGTCATCGTGATGCATATCCTCATCGCACCCCAAGAAACTTTCTCAGCTCCTTTCCGATAAATAGGTGCAAGTCATCGTGATGCATATCCTCATCGCACCCCAAGAAACTTTCTCAGCTCCTTTCCGATTCCATTGAACTTTAACTAAAGATATCACTTTGTTTCTAAGTCTCTTGTCCTCATTGGCAAGAATACACACATGAATTGTAATAATAGTTATATCATCAAGAATCTCAACCTCTGGCATGTCTAACATTCACTGCTGCTTCTCGTCACGTAGATGCTTCTTAAGTATCGAAACATGGAAGATGTCGTGTATACTCGACATTGAGGCTGGAAGATCTAGCCGATATGAAACAGCTCCAAAGCGCTCCACTCTCCTGATTGGACCAATATACCTCAGGGAAAGTTTCCCCCATCTACCAAATCGTTGAACTCCCTTTATTGGAAATATTTTCAATAATACATAGTCCCCAACCTGGAACTCTAATGGTCATTGTTTTTGATCTTCATAACTCTTCTGACGACTCTGAACTAAAAAATACGCTCCCGAATTATTGCTACTTTTTTATAGTCTATCTCACTAACTCCGGTCTAAGCAATAGGTTGTCCTCTGGTTCTGCCCAGCAACTAGGCGATCTACAAGGCCTCCCGTACAATGCCTCATACGGTGCCATACCAATTGTTACTTGGTAACTGTTGTTATAAATGAATTCAATCAATGGGATGTAGTCCTCCCAACTGCCCTGGAAATCTACAACACAAGCCCGCAACATATCCTTCAACCCTTAATTGACTCTCTCTATTTGTCCATCTATTTGTAGGTGAAACCCACAAGAATACGATAACTAGCTACCGGAAGAATTTTGGATGAATATCCTCGCATAAGTCTTTGGTCTAAAATCAAACTGGCTGAGGGTGTAAAGATCTCAGTACAATGAGCATCTCAAAGTTGAAATCCAATGTCGACGCTTCCTGCTCAATGCGTCTGCCACAATGTTTGCCTTCTCCGAATGATACTGAATCGCGAACTCATAACTATTAATAAACTCAACCCATCGTCACTGTCTTTAATTTAGTTCCTTCTGAGAAAAAGATATTTCAAGCTCTGGTGATCCGAAAAAATATCACGAATTGTATTCCATATGAGTAATGTCTCCATGTTTTTAGTGCAAAGACCATTACTGCTAGATCCAAGTCGTGTGTGGGATTGTTCTGCTCATGCGTCCTTAACTATCATGAAATATATTCTACTACTCTCCGGGTCTGTATCAAAATACCCCTATACCCGATAATGGTGCATTTGTGTAGATGATAAAGGTCTTATCACTGCTCGGAAACTTAGTCTTCAAAGTCTTAAAGGCTTCCTGGCACTTCGTGCCCCAAACAAACTGTACACCCTTCTTTGTAAAACATGTAAGCGGCATCGTAAATCTTCGAGAAGTCATGAATGAACTTTCTATAATAGCCTGCTAATTTCAGGAAACTACGAATATCTGTAGCTATTTTCGGTGGTTCCCAATCTAGTACGGCCTCTACCTTAGCTGGGTCTATTGTAATACCCTCCTGGCTAATAACATGGCCTAAAAATCTGACTTCAGAAAGCCAAAACTCGTACTTGCTGAACTTGGCGTACAACTGATGCTCCCACAATGTCTGCAATGCCAAACGAAGATGCTGCTCGTGCTCTGCCTCCAATCTCGAATATATAAGGATGTTATCAACAAAAATGGTCACGAATTGGTCTAAGTATGGATGAAAAACCCGGTTCATCAAATCCATGAATACATCGGGTGCATTGGTCAGCCCAAATTGCATGACGAGGAACTCAAAAGACCCATATCGAGTCAGAAAGGTGGTCTTGGAGATATCCATCTCCCGAACCCGCAACTGAGGATAGCCAAAACAAAGATCAATCTTAGAGAAATGCTACACTCCCTGTAGCTGGTCGAACAAGTCGTTAATCCTTGGTAATGAGTACCTGTTCTGGATAGTGACCTTGTTCAACTCATGAAAATTTATACATAGGCACATACTATAGTCCTTCTTCTTCACGAAAAGGACCAGCGCTCTCTACGGAGAATAACCCCTGCGAATAAAACCCTGAGATAATAACTCATCTAACTGGGTCTGTAGCTCCCTCATCTCAGCAGGTGCTATACGATAGGGTGCTCGGGATATTAGTACCGTACCTGACTGTAACTCGATGCAAAAACTCGATCTCTCTCACTGGAGGTAAACCTGGTATGTCCTGAAAGACATCCTGGTACTCTGAGACCACTCACGTCTCACTCAAATCGGCACCACGATCCCGTAGCATCACCTCCTCGATGTACGCTAGAAATAACTCCACAAACCGGTTGCCCTGTGAGGTCGCTACTATTAATTCAAACCCATAGGATGCTCGCAAGCTGACTGTTTTAGCAAAACAGTCCATACTAACATAAAACATGGTAGGATAATAGCCAATCTATATCGAGAATGACGTCGAACACCGACATCTGCAAAACGATTAGATCTATAATAAACTCGGACTCATCTAGACTGATGACACATCTCCTATAGACACTCCCTAATAGGGACACCTCCCCCTAAAGGAGTAGAAACGGATAACGGTACATCTAAAGGATGTGCAACTAGCTGAAACATATCCATGAATGTATGAGAGATAAAGAATGAGAAGCTTCTGAATCAAACAAGATCCGAGCTGGAAAAGAAAGAATGAGAAGCTTCTGAATCAAACAAGATCCGAGCTGGAAAAGAATAATCACTAAGAAAGCTCCACTCGCACCATGATCACGCGGTACGATTACATAAACTCTGCCGGTGGCTGGTGACTGCTATGTTACTGGCGGTAGAATTTATGGGACTATCTATCCCTTAGGAATTTCCTGGGTAGCGTGAATTTGGCATGTTGGTCCCTCTATCCTCGGAATGGTAGGTGGTTCCTCGATATTCTGCTACTGGTTGTAACCGTGGCCCTGCGACTATTGACCCTGACCACTGATCTGCTGGTGGTGATAAAAAAAATCCTTACCCTATTGCTGGGTTTCTCATAGTCTTACAAAATGTTTATTGTCCTTGCCCTGGTCTCCGGACAATCCTACTTTCAAAATTAACTCTTAGTACGTCTCTCTGCCCCAATCGGGTTAGGTCTAGCTGCTTCCCGAAATAGTAGATGAAATCCTTCTATGAAATTAACATTCGCTGCTTCGGCATAATTAGAATCGGTGCTATCCTCCGGCGTCGTCCTTTAAGCTGAATATAACTAATCTCCGCCTATGTACTGAGTCAACATTAAGTAAATCTAAAAGTATTTCCCATATATTTCCTCCATTTATAGGTTGTAACTGAATCCGATGTGCCCTAAAATTTTTGTTCTCCCAACTTCTAATATCTTCCTCAATCTTACCGAGCCAAGCTTCTTATTCCGCGACTCTATTAATAGTTGGATGTGGCGATGGTGAGATCTTTGGCGTTACCTCTTTAATAGGTACGGCTAGTACAACTGGTGGTGGAACTTCAGAGAGTAAAATTTAGCTTGTTACTCACTCCTCGAGTGTTGCTAGTCTATGCTTCTGTAATCAGTGTTACCAAGTCGATCAGATACTTTGGAGCCTACTGCGGCTCGATCTACCACGTCCTCGTTCCAATGTTTATAATACCAGGAGGAGAGCTTATTTGACACAGTAAGTGAGATCCCAATCATAAATAACATAACATATACCAATAGGAAAAAATCGTATCACTTATCATTCATGCATTTACTTTTCAATCAAAGTAAGGTAGTTGTCACCAAAAAAAAATTTTGTAACTTTTTAAATATACGTATATAATGTCCTCACTCATTCTAGGAATTCCTAGCGGACTCTATACATGATTCCTAGGAAACTCTATACTAACTCCACGACTCGACATAGGAATGATCCTAGGATGCTGGAACTAGAGCTCTAATACCAACTGTGACGCCCCTGGGTTCACACAAGGCTGCAGTCCAAAATAAAACCAAAGATGTCAAACCTGCCATGCAACCACACTGTGCATAAACATGTTTTACCAATCACAGTAATATCCTCTAGTAGAACCAAAAAGAAGTGCAGGTACAAACAGGCAAAATAAAGGGAATAAATATACAGTAATATCCTCTAGTAGAACCAAAAAGAAGTGCAGGTACAAACAGGCAAAATAAAGGGAATAAATATAATAGACATGATATAGAAGAGATATCTCATAAATAAAAAGAATCATGTCTCAACTATAATACATCTGATATCTGAATAATGAAAATGTCTCAACATGAATCAACTAAAAATCATACTAAGGCACACTACCTTTATAATATGAATATGAAACTCTAATGTCTGGATAAAACTCAAAACTACAGTGGAATCTCTACAAGTAAAAATACACGACGGCGACTATGCCAGAACTACGTCACCCTGCGGCTCTCCGAAACTCTAAACTACCTGAAAAGTAATTTAAAAGAAAAAGAACAACAACAAGAACGTCAGAACGCTACAGCAAGATTACCTCCATCCGCCCCCAGGGGAAGGGCTACTAGATGGAGTGGAGACTCTATCTATTAAGCATAGTCTACTTAGATTCATTTTTCCTGTATCTAAGTAGGATTAACATTTAGAAACCTACAACACGAGACGTAGTACATCGAGCGAAATAATCCATTTAGAAACCTACAACACGAGACGTAGTACATCGAGCGAAATAATCCAAACAAGGAAACCCTCATGTATATACCATAAGTCTCAAATTGTAGATATCTAAACATTAATACTGAACTAAGAAAACACAATCTAATGAAACCAATAATTAGAAATCCATAACACAAGATTGGTACGTCGAGCGAAATAATCCAAACAAGGAAACCCTCATATATATACCATATGTCTCAAGTTATGAATCTCTAATCATTGATCCCAACTAAGAAGTAAAGAAGACAGTAAAAGAAATAAGATATCAACACATCGTATTTATAATATCTTCCACTATCACTGGAGAGATAGAATAAAATACCAACACATAATTTTGTATACTTTCAAAAGTAACGTATCTCAGTCATATAGTTCAATGATAGGTCGTATTCATAATCGGCATATGCCATACTTAGGCTATCAAGTAATTGTCTCAGTGCAACGGACTACCCTGTAGGTATCATGAACTGTGTACACGGCTCATTAGTCTCATCGCGATCTCAGTGCGTAACATGAGTGCGGGACGGACTACCAAATAGGCATCCTAGAAATACGACTCACGAGCCTCATCTCACCCTAGTGCGGGACGGACGGCTAGATCAAGCTTCCTAAAATCCGACTCAATGGCCTGTACATGTGGAATATCGACGCACTACCTCATGTAGTACTGAACTGAGCTCATCAACGATATCCACCTCATATAAATCTTTGTATCTCAGGTATGTCGACGCACTATCCCATATAGTACTGAGCTGTGCTCATCAACGATAGTTACCTCATGTATAAATCATGTATATCTGGTATGTCGACGTACTATCCCATATAGTACTCAGCTGTGCTCATCAACGACATCCAACATGTATATGAACGATATCTAATTCAAATATAATCAAATAAAATTTTATCATAATACCCTTAAAATTCTCAAATGTATAGCATAACATATTCATGACTATACGTGTAACATCAAGCGGCTCAAAACTCCGCGAACGCACCTCAAAACGGCGTAACACAGCTCCACAAAACGGGCAGGAAAAATAGACGGAACATCTGTTAGTAAAACAAGGATATCTTTTCCTAGGAAAATTATTTTTACAAATGGTTTTATGTTTTGAAAACTAGATTCACACATCTTTCAAATGGCATAAGTTTGGTTTAGTTTGGAGTTCATTTGTTATCCTAAATCTCTAGTTAAATATTATATATATGTAGCCGTTTTTTTGCAGGACATGTTATTAGTAAACACAACATATCTTTCTCTATACAAAGATTTTTAAGAATGGTTTTCTGTTTTAGAAACTAAATATATATATAGCTTTCATTTAAAACTAGTTTGGTTAAATTTGAAGTTTGTTTGCTATCTTAAACTCTCAATTAAAAATTATACAAGTGCTGTAGTTTTCTGTAGAAAAACATATATATAGTATATCACTTAAATTTCTCATATATGAATAAAATTAAGAAAAAACCCTAATGATCATGATCATGATACTATCATAAACAGTAAGAAAAGATTATTTATCTAGCATTTGTTTTAAGGTTTACTATCAAAAATCTGACTTTTAACACCTAAGGTTAAGATTAAAACATGAAAACACACATTCAACATCATATTAATCATCTACACTAGTTATTTAACTATGGAGATAGGTTTGGATGAAGATAATCTTACCTCAAATATCTATCTAAGCCTCTGAGATAAACAGCAAGCAATTAGAAGTGCAAACAACTCATTTTCTCCTTGCTACACGTCGATGATATCGCCCTTGTGTCGATATTTGCTTCACAAAGCTCTCAAAATTCTCAATTTTAGGGTTAGGGCTTTAGAGAGAGGAAATAGGGACTGCTAGGGTTTGAAACTCTAATGTAAAGATGATAATTTTTGTGAAAACATAAGTGTATATATATATATATATATATATATATATATATATATATATATATATATATATATATATATATATATATATATATATATATATATATATATATAAGCAAAATTGACCCAAACCAGGAAATCTAGTCTGACTAGGAAAATAACCTTTGGTATTTTAGAAATAATTTTTGTGTCCGATGTCGGAATGAGGTGATATAAGATTTGTTGGAAAGATCTTGAAGATACCTACAATTTTGGTATTTTAAGTTTTTCTAGATTCTAATAGTTTCAGTGTGTAAATACATATACTTTTATCTGGTCGTTTTTCCCAGATTCTGACCCGTGCATGTGAGCATGATATCACTTCTATATTCACATATATACATTAAATTGATCTCAAATCAATTCTTAGCATACTAAAACATTAATAAATATTATATTTTTCATAATATAATATATTTATTATTTATTACAAAATATTCAAATTTTTAGGGTTTTATGCAACATCGTGATGACTCACATGTCATACACTGCGAGCTCAATGGGGAGAGGTGAGCTGCCCAGTCACCACATTATTCTCATATAAAAATAATATGATATTAATATATATAATAATATATTATGAAAATATAAAAGATATAATAAATATTGTGTGTGTGTGTGTGTATAATGTATTAGTAATATATAATATATATAGTATATATACGTATGTATATATAAATTATATTAATATTATAAATATAAATATATAAATAATAATTAATATATATAAGATAAAATAAGTATATCATAGTAATGTATAATAATAATTATATATGTATAATATATATATATTAATATTAGTATATTATATATATATATAATATATATAATTTTATAGTATTATTTATATATTTATTTTATCTATATACTATGAAAATATATGTATGTAGTAATGATATAATACATAAGCATAACATATATATATATAAATATAATATATATTATATTAATATGTATATATATATATTAAGATATTATAGATTAACTATAATAGTAATATTATTAGTATATATATTTATATATATAATATAATGAATATATTACATAAATATATATAATATATATATGATAAGAGAGAGAGAGAGAAATATGAGTAACCTTGTACAGAACACAAATTTGGCTGTGGTAGTGATTGTTTCACATCCATGCCTACTCACATACCCATTTGAATTTGTTCCCACATTTAATAGTGGAGGGATTTGACACCGTCAGAACCAAGCATATTTAATTTTTTTCTGTACCAGCAAACCATATTCCATCTATACTATTATATATCTAATATTATATTATATATGATATATATAATATATATATTATATATATATTAATAATTATATAATAGGTATTATATATATAGTAGAATATAATATATATATATATAGTATTGAGGAAGTGTTCCTAATGGACGCCTTAGATAATCATCTAAGGACGGCGGCTAAAATACATATTGAGTTATACTCTGGAGATTCTGCTTATATGAACTTGAATTACATAGTTCTGAAAAACCCCAAAAACCACTAATTGGGTGAACCGTCGTGTTTGATCCTCTTTACCCACTCGTATCATTTACTAGCTCGAAGAATAGAACATTCAATCTTACGTAGTGTCAAACGATGATTGAGTTCACCGAACCCAAACTGGTGTGTTGAGGTTAGAATATGTAGATTAAGTTTAATGATGCGAATATCTATAATATATGGCCATCAGGTAATTTAGCCGCGTTCCTTAAGATTATTTATGCTAAGCGTCACCGGTTAGGAACGATTCGTCATATATATATATATATTATATTATATATATTATATATATTAATATATTATATTATAATATAACGTCCTGGTACGAGCAAGGTCTGCAGTCCCAAGGTGATAACCGCAAGAAAATGTCAAACCTGTCATGCACCACACCGTGCAACAACATGTTTCACCATCACAATTAACATCTATCTAGTAGAGTCAATAACAGGTATAGGTACAAAAGCAAGTAAAAGACAATACACGAAGGACTGATGAAATGATAATAATCAAATTAATGTCTCATTACCCAACATACAGAAATACATAGTCAATGTCTGAGTAGATAAACTGGAATACTCAACAAGTCTCAAATACAAATATTTGACAAGAAGGAAATAAGGCACACAGCCTTTACAACTTCTAGAACAATACTCTCAAATGTCTAACAAAATCTATAGTGGAGCTCCAACATAAGCATAACTAAACAGCTGAACACTAAAGTGTGTCGCCATCAACCTGCGACTCTCCGAACTACTGGCTCGTTACCTGAAATGGGGAGGGACAACGAGCATCAAAGCGCTAGCGAGTAACATCACAACCAACCCCAAAGGAATAGGGCTCGTTGTATAAGAAAATACAGATAATACGTAATAGATATAAAATCATTGATCTTACTAAATAGGGTTTTAGTATTTAGAAATTTACAAAACGAGAATAGGTACGTCAAGCGAAATAATCCAAACAAGGAAACCCTCATGTATATACCTTATATCTCAAATTGTAAACCCCTAACCACCAAACCCGAGGTTCAAGTACAGGAACAATAATAAAAGAAATACAACTAATCTCAGAACATAAGTGCAGTGCCATGTCATTGCCTACATGAATATCATGTTATAGCTTACATGAATGTCATGTCAAAATCTACATAAGTGTCATGTCATGGGCTTCTGTGAGAAAGTCATATGCAGGGTTAAGAACTATGTCCGATATAGGAACTATATACTGTAGTTTCCAAACTCATGGAATAAGTGGTAAATGTCCAACACGAGGACTGAAATGGATTATAGTCCAACACGAGGACTTCTATGGATTATAGTCCAACACGAGGACTTCTATGGATTATAGTCCAACACGAGGACTGTGAAATGTTGAAAATATCGCTGAGATACATAGTGAAATCTACTTATATCAATTCACACTCAAATCAGTGTGTATATCCCTAATTGGTACCCTCAGATCATCTATTATGCATGGATACATGGTAAGACTAAAAACTAGAGTCAAATAATAGGCAAAATCCTCGAACATGAATAAAACATATAGAACAGGGATTTTGCTCCAGACTGTGCGGCGGTCGACCATCCTGGTCGACCGCACTCTAATACGCGCCTGGCGGTCGACTGCTGTGGCATCGTGGTCGACGGCGCAGAGCGTCGCGGTCGACCGTAACGGCTTTGCGGTCGACCGCAGCCCTTCAGCGCGCCCAGCGGTCGACCACCGCGGTCGACCACCGCGGTCGACCACAGAGCTGACAGAAGCCCAAATCTGGGTTTTTGTCAGCTCAAAATCTGAAACAAAATTTTGATTTTTTATGACAAGTAAAAGTTCTAACTTCTCTAAAATCATACAGTAGAAGAACAATGCATTTTTAAGCATGTAAACCATATACCCAAAATTCTAAATACAAGAGAAACATGTTAAAAACGTTTGATAATAGTAAAATGATTTAACTCTTTGTTTAAGCAATTTCAGATCTAGATCTTCATTAAACAGAAAAATTTGTGAACTTTTATAAACTGAAACCTTTGATTCTTTTAATCCATATTATAGAGAACTCAATTTCATACGAAAATACCTTTTGGGCTTATCAAAACTCATGAAAAAAATCAAAAGAAAATCATAGAAAATATGGGTGAGGGATTGGGCGAGATAATACTCGCCTCAGGTGCTGCGGAATCTCCTGTAGATTATCTCCTTGAACCTGAACTGCAAAATCCCACTGCAAACCTCTTCAAAAATTCCCAAAAACGCCAACCGCTGCTAGGGTTTAGAGAGGAGAGAGAAGGGGGCTAGGGTTTTGGATCTCAGATGAAGAGAGGCTCTTTTGGGTTGATTAGTATATGTACTAGTCCCATAACCCAACCCGAAACCCGCTAAGACCCAAACAACCCGCTAAAACCCAAACCCAGAAAAAAGTCTCTGTCCGTTGCGCGGTCGACCGCCGCGGTCGACCGCACAACAGGAAAATCAAATCCTGTTGTCTGCTGGACTATCTATTGATTTCTCTCACATATAGCCACATGTAGGGTTCCCAAACACTGATAAACATATACATCTTATATATATATGATTATTTATCACAAAAAAAATATGTATTACTATTAATTCACACATTTTCATTATAAAATTTTTTTTGGGGTTTTACATTCTTCCCCCCTTAAAAGAATTTCGTCCTCGAAATTTGGAAATCATACGTATCTCGCAATATGAACTTCTAGATGAACATATAGAATTATTTATATCTAACGATCTAAAATGGTAATACTCCCGCTCGAACCCTAATCTAGTGGAACTAGTACATCGGGTGAAAAATCCAAATAAGGAACCCCCCATATATATATCATGTGTTCCGAAAGATTAAGAATTAAGCGTGAATATTCCCATTCTAGTGTTAAATGTAAATATAACTATGTGTTCCGAAAGATTAAGAATTAAGCGTGAATATTCCCATTCTAGTGTTAAATGTAAATATAACTAAATATATAAACATCATACAAGATACACATTATAAAAATTTTAATTTACCTGTTCGAATAGGTGTGGGTAGTCGTGACGCAAATCCTCTTCGTGCTCCCAAGAAATCTCCTCAATGCCTCCTCGGTTCCACTGAACTTTCACCAAGGGAATTACCTTGTTTCTAAGTCTCTTATCCTCTCTAGCAAGAATACGAACCGGAATCTCGACTGTAGTCAAATCCTCCTGAAGCTCAATCTCTGGTGCATCCAATACTCGCTGCTGCTCTTCATCATGCAAGTGTTTCTTGAGCATAGAAACATGAAACACATTGTGTATACTAGACATCGATGCTGGAAGATCTAGTCTGTATGACACAACTCCAACACGCTCCAGAATCTGAAATGGTCCAATGTATCTCGGCGCAAGCTTCCACTGTCGTCTGAATCGCTGTACGCCTTTCATAGGCGATACCTTCAGCATGACTGAGTCTCCAACCTGAAACTCCAAGGGTCTTCATCTCTTATTGGCATATCTCTTCTGCCGACTCTGAGCTGCTAGAATCCTCTCTCTGATTAAGGCTATTTTCTCAATAGTCTGTCTTACCAACTCCGGCCCAAGCATCAAACTGTCATCCGACTCGGCTAACATATCGGTGACCTACAAGGTCTCCCGTACAATGCTTCATACGGGGCCATACCAATCGTTGCTTGATAACTATTGTTATAAGCGAACTTTACCAGTGGAATATGATCCTCCCAACTGCCCTGAAAATCAATGACACAAGCTCGCAACATGTCTTCCAACACATGATTTACTCTCTCTGTCTGACCATCCATCTGAGGGTGGAAAACACTGTTGAATGATAGACTGATGCCAAAAGAGTCCTGAAAACTCCTCCAAAAGTACGAAGTGAACACCGAACCTCGATCCGATACAATCGTGTCTAAAACTCCATGAAGTCGAACTATCTCCCAGATAAATATCCTCGCATATGCCTCGGCGGTATAAGTCGTCCTCACTGGAATGAAATGTGCCGACTTCGTCAACCGGTCCACAATCACCCAAACCGAATCATTCCACTTCTTCGACTTCGGCAACCCTACGATGAAGTCCATAGAAATGTCCACCCACTTCCACTCTGGAATGGGTAAAGGCAGAAGTGTTCCCGTCGGTCTCTGATGCTCTGTCTTCACCTGCTGACAGGTAAAACACTTAGCCACATACTCTGCAATCTCCTTTCGCATACCACTCCACCAAAAGTGTCTCTTCAGGTCCTTATACATCTTAGTAGTCCCTGGATATACAGTGTACTGAGTACGATGAGCTTCATCAAGTAACTCTCTCTTCAGCTCGGCACTGGCTGGCAAGACTAGTCTGCCCTTCATCCGGAGACCTCCATCTGCTCCAATGATCCAATCGGTCTTAGGCTCCCTGGATATCTGCTCCTTTCGGATTTGAATCCAAGAGTCTCCCAACTGAGCTCTGACAACTCTGTCACTCCAAGATGGTTGCACTGACATAGCTCCCAAAAATGCATTGGTTCCTCTAATCTCGGGTCTAAAATCAAACTGGCTAAGAGTGATAAGATCCCGATGTAATGAACACCTCAAAGCTGAAACCTGATGTCTACGCTTCCTACTTAAAGCATCTGCCATGACATTCGCCTTCCCCGGATGATACTGGATCGCGAACTCATAGTCCTTAATAAACTCAATCCATCTCCTCTGTCTTTGGTTGAGTTCCTTCTGGGAAAAGAGGTACTTCAGACTTTGATGGTCTGTGAATAACTCAAACTGCACTCCATATAGGTAGTGCCTCCATGACTTCAGTGCAAATACCACTGCTGCCAACTCCAAATCATGAGTGGGATAGTTCTGCTCATGCACCCTCAACTGCCATGAGATATAAGCTAATACCCTCTGATTCTGCATCAATACGCCTCCCAAGCCTGCCAACGATGCATCTGTATATACGACGAATGTCTTGTCGCTACTCGAAAAAGTCAAAACCGGTGCTGTAGTCAACTTAGTCTTCAAAATATCAAAGGCCTTCTGGCACTCCATGCTCCAAACCGGTGCTGTAGTCAACTTAGTCTTCAAAATATCAAAGGCCTTCTGGCACTCCATGCTCCATATGAATTGTACACCCTTCTTAGTAAGGTGTGTAATAGGCGTCGCAATCTTCGAGAAGTCCTGAATGAACTTCCTATGATATCCAGCTAAACCCAAAAAGATGCGAATCTCTGTCACCGTCTTCGGTGGCTCCCAATCAAGAACTACCTGACCTTAGCCGGGTCCACTGCTATGCCCTCCCTACTGATGACGTGGCCAAGGAATCTGACTTCTGGAAGCCAAAATTCGTATTTGCTGAACTTGGCATACAGCAGATGCTCCTAAAGAGTCCTCAACGCTATCCATAGATGCTCCTCGTGATCCGCCTCTGATCTCGAGTAAATAAGAATATCATCGATGAAAACGATCACGAACTGATCCAAGAAGGGATGGAAAACTCGGTTCATTAATTCCATGAATACCGCGGGTGCATTGGTCAACCCAAATGGCATGACCAAGAACTCGAAAGAACCATATCGAGTAAGAAAGGCGGTCTTGGGAATGTCAATCTCCCTAACCCGCAACTTATGATAGCCAGAACGAAGATCAATCTTTGAGAAATACTGCGCCCCCTGCAACTGGTCAAACAAGTCATCAATCCTAGGTAGTGGGTACCTATTCCGGATAGTGACCTTGTTCAACTCTCTATAATCTATGCATAGTCTCATACTACCGTCCTTCTTCTTCACGAAGATGATCGGCGCGCCCCACGGAGAATGACTCCGGTGAATAAAACCCTGAGCTAATAATTCGTCCAACTGGGTCTGAAGCTCCCTCATCTCAGCTGGTGCCATACGATAGGGTGTGCGGGATATCGGGGCTATGCCTGGCTGCAACTCAATACAGAACTCCACCTCTCTCACCGGAGGTAATCCAGGTATGTCCTGAAAGACATCCTGATACTCTGAGACAACCCTAGTCTCTAATAACTCAGCACCCCGATCCCATCGCATCACCTCCTCGATGTACGCTAGAAATGACTCCGCAAATCGGTTGCCCTGAGAGGTGGCTACAATCATCTCGGACCATCGGACGCTCGCAACTTGACTGTCTTCGCAAAGTAGTCAATACTAATATGGTAGAAAGACAACCAATCCATACCAAGGATGACATCAAACTCGGACATATGCAACACTATCAAATCAACTATGAACTCCGACTCGTCTAAACTGACGGTACACCTCCTACAAACGCACTCCAGAAGTGATACCTCACCTAAAGGGGTGGAAACAGATAAAGGGGTGTCTAGAGGCTGAGCTACGAGCTGGAGTCTAGCCATAAATGCATGAGAAATGAAAGAATGCGAGGCTCCCGAATCGAAAAGAATACGGGCGGGGAAAGAATCCACAAGGAACGTACCCTCCACTACGACTCCGCTAGCTCCATGATCACGGGGAACTACTGCATAAACCCTGCCCATGGCTGGAGACTGCTCTGCTACTGGAGCTCAAGAAAATGGGACAATCTGTCCCTGAGGAAACTCCTGAACTGCGCGAACTTGCCCCTCAGTCCTCTGGACTGCTGGCGGTGCCTCAAGCCTGTTCTGCTGGCCCTGACCTCTGCCCTGATGTCGCTGCTGTTGTTGCTGCTGGTTCGGACCCCTACCCTACTGAGCTCCTGCTGGTGCGCTACGACACTCTGATGCCTTATGCCCGATCTTGTGATAGTTAAAACAAGATCCCTGAAACTTGCGCTGGTGATGCGATCTCTGATCCTGCTGGGGTCCCTTTTTATAAGGGCCCTGATGCTGCTGCTGATGCCCAGAAAAAGATCTCTTGTTCTTGCCTTTGTCACCGCTCTGCCCTGCCTTGGCCTTCCCTTCCTTATCCTTCTAGAACATGCTAGTCTCAATCTCCTGTGAAGTGGCGGCCTCAGCTACCTACCTAACTGAATAGAACCTCCTCGAGACTAGGTATCGGCGGAGATTAGGGTGAAGCCTTGCCAAGAACATCTGAGCCTGACGCTCTCCTGTCTGCCACATACCCGTGAAATGTAGCAACTCCATGAACCTGCTCTCAAAATTTGCTACGGGCATGTCCCCCTGAGTCAACCTGGACAACTCAAGCTCCTTCCCAGTCCGTGCTGCAGAAGAAATGTACTGCCCATCAAAGAAGTATATTTAGTCCTCCCATGTAAGGGTCATCCTCTGCTCTGGAGTAAACTGAAGTCGGTACCATCTCCCGGCATCTCCCTTCAAGCTATAGGATGCCAATCTCTGCTTCTGCACTGAATCCACACCGAGTATGTCCAGGATATTGCCCACATCCTCCTTCCACTTATGGGCTGCGAGAGGGTCTGGTGATCCCTGGAATTCTGGTGCCCTCATCTTTTGGTACCTCTCAACTATACGGAGGCAAGCCTCCTGCTCTGTGGCTCTATCTGGGACTGCTAAAGGAACAGCTACAGGCGCTACCTCTGGGTCTCTCTCTGATTGGGACGGCTGGTATCCCCTGTGGTGGAACTACTATAGGTGGTGGTGATGGTGTCCGCGGTGCTATATGAGTCGTCACCAACTCCTCAATGGCTGTCATCCGGGCAATTAGAGGAGCCATGATGTCCACCAAATACTGAGGAGCCTGCTATGGCTCGGGTGGAGTCTGCTGAGGCTCGGATTGAGCTGACTGTTGCTCAGATGGTGTCTGCTGTGACTCTGCCTGGCTAGCTCTCCGAGTACGAGGTCTACCACGTCCTGTCATCTCTCTGATCATAAGAAAATGAGAGTTTATGAGTCAAAATAGACATTTATAAATAACGTATCACATTAAAATTTTCACAACATATAGTATTCACACAAATACTTTGAATTTACACCAAATAGTTATCATAAAAAAAATTCTCAAATTTTGAGATATACGCATATATCGTCCTCACTCATACTAGGAACTCCTTACGGACTCTATACATGAATCCTAAGAAACTCTATCCTAGCTCCATGACCCGACACAGGATGATCCTAAGGATATTGGAACTAGAGCTCTGATACCAACTATGACGCCTCTGGGTTCACACAAGGCTGCAGTCCAAGGTGAAACCAAGAATGTCAAACCTGCCATGCACCATAACGTGCAACAACATGTTTCACCATCACAATTAACATCTATCTAGTAGAGTCAATAACATGTGTAGGTAAAAAAGCAAGTAAAAGATAATACACGAAGGACTGATGAAATGATAATAATCAAATTAATGTCTCATCACCCAACATACAGAAATACATAGTCAAGGTCAAGTCTCAAATACAAATATCTGACAAAAAGGAAATAAGGCACACAGCCTTTACAACTTCTAGAACAATACTCTCAAATGTCTAACAAAATCTATAGTGGAGCTCCAACATAAGCATAACTAAACAGCTGAACACTAAAGTGTGTCGCCATCAACCTGCGACTCTCCGGGCTCCTGGCTCGTTACCTAAAATGGGGAGGGAAAACGAGCGTCAAAGCGCTAGCGAGTAACATCACAACCAACCCTAAGGGAGCAGGGCTCGTTGTATAAGAAAATACAGATAATACGTAATAGATATAAAATCATTGATCTTACTAAAGAGGGTTTTAGTATTTAGAAATTTACAAAATGAGAATAGGGACGTCAAGCGAAATAATCCAAACAAGGAAACCCTCATGTATATACCTTATATCTCAAATTGTAAACCCCTAACCACCAAACCCGAGGTTCTAGTACAGGAACAATAATAAAAGAAATACAACTAATCTCAGAACATAAGTGCAGTGCCATGTCATAGCCTACATGAATATCATGTTATAGCTTACATGAATGTCATGTCAAAATCTACATAAGTGTCATGTCATGGGCTTCTGTGAGAAAGTCATATGCAGGGTTAAGAACTATGTCCGATACAGGAACTATATACTGTAGTTTCCAAACTCGTGGAATAAGTGGCAAATGTCCAACACGAGGACTGAAATGGATTATAGTCCAACACGAGGACTTCTATGGATTATAGTCCAACACGAGGACTGTGAAATGGTGAAAATATCGCTGAGATACATAGTGAAATCTACTTATATCAATTCCTACTCAAATCAGTGTGTATATCCCCAATTGGTACCCTCAGATCATCTATCATGCATGGATAGATGGTAAGACTAAAAACTAGAGTCAAATAATAGGCAAAATCCTCGAACATGAATAAAACATACAGAACAGGGATTTTGCTCCAGACTGTGCGGTGGTCGACCACCCCGGTTGACTGCACTCTGATACGCGCCTGGCGGTCGACCGCTGTGGCATCGTGGTCGACCGCTGTGGCATCGTGGTCGACCGCGTAGAGCGTCGCGGTTGACCGTAACGGCTTTGCGGTCGACCGCAGCCCTTCAGCGCACTCAGCGGTCGACCGCAGAGCTGACAGAAGCCCAAATCTGGGTTTTTGTCAGCTCAAAATCTGAAACAAAATTTTGATTTTTATGACAAGTAAAAGTTCTAACTTCTCTAAAATCATACAGTAGAAGAACAATGCATTTTTAAGCATATAAACCATATACCCAAAATTCTAAATACAAGAGAAACATGTTAAAAACGTTTGATAACAGTAAAATGATTTAACTCTTTGTTTAAGCAATTTCAGATCTAGATCTTCATTAAACAGAAAAATTTGTGAACTTTTATAAACTGAAACCTTTGATTCTTGTAATCCATATTATAGAGAACTCAATTTCATACGAAAATACCTTTTGGGCTTATCAAAACTCATGAAAAAAATCAAAAGAAAATCATAGAAAATATGGGTGAGGGATTGGGCGAGATGATACTCACCTCAGGTGATGCCGAATCTCCTATAGATGATCTCCTTCAACCTGAACTACGAAATCCCACTGCAAACCTCTTCGAAAATTCCCAAAAATGCCAACCGCTGCTAGCGTTTAGAGAGGA
Organism: Asparagus officinalis; assembly: GCF_001876935.1. Taxonomy (NCBI): domain Eukaryota; kingdom Viridiplantae; phylum Streptophyta; class Magnoliopsida; order Asparagales; family Asparagaceae; genus Asparagus; species Asparagus officinalis. The sequence continues at coordinate 41,487,201 of NC_033795.1, forward strand.
GAGAGAAGGGGGCTAGGGTTTTGGATCTCAGGTGAAGAGAGGCTCTTTTGGGTTGATTAGTATATGTACTAGTCCCATAACCCGACCCGAAACCCGCTAAGACCCAAACAACCCGCTAAAACCCAAACCCAAAAAAAAAGTCTATGTCCTTTGCGCGGTCGACCGCCGCGGTCGACCGCACAATAGGAAAATCAAATCCTATTGTCTGCTGGACTATCTATTGATTTCTCTCACATATAGCCACCTGTTGGGTTCCCAAACACTGATAAACATATACATCTTATATATATATATGATTATTTATCACAAAAGAAATATTTATTACTATTAATTCACACATTTTCATTATAAAAAAATTTTGGGGTTTTACAATATATATATATATATATATATATATATATATATATATATATATATATATATATATATATATATATATATATATATATATATATATATATATATATATATATATATATATATATATATATATATATATATATATATATATATATCAAAAAACACACAAGTTAAAGAACCAAAATAATTAAAACCTACTTAAGCACCTTCCCCGGCAACGGCGCCAAAAACTTGATGCGGCATAAACATGTACCAAAAAGGTTGCAAGTGCACAACCGTGTCAAGTTATAGTATTTAAGATATCGATCCCACGAGGAATGTGTTTTGTAGGAGAAAATATGAAATCGGTTCTTATGTTGTGTGCGTGACAAATAGGAGTGATAAGTGAATGTGATTGTGAGGAGATTTAGATAGTGAAAATGGTGTGTAAGTAGGTGCAAAGTGTAAATGAGAGTGGATTTGAAAAAGAATGAGTATGATCAATAAGGTGAGAAGGAAAAAATGAATAAAACAAGAAACAAATAAAAAAATCAAGAGTGAAGAACAAAATTCTAGAATAAAAGAAAATGCAAGAAATTAAAGATGGTGGATTCAATTATAGATATGGGTAATCTACAATTGAACCCACTTCTTAGAAAATGGTGATTCCCTAGAGGGTTATAGCCTAAAGGCGAATCAAACAAAATAAAAATAAACAAAAATAAAAACTAAACCCAAGAGGGTTCTAGCCTCAAGGTGAATAGTACAAGAAATTAAAATCTAAACTACAAAATAAAATTACAAGAATTAAATGCAAGAAAATAAATCTACTCTATAAGCATGAAATAAATCTAAGGCAAGAGGGTTCTAGCCTCTTGGCTATTTAACAAGAAAATAAAATCTAAACTACAAGCATAGAAATAAATCTACACTAATAAGCAATAAAAAGGAAATAAAAGAGAAAAAGGAAAGAAAATGCAAACCTCTAAATAATTCTTCATCTCCATCTTCATCATCCAACAAAGAGAAGAAATATTTAAAGTGGTGAAAAAATTATTATTATTAATTGCAACTAAAGTTACAATTTTGGAAGGCCTTCTCAATTAAGAGTAGCCCTCCTCTCCAAAAGGAGTTACAAAAATTTTCACACCTCTAACCCCTCACTCTCTACCCCTATTTATAGTAAACATCAGTGAATGAGAGCCATTGGATCAAACTTGAGCCCCAAGACAAGCAAAATCAGCCATTGACGCGCGCTACAGTAATCTGGTATCGATGCAGGCATCGATGCAGGTATCGATGCCAGCATCGATGCCCACATCGATGCCAACAACGATGCCTACTATTTCCAAATTCTGATTTCACGGATAGCTTCGTCTCGTCGAGATAGGCGATTTTCATATATTATATGTTAAATTCCGCCTTCCGGATTAGGAGATATCGTCGTTTCTTTATGGCCAACCATTTTGAATATGATTTCTTTTCATATTGGATTTTTGATTTTCTCCGGCTTCTACAGGCTACTCGGCTTGATTCTGGACTTTTGGATAATTTGGAAATTGATTTTCCAATGTGCTTCTTTGCTTCATTTCTTCATTTAATCAATGGGTTTTTGTTGAGAGATGAGAGTTTGAGATTTATTCTTCATTAACCTGCATTTAAAGATAAAAACAATTATTAGTGGTATATTTATTCATATAAAATAGATAATGAGGGTATAAAACTGTAATAAAATATGATTATCATGCGATGATTAGTTATCTAATCTTATTCGAACGTTATATCTCCCTAAAACGATCGAAGATAGTGGCCTACCATGTCATGTGTCTCTATTCTAATCACAGTCGTTATACTCCCATGTCACAGAGCGACTTGATTATTTCAACATCGTCATTTATGCAAATGACGCTGTTTATTGATAGTGGCCTATCATGCGATGTGTCTCTGTTCTAATCACAGTCGTTATACTCCTATGTCAGTGAACTACTTGATCATTGTTAGACCCTAGAGGGGGTGATTAGGGTCTTATGCTAATCTAATCCGATTAAATGCCAATAAAAATTAATTAATAAGTTATCCTAGTAAGTATGAAATACAACAAGTATATAAGCTAGGATAAGCAACATGAACAATGAGATATATCCTATATGATAGAAATATATGCAAGGATATATAAACAACACAAGGGTA
>NC_033795.1:41491913-41492065 GCF_001876935.1 Asparagus officinalis
TTTTTGTAACATGTTTGTTTTCATGTTTATAAACATTTCGTAAAGTTTCATCAAGTTTGGAATTGATTTGTTATGTTTAAAGGAATTTACAAATTCACGTTTTCGTTCGTGCACATGTTCGTGCATGTTTTACAAAACTGATGAGTTTTTAT
>NC_033795.1:41492075-41556093 GCF_001876935.1 Asparagus officinalis
ATCTGCGCACTGCTACAGTAACTCCGGTCGACCGTACCGGTCGACCGGAAATGTCTTTGGACGTTACTCAGCTTTGCAGATAGCTCACGGTCGACCGTACCGGTCGACCGAAGTTACTGTAGCATCCGACCGTTGCTACAGTAATGACTAGTTCTGTTTTTTTGTTTATTTTAATATTTTGGGGGTGTTTTTCTTGGTTTTTGGACTTGTTTCATGAGCCTATATATACCCCATGCCTGTTTGGGCATCCAACTATTCTCCCTCCACCTCTTCATCTATTGAGAAGTTTTCTAAACTCTTTTCTAGCTTTACATTTGTTTAGTAATTTGATTATCATTCATTAAATCTAGTTTTGTATATTGAGTTTAGATTGTTGCTACAGTAACAGCTAGTTCTGTTTTTTGTTTATTTTAATGTTTTGGGGGTGTTTTTCTTGGTTTTTGGACTTGTTTCATGAGCCTATATATACCCCATGCCCTCATACTTCTAAGAGAACTTAAGAAATATTTTAAACAAGTTTAAAGAGTTTTAAACAAGGGTTTAAGTTTGTTTAATGTTTGTTTAGAAGCTTTTAAGCAATTGGGTGTTTGAGTTTGAGAATTAAATTTCACAAGAGCTTGAGGAGACCATCTATTGGTGTTTGGGCATCCAACTATTTGTGAGGATTCACTTGTAATACACTTGTACACCGAGAGAAGTGTGTGGTGAGAGACGGGGTCGAATCCAAGAGGAGTGGCGTCGGTTGACGTGCCTAGGGAGAGGTTGTAACCGAGCACTTGAGGAGGAGGACACGGGCTAGGACCAACACTTAGTGTGTGAGGTTTGATTGCATAGTGATTGTATTGTGAGGTGTAAACGTTGTTCGGGTGAACGTAGAAAACCCGGTTGTGATAATGGAGATCTCCTCGAGGTGAGGAGCGGAGACGTAGGTCAAGTGGTTAGAACGAACTCCGTGATTGTGGTGAGAGACGGGGTCGAATCCAAGAGGAGTGGCGTCGGTTGACGTGCCTAGGGAGAGGTTGTAACCGAGCACTTGAGGAGGAGGACACGGGCTAGGACCAACACTTAGTGTGTGAGGTGTGATTACATAGTGATTGTATTGTGAGGTGTAAACGTTGTTCGGGTGAACGTAGAAAACCCGGTTGTGATAATGGAGATCTCCTCGAGGTGAGGAGCGGAGACGTAGGTCAAGTGGTTAGACCGAACTCCGTGATCATATCGTTTTGTTTGTGATTGCATTGGCGTTCTCTTTCTTGTTTTCATATCTTATATCGCCTTTGTGTATTGCTCATCATATTACCCTATCACTTGTGTAGATTGTTTATTTTACCCTTGTGTTAGTTCATATATCCTTGCTCATACATTGTCTATATCTCTTTGTTAGGATATATCTTATTGTTTATATATCCTTGCATATATTTCTATCATATAGGATATATCTCATTGTTCATATTTCTTATCCTAGCTTATATTCTTGTTGTATTTCATACTTGCTAGGATAACTTGTTTAATAGGTTTTAATTGGTATTTAATCGGATTAGATTAGCATAAGACCCTAATCACCCCCCCTCTAGGGTCTAACAATTGGTATCAGAGCTTGGTGCTCTTTGATTTAAGGTCTAATCGCCTTGAGTTAAAGATCCAAGTTATCTTTTTGTGCTAATTTTATTTTGATTGCATTTGTCTTGCTTGCACTCTTATATAGTTATCATGGTCATGAAGCATGCACTTTTGTTAGGCTATGAATCTAATGTTGCTCCTAAATTCATTAATTTTCCCTATGCACAATGGGCTACTAGATTTAAACTTTTTGTGCAATCTAAAAATATTGATTTATGGGGAATTATTGATGATGCTTATATTGCACCCACTTTGGAGAAATCCAAGTGGAATAAAAATGATAAAAGATTATTTACCATGAACAAGGTGGTGTTAGAATATATGCTTAATGCACTTGATTTTTCTCGTTCTAACAAGGTTGTTCATTTTGATAGTGCTTACAATTTATGGAAATTCATAGAAGCACATCAATGGGACTTGGAGGTGATCCAACAAGCTTTGGAGGATCCCGCTTCAAGTTCATATGGAGCAACATGCACACGGCCACTAGGCGATAGACCTTTATTTTCATGCACACGGCCACTAGGCGATAGCCCTAGTGAGGTTTGCGAGTTCGAACCCGATAATGATTTATCTAGTGATGAACTTGCTTGTGCTAGTGAAAAATTATTGCATGCCTATAAAAAATTGCATAATAATTTTATTGATTTAAAAAGCAAGCATGATAATTTAGAATCCAATCATGAGGAGCTAGTGTCAAAATTGGATGTCATTGCAAAAGAAAATATCATGCTTAAAGAAAACAATGACATGTTAATTTTGGAAAATGAAAAATTAACCACATCTATAACTAGCTTATCTCATGAAAAAGATAATACCATGTTAGAAGTAGAGAACATAAAAAATAATACTGCTTCTTTTATAAATAATTATTTATGTTCTACTTCTAAAGTTAATGCTAATATGCCTAATGATGAGTTGAACAATGTTAATTCAACTCTTAATACATGCATTAACAACTATAAGAAGCTTGTGAATATGTGTGTCAAGTCTAAGTCAAAATCATCTACTCATCATGCACACATATATAGCAAAGTCTACAAATGCACAATTTGCGGTCGTAAAGGCCATCTTGCTAGATTTTGTTATGATGCACACAAACATAAGAATTCTAATGCTCCGTGTGCATCTCATGTAGCTTCTTCATCACATGTACACACACATGCACCCATTGTTCATCATAAGCATGCTCATGTGTATAGATGTGATCATTGTGGTCGTTTTGGTCATTTGGCCAAATATTGCTTTGATTTGAAAAGAAAATCTCATTTGACAAATGCTTCCAATAGACCACATGTTTTTAAATGTGGTGTTTGTGGTAGGTTTGGACATCTTGCTAAATTTTGTTTTGATATACAAAAAGCTTCTAAATTGCAATATGTTCCAAATAGACCATTGTTTAAGAATGTTTTTCATTTGCAAAATAATTTTAAAAGAAAATCTTCATTTGCAAATGATTCACGTGCACGAGCTAAAGGTCCACAAAAGCAAATGGATCTCTTTCATTGCACAAATTGCAATCGGAAGGGTCATTTGAATGAATATTGTTTTGACCGTGTTAGTGCACCACATGTGCCCAAAAAGGTTCATAACCCTAGGGCTTTGAGTTTTAATGATAGGGGTCATGCCCCTAAACCTTTTGGTACTAAAATTACTTGGGTACCAAAACAAATTTGATTTTCAAACTAAGAATTTTAATGTTTTTTTATCCTTCTTTATCTTGGTTTTGAAAATTATACTTTGAAATCTTTTTATATGAAAACAATTTATAATTGATAAAATCTTTTGTTTTCATGATTATTTGTTTTGTTTTGATGAGAGGTTTGTACTTATATAACCCTCCGGATTTATTGGGTGTTTATTCCTAAATCATGTTTACCGGATGCTTAAATGATAATATGGGTTGGAACAAGCTCAAGAGCTTGATATAATTGTTGCCTCTCTTAAAAATTGTGTTTTGATTTGTTGCTTTTGAATTCATTATAATTCACTTATATGATGATATTTATGTGTTTGTGCTAATGGATCATCTATTCGTGCTTTATAATGTATTCTATGAGTGGTTTGATCAAGTTATGTAAAGAAAATTTTTCTTTATTGATCAAACATTGTTTTTGAATATAAACTTTGATTTATGAATTCTTTTGGTTGATTTGTTTTCATTTGAAAACTTTTTGCATGATTTTCATGTTCCTCTTCTTTTGATTTCATAAATCTATTCTTTTATATGGTTTTTATATTTTTTTGTGTTAATGAGACACTATTTTCATATTGACATATTTATATGTGTTCTCATTATCTTCATGTATGTGAGTAAATTTTTAGCATATTCATGTATGCTTGCTCACATATGTTTTGCCATGATCTTCATTGTATATATTCTATATGGCTTTTTGATAGGGGAAGCAATCCCTATACTTGTTTAATACTCACTTATGCTTATTGATAGGGGGAGCTTTCGCTCTCCTCATTCCTTTGTCCCCTTTTTGATGTTGTCAAAGGGGGAGAAATATTGTGAGTATATGTATATTCTTTCTTGTTTATATGCATGTGAATTATAATTTATATATTCATTTTCAAAATATTCAGTTTCAAAACATTGTTTATGTCAAAACATCAAACTTCATGTATATCACTTTTTTCATGTTTTGAACACTTTTGCAAAATAATGAGATTTCACAATTGGGAAATGCAAATTGGAAAATTCTTTTTGTAACATGTTCAAAATATCATTTGCAAATATTTCTCAAAGTTTCATCAAGTTTGGAATTGATTTGTTATGTTTAAAGGAATTTACAAATTCACGTTTTCGTTCGTGCACATGTTCGTGCATGTTTTACAAAACAGATGAGTTTTTATAAATGGAAAGTGATATTCAAGAAATTCTTTCTTTCTACATGTTTAGAAACTTTCCTCAAAAGTTTACTATTTTTGGAGTTGATTTACTATGCCTAATTGATTTTACAAAATCGTGTATCACAGCAGATTTTCAGAAACTGTATTTCTATGTTCAAACAATCGTGTATCACAGCAGATTTTCAGAAACTGTATTTCTATGTTCAAACATTTATTTCTCTCAACTGGGAATTATTTTTCAGAAATTCTTTCTCTAACATGTTTTTATACATGTCTAGAACCTTCCCTAAAAATTTCATAATTTTTGGAGCTGTTTTACTATTTTTAACCGATTTTATAAAATTAGATATACCTGCTACAGTACCGCCGGTCGACCGAAATTTTTCGCCGGTCGACCGACGAACTCTCTGGATGTCTCCTGAGTTTCTGACCTTTTTCATCGGTCGACCGCTAGAGTCCCAACGGCTCTTTTTAGAGCCGTTACATATGGTTTTTTGGTCTTTTTATAAGGGGTTTTGGTCTGAGGTTTTGGAGGCTATAAAAACCCTCTTTGATCTCAGTTTTCAGTTAGCTAAGAAGTTTTTAAACAAGGGTTTGAAGAAGGGTTTAAGCTTGTTTAAGCTTGTTTAAGGGTTTGGTTTAAGCTGTTTTGGTTTTCACAAGTGGAGGAGATTTTATTGTATTTACATTCATAGTATAATTTGGGGTTGTGGGTTTGTGACTAAGAGTTGTGCTTAATTGAGTTCTCACCTTGTTTTGAGAACAATCATTTGTCATATTTGTGCTTATTGTGAGAATCACTTTGTAATACACTTGTACACCGAGTGAGGAGTGTGTGGTGAGAGTCGGGGATCGTCCCAAGAGGAGTGGCGTCGGTTGACGTGCCTAGGGAGAGGTTGTAACCGAGCACTTGAGGGAGACACGGCTAGGTCCAACACTTAGTGGGTGTAGAGTGTGATTGCAAGAGTGTGAGTTGTAGAGTTTTCGGTTAGCTAGAAAACCGAGTGTGTAGAAGAAGTTCCGGCTTCCAAACCGGATTGTGTTAGTGGATTTCTCCCCGGGAGTGGGGAGCGGAGACGTAGGACGGAAGGTCCGAACTCCGTGATCATATTGCTTGTTTGAGTGTGCTTTGGCGTTCATTCATATTTATGTTCATATCTTATATCGCCATTGTCATTATCTCATTTTCTATATCATCCACTATCTTGTTTAGATTGTTTACCCTTGTGTAGTTTATATATCCTTGCTTATATATATATTTCATCATATAGGATATATCTCATTGTTCATATTGCTTATCCTAGCTTATATAGTTGTTATATTTTATACTTGCTAGGATAACTTATTAATATATTTTAATTGGCATTTAAATCGGATTAGATTAGCATAAGACCCTAATCCCCCCCCCCCCCTCTAGGGTCTAACAACACACACACACTTGAGCTTATTGTATTTTCATACATAGTATATTTGGGTTGGTGAGAGTTGTAACATTTGAGTGTGAGCTTTTATTGTGTTCTCATCCATATTAGAGAACAATCATTCTTTGTATTGTGCTTAATCATGAGATCACTTTGTAATACACGTGTATACCGAGAGGAGTGTGTGGCGAGAGTCGGGGATTGTCCCAAGAGGAGTGGCGTCGGTTGACGAACCTAGGGAGAGGTTATAACCGAGCACTTGAGGGAGACACGGCTAGGTCCAACACTTGTGAGGGTGTAGAGTGGGTTTGCAAGAGTGTGAGTTGTAGAGTTTTCGGTTAGCTAGAAAACCGAGTGTGTAGAAGTTCCGGCTTCCAAACCGGATTGTGATAGTGGATTTCTCCCCGGGAGTGGGGAGCAGAGACGTAGGACGGAAGGTCCGAACTCCGTGATCATTTGATTGTGTTCGAGTGTGCTTTGACGTTTATTCTTATTTGTGCTCATTGCTCATTTCGCCATTGTCTCATTATTTATATCACCCACTATCTTGTTTCTTTTTTTTACCCTTGTGTTAGTTTCATATCCTTGCACATATATTTCATAGTATATCTCTTTGCTAGGATATATTTTATCGTTCATATTACTTATCCTAGTTCACATATCATGTTGTATTTCATACTTGCTAGGATAACTTGTTAATTATTTTTAATTGGTATAAAATCGGATTAGATTAGCATAAGACCCTAATCACCCCCCTCTAGGGTCTAACATGGTCTTTATGTACCCATTAGGGCGACACAATTCGGATTAGTCAATAACTCCCACCAATTCTTTGGTATTTTGGAGTTATATAACCCTACCACCCGTACTTTCTTTACTCTTGATGGAGAAATAAGAATTGTTCTTCATAAGATGGAGAAAGTCTCCGGGTTGCCATATGGGAATTATCCATATGAGGAATACATCCCAGGTTAACGGGAGTTAACTGCACTAGAAAGAGAACACCCCCAGGTGGTAGAGACCTTTTGGGAGGTAATGTGACATTACCACATTTGCATAAATGTGGAAGGGCGGCTCAATAAGAGGGGTGAAAAGCTCCTTAGTCATAACATTTGGGCGCGTTACCTCTTCAAGAATCTGAAGCACAAGAATGATCCAGTAGTGCCACTGGGTCCTAGTGATGCGAGTGAATTGTCTTGACGACTACTTGCTCATCCACCCATGCATCATGTATTAGAATCAGATGAACAGGGCTACCCTGCCGGTACCACATTTGAGAGTTTTTTCTTTCAAGATGGAGAGCTAATCTCTTCCAAGGCTTTGCTGGCGGAATATCTTATGCTATAGCTTCAACAAGTCATTGTTGTTTCTGGAAGCTTCGATATGTTGCCCATGGAAGTAGTGTTCCCCGCCGTGTGTTTAGCGTACGGGCGTTCCTATGCACTACTTCCTGCCATGGTTGTTCGCATTCATTGTGGACTGCAGAGTTTATGTTATCAATTTTGTCGGGGCAACGAGAATCCTAAGGTAGGATTGCCCTACACTTATTTTATGGCATGGGTTGTTCTACATTACCCAACCCTTATGAGCACACCTTCCGCTCGTATAGAGGGTCACGTTACTTCTTTCATTCAGAGATTAGAGAACTTAGATTGGGAGAAACACTATATGGTCTTAGTGAGGCGTGTTCTCCGCGATCATAAGAAATGGAAATTCAATCGATGTTTTCCTTATTTTCCCGGAACCAGCTATGGACAGGCCATAGTGGATGCATCAAACGGTCAGGGTTACACCACTCTATCTTTTGGCTGCTTCATGTGGCTTATGACCATTCGTCCCGGGTATCATATTTTTTGTTTCGGTCCCATGTGTGTGTTAGAGCCTTACTTGCCCTGTCGCTTTGCTCGCCAATTTGGCTACGCTCAGTTGTACGTCGGTAACCCCAATACTCAACTAAAATCTGAGGGTTGTAGCTTGATTATTGGAGCCAGAGCTTGGTATTGGACTATCGTTGGAGGTACAGGTGCTCGTTTCTTGCTTCCGCAATAGAATACATAGCCTCAGACCATGCTTGCTTATTGCAAGTGGCACTGTATGGCAAACGCAGCAATCCCAAACTTTAATGTTAATTCTTCAGGGCTGCGATACATTCAGGGTCGGTATAAATCTAAAAATGCTTCTAGACAAAGCCGTATACCAGGACTCAAGGAGTTCTTGTATGCCGAGGAAAGTACTGAGGTGGAAGAATCTCACCCTTCTAGTCCTCATGAAACTCAGGAGGAGATAGACGCTGCTCTGAGAGAGGATGTGCTTCATACATCTCTTCATGTTGACGAATACGGGAGCCACATGCCTGCTGCTTTCAATATAGGAGATGCTCTTAGAGATGGACTAGATCTTGGTGGGTTTGAGGATTTTGTCCCTACTGACAAACCTTGTGAGCCTCTTCCACATGATGCTTCTAAGAAATTTTTTCCGCCCATTGAATCTACTGCCGAAGGCTCTCATCAACAATCCCAGGCTCTTGAAGAAGCACAACTCAGCACAGGGATCACTGTTATGCCAACATTGATTTGTCTTAATTTTGACTTATTTTTCTATGATACTTATTATTCTGGCGAACTGCAAAAGTTGAGGCCCCCGAAACAAGTGGGGGAAAAGTCTAAAGAATTCGGGCGAATGCGCAAGTCTAAACGCCTCGCCAAGAGACCAAGGCAAAATATTTCTCCGCCCAGGACCCCTTTGATAGAGTCACTCTGAGTTAAAACAGATTCGGAATTTGAGGGTGAAATTCCTTTAGCCCGACTCCATACTGGATTGCGTCCGACGCCAAGCACTAACGTTGAAGACGCTTCTATTGATCCTGGTAAGATAAACATATAGTCATTTACCTTTCTGGATTTTCAAGGTATTAACAACTCTGCTCACTATGTTTAGTTGTTTCCACAGACTCCACTACCTCTACTGATGTGGGTATTAAGGCAGGACTAGCTTCTGGTGGCCCTACTAAAAGTAGGATGCCTCCAAGTTCAGCTATGGAAATAGGCCGGGTTGATAATCTGACTGTTAATCTTGATGATGCTAAGGGAACATAACTTGCTTCGACTACCATGGCTGAAGCTGAAGCCACCGTGAACACAAGTGTTATGTCTACCAGCTCCATCATCACGACTGAAATTTATGTCACATCAAGTAATGTAGTCGCTACCACTCCTACCACCACTGCAATGATTGCTGCAACCATCGCCACTCCTACCGTGTACACTGTGCCGCTAGTTTTCATAAAAACTACGGTTTCTTCTGCTGCTCATCATGAAACAGTGTCTTCTAGTAGTACACATTCTTCTCCTGTCGTCTTAGCGAGAAATTTTTCTGTATTGAAAATATTGGAGAAATTCTTTAGCATTTTGAGAGAATCTCCCGCTCAAGTCTTAGATCGTGGATAGGACTTTGCAGGAGTTAAAGAGGTGATAGTGCCTTTTTTGGACTTAATGAAGAATTTGACCTCTGACCTCGCAGTGTTATCGTATTGGTTGCATCTGACTAAGGTTGAGGACCTTTTCAATCAATGGCATAATCGTCAATCTCGATCTCTTTACCCTTTAGCTGAAAAATGAGCTATACGAACTATACGACAAAGGGATGACTCCTTATTTGAACTTGACCGTCAATTGCTTGAGACCAAGCAACGAGTTAAGGAGCTCAAAGAGATCGAAGAGAATTTATCCCATGAGGGTAAAAAGGTTGCAGACGCTGAACTTCAAAAACAATGTCAAGTTGATCATCTTCAAGTTCAACTTAAAGCTCTTCAGACCAAACTTACAGAAGCTGAGGTAGAGTTGGCAGGCATGATGGATATGAGGTAGACATTAGCCTCTAAATAGGTGCAACATCAACCCTTGCTCCAAGCGGAACTCGATCGAATAGAATAGCTAGAAAAAGCTGTTAACAATATGAGCGTCTATTCTGATGAGGAACTATATAGACGTGCCTTGGCTGACGTTGAGGTAGAACATCAAGAATCTTTGGCCAAGCTTGCTGAAGAGATTCGTCAGACTGTCGGATCTATTTAGCTCCATTTTTTCTTTTTGTAATCAGACTTTTGTAGTGTTTTTTTATTATAAATAGTACTTTTGATGTCTTTGTCCACTAGTTCTACTTTACACCACAACACACATGAGTCTTCTACATTAGTCTGATATTGAAGTTCATGAATTTCATTACCTTGAGATTTAAGACTTGGAGTACAAGTCTTATCATTCTAATACGAGGTTGGATTCGAACTCCACCTTGTATTTCAAATCTCTCATAGCAAATTTCAAACCTTATGAACTTCGCTAGTCCAAAATTATGAAGCGAGGTTCAAACCTCATTCAATTGAGTCTCAGCATTTGAGCTTAATTAGAGGAATGACATTCGTTATTACATGAGGTTCGAATCAATCTCAATCGAGTCTCAGCATTTGAGCCTAATTAGAGGAATGACCTTTGTTATTAGATGAGGTTTGAACCAATCTCAATCGAGTGAATGACCTTCGGTATAAGACGAGGTCCGAATTCAATCTCAATCGAGTCTCAGCATTTGAGCCCAATTAGAGGAATGACCTTCATTATTAGACAAGGTTCGAACCAATCTCAATAGAGTGAATGACCTTCGTTATAAGATGAGATTCAAACTAATTTTGGCTGAATCTCAAAATTTGAGTTTTAATCGAAATAGCGACCTTCGTCATTTTTGACTTAGGAACAAGAATAAATCTCATTGAATGATGTGGCAGCCTTCGACAGTTCCCAGACTATTGATCCCTAGGGATCCATCGCTTCATTTCATCAACATTAAGTCTTGTGTACTTAATGCGTCACTTCGAGTCACGTCCTTGTCGGCATTAATTACGAAAGCAATTGATTATGTCGCTTTGTTCTATGCGCCCTTTGGCGGTTCAGTGCTCAGGGATTCGTGTAACGAATCCTAGCCAATTGGTTGGCTCCTTTGCCTATAAATAGGCAATTGCTTTTCGAGAAAATCCATCTTCCTCCTCTGTGTCTTGTTTCAAAATGACTCAGAGGGGTCTCTGTATTTTAAGGTTCCCATCTTCGCTTCCTACAAATTTCTAAGTTTTCTATCTTCGATGATCCTCGCAAGTGAGGTAGGCAAAGCTGATGACATTGTCACTTCAGGTAACACTTCTGCTCCGATCCTTGGTCTGATGGATACTTGTTTTGACATGCCACGCACCCCCAAGCATGCAGTCCCTTTTCTGGACTTTAGTCTATATGGAAGCTTCGCAGACTCAGTGAAGTGCTTCTTTTCGGAAGAGTCAACAACAATGTTAGGGTGGCCTTCATGTTCTATGGAGATAGGAGAAGTGCTGATCCTATGCTCAGAGCTTGTGGTGTTTTTATTAGTAGTCTGCTTACCCAAGTAGGTAGGCTGTGCTACAAGCACCCAAGTTAAAAGTTGGGCATGGGGAAGACTTCATGCCCATGAACGGAAGATGGAACTTCAACAACAAGAATAGTGACATTGTTGCGGACGAAGCTCGTAGTGTAACTTCGAAGGTCGTTGAAAGACTTGTAACTGAACTTCATATTGTAGTCCAAGTGTCATTGAAAGAACTTGTCTGAACTTCATATTGTAGTCCAAATGTCATTGAAAGAACTTGTAACTGAACCTTGTAGTGTAGTTCGAGTCTTCTAAGTTCAATCTATGTACTTTGACTTCTTGTACTTTCAATTATATATGAATAAAATTTATAATTTTATCCACATATTTTTTCTTCCTCTTTGTTTAATCAAAAAAACTCAACTTAGGATTTTTAGCAAACCCTCAGCTATCAACGGACTTGAGTTATCTTTACCAACTGCTGTTTGAGTTGGACTAGCTATATTTTTTCTCTCAGTATGATGAGTTATCAAAGAGTTTCTTTTAGGCTTTAATGCTAAGATTTCTCTTTTATCCTTAGCCTCTTTTAGGCTTCAGATCAAATGTAGGATAACGAAGTTTGAAATATGACTAAGTGTTAAGAACAAAGCTCAACACATAGCAATCGAATTAGTAAAACGAACTTCATTTGTAAAGAATGATGATGTTGGAAAGATCAAGTTATTCAATGACTTAGAATAGCAACGATAAAGAAAACAAAGGCACATCACTTGGTAGGCCAAAGTTGGAAAGTGCACATCATTTGGGAAAACGACGACATTAGGAAAATCACATCGTTCAGTGACTTAAAAGTATGACGATGTTGATAGAAACGAAGGCACATCACTTGGTAGGCCTAAGTTAAAAAACAAATGTCATTTAGAAAAATAACGAAGTTAGGAAAATCACATCGTTCAGTGACTTAAAAGTATGACGATGCTGATAGAAACGAAGACACATCACTTGGTAGGCCTAAGTTAAAAAATGAATATCATTTGGGAAAATAACGACGCTAGGAAAATCACATCGTTCAGTGACTTAAAAGTATGACGATATTGATAGAAATGAAGACACATCATTTGGTAGGCCTAAGTTAGAAAACGAATGTTATTTGAGAAAATGAAGACGTTAGGTAAATCAAATATAGTAACACATCACATAGTAGGTTACTATTGGAAAGATATTTTTGAATAAGGGTTAAACAAAGACTGTCAGAGGTAATCATTAACATGATAGTTTTGTGATCCCACTATCCTATTGAAGAGGATTAGTGAGGGAAATTTAGAAGAAACGAAGTAAGGAAACCATTAACTTTATTTGCTTCTTCTCCTGCCATGAGATGCATTTGACCATGGGGTCCATGGGTAATATTTTTTAGAAATTTACCATTGATAGGCATCATGAGTTTGTCGCCGTCTTGAGTGATAAGAGGATAGGCTCCATTTGAGTAGACAGTTTCTACCACAAACGGCCCCTCCCATTTTGGCTCGAACTTTTCCTTCTTTTTGGAATTCAAAATCATTGAGCGTCGGACAATAAGGACCAAGTCACCTTCCTTAAATGTGCGGTATCTAACCTTTTTATCGAATGCTCTGGAAATCCGAGCTTGATAAAGCTCGATGTGTTGTTGAGCCAGTAGTCGCTTTTCATCTAGCACTTTCAGTTCTTCAAGATGTCGGCGATGACTTTCTTCCATTGTCATGCCAGTCATAAGTGCTATTCGCAGAGACGGAATTTGAATTTCCAATGGTAATATAGCTTCACATCCATATACCAAGGAATATGGTGTCGCTCTTGTCGGCGTGCGAACCGTTGTGCGATAGGCCCACAAACTTTGACCCAGTTTTTCATTCCAGCCTCTTTTGTTCGTTGAAACCACCTTAGTGAGTATTCTGATGATGGTCTTGTTGAAAGATTCTGCTTGCCCGTTAGCAGTAGGGTTATAAACTGTTGAAGCTAAATTCTTGATCCTGAATTTATCACAGAATCGAGTAAATGCTTGACTAACGAACTGAGGCCCATTGTCATAGACGATACACCTCAGAATGCCGTATCTGTATATGATGTGATGTTTTAAGAAATTAATAACATCACTCGTCTTAACCTCTCTCAACAGGATTGCTTCCCATGTTTCAAACATCCATGAAGTGGCTGACGGGTGAAGATGTTTGGGCGGCTGATACATGTAATTAGCACGTATCTGGCAGGCGTGGCATCATTTGGTATAAGTGACAGTGTTCTGTACCATATTAGGCCAGTAATAACCCAATCTGCATAGTCGGTCCCACAATTTAGGGCCGGGCTAATGAGCTCCACAGATGCCATCATGAGCTTCCTTAAGAGCTTCTTTTGCCTCTCTACTTGACAAACAGCGAAGAAATAGCCCGTCATAAGACCTTTGGTATAAAGTCTGGGATTAGGAATCGTAATAGAATCTAGGTGCTCGTTTACGAATAGATTCTCTTTCCTTGATGTCTTCAGGCAATAAGCCATATAGGACATAATCAATAATCGAAAATTGCCAATCCTTAGGTTCGAGCGTTGTGGGCTCATCTTCAATCACGTTGATTTGCAACACATACTTTGACTTGAACAAATGTTTGCTCATCACAGTGATTTGTTAGGCAGCTCTCTCAGGTAGAGCCAACGTGGCTGCAAGTGACGCCAACGCGTCAGCATAAGTATTCTTGAGACGGGGTACATAGTCAATGTAGAAGCCCTCAAATGAATCAGCCAACATGATCGTTGCGGTATGATAAGGAATGAGGTCTTCATTCCTAACTTCATATTCTCCCTTCATCTGATTAACAATAAGTTGCGAATCGCCATATGCTATTAGGTGCTTCACCCCCAGCTGTCTAGCTATATCAAGCAAGGCCGACCAATAAAGCATTGTATTCGGCTACATTATTAGAGCATAGTTCTATTAGAGAAACAGCTCGTGGTAGCACATGATTTTATGAAGAGATAAAGATTACTCCTACTCCGGCAACAACTCGACCAGCAAGACTTGCTCTTGCTGCACCATCAAAATATAGTTGCCATACCTGCTCTTTAGAAACAACATTAGCTTCATACGTCTCATCTGGTATGTCCTGATACGATTCCACCTTCCCCTTCAATGGATGGTTGGCCATAAGGTCACAAATAGCTTGACCTTTTACTGTCTTTTGAGGTTTGAAATGAATATCATATTGGGAGAGTAACAATACCCATCTAGCGAGTCGCCAGTTCAACGCGCTGGGTTGTGTCATGAATACCCGAATAGGATTGGTCTGGAAAATGATATGTATGGTTTGCCCAACCAAATAATATCGCATCTTCTGGACTGTGAATACTAGTGCCAAACATTCTTTCTCAATAAGAGGATAACGAGGTTCAGCACCCGATAAAGTCCTACTAAGATAGTAGATAGCTTGCTCATGGCCATTTTCATTATCTTGTCCTAAGAGTCCTGCCAATGCATGATCTATAACCCGGATATATATCAAGAAAGATTTACCTAACTTCGGTGCAACCAATATAGGCAGATTAGAGAGATATTGCTTAATCTCCTTGAATGCTTTCTGGAAAGCTTCATCCCATATAAAGGATATTCCTTTCTTCATTAGCCTTGAGAATGGTTGACATTTGCCTGATAGGTTAGAAATGAACCTGCGAATATATGTCAATCACCCTTGTAAACCCCGAAGCTCTTTGATATTTCTAGGAGGTGACAGCTCTCGGATGGATTTGACTTTGTCTGGGTCAAGACGAATTATGTTAGCTGTGACCACGAACCCAAGGAATTTACCGTTAGTCATTCCTAAAAATGACTTGGTCGGGTTCATCTTAAGTTGATGTGTCCACATGAGGTCAAACATTGTTTTCAAGTCGTGTAAATGATTTTCCTTGTCATGACTTTTAACGACCAAGTCATCCACATAACATTCTACAGTCTTCCGTAGATGTCTTTTAAAAATGGAGGTCATGGAACGTTGGTATGTAGCACCAGCATTCTTCAATCCAAAGGGCATTACTATATAGCAGTATATCCCTAAAAGTGTTCGGAAGAACGTGTGCTTTTCGTCATCAGGATACATCTTGATTTGGTTGTACCCTGAGAATCCATCCATAAAAGACATCCTTTCAAACCCGCACGTATTGTCAATAATAACGTCCATGATGGGTAAAGGAAAATCATCTTTAGGACAAGCTGAATTCAAGTCTCAGAAGTCAATGCACACTCGAATCTTCCCATTCTTTTTCAGAACAGGGATAATGTTAGCTACCCAATCAGGGTGTCGCTCTTCGCGAATAAACCCTGACTCAATAAGCTTGACTTCAGCTTCAATTACTTCTATAATTTGGGGCAAAAATCACCTTTGCTGTTGTTTAACAGGCTTGACGTCTGGCTTAATATTTAAGCGATGCATAGCCACTTAAGGATTGAGACCAGGCATATCCCCATAATTCCAAGCAAAAACGTCAATATACTCTCGCACTAGAGTAATGAGTTCTTCTTTTTCTTCTGGTGATAAGCTATCACTTATGAATATGGGTTTTGGGTTAATCTCGTCTCCCATGTTCACTTGAATCACTTTGTCGTCAGTAGGAGGTTCGCGTTGTTTGAAGCGGTGTTCCCACTGTTGGCCCTCTTATTTTGATGATGGTCTTACAAACAATTTACGACTAATGATTGTTTTTAGCATGTCGGTCTCATATACACAGGTCATGCAAATCAACTGATATTGAAGCTTGTGCAAATTCAACTTCCCATCAAGATCAAGCTTCTTATGTCTATAATTTGATAATAGGTTTGATATGTTGTGTGAAGTCTGTTAAGCTCAACACACACACACACACACACACACACACACACATATATATATATATATATATACACACACATAAATATAACATAGGACTTTTATGCAAAATGTGTGTCTAAGTATTTTGGACTGTTTCCTCACTTTCAACATCTCTATTTATGTTCATATACATCTACTATAAGTTTGCAAAACATGTTTTTAAGTTAAAAGTTAAAAATCATATAAAATATGTATTTTAGTGTCTTTTACAGGAAACAGTAATT
The DNA here is from genome assembly GCF_001876935.1 of Asparagus officinalis. Lineage (NCBI taxonomy): Eukaryota > Viridiplantae > Streptophyta > Magnoliopsida > Asparagales > Asparagaceae > Asparagus > Asparagus officinalis. Next base: position 41,508,468 of record NC_033795.1, read on the forward strand.
TTTCTAAAATAGAAATACAATTTGAAAAATTTCTTTACCAAAATGTTTATTGACATGTTTATAAACTTTTCCTCAAATTTCATAAATTTTGGAGCTTGTTTGATGTTTTTAACATGTCAACAAAAACCCTCTTTTCAAACCTGAAAAACTATTTTTATTAGCTCACGGTCGATCGCATGTGTCTTTGCGATCGACCGCACTTCATCCAGTGACTGCTTCTGTTTTTATATCAGATCACGGTCGACCTTCATTGGCTCTGCGGTCGACCGTTATTTTTCTAGAGACTCAACTATGCTTTTAACAGCTCGCGGTTGACCGCCCTTGGCGCAGCGGTCGACCACTATTGATCCAGTCTATTTTCCTTATTTGATAAACTGCTTGCGGTCGACCGGACCTGTCTTTGCGGTCGACTGCCAAGCTAGCCATTGAACAATAATTGTTTGGGTTTTTAATCTTTTTACATTGGTTTTTGTTGCTGTTTGGAGTTGTTATAAATACCCCTATGCATTCAACTCCTCAACTTACCAAGAGTTTTGTTTAATCAAGTTTATAAAAGATTTAAGAAGTGTTTAAGAGGTGTTTCCTCAACTTACCAAGAGTTTTGTTTAATCAAGTTTATAAAAGATTTAAGAAGTGTTTAAGAGGTGTTTAGGCCTTGTTTGTTGGTTTGATACAAAAGAGGAGTTGCACTACAAGAAGAAGTTGTTTCAACTTCAATTGAGGATCACATCCTTGTCTCCTCTTGTTTATTGAGAAGTTTTCTAAACTCCGTTTATATAGCTCTTTGATCAATTGCTCATATTTTCATCTTAGCTATATTAATTGAGTTGCAATTTTATTACTTGCTTTTATGCTATATTAATTGAGTTGCAATTTTATTACTTGCTTTTATCACACACCTTTGTTGAGCTTATTATATTTCTTACAATATATTGTTGGATAGTGGTGTGTGATCTAGTGAGAGTGAGCTTAATTGAGTTCTCATCAATTGTAGAGAACAACCTTTCTTGTATTCATACTTATTTGTGAGATCACATTGTGTAATACACTTGTACACCAAGAGGAGTATATGGTGAGGACGTAGTCGATACCGAGAGGAGTGGCATCGGTTGTAAAGCCTAGTGAGAGGTGGTAATTCCGAGCACTTGAGGGAGGCGATACGTGAGGACCAACACTTGAGGTTGTAGCTTGTGTATGTACATTGTGAGGATTTATGAGAGTTGTCGGTTAACTTGATAACCGAGTGTGTAGAAGAAGTTTCGGCTTCCAAACCGGGTGTGTAGTGATAGTGTAGATCTCCTCAAGGTGAGCGGAGACGTAGGTCGTGGGGACCAAACTCCGTGATCATATCGTGTGTTTGTGATTGCTTTGCGCACATTTATTTTGTTGTTACCTTTTACATTCTTGCTCATATCATATTGCATATATATCTTTGCAAGAACAAATAGTTCAATATAATTTTAATTTGGCATAACATTGGATTAGATTAGCAATAGACCCTATTCACCCCCCCCCCTCTAGGGTCTAACAATTGATATCAGAGCTTGGTGCTCTTTGATTTAAGGTCTAATCGCCTTGAGTTAAAGATCCAAGTCATCTATCTTGCTAATCCTTTTTTAACCTAAATTTTTTTTTCTTGCTTCATATATCATGAACATGTACAATGCACCTAGTCTCGGTTATGCTATAAATGTTGCTCCTAGGTTAGATAGTTTTCCCTATGCTCAATGGTATATTAGATTTAAGCTATTTGCTAGATCTAATAATATTGATATTTAGGAAGTTATTAATTGTGCCTATAGAGTTCCCACTACGGAGAAATCCAACTGGAATAATGATGACAAAAGATTGTTTGCTATAAACAAGTCTTTGTTAGAATTCTTAGTCAATGCCTTTAGTTTATCATTTGCTAACATACTTGATTTTTTGATAGTGCTTATGAGCTTTGGAATTTAATAGAAGCACATCAAGGTGGCCATCCGACAAGAGTTGGAAAATCTCGCCTCAAAATCTAAAAGAGTCTCATCTTCATGTATGGAACCACTAGGAGATAACCCTAGTGAGGTACGCGAGCTCGACAATGATGATGATATTACTTTTGATGAGCTTGCACATGAATTTGACAAATTATTGCATGACCATAAGAAATTGAAACATAGCTATATTGAGTTAAAAAGCAAGCATGTTGAAATAAAATCCTCACATGAAATTTTGGCTACTAAGTTTGATTTCATTGCAAATGAAAATGTAAATCCTATACACTATGCACACATGTATGATAAGGTTCACAAATGCTCTATTTGCGGTCGTAAAGGCCATTCAGCTAAAACTTGTCAAAATACACAAAAGATTAACAAGCCTACACATGATTGTGCACACCATCAAGCTTCTCCATCTCATTCACATGTACACACACAAAATGATTATCACAAATATGCTCATGTGTATAAATGTGAATTTTGTGGACGTTTTGGTCACTTGACAAAATTCTGTTTTCATTTAAAAAGAAGTTTTTGTTTGCAAAATAACTACAAAGAAAAACCTATTTTTACAAAAAAGCCTCGTGCACAACACTTTGGTCAACACAAACAATTTCAAACCTTACATTGCACAAATTACAATCGTATGGGTCATGTTTATGATTTTTGTTTTGACCGTATTAATGCACAAAATACACCTAAATGGGTTCATAACCCAAGGGCCTCAAACTTAAATAATAGGGGTTATGTCCCTAAATTTTCCGGCATCAACAATAGTTGGATGCCAAAACAAATTTGACCTTGATTAACTTCGTTTTGTTTTTATGTTTTTGGTTTTATGATAATCTTTTGTTTTTAAATAAAATTTGCCAAAATTAAATGCTTTATGAAAATACTTTACTGTTTGAAAATACAGTATAAAGTTTATATTTACCTTATATTTTCAAAAATATCTATATGTATACAACAATTATTTAAAAATAAATTTAAATAAGTAAAAACTGCTGGTATTGCCCAGCGATCGACCGCGTGTGTTACTGTGGTCGATCGTAAATTTTTTAGAACCTAAGTGTTTATCTGTTGTTTTCACGATCGACCGCCGAACCCTATGCGGTCGTCCGTGATGAGCTTTTAATTTTTTTTTGTTTCAATCTGTTATTTTTACGGTCGACCGCCGAACCCTATATGGTCGACCACGAAGAGTCTGCTTTTTCATGAACTGTCTGCTATTTTCACGGTCGACCGCCGAACCCTATGTAGTCGACCGCGAAGAAATAAAATCTGTTTTCTGGACTGCTTTTGCTTATTGGGTTTACGGGTTTGGGTTGGTTTTCTATTAAACCTGCTTGCTCTCCATCGTTGATCCATCTCCAGAGCTCATCTTCACCGTTGATTCCATCTTTTTAGGACCCGACCTCTCACCTTCTCTCATTTCATCGTTCCTATTTGAAACCCTATTCCTCAAACTTTCGGTCTACCGTAGCTCCCATTACGGTCGGCCATGGCTCCTTCTCCTCCTCATTGGGCTCTTATCCTCTAGCTAGGTAAATCCTCTCTCTCCCCTCCTGTGTTTTCTTCAGTTCTCTAGGGTTGCATTCTAGGTCTTAACCTATTTTTAGGAGCTTTTTCGGATTCATTATGCCTCATAGAAAGAGATCGAAATCTGATAATGCACCCCTTCCTATTCCCACTCATTATGAGGATTATCTTAAGAATCCTTACCTCATTCCTAAATATAGAGAACTGTGTAAATTAAGAATTCTATCTGGGAGAACTGTCAATTATGATGATTTAGAGCCTTATCATATTCCTCAGCTTCTTGCTAAGGTTGGGCTTTCCAAACTTTTGGATAATAGGTTTTTAGAGCCCACCTATCCCTATCTAGTTTATCTTTTCTATGCTAACTATACGGGGTTCTTTGATAATGATGGTAACAAATGTCTTCGTACACTTGTTAAAGGAAACCTTATTGAGTTTTCTACCGATGATCTTGCGGGTATCCTCGAGATCCCAACAAGTGACATCGATCTCATGCAAATCACTCGTGATCACCCTGTTAAACCCTAGAGGGGGGGTGATTAGGGTCTTTATGCTAATCTAATCCGATTTTATGCCAATTAAAACTAATTAACAAGTTATCCTAGCAAGTATGAAATACAACAAGATATGTGAGCTAGGATAAGCAATATGAGCAATGAGATATATCCTATATGATAGAAATATATGCAATGATATATAAACTAACACAAGGGTGATATAATCAAACTACAAATGTGATAGGGCAAAATATACACGAGTAATAGGCAATTGGCGATATAAGATAAATACATAAATAAATGCGCCAAAGACAAACTCAAACATGTTGGCCTTCTTGTTTTGATGATGTTTAACAAACAATTTACCACTAATGTTGTTTGTCTAGTATTTGTGTTTTCCTATGTATTGTAGACAAACAACGTCGTTGGAGGATGGATGGATTGCGCCATAACGACGATATCAAATGGAGGTTGGCGGAATTGTGGAGTGAAGCAACATGCAGTTCATAGTTAAAGACAAGTTCAAGCTTCATCCGCATGTGTACCAAGTTGAGCTACAATGAAGATCAAGATAAAGCTTGGGTAATCTAATTTAGATTTTATATTATGTGTGTTAAGTACCTTAAGCTCAATATCATATACACACACGTATTTGGTTTCTATGTATATATATAGTTATATATATACATGCATGGTTTTGGGTTTTTCATGTTTTGAATACTTTTGCAAAATAATGAGATTTCACAATTAGGAAATGTAAATTGGAAAATTCTTTTTGTAACATGTTCAAAATATCATTTGCAAACATTTCTCAAAGTTTCATCAAGTTTGGAATTGATTTGTTATGTTTAAAGGAATTTACAAATTCACGTTTTCGTTCGTGCACATGTTCGTACATGTTTTACAAAACTGATGGGTTTTTACAAATGGGAAGTGATATTTGAAATATTCTTTCTCTGACATGTTTATCTACATGTTTAGAAACTTCTCTCAAAATTTTACTATTTTTGGAGTTGATTTACTGTGCCTAATTGATTTTACAAAATCGTGTATCACAGCAGATTTTCAGAAACTGTATTTCTGTGTTCAAACATTTATTTATCTCAACTGGGAAATGATTTTTCCGAAATTCTTTCTCTAACATGTTTTTATACATGTCTAGAACCTTCCCTCAAATTTTCATAATTTTTGAAGCTGTTTTACTATTTTAACCGATTTTATAAACTCGGATATACCTGCTACAGTACCGCCGGTCGACCGAAATTTTCGCCGGTCGACCGACGGACTCTCTGGACGTCTCCTGCGATTCTGACCTTGTTTCCGGTCGACCGCGATTTTCATCGGTCGAACCGCTGGAGTCCCAACGGCTCTTTTTGAGCCGTTGCTGATGGTTTTTTGGTCTTTTTGTAAGGGGTTTTGGTCTGAGGTTTTGGAGGCTATAAAAACCCTCTTTGATCTCAGTTTTCAGTCATCTAAGAAATGTTTTAAAAGAAAAGAAAAGTTTAAGCAAGGGTTTAGGGTTTTACTGTTTGGTTGAGTTTGGGTTTCTGTTTACAAAGGAGGAAGTTTTTACTGCAGATTGAGAGATTCATTCTCAATCCCATTCATCCTCTTCTTGTGTTCTTAGAGAAGTTTTCTAACTCTTTTATCTAGCAAATTTCTTTATTGATTTCATATTCTATTATGCAGTTTGATATTTGAGTTAGATTTCATTTTACTAATTGTTCACCACACCCAATTGGCTTATAGGTTATTTACATACCTTAGTATAACTTGGGTGGCTGAGAGAGTTGTAACTTTGAGTTGTGCTTTATTTGTGCGTTCTCGATCCATAGTAGAGAATCAACTTAGTGTATTTTGTGGCTTTAGTGTGAAATTCACTGGTTGTAATACACTTGTACACTGAGTGAGAACGTGTGTGGTGGTAGTCGAGTATCGTCCAAGGAGGAGGTAGGCGTCGTTGACGTCCTAGGGAGAGGTTGGTAACCGAGCCAAACCTTGAGGGAGACACGGAGGTGTCCCCAACACTTGTGGGTGTCCAGAGTGTGATTAAAAGAAGCTGTGAGTTGTAGATTTTCGGTTAGCTAGAAGAAACCGGGAGTGTGTAGAAAAGTTCGGCTTCCAAACGGATTGTGTTATTGTGATTCTCCCCCGGGAGTGGGGAGGCGGAGACGTAGGACGGAAGGTCGCGACTCCGTGTGCATATTGCTTGTATTGAGGTGTGCTTTTGGCGTTCATTTATATTTATGTTCATCACTCTTATATCGCCATTGGCCATAGCTCAGTTATTTTATAATGATCACTATTTAGTTAATCATTGTTTACGCCCTTGTGTTAGTTTCATATCCTTGCATATATGCAAGTATATCATATCGTTCTTTGGTAGGATTAGTTCTTGTATTGGTTTTATCAATTTTTTGCCTTGCCATGAATTTCTATTCATTAGGAGGTATATCTTCGTGTCATATTGGCTTATCCAGATCACATATGCTTGTTTGTATTCTTATACTTGCTAGGATAACTTATTAATTAGTTTTTAATTGGCATTTAATCGGATTAGATTAGCATAAGACCCTTAATCACCCTCGACTCTAGTGGTCTAACCAATTGGTATCAAGAGCTTGGTGCTCTTTGATTAAGGTCTAATCATCTGAGTTAAAGATCCAAGTATTTTTTGTGCTCATCTTGTTTGATTGCATTTGTATCTTGCTTTGTACATTTTTTACAAATTATGGATATGAATGATGCATCTTGTTTAGCGCTATGATTCTGTATTGCTCCTAAATTCAATGTCTTGTCGCGCCTTATGCTCAATGCGTGTTGTTTATGATTCAAAACTATTTGTTCAAGTCTAAAAATTATTCGATTTATGGGAAATCAGTTGTTTTGTGCTTATATTGTGCCCAGTTGGAGAAATCAATGTGGAGCAAAGATGATGAAAAAGCATGTTTATTATGAACAGAGCTTATGTTAGAATCTTTTATTAAATCATTTGATTCATTTATATCTAACAAGCTTGATTCTTTTGATAGCGCTTATACATTATGGAAAATTCATAGCAGGCGTATGCAAGGGGGACTTGGAGGTGATCCGACAAGCTTTTGAGTCGCGGCTGTCAGTTCATGTGACATTCAATGCACACGACCAGTAACGATAGCCCTAGTGAGTTTTTGCGAGTTCAGAAACGCTATTAAATGAATTTACCTAATGATGAACTTGCTTTGTGCAGTAAAAAATTATGCATGCCTTTAACAAATTACAAAATTGATTTAATGACTTTAAAAAGCAAGCATGTATTTTAGAATTCATCATGCGCCGAGGCTAGTGTCAAAATGGGATGTCATTGCAAGAAGAAAATACCATGGCTTAAAGAAAATAATGCATGTTAATTTTGAAAATAAAAATTAACGCACATCTATAAGCTAGCTTATCCTCCATGAAAAAGATAATGCAAACGTTAGAAGTAAAGAACATAACAAAATAATACTGCTTCTTTATAAATAATTGATATGTTCTAGACTTCCTAAAAACTGCCATATGCTGCCTAAAAATAAAGAATTTGAATCTTATGAGATTAAAAGCATTTCAATCTTCAGATTAACTTTAAAAACATGCATTAATAATCATAAGAGCTTATGGATATGTGTGCCAAGACTATATCAAATCATCCACTCATTATGCACATGTTATGCAAAACTTCATAAGTGTTCTACACTATGCGGCCCGAAAGCCATTTAGGCTAAGTTTTGCTATGAGCAGCAAATAAAATCCTCCAAGAGCTAATATTCTGTGTGCATCTCATATGGCTTCTTCACTACATACACATGCACATGCACACTCTCAATAAGTTCATCATATGCATGCACACTGTGTACTCGTGATCTTTCTGTTGGTCGTTCTGGTCATTTGGCCAAATAGTCTGTTTTGAATTTAAAAAGGAAATCTTATTTGCCAATGTTTAGTAAGGGCACATATTTTTAGATGTGATGTTTTGTGGTAGATATGGCAACTTAGAAAGTTTTGTTTTGATACATGTTTACATTGGGCAAAATAATCTAAAAGAAAATACTTTATTTGTAAATGATTCACGTGACTGAACTAATGGTCCACAAAAACAAGATGGATCTCTTCATTGCTACAAATTGCAAATCCGGAAGGTTATTGACATGAATGAGTCTGTTTTGACCATTGCCTTGTGCATCCACATAGTACCTGAGAGGGTGCATAACCTAAGGTTTTGAGCTTTAATGGTAGGGGTCATTCCCCTAAATCTTTTGGTACCGAAGAGTTCTTAGGGGTAGCCAAAACAAATTTAATTTTAAACCAGAGAATTTTAGTGTTTCTTATTTTGCCTTCTCTTGGTTTGAAATTATGTGCTTAAACATCTATATGTTTATGAAAACCAATTTTTAATTGATCAATCGTTGTCTTCTAAATTGATTTTATAACTTGCTAAAAGATTTTTATCCATAGTTCATGATTTACGTACGTTTTGTAATCTTATTTTCTGAAGTATGAAAATCTTATTTTGATTTGATCTTTTTGAATTCATTATATTCAGGCCCAACTAGAACAATTCACATTTCAAATATGCTTTATAATGTATTCTTTATACGTTTGATCAAGTTTTTTCAAAGATAAAAAAAGCAAAGTTCTTTTTCTTTGTTTGATCAAATCATTGCTTTTGGACTAGAAATGGATTTATGATTTCATTTGAGTAATTCGTTTTCTTTTGAAAACTTTTTCCATGATTCTCATGCGTATTCTTTCAATAACATCGCTATTTTAATACATAATTGTTTATGTTCTTTGAATAGGAACATTTGTTTTAAAATGGATACATCTTATATGTGTTCTCATATCTCTGCAATGTAAGTGATGTTTAGCCATATCTTTTATGCTTACTCACATCTGTTTGCCATGAATCTTCATTTCATACATTCCCTCGAGGCATTTGATAGGGGACCAATCCTATATCCTTCTAGTGTTATATCACCCATGCATAATTAGTGGGGGAGCTTCGCTCTCTTATTCTTTTTGTCCCCTTTTTTTGATGTTGTTCAAAGGGGAGAATTTGTGAGTATAGCATTTCCTTAATTTATATGCATGTGAATTATACTTTTATATATACATTTCCTTTCATGCTATATCCTTTTTTGTGAAATTGCTTTGTCATCATCAAAAGGGGGAGATTGTTGGCTTCTTGTTTTGATTGATGTTAACAAGACAATTTACCACTAATGTTGTTTGTCTAAGTATTTGTGTTTTGTCTATTATTGTAGCACAAACAACGTCTTTGGAGGATGTGCATGGATTGCGCCATTAACGATGATATCAAGATGGAGGTTGGCCGGATTGTGGAGTGAAGCAACATGGCAATGTCATAGTTAAGATCAGTTCAAGCTTCATCCGCATGTGTACCAAAGTGAGCTACAATGAAGATCAAAGATCAAGCTTGGGTAATCTAAGTTTAGATTTTTATATTATATGTGTAGAAGTAACGCTTAAGCTCAATATCATATAACTACACGTATTTTGGCTTTTCTGATGTATATATATGTATGTTATATATATACCATGCAATGGTTGTTGGGTTTTCACTGTTTTGAACACTTTTGCAAAATAATAAGATTTTACAATTGGGAAATGGCAAATTGAAAATTATGTTTTGTAACATGTTCAAAATATCATTTGGCAACATTTCCTCAAGTTTGCATCAAGTTTGAATTGAATTTGCTTATGTTTAAAGAATTTACAAATTCACGTTTTCGTTCGTGCACATGTTCGTACATGTTTTACAAAACTGATGAGTTTTCTCAAATGGGAAGTGATATTTGAAATATTCTTTCTCTGACATATTTACCTACATGTTTAGAAACTTCCCTCAAAATTTTACTATTTTTGGAGTTGATTTACTATGCCTAATTGATTTTACAAAATCGTGTATCACAGCAGATTTTCAGAAACTGTATTTCTGTATTCAAACATTTATTTCTCTCAAATAGGAAATGATTTTTCAGAAATTCTTTCTCTAACATGTTTTTATACATGTCTAGAACCTTCTCTCAAAATGTCATAATTTTTGAAGCTGTTTACTATTTTAACCGATTTTATAAACTCGGATATACCTGCTACAGTACCGCCGGTCGACCGAAATTTCCGTCTCCTGAGTTTCTGAACTTGTTCGCGGTCGACCGCGATTTTCATCGGTCGACCGCTGGAGTCCCAACGGCTCTTTTTTGAGCCGTTGCTGATGGTTTTTTGGTCTTTTTGTAAGGGGTTTTGGTCTGAGGTTTTGGAGGCTATAAAAACCCTCTTTGATCTCAGTTTTCAGTTATCTAAGAAATGTTTTAAAAGAAAAGAAAAGTTTAAGCAAGGGTTTAGGGTTTTACTGTTTGGTTGAGTTTGGGTTTCTGTTTACAAAGGAGGAAGTTTTCACTGCAGAATGAGGGATACATTCTCAATCCCATTCATCCTCTTCTTGTGTTCTTAGAGAAGTTTTCTAACTCTTTTATCTAGCAATTTCTTTATTGATTTTCATATTCTATTATTGCTAGTTTGATATTTGAGTTAGATTTTATTTTACTCATTGTTACACACACCCACATTGAGCTTATAGTATTTACATACATAGTATAGTTGGGTGGTGAGAGATTGTAACTTTGAGTTGTGCTTTCATTGTGTTCTCATCCATAGTAGAGAACAATCACTTATTGTATTTGTGCTTTATTGTGAAATCACTTTGTAAACACTTGTACACTGAGTGAGAAGTGTGTGGTGAGAGTCGGGGATCGTCCCAAGAGGAGTGGCGTCGGTTGACGTGCCTAGGGAGAGGTTGTAACCGAGCACTTGAGGGAGACACGGCTAGGTCCAACACTTAGTGGGTGTAGAGTGTGATTACAAGAGTGTGAGTTGTAGAGTTTTCGGTTAGCTAGAAAACCGAGTGTGTAGAAGAAGTTCCGGCTTCCAAACCGGATTGTGTTAGTGGATTTCTCCCCGGGAGTGGGGAGCGGAGACGTAGGACGGAAGGTCCGAACTCCGTGATCATATTGCTTGTTTGAGTGTGCTTTGGCGTTCATTCATATTTATGTTCATATCTTATATCGCCATTGTCATTAGCTCATTATCTATATCATCGGATTAGATTAGCATAAGACCCTAACCCCCCCCCCCCCCTCTAGGGTCAAACAAAACACACTCAAATGATCACAGAGTTCGGACCTTCCGTCCTACGTCTTCGCTCCCCACTCCCGGGAAGAAATCCACTATCACAACCGGGTTTTCTATGCTCATCCGAATAACGTTTACACCTCACAGTGTCGGTTTTTAACGCTCACCGATCACCGTTCACTCATCACACTCGGTTTTCTAGTTCACCGAAAACTTTACAATCTCGACACACTCGGTTTCTAGCTCACCGAAAACCTTAAAATACTCATAATGTAACAAATATAAATTTATTCTCTACAATAGATGAGAACACAATGAAAGCACAACTCAATGTTACAATCTCTCACAACCCTAATATACTATGTATGCAAATACAATAAGCTCAAGTGGGTGTGTGTAACAAAGAGATAAATCAAATCTAAACTCAATATAAAAACTAGCTTAATAGAAATGATAATTAACAAATAATTATAAATAAAGCTAGAAATAGAGTTTAGAAAACTTCTCAATAGATCAAGAGATTGAGGAAGGATGGTTGGATGCTCAAGCACCAATAGGATCTCCTCAAGCTCTTGTGAAATTGATTCCATAAACCCAAAACACTCAATTGCTTAAAAGATTCTTTAAACAAACTTAAACAACACTTAAACCCTTGTTAAAATCTTTTAAACCATTCTCTTGGGTTGCCTTAGAACTGAGATCAAGGGGGTATTTATAGCCTCCTAAAACCTCAGCCAAAAACCCCAAACAAAAGACCAAAAAGCCCTAGCCAACGGTAACAAGAAATAGCCGTTGGAAAGGATCTGACAGAGCGGCGGTCGACCACGGCAGTCGACCGTGAGCAATCAGAAACAGGAAAAAGGCTCTGGACAAGCGACGGTCGACCGCGAAAGTCTCTGGACTCGCTACAGTTGACCGCTACGGTCGACCGCGAGCCAACAAAAATAGTAGTGAGTTCTGAACTCATAGGCGGTCGACCGTGGCGGTCGACCGTGAACAGATACTGCAGAAAAACAGTTTTTAAACAGATTTTTGAGACTTTGAACATATGTTAAAAATAACAAATAAAGTCAAAAAATAATGAAACTTTGGGAAATGTATATAAACATGTAAATGAACATGTTATAAAAAGAATTTTCCAAATTGCATTTCCCATTTGTGAAAAGTCATCATTTTGCAAAAATAATCCAAAACACGAAAATGTAAACATGTGAATTTTGACATTTTGGCTAAACCATGTTTTGAAACTATGCACAATGATTATATAGACTTAATAAAATATGTATATAATTATTGTTAAGTCCAAAAACTAAGAATATAATATTTTTACAAATACAATAGAAAATGAAACATATGAGTATGTATATGAAAATATGTTTGTTTCATATCTAAGTAGTTAAACCAAACTACAATAATAAATATGAAATATGTAATTTCATATTTGTAAGCATGAAAACCCAAAACCATGCATGTATATATATAACTATATATATACATAGAGACCAAATACGTGTGTGTATATGATATTGAGCTTAATGTACTTAACACACATAATATAAACCTAAACTAAGTTACCTAAGCTAGATTTTGATCTTCAATAAGCTCGACTTGGTACACTTGCGGATGAAGCTTGAACTTGGATCTTGAAACATATGAGTATGTATATGAAAATATATTTGTTTCATATCTAAGTAGTTAAACCAAATCACAATAATAAATATGAAATATGCAATTTCATATTTGTAAGCATGAAAACCCAAAACCATGCATGTATATATATAACTATATATATACATAGAAACCAAATACGTGTGTGTATATGATATTGAGCTTAAGGTACTTAACACACATAATATAAACCTAAACTAAGTTACCCAAGCTAGATTTTGATCTTCAATAAGCTCGACTTGGTACACTTGCGGATGAAGCTTGAACTTGGATCTTGAACTTGAATTGTACATAGCTTCACCTACTATTCCGCCAACCTTCATTAGATATTATCGTTGAAGCTCTATTCCATCCATCCTCTAACATATTATTTGCCTAGAAAAAATACAAAACACAAATACTAGATAAACAACATTAGATATAAATTGTTTATAAATCATCATCAAAACAAGAAGGCCAACAATCTCCCCCATTTTGATGATGACAAACAATTTACAAAAAAGATATATGCATGAATAAAGATGAATATATAAATTATAATTCATTTGCATATGAACAAGGAAATGTATACTCATAATATTTTTTTCCCCTTTGACAACATCAAAAAGGGGAAAACAAAAGAATGGAGAGAGCGAACGCTCCCCATAGGGGGAATATGCATGGGTGAGTATAACACATAGAAAGATATAGGGATTGCTCCCCCTATCAAAATACCTTAATGAATATATGCAATGAATGCTAAGGCATACATATGTGAGAAAGCATAGATGTTAAACACTACTCACATACAAAAAGATAATGAGAGCACATATAAATATGTTAATATGAAAGAAGTGTGTCATTAACACAAAAAATATAAAAACCATATAAAAGAATAGATTTATGAAATCAAAAGAAGAGGAACATGAGAATCATGCAAAAAGTTTTCAAATGAAAACGAATCAACCAAAAGAAATCATAAATCAAAATTTAAATCATAAAACCAAATCATCATTGATTTTCAAAAATCAAGAGAGGTAATTATATCTAGCTCTTGAGCTAGTATCAACCCATATAAACATTTTAGCACCCGGTAAACAAGATTTGAGAATAAACACCCAATAAATCCGGAGGATTATATAAGTACAAACCTCTCATCAAAACAAGACCAATAATCATGAAAACAAAAGAATTTGATTAATAAAAAAAATTGTTTTCATGTTCAAAAGTTTAAAGTATAATTTTTCAAAACCAAAGAAAAATAAAAACACTAAAATTCTTAGTTTAAAAATTATTTTGGCACCCAAGCATTCTTGGTGCCGGATTATTTAGGGACATGATCCCTATCATTTAAGCTCAAAGCCCTAGGGTTATGAACCCTCTTGGGCACATGTGGTTCACTAACACGGTCAAAGCAATAATCGCTCAAATGACCCTTCTGATTGCAATTAGTGCAATAAAAAAGATCCATTTGTTTTTGTGGACCATTAGCTCGTGCACGGGAATCATTTGCAAATAAAGATTTTTTTTTAAAATTATTTTGCAAATGAGAAACATTCTTAAACAATGGTCTATTTGGAACATATTGCAACTTAGAAGCTTTTTGTATATCAAAACAAAATTTAGCAAGATGTCCAAACCTACCACAAACATCACATTTAAAAGCATGTGGTCTACTAGAAGCATTTGGCAAATGAGATTTCTTTTTCAAATCAAAACAATATTTGGCCAAATGACCAAAACGACCACAATGATCACATCTATACACATGAGTATGCTTATGATGAACAATGGGTGCATGTGTGTGTACATGTGATGAAGAAGCTACATGAGATGCACAAGGAGCATTGACATTTTTATGTTTGTGTGCATCATAGCAAAATTTAGCTATATGGCCTTTACGGCCGCAAATAGAGCACTTGTAAATTTTGCTATATATGTGTGCATGATGAGTGGATGATTTCTTAGACTTGGCACACATATCCATAAGCCTCTTATGATTATCAAAGCATATTTTCAAAGTTGAATCTAAAGATGAAATGCGATTATTCATAAGATTCAAATCTTCATTTTTAGGCACATATGCATTTTTAGAGGTAGAAAATAAATAGTCATTTATAAAGGAAGCAGTATCATTTTGTATGTCCTCTACTTCTAACATGGTATTATTTTTTTCATGAGTCAAGTTAGCGATATCCAATTTTAAATTTTTATTTTCCAAATTTAACATATCATTGTTTTCTTGAAGAGCAATGCTTTCTTGAGAAATGATATCAAATTTGGAAGCTAACTTCTCATGATCGAATTTTAAATCTTCATGCTTTCTTTTTAAATTAATAAAATCATTTTATAATTTGTTAAAGGCATGCAATAATTTTTCACTAGCACAAGCAAGTTCATCATTAGGTAAATCATTAATAGATTCGAACTCGCAAACCTCACTAGGGCTATCGTCTAGTGGCCGTGTGCATGATGCTCCTTTTGAACTTGAAGTGGGATCCTCCAAAGCTTGTCGGATCGCCTCCAAGTCTTCTTGATGTACTTCAATAAATTTCCATAAGGTGTAAGCACTATTAAAATAAACAAACTTGTTAGACATAGATGAATCAAGAGAATTTAGCAAATATTCTAACAAAATATTGTTCATTGTAAACATGCGATGATCATTTTTATTCCACTTGGATTTCTCCGTAGTGGGCACAATATAAGCATCATCTATAATTTTCCATAAATCAAAGTGTTTAGATTGAATAAAAAGTTTAAATCTAACACACCATTGGGCATAAGGAAAATTATCTAATCTAGGAGCAATATTGATGGCATAACCTAAACAAGATGCATCGTTCAAATCCATAATGTATATATGCAAGCAAGATAAAAAAATCAAAAATTAGATTAGCACAAAAAGATAATTTGGATCTTTAACTCAAGGCGATTAGACCTTAAATCAAAGAGCACCAAGCTCTGATACCAATTGTTAAACCCTAGAGGGGTGTGATTACGGTCTTTATACTAATCTAATCCGATTTTATACCAATTAAAACTAATTAACAAGTTATCCTAGCAAGTATGAAATACAACAAGATATGTGAGCTAGGATAAGCAATATGAGCAATGAGATATATCCTATATGATAGAAATATATGCAATGATATATAAACTAACACAAGGGTGATATAATCAAACTACAAATGTGATAGGGCAAAATATACACGAGTAATAGGCAATTGGCGATATAAGATAAATGCATAAATAAATGTGCCAAAGACAAACTCAAACACACTCAAATGATCACGGAGTTCGGACCTTCCGTCCTACGTCTCCGCTCCCCACTCCCGGGGAGAAATCCACTATCACAACCGGGTTTTCTACGCTCACCCGAATAACGTTTACACCTCACAGTGTCGATTTTCAATGCTCACCGATCAACGTTCACTCATCACACTCGGTTTTCTAGTTCACCGAAAACTTTACAATCTCGACACACTCGGTTTCTAGCTCACCGAAAACCTTACAACACTCATAATGTAATAAATATAAATTTGTTCTCTATAATAGATGAGAACACAATGAAAGCATAACTCAATGCTACTATCTCTCACAACCCTAATATACTATGTATGCAAATACAATAAGCTCAAGTGGGTGTGTGTAACAAAGAGATAAATCAAATCTAAACTCAATATAAAAACTAGCTTAATAAAAATGATAATTAACAAATAATTATAAATAAAGCTAGAAATAGAGTTTAGAAAACTTCTCAATAGATCAAGAGATTGAGGAAGGATGGTTGGATGCTCAAGCACCAATAGGATCTCCTCAAGCTCTTGTGAAATTGATTCCACAAACCCAAAACACTCAATTGCTTAAAAGCTTCTTTAAACAAACTTAAACTATAATTAAACCCTTGTTAAAATCTTTTAAACCATTCTCTTGGGTTGCCTTAGAACTGAGATCAATGGGGTATTTATAGCCTCCCAAAACCTCAGCCAAAAACCCCAAACAAAAGACCAAAAAGACCAACCAATGGTAACAAGAAATAGCCATTGGAAAGGATCTGACAGAGCGGCGGTCGACCGTGGCGGTCGACAGCGAACAGATTCTACAGAAAAATAGTTTTTAAACAGATTTTTGAGACTTTGAACATATGTTAAAAATAACAAATAAAGTCCAAAAATAATAAAACTTTGGGAAATGTATATAAACATGTAAATGAACATGTTACAAAAAGAATTTTCCAAATTGCATTTCTCATTTGTGAAAAGTCATCATTTTGCAAAAATAGTCCAAACACGAAAATGTAAACATGTGAATTTTAACATTTTGGCTAAACCATATTTTGAAACTATGCACAATGATTATATAGACTTAATAAAATATGTATATGATTATTGTTAAGTCCAAAAACTAAGAATACAATATTTTTACAAATACAATAGAAAATGAAACATATGAGTATGTATATGAAAATATATTTGTTTCATATCTAAGTAGTTAAACCAAATCACAATAATAAATATGAAATATGTAATTTCATATTTGTAAGCATGAAAACCCAAAACCATGCATGTATATATATAACTATATATATACATAGAAACCAAATACGTGTGTGTATATGATATTGAGCTTAATGTACTTAACACACATAATATAAACCTAAACTAAGTTACCTAAGCTAGATTTTGATCTTCAATAAGCTCGACTTGGTACACTTGCGGATGAAGCTTGAACATGGATCTTGAACTTGAATTGTACATAGCTTCACCTACTATTCCGCCAACCTCCATTAGATATTATCGTTGAAGCTCTATTCCATCCATCCTCTAATATGTTGTTTGCCTAGAAAAAATACAAAACATAAATACTAGACAAACAACATTAGATGTAAATTGTTTGTAAATCATCATCAAAATAAGAAGGCCAACACACCCTTTTGTTGATGAGAGGATATTTCGTCCCGGTTGCTCCTACCCCATGAGCCACAACTCTTTGTCTCCCTCAGCTAAAATCCTTGCTCGTATCATTGCTTGCAACTTGATCCCTAAAACAGGGAGTTTTGATCACTTCCCTCTTGATAAAGTCAATGCAGTGTATGCAATTTTTGCTCATATTAAAGTCAATAGGGGGAATGTCTTTCTAGAGAACATGCTCAGTGCCCATTTCAAATTTCTTCCATTTGGCTCGTTCCTTACCCTAATCTTTCGATGCTTCGGTGTTGATCTGTCCAATGAGCCTAAGATAGAGGCTAATAAAGAATTATTTGATAAAACATCTATCTCCAGGATGCATTTAGATGCACCTTATCTCCCTCCTGGACTTCCAGCTCCTTCACCTATCCCTGATCCTCCCGCAATTGCATCTTCTTCTAGGCCTCCTTCATCTAGTTCCAGGCCTCGACCTCGTACTCGCACAGCTCCTATTCCTAGCAATGAGGTTGTACGCCGATTGGATCGACTGGATGCCTCGGTGTCTTGTCTCCGGAGGGACATGAAGGAGCTCCTCAGGCTTCAACGTCTCTACTTAGGGATTCCAGCCCCTGTTCCCGGCTCAGATGATGACTCTAGTTCTGCTTCTGGCTCTGCTGAAGGTTCTGATGAAGACCTTGGCTCAGAAGAAGTAGAATCTGATGGTGGTGAAGAGTAACATAGGTTGATTATTATGCTTTTATTGTGTTTTTGAAAAACTAGTGTCTATTTTGGTTTGTAAGACTATGTGTGATATACTTTTGTTTAGCCTCAAAACTAAAACCATTTGGATGTAGTAGTTTGATATATTTGTCTTGGTTTGGTTTGATGTAGTTTAGTTCTTGGATGGTTATGTTATAACCCTATGTAGTGGATTCATATATATTACGTGGCTCTTGCTTTCATGTTTTGTGATCTTGTTTATATATATATATATATATATAAAATTCAGATTTAATATCTCCTCCTTGTTGTGACTTGTACATGTTGAGTGTGGATATGATATTTCACTCATGCCTATTGACAGGGGGAGCTTTGCTCCATTCCTATGTGTATGTTGTATATGCTTTTCATATTGCACTTATGCAGGGGGAGCAATCCCATTATTCTTGTTTACATTCTCACCCCATGCATAAAGATAAGGGGAGCCTTATATATATATATATATATATAGATTTATATATATATAGGTTTGGTTAAAATTCATATTTAATATCTCCTCCTTGTTGTGACTTGTACATGTTGAGTGTGGATATGATATTTCACTCATGCCTATTAACAGGGGTAGCTTTGCTCCATTCCTATGTGTATGTTGTATATGCTTTTCATATTACACTTATGCAGGGGGAGCAATCTCATTATTCTTGTTTACATTCTCACCCATGCATAAAGATAGGGGAGCCTATTTTTTACCATTTTTGATGTTACCAAAGGGGAGAAAGAATGTGAGTATGGAGAATGTGAGTATGGACTGTTTCATTGTTTTAACATGCCTTAATTCCTTGATTCCATATCTATATGTAAATTGTTGTCATCATAAAAAAAAGGGGAGATTGTTGGCCCTCTTATTTTGATGATGGTCTTACAAACAATTTACGACTAATGATTGTTTTTAGCATGTTGGTCTCATATACACAGGTCAGGCAAATCAACTGATATTGAAGCTTGTGCAAATTCAACTTCCCATCAAGACCAAGCTTCTTATGTCTATATTTTGATAATAGGTTTGATATGTTGTGTGAAGTCTGTTAAGCTCAACACACACACACATATATATACGTAAATATAACATAGGACTTTTATGCAAAATGTGTGTCTAAATATTTTGGACTGTTTCCTCACTTTCAACATCTCTATTTATGTTCATATACATCTCCTATAAGTTTGCAAAACATGTTTTTAAGTCAAAAGTCAAAAATCATATAAAACATGTATTTCAGTGTCTTTTACAGGAAACAGTAATTTTTCTAAAATAGAAATACAATTTGAAAATTTTCTTTACCAAAATGTTTATTGACATGTTTATAAACTTTTCCTCAAATTTCATAAATTTTGGAGCTTGTTTGATGTTTTTAACATGTCAACAAAAACCCTCTTTTCAAACCTGAAAAACTATTTTTATTAGCTCACGGTCGATCGCATGTGTCTTTGCGATCGACCGCACTTCATCCAGTGACTGCTTCTGTTTTTATATCAGATCGTGGTTGATCGTCCTTGGATCTGCGGTCAACCGCCATTTTTCCAGAGACTCAGCTATGCTTTTAATAGCTCGCGGTCGACCGCCCTTGGCGCTGGTCGACCACCATTGATCCAGTCTGTTTTCACTTGTTTGCTCAACTGCTCGCGGTTGACCGGACCTTGTCTCTGCGCGTCGACTTGCCAAGCTAGCCGTTGAACAGTAACGGCTAGTTTCCAGCAGCTTTGTTGTTTGGGTTTTTAGTCTTTTTACATTGGTTTTTGTTGCTGTTTGGAGTTGTTATAAATACCCCTATGCATTCAACTCCTCAACTTACCAAGAGTTTTGTTTAATCAAGTTTATAAAATATTTAAGAAATGTTTAAGAGGTGTTTAAGCCTTGTTTGTTGGTTTGATACAAAAGAGGAGTTGCACTACAAGAAGAAGCTGTTTCAACTTCAATTGAGGATCACATCCTCATCTCCTCTTGTTTATTGAGAAGTTTTCTAAACTCCGTTTATATAGCTCTTTGATCAATTGCTCATATTTTCATCTTAGCTATATTAATTGAGTTGCAATTTTATTACTTGCTTTTATCACACACCTTTGTTGAGCTTATTATATTTCATACAATATATTGTTGGGTAGTGGTGTGTGATCTAGTGAGAGTGAGCTTAATTGAGTTCTCGTCAATTATAGAGAACAACCTTTTTTGTATTCGTACTTATTTGTGAGATCACATTGTAATACACTTGTATACCAAGAAGAGTGTGTGGTGAGGACGTAGTCGATACCGAGAGGAGTGACATCGGTTGTAAAGCCTAGTGAGAGGTGGTAATTTCGAGCACTTGAGGGAGGTGATACGTGAGGACCAACACTTGAGGTTGTAGCTTGTGTATGTACGTTATGAGGATTTGTGAGAGTTGTCGGTTAACTTGATAACCGAGTGTGTATAAGAAGTTTCGGCTTTCAAACCGGGTGTGTAGTGATAGTGTAGATCTCCTCAAGGTGAGGAGCGGAGACGTAGGTCGTGAGGACCGAACTCCGTGATCATATCGTGTGTTTGTGATTGCTTTGCGCACATTTATTTTGTTGTTACCTTTTACATTCTTGCTCATATCATATTGCATATATATCTTTGCAAGAACAAATAGTTCAATATAATTTTAATTTGGCATAATATTGGATTAGATTAGCAATAGACCCTAATCACCCCCCTCTAGGGTCTAACACCCACTGTATACCTAGCTGTCGGCTTAGCGGATCATCAATCAGAGGTAACTAATCATCTTCTTGATTTTCTATTAGAGATACTAAGGTCATGTTGGCCATAAGTGCCTTCAATACAGCTCCTATACTGGTGTCAGACTCCCAGTAACTGGATTCAGAAGATGAGCTGCAAGAATCATCATCTGACTCTCCATTGGCTCCAAAACACATCGTGAATGGTGGGGATTCATAACCCAACCCACTACGAGTTTTGTGATAGTAATCTCCGACTTTCCTTCCGGACATAAGCGGATCGGATTGGTGTCCGGATTCCTTAACCGAAATTTAAGCATTCTTTATGGATAAAGTCGTATTCCATATTCTTCATAAGCTTTCGGGTTGTTGGTGTGAAATACGAGAATTGTAGATCTTTTTTCTCCTCGGATTCTTCCAAAAGAGTTTGCGACGGACCGTCACTCTTCCTAAAATGATGTCTTTTTGGCCATTAACTTTAGCCGGTACTACGAAGACTACTTACGAAGAATCAATTCGTTGCTGATTTGTCACAAAAGATGATCGAATTGGCATGTATAAATTTGATTCAACATATAATCGGGATAGAGGATCTGTCGACGTGCTGGTGCTTGTACCTGGTATGTTAGAATTCAATTCAACACACGATAAGTAAGCTAAATCATCATTATCATTAAAGATAACTCAGCTGTCCTCACAGACAGGATCATTGACATCCAGATTTTCAAGACTGATTACGACGAGTTCTATGTCATTGAAAACAAGACCCTGTTCGTGCTCAAACTCGGTATCAACTTTATTACCGCTATCTGGTTCTTCAATCAGTGATACTTTAAATGGCTCACCCTCAAGGTAATGGATAGAATCTGTGAGATAATTCTCCACCCCCTTGAATGGTTACTTTTCTGCGACCATTGTTTTGACTTCACCACTCTCACCTACATATTTCATGCATTGATATAGAGTTGATGAAACAATCAGATTGTTATGGATCTATGATCGACCCAATAACAATTTGTAAGACGTCTCTGCATCGATGACGTAGTAGGTGACATATGTCCTCAAGTCACCCATTTGACATTTGAGTTTGATTTTGCCAAGGGGATGAGTATTGGAAGCATTAAAACCATAGATGGTGGTGCCCGTTGTTGACAAACAATGTAGAGGGACTCCAAGGTGATGAATGAGCCTCAACGGTATGATACTCAAAGCAGAACCGAGGTCGACTTGAATTCTGTCTACCCAAATAAAACCGATATACCCCGTGAAGTATAATGGTCTATCGTGTTTCGGGTTCCTCATATGCATGTCTTCTTGAGAAAAGGTGATGCGTGGCATTCTTCCTTGAAAGACCTGACAACATTGAGTGCAAGCTTCCTCTAATGTTGATTCGATTGGGTTTGGTGGAAAATGAGTGAGAAAAGCCTCATTATCTGTCAAAGCTTCACGAAAAGCTACACTCGTTGAACGAGATAAACACAGAAGCTCAAACAACATGATCCTCGTTGGGATGTTGGCTAATTGAGCCAACCCATCAAACCGAAAAGGATTTTTTGAGTTCTCTGGTATATCTTTTCTGAGTGCTTTACTGTAACGAAGTTCCTTCGCTTGAGTTTGCTCTGTTACATCTTTCCCTGGTTTGGGTGGTGCAACTGCTGTTTCAGAGTATTTCTTCAAATACTCCTTTTCCCTCCACGTGTTCCTGATATCTATGCAGGTTGTGTGGTGAATACCGACTGTTTATTTTCAAAACTGCTAAGTGACGCAGTTTCAACCCCCTTATCTAGAACGGTTGAAATAGTGTTATAAGATCTTCTTGTGGCCTTAGGCTTCTTTGCGTTTACCAATGTCCACTGCTTGTCCATTAATAAGTCAGGATGAACCCACATCATTTCACCTTTAGGGGTAGTATAGGAGACCATTCCATTTTCTTTCTTCTGATGAGGGTCAAAATTCACAACCCTAGTTTCTGCTTGGGGAATCGGTTTTACGCCATTTTGGACTTGTACCTCAGTGAAATCTCTGAACTATAGCGAGACCATATTCACAGATATCTTCTTTTGCTCTACTTGAAGGGTCATCACACATGCATCTAACAAAGTCTAATAAATTTTATCTTTTAGGATATAACAGGCCTTGGTTGGATGATGCACCATCCTGTGGTACATGTAAAAGTTAGGATCGTCGGTCCTTGATACCTTTGCGTTTTGTTTTACATCTGACAATTTAATCTTATTTATCTTAATCAAAGATGTGAGAATGGAAACTACATGTTCATCCTTGAAATTGTACTTCTTCTGAAATTGATTGTCAGAAGTATTTCCTTTCTGTTTGGTAGAAGACTTTAGGGATGATGTTGTTTTAACAGCTAGAGTATCCTTCCCTTTTGATTGTTTCTGGGAATTATAGTTGCTTTTACCCCCCTCCCTTTTTAGGCTTGGATTCTTGAGGTTCTTCAGCATCTATCCTCTTGAGCATGTTTTCCACCTGCTCTCCCTGCCAAACCAAATCTTTCCATGAACGATCTTCAACAACGCCTATTTTGGACAAGATATTGATAGAAAGATTGTTGCAGCACATCTCCACAAGAGTAGATTTAGAGACTTGATAACGTGAATGTAATGATCGATTTCTGAATCTCTTGACAAAGTCACTGATAGACTCTATCTTCTTCTACTTCTCGGCCAATAACGTGGCCATAGACACCTCAGTGTCATCGTCGAAGAATTGGCCTAAAAAAAGCTTCTCTAAATCTCTCCAACTTTGGATTGACCTTGGCTCGAGTCTGCGGAACCACTCAAAAACCACCCCTTTTAGAGTGCTGATGAACAATCAAGTCATAATGGGATCATTATCCACTATATGCCTGGTCTGTGTCTGGAAGTAATAAATATATTGGGTAGGAGAACCCTTGCCATCAAACTGTACTAAATTGACTGGTTTGAACTTCGGAGGATACGGGATCGTATCTCATTCACTTGGATATGGCCTAGTCACTCCCAGTTCTTTGAAGTTTCCCTGGAGTTTCAAAGCATCAAGTTGCTTTTGGAAATAGTCCAACTTTTGGTCTCGTACTTTCGTACGAGGATTGGATTCAGCTTCAGACGATTCAGAATGAATCTTCACAACATTTTCTTCATCGTCTTCATCATTACCATTTAGGTTTCGACGGTTATTTTCTTCATTGACTGGTGAAGGTCGCCTACGCCTAGATCCCAAAGCTTGGGAATGAACTTTCTTCTTCTTCTGTTCTTTCTCCCTGAGGAGTTTCTCCATCATTGTTTCTAGGCGTCTGATAGATTCCTATTGTTGGAGGATGGTTGATTGTTGCTCTTCCATTTTCCTTGTCATATCTTCCTCACTTACGGCCATGTGAGCACTTGTTTGTTCACTTTGGTCTGTGTTGGAAGGCTGAGAAGTGGCAGTAGCTGAGTTTTCAGGCTCTTCTTCAGTCACATCTGTGATACCCGCTAATCGTCGGTAATCAAACGGAATCACTACTCCCTTACGAGTACGAGTGTGTTGAAACACCCATTGTCCTTCTATAAGCATTTCACCTAATCCTGGAGAGTGGAGAGTATTCAGGATTAGAAGATTCAGAGGAATCAGTCAAGACTTTGCTCTTGCCCTTGCTGACCATGTTGATCGTCACTTCAATGTGGCGATTCTTAGATGCTTGCTTCTTAGGACGAAAGCGTCTTCTTCTTGATGATGAGATCGCCGACGACTCAGTCAACCGCTTAAAGACTAAAGACTTATGTGCTGACTCCCCGCATGGACATTAGGAGAGTACTGTAGAAATGAGCTTCTCACAGTAGCAATGCTATTGCATTTGATTCATACTACGCTTGCGCGTGAGATAATCCCGAAGGTCACCAGTAGGACAACCCCCAGCTGACTCTGTCATCTTGGCTTTACCCGAGCGAAACCCTCTGAATGATAGAGGTTGACGATCTTGGGTAGCTTGATAAACTCCACCATCCATATGACTAGGTTTGTTGATAGGACGAGTTTGGTGAGTTCGTCTTCTCGGTCGGTTCTTAACTTGAGGTTCGTTTTCATGATGAACCTCGGTATGAACCACTTATTGAGCTTGTTGAACCTCTTTTTGAGGATGAGGTTCGTGTTCCGAGCTTACTCGGGTATGAGGATGAGGTCCGTTATTTTAACGTTCCTCAGTCACTTGACCCTCGTCAGACTTGTTAACCTTGGGCTGGTCAACTCTCGGTCGATAGTGAAAACCATCTAGCGAGACCAAAGCTCGAGCCCTACGGCGAGCTTACTTCTGGCGCTGATGTTGTTGAGCATGTCTCGATAGTGGATCAACTGGAACTTTTGCCTCAGCCAAAGCTGGGTGAGGTTTATTATCAAAAGCCATAGTTTGGCTAGTAGAAGCTGAAGTTCGGCTAGGTTTCTTGACAACCCATTTCTTAACCTGACAACTACTTATTGGATCCCCCTCTTTGAGGGGCATGAACTTCTCCTTGAGGTTAACTCAAGTTGAATCATCAGAAGCCACTTGGACTGAAGTCTCATACGAGACTCGACGATATTTACATGACTTCGTGGGACCGGATGCTCCAGAGGAGATATACTCCTCGTACTTGGTCTGGTCAAATTCGATGACCAAAATCTCGATGTCTGTTCCCACAATGATCTTGTCTGATTGCGCCACCACCATCTTGTCAGAAAGAATGACTGCTCCTACTGTGGCCACCATCGTCTGTAGGGTCGAAAAATTGACTGAGATTGATTTCTTGTTTTAAGAAAATTAGGTTCGATCACTTGGTACGAAACCCTTACAATCACTCACGCTCTCTCTTGATTACAGATGAAGAGAAGATTAATTCAGCTCCTCCTTATTTAACGTGGGTTCTTGATAGCGAAAGGATGCTTTTCCTGATGCTTGAGTCGAGATTGCCTCCCGTTGATAATCAGAACAAGATTGCTGGAGCTTCTGACGTTCGTTAGCCGACTAGAGTCGAAGTTCGAACTCCGGATCTATACAGAGAAACTCTAATCTCCGATGCTTCTTGAAATCCAAGTCGAAAATCTCCAACCCTTTTCTCTGTAGCCATCCATGGCTATTTATAGGGTTTTAGCACGTAACCGACGTGCTAAGATCACGGGTAGAGGGGCGTAACTGCCTCCTCCAATTCAGCGCACACCATAACGTGCTCCTGAAGATTAGCCCACATGGTTGACTAAGTCTTCGGAGCCGTTACAGCTAAATCTTACGTGGACAACTAACCTCATCTTTAATTAAAACGGGGTTCGTCATGTAAGACGAGACTCGATATGCAGCGAGGTTCGTCTTACAAAGTATACTTTGTAGTAAATAAGCTTCTTCTGACGAATTTTGTTTTCACTGACTTCGTCTGACGAATTTCATCTTCACCAACGAACTTCATCTTCGATAGCTGGGTCCAACTGCGTAGTAAACCTGGTGACTTTCCCTTAAATGAACCTCATCTTCACTGACGAGTTTCAAGTCCGACGATGAGCTTTATCTTCACTGACGAACCTTATCTTTTGAAAATGAATGTCGAACCTCGTTTCCAATGATGAGTTTCACTGTTTGTTGTTGAGTTTTACTGCTCGACAACCTGCGTTCTCGAGGTTGGTCTTCACTAAATGATGAGCCTTGTCTCTGATTGAGACGAGGTTCGTTTTCCTGACCATCCTTCTCATATTTTGAAATTTGGCATTTTTGAATGCCTACAGTCCTATTGACGATGTTCGTCTGATTTGCTGAGACGCAACCCTCGCGTTGCGAAGTAACACGTCCATTGATTGCCTCGCCTTCAGGCATTACTGCATGCAGCAGTTATAACAATATTTAAATCAGTTGATGTTACAATCATAATTGTTATTTTGATTTGTAACAGTCACCGTTGGGTGTAAAATTTGATTTCTCGAAATGAGGATTTCATTTGTATTGATAAGAATAGCTAATTATAAATTAATGAATCAAAGTTATAACAGAAGTGGAGAGAATGTCCTCCTTGTTTAATGTGGGGTCTTTGGTAGCGATAAGATGCCTCCCTCAGTGCTGAAACCGAGTTTGCTTCCCTTGGACGATCCGAGTGAAGTTGCAAGCGAGCTTCAGTGCACAGTAGAAGCTCGTTTGAATGAATTTGATGGCTAAGCAATTGCTTGATTGCTCAGAGCCTAAGTACGTCGAGATCTCAAAGTTCATTCTGCTTCAGCTGAGGATTCGAATGAGATCACGAATAAGCTGATTGCCAAGGAGTTTGCAAATAGCCAGGCTCGGTTATCTTAGATCTTAAGAGAACTGAGTGCCAAGGAGTCAAATAGGTTCGGTCTTGATTAAGAGTTCAAGCCCCCTCTTTTGATAGCCATCATTGGCTATTTATAGTGGAGGAGAAGCATGGCCACTCAAGAGTTCAAGCCCCCTCTTTTGATAGCCATCATTGGCTATTTATAGTGGAGGAGAAGCATGGCCACTCCTTCAAAGTGTGGGATTGTGGTTGAGGGGGACCATAACTCCATCCCTTAAATCTTGGGATGTGACCATTAGAGGTGAGGAGAACCATACTCCATCCCTTAGATCATGGGGAGTGGGTGTACCCACTCCCACGTTTTAAGCTCAAGTGGCTGACTTGGTCCATTTGTGTAGGCGAGCTTGACATTGCAGGCGGGCTTGGGTTGTCAGGCGAGTAGGCGAGTCTACAGGCGAGCTTGGGTCTGCAAGCGAGCTTGCTCGTGCATGCGAGCTTGACGGACTTTATCATGCAGGCGAACCTGGATGCTATAGGCGAGCTTGGGCTTTAGGTAAGCCTAGATCATACAGGCGACCTAGGTCTTCAAGCGAGGCTATGCAGGCAAGCTGTGCAAGCGATCCTGTGTATGCGAACCTCATTCAGGCGAGCTTCAATGCTATCAGGCGAGCTTGTACTTCAGGCGAGCCTGGGTCATGAAGGCGACCTTCAAGCTGTCAGGCGGGCTGAGCTATGTAGGTGAGCTTCGAGTGTTGACAATCGAGCTTGCTCTTCAGGCGAGCTTGGCCCTCAGGCGAGGTTATGCGGGCGAACCTCGTAGGCGAAGCTGTGCAGGCAAGCTTCGCTTAGTTCAGGCGAGCTCCAATGTTCAGGCGAGCTCTAGCCTTGTAGACGGACTTCCTTACAGGTGAACTTCACCCTTTTCAATCGAGCTTTAGGCAAGCTTCAGAACATGTATCGAAGAATAGGTCATAACTTTCAAACCGTAAGTCAGAATTGGACGAATTACATATAAAAATCGACTATCTTGACAAGACGGAGCCGACCAAACCTACCCCAAAGGGTTCGGTTTGCTCCTGTTCGTTTTGTCAAATTCCTTCCGGTATGAGAGATATCAGTATTTTCTTCTTTTTTGCTATTTTGGGCGAGGTTTTAGCAGTCTTGTTCTGAACTTTTCTGACATGGATTAAAGACAATTTTTATTACCTATAGTCACATTGATTGTAGGTGACTCTTGAGCTGGCCTTAGAGGCCTATAAATAGCGCACATTGGGGTAGCTCTTAGACACATCAACGTGAGAGCTCTTGTGCACACGAAATACATTGAGTTGTTATGTTGTTGCTGAAGAAACTGTACCCGAATGAACATTCCCTAAAACCAAAAGATTTTTGAACTGAAAAGTTCTAAGATCAAGGAGATCTTTGCCTTGATCGAAAGGTCTTATAGATCGATGAGATCTTGACAGTACTGGGTTGGTGCACACCAGAGTACTTTACTGCTGTTCTTGGAAGCAATTTGGTATTGGGATCCTTGCACTAGAGTAGGCCAAATATCGCTTTAAATACAACATTTCACAAACACACAGTAGTTAACTTAAAAAAGTTTAAAATTACAACAAATCAACTTTTACTGTTTTATTCCAGATTTAATCACAAATCTCTAACAATCTTAAAGCAATATTTTCTAATCTATCATGGATCCCGCAAGGACTCTTGGAGCGGACTGTCTCAAGTTAGAGAATTTTGACGGATCCAACTTTAACGCATGGCGTCGGAAAGTAATCTTCGGGATGCAACTCCTGAAGATCAACTATGTGGTTTCTAAGGAGAAAACCGACTTTGAAGAATACTCTGAGTCTGAAGCCTCTTAGCCTAAAGATCATCATTTTTGCAAGAGTTATCTCCTTAACTGCCTGACCGATCATTTGGCAGATGCTTACACCAACAAGCCCTATGCGAAGGAAATGTAAAATGCTCTGGAGGACCAATACAAAGATGAGGAGAAATTGACCAAGTCTCACATCATTGATAAGTTTTTGGACTTCAAATTCGAAGATAACACTGAGATTTTGCCTCAAGTTAAAGAGCTTGAAAAACTTGTTATGAAGCTGAATGATGAAAACATTAATCTTTATCAAACTTTCATTCTGTTGCAATTGTCAATAAGCTTTCTCCATCTAGGTTATCATTCTTCACGAACATTCGAAAAAGGAAAAGACATGTGACTCTGTCTGATTTAAAGAGGTTCATTCGGGTCAAGGACGAGACTCACACGAATGATAAGCTCCTTGCTAAGCAGAAGGCGTCTACTAACATGGTGGCTACTAACTCTGAGAATGGTACTAGTTCTTCCTTCAAGAAGAAGAAGAAGTCATTTAACAAAAAGAAGAACCACCCAAAGAATCTAAATGTTCAAAAGAAAGATTTCAAGAAGAACGACAAATGCTTCAACTGTGGGAAGTAAGGATATTTTGCCAAGGACTGCAAAGCACCAAAGAAGAGAACAACACACAATGTTAATCAAGTTGATAATTGTGTGCTATGCTCTTCCAAGTGACAACTCCCAACAACGTCTCTGATTGGTGGTTAGATATAGGTGCTAGCTTCATGTCTGCTCCTACAGAGATTTGTTCTCTTCTTATGTTGCTGCCAAAGAGAACGTATTAATGACTGATCGTTCTATGATTCTTGTTCTTAGAACTGAGACTATGGTGCTAACTCTTTCTTTAGGGAAGTCTCTCACATTGAAGGATGTGAAACATGTTCCATCAATTGCTAAAAACTTAGTCTCTAGAAGCCTGTTGTGTGAAACAGGTATGAGACTGAATTTCCAAGGAGGAAAGACTATGTTATCTTTTAAGAAACTGTATTTTGGTAATGCATATCATACTGATAGCATGTATAAGATCAGTACTATTGTATCCAACTCAGTTGTAAATGAAGTATCCTCTTCTGCTTACTCCTCTGTATTATGGCACAATAGGTTAGGACATGTAAATTATAGAAAGCTGTCTAGCATGGAGAAATTAGTATTACTTCCAAAATGTGAGGGTAACAAACCTGAGAAGTGTGAAGTTTGCGCGCGAGCGAAGCTGGCAAGGAAGCCCTTTTAAAGTGTCACAAGGAGTACCAACCTATTGCATCTGATACACTCAGATACTTGTGATTTCAAGAGCTTCGTCACTCGAGACGGCATGAAGTACTTCATCACCTTCATTGATGATCATTATTACTTTTGCCACGTCTACCTGCTTAAATCTAAAGATAAAGCATTCAACAAGTTTATCGAGTTTCGGACTCGTGTAGAGAAGTAGCTTGGACTTCAGGTGAAAAGACTCAGGAGCGACAGAGGAGGAGAGTACCGATCTAAGGAGTCGGAAGCATACTTCAAGGAGCATGGAATCATTGCTGAAACTACTGCTCTGTATTCTTCACAATCCAATGAGATTATAAAAAGGAAGAATCACACATTGATCGAGATGGTGAATTCTATGCTAATCATATCTTGTCTACCTACCTACTATTTGGGAGATGCTTTGCTGATGGCAAACTAGATTCTCAACAAAGTACCCTATTCCAAAACTGATAGTACTCCTCATCAGTTATGATTGGGATATCCATATTCTTTAGATAGTCTCAAAGTGTGGGGATGTCTTGCATATGTTTGAGTTCTAGATATCAGAAGACCTAAGCTCGGACCAAAAGCTAACAAATGTGTATTTCTTGGCTTTGCTGAAGATAGCGATGCTTGCAGGTTCCTTGACCTTGGAACCAACTCCATCATTGAAGCTTAGGATGTAGAATTCTTTGAGGATAAGTTTGTCAAAGATAAATGTTTATTGCTCAAAGATATAGCAGAGAATGCTAGTATGTTAGATGTACCGGAGGAGCCAGTTTTGCGAAAAACTGAAAGTGTCAATGATGAAGAAGTTATCGAACCATCGTCCAACCATGTCAGGAGACAGAAAGATTTTGGAGATGACTTCATTACCTATAATGTGGAAGGAGATCCACAGACTTTCCAAGAAATAATGCATTCAACAGACGTTCTTCTATGGAAAGAAGCTATAGATGATGAGATGGATTCATTGATCCAAAATCATACATGGGAGCTGGTGGATGTACCTGAAGGTGCAAGGCCTATCAATTGCAAGTGGATCTTTAATAAGAAGTTTCATCCTGATGGTACTACTGAGAAATACAAAGCAATACTGGTGGCGAAAGGATTCTCTCAGAGAGAAGGAATAGATTTCTTTGATATCTATGCCTCAGTTACCATGATCACTACCATCAGAGTGTTTATCACATGGGCGATGATAAAAAGGTTCATCATACATCAAATGGACGTGAAGACTGCATTTCTTAATAGAGATCTTATAGAAGAGATCTACATGGAAAAACCAGAAGGACTTGATGCTCTATCTGGTAAAGTTTGTAAACTTATTAAGTCTCTATATGGACATAAGCAGGCACCGAAACTCTGGTATGAGAAGTTCGATGGGGTTATTCGCAACAATGGATATCAAGTCAGCGAATCTGACAAGTGCTTATTGATAATCACATTTTATTACAATTTTATACCCTCATTATCTATTTTATATGAATAAATATATCACTAATAATTATTTTTATCTTTAATTGCAGGTAATGAAGAATAAATCTCAAAGCTCTCATCTCTCAACAAAAACCCATTGATTAAATGAAGAAGTGAAGCAAAGAACCCCATTGGAAAATCAATTTCCAAATTATCCAAAAGCCCAAGAAATGCCAAAGCCCAAACAAATGCAAGAAGAAATCAAGAAATTTTCCAAGGCCCAAGCCCAAGAGGAATCTGCGGACAACAACCAGAGACAAGTTCACATCGATGCCAGCATCGATGGGGGCATCAATGCCAGCATCGATGCCCGTATTGATGTCACCATCGATACGATGCCAGCATCGATGGGGGCATCAATGCCAGCATCGATGCCCGTATTGATGTCACCATCGATACCCCTATCGATGCTGGTATCGATACTGACGAACAGTTTGTTACGAATCAAATGCTAAAATTTATTATTTTTGGATAAGATTTCAATCCAATGGCTCTCATTCACTGATGTTTACTACAAATAGGGATAGAGAGTGAGGGGTTAGGGGTGTGAAAAATTTTGTAACTCCATTTGGAGAGGAGGGCTACTCTTAATTGAGAAGGCCTTCCAAAAATTATAATTTTTATTGCAATTAATAATAGTAATTTTTTCTTCACTTTAAATTTGTCTTTTCTCATCTTTGTTGAATGATGAGGATGGAGATGAAGAGCAATTTGAAGGTTTATATTTTTTTTATTTTTCTCTTTTATTTCTTTTTAGTAATTTCTTTATTATTGCTTATTAGTAAGATTTACATTCATGCTTGTAGTGTAGATTTATTTTCTTGTTTTTTCTTTCTTTTTGCACTTTAATTTATAGAGTAGATTTATTTTCTTGCATTTAATTTTGAAATTTATTTTGTAGTTTAGATTTTAATTCTTTGTAGTTAGATTTAATTCTTGTTCATAGTTTAGATTTTTTTTCTTTTTATTTTTGTAATTAGTTCTTTCTCTTCTTGTTTTTATTTCTTAAGATGTGAAATTAATTCTTATAGGAATCTTAGAATTGTATGAAACTAGTCTAATTTCCTTTATATTGTATGGATTATTCTCTTACACTTAAAATGTTCATGTTTAGAATAATCAACTAGAAAACTAATTGGTAGAAGATGAATTTGATAATCTATGCTTATCTTAAATGGTTTGATAGGTTATGCTTATGAATTTTAGGATTACTATCTTGTTGTTGTTCTTATCATGAATAGTAATTTTGACTTAGATGATAATTTGATAGGTTATACTTTCCTTAAATGGTTTGATAGTCTATGCTTAATAAATCTAAGTTGAAATATGATAAAAAGAGAATAGTTTGTATTTTGTAATTGAGATTAGCTAGTGGATTAAATTCTAGATTTCTCATATCTTAATTGAATCCTCCATCTTAACTTTCTTGAATTTTCTTTTCATTCTTGATTTTATTTCTTGATTTTATTCATTCTTCTTTCTTGCCTTGTGATTTCATTTATTCTTTGATTCTTATTTCTTTTCTCTAAAATTCAATTTATTGTCTCTTGCATATATTCACAACAACCACTCATCACAATAATACTTATTCTTTAATCCTATTTTGTCACGCACACAACATAAGAACCTATTCTAATAATCTCTTAAAATCACATTCCTCGTGGGATCGATAACTTTTTATACTATAACTTGATCAATTGTGCACTTGTAATTTTGGTACATAATTATGCCGCATCAAGTTTTTGATGTCGTTGCCGGGGAAGGTGCTAAAATAGGATTTTATTATTTTGATTCTTTAACTTGTGTGTTTTCTTGTGAAGGAACCGTTTGGAGCTTGAAAATCTTGGATTGAAGATCAAGAACTTGGAGAATTGCTTTCGGGTAAGTCTTCTTTCTAGCGTTTTCAATTCTACTCTTTTTAGTTACCTTCACAATTAGAGACAATTAGGATATAAAAAAAGATTTTATTTTTGTTGATCATAATAAAATTCACCTCTTACTTGGACATTAACTAATAAGAAAATAAATTCAAACAAGAGCTCTCTTCTCACATTTGATTGTTGTTGACCATAATTAAAAAAAAGATTTTTTTATCCTTTTTAGTCGCTTTTAATTTCTAGGGTTGCATTTCATATAGTTTGAAGGAATTCACCAAAGTGATTGTAGTACTTGATTTGGCACATACTTAAAACATTCTTAAGGACAAAACTCCTAATCAAGATAAGGTAAGGGATTTCATCATCCTTTCCTTAGCCCACAAATCACTAATTCCTCCCTTCACAAACCCAAGCCTTCTAAAACTCATTAGACATTGGCCCCTAAAGACTCGAGCTCAATAAGAAATAAGAAATCCTTAAGTGAACCGGTTTAAGTTTTCTCAGATTAGTTAGTGTCTAAGGCAAGGTTTAGGGGTTGCGTAAAGTGCTCCGCAAGGAACGAGGTACTTAATTGATCTCTGATCACCCTCTAGTACTATCCTTACCTGGCTAACTACCTGAGTAAAACTTTAATCTTTTCACTGTAGGAGTTTTTGGTTAGGAGCTGGTCTAGTTGAGTTAGGCTAAACCCAAGAATTAGAGTGATTGAAAAGTGATTGCTTTGGTTTGTTTTAGTTAAGATTTTTCTTT
This sequence comes from Asparagus officinalis, assembly GCF_001876935.1. Classification (NCBI taxonomy): domain Eukaryota; kingdom Viridiplantae; phylum Streptophyta; class Magnoliopsida; order Asparagales; family Asparagaceae; genus Asparagus; species Asparagus officinalis. The sequence goes on from NC_033795.1 coordinate 41,543,147, forward strand.
ATCCTTTTCTTCTCATAAAAAAACTAATTTTCTTTCTTTCTTTAAAAAAAATTATAAAAAGAAGTTGTTTTGGTGTATGCAAACTTGGGTTAGGGATAATTCTCATCGTTTAATCCGAGTTGAACCAATCCAAGAAATAGCAAATCAACCCGTTCTCCAGGATATGTGTTACCCTACCAGAAATGCAATTCCATCTTACATAAGGCTCCCCGAAGCAAATGGAGCAAATTTTGAGCTTAGACCGTATTACATAAACATGCTTCCCAAATTCCTAGGAAATAAAACAGAAGATGTATATATTTTTATCTCAGAAGTTGAGGAAGTGTGTATTATGATTAAAATAAGAGAATTAACCAAAGATGCGATTAAGCTTAGATTTATTCCATTTGCTCTTAAGAATAAAGCTAAAAAATGATTGTACAGCTTACCGACAAATTCCATCTCAACTTGGGATGAATTTTCCCTATTCACAAAACGGTAAAGCTAAGGAACATCATTCAAAACTTTAAAATTATCCCGGGAGAGCCATTTTGGAAATATTTCGACCGATTCAAAGATCTTTTAATCCAATGTTCTCATCATGGTCTAGAAAAATGGCGATTGTGCCAAGTCATATATGAAGGATTAGACTATTCTTCAAAAACATCTTTAGAATCAATGTGTCAGGGAGATTTTATGAGAAAAAACGCTGATGAAGCTTGGGAATTCCTAGAGAGTCTATCCGAGAAAACAATGCAGTGGGAACACTATGATGACAGGGTTTCATCAGTTCCCCAATCTAAGTCTAGTGGTCTTTCCCTGGAGTCAAACATTGCGTCTGAAGCGAAGATGACGACGATTATGCGGAGGTTAGAAGCCTTATAAGTTAAGGAACGAGCTCCAGCTCAAATCAATCATGTGTCTACCCCAAGTTGTCATAACTGTCAGTCTCCTACCCATGTTTCAGAGGAATGCCCTCTCCTAGGAAACAACCATGTATTAGAACAAATGAACGCTGCATTCCAGCGCCCTAGAAATAATCCATTTTTTCCAACCTATAATCCAGGTTGGAGAAATCATCCCAACTTTGCATGGAATCAAGGAAATTCTCCCGGAAATCAAAACTTCATTCCCGCGTCGAACTAACAATTCCCTAGGGGAAATACTGTCCCGTTTAACTCATCAAACAATTTCCAACAAGCTAACCCAATTTTTTTAACCCAACATCCTCATCCTCACCAGCCTACAAATCCTTCAAATTCTGATCATGACAAACGTTTAAGTGTCTTAGAAAAGGGTTTAGAAGCTATGATCAAAGCTTCTACATAAACTACCAACATATTGACCCAGTCATCCACCACTCTAAATTCCTTTATGCAAACCACCGGCCAAGTGCTCAACTCGAACACTCAAGCCATAGCCCGGTTAGAAACCCAACTTTGGCAACTATCCACTGTCGTGAGTGAGAGAGAGAAAGGAAAATTCCCAAGTCAACCTGTTACAAACCCTAAAGATAATGGATCCAGTTCAAACCATCAGCTCATGTGAATGTAGTTCACACACTACGATCAGGAAAACAAATAGACAACCAAGTTAGAATACCACCGGATCAAACCCATTCTCCCATCCAACACACTCCTTCCAATGAAGCAATTCCTTCCGATGACCAAAACGCTGAACATGAGATTGAGCCTGATCTAGTTAGGTATAGGCCGATGACCAAAACGCTGAACATGAGATTGAGCCTGATCTAGTTAGGTATAGGCCCGTCGCCCCCTTTCCAGATAGACTCAAACCTAGGAAAAACTCCCCGCAGGTTGAGAAAATCCTAGAAATATTTAAACAGGTCAAGATTAACATCCCTCTCCTAGATGCAATCGAACAAATTCCCTCTTATGCAAAGTTCTTGAAGGACTTATGCACCAAGAAAAGAACCACTAACGTCCACAAGAAAGTCTTCTTAGCTGCCAACCTCAGTGAAATTTTTTCAAAACCCATGCCGTTAAAATACAAGGATCCTGGTTGTCCCACAATTCCATACGTCATAGGTAACACTCACATTGATAAGGTACTTCTAGACTTCAGAACCAACGTCAACCTCCTGCCTTATTTAGTCTATCAACAGCTAGGTGTAGGAGAACTTAAATCGATAAGATGCACTCTGTAGTTAGCTGATAGATCTGTAAAAATTCCCAAAGGAGAGGTAGAGGATGTTCTAATCAAAGTTGGAGAGTTCATTTTTACTGTTGATTTTATTATCTTAGAAACGCAACATGTTTCCAATCTCAAAAATCAAATCCCCGTCATTCTAGGAAGACTGTTCTTAGCCACCTCAAATGCTTTGATCAATTGTAGAACCGGTCAAATGAAACTATCTTTTGAGAACATGACTGTTGACCTCAATATTTTCAACTTAGGAAGGTAACCTAGTGATCCATCTGATCAACCAATGGAAGTGAATTTTATTCAGGGAATATCAAGTGAGCAATAAGAGGGAGAGTGTGAGTCAGATTCAAGTGCATCTGACTTAATGATTGAGGAGTTTTCTGATGACGAACTAGAGTTAGATCTGCTGGTCAATCATGTTTCTGCTGTTGGCTGGTAACGAGAACCTTTGGAAATAGAACCCCGAGTCTAGCTTCGCCCATCTGTGGAGGCACCCCCTAAGTTAGAGCTTAAACCTCTACCTGAAAATCTAGAGTATGCCTACTTAGGGGAGAACGAGTCTTTACCAGTTATCATTTCTTCTGATTTGATTACTGGTTAAGAGGAAGCTCTCTTAGATGTTTTAAGAAAGAATAGGGAAGCCATTGGATGGACCATGGCTGATATCAAAGGGATTAGTCCAACCATTGTTCAACACCGAATCCATTTGATAGATGACGCCAAACCTACTAGAGATCCTCAACGTAGGTTAAACCCAGTGATAAAAGAAGCTGTTAGGAAAGTGATAATCACATTTTATTGTAATTGTATACCCTCGTTATCTATTTTATATGAATAAATATACCACTAATAATTGTTTTTATCTTTAATTGCAGGTTAATGAAGAATAAATCTCAAAACTCTCGCCTCTCAACAAAAAGCCTTGATTTAATGAAGAAATAAAGCAAAGAAGCCCATTGAAAAATCAATTGCCAAATTATCCAAAAGGCCAAAACCAAAAGAAGGAAAAATGTCAAAGCCCAAAAGAAGAAAAGAAAAATATATCAAAGCCAAAAGCCCAAGCCCAAAAGCCAAGGAGAAGAGGAAGCTACAGGCTGAAAAAGGAGAAGGATGAAATCTGGAGATGCCCGCATCGATACAGGCATTGATGCCCGCATCGATCCCCCTATCGATGCCCGCATCGATACCCCTATCGATGCCCGCATCGATACGGACGTACAGTTTGTTACGAATCTAAGGCTGAAATTTGTTGTTTTTGGATAAGATTTTAATTCAATGGCTCTCATTCACTGATGTTTACTATAAATAGGGGTAGAGAATGAGGGGTGAGGGGTGTAAAAAATTTTGTAACTCCATTTGGAGAGGAGGGCTACTCTTAATTGAGAAGGCCTTCCAAAAATTATAACTTTTATTGCAATTAATAATAATAATTTTTCTCTACTTTAAATTTGTCTTTTTTCTCCTCTTTGTTGAATGATGAGGATGGAGATGAAGAACAATTTGAAGGTTTGTATTTTTTTATTTTTCTCTTTTATTTCTTTTTAGTAATTTCTTTATTATCGCTTATTAGTTAGATTTAAATTCATGCTTGTTATGTAGATTTATTTTCTTGTCTTTTTATTTCTTTTTACACTTTAATTTGTAGAGTAGATTTATTTTCTTGCATTTAATTTTTGTAATATATTTTGTAGTTTAGATTTTAATTCTTTGTAGTTAGGTTTATTTCTTGTTCATAGTTTAGTTTTTTTTTTTTGTAATTAGTTCTTTTTCTTCTTGCTTTTATTTCTTAAGATGTGAAATTAATTCTTATAGAAATCTTAGAATTGTATGATGCTAGTCTAATTTCTTTTATATTATGCAAATTATTCTATTACACTTAAAATATTCATGTTTAGGATAATCAACTAGTGAACTAATCGGTAGAAGAAGAATTTGATAATCTATGCTTATCTTAAATGGTTTGATAGGTTATGCTTATGAATTCTAGGATTATTATCATGTTGTTGTTCTTATCATGAATAGTAATTTTAGCTTAGATGATAATTTGATAGGTTACACTTTCCTTAAATGGTTTGATAATCTATGCTTAATAAATCTAAGTTGAAATATGATAAAAAGAGAATAGTTTATATTTTGTAATTGAAATTGGTTAGTGGATTATATTCTAGATTTCTTACCTCTTTTGAATCCTTCATCTTAACTTTCTTAAATTTTCTTTTCATTTTTGGTTTTATTTCTTGATTTTATTAATTCATATTTCTTGCCTTATGATTTCATTTATTCTTTAATTCTTCCTTCTCTCCTCTAAAATTTAATTTATTATCTTTTGCATATATTCACAACAATCACTCATCACAGTCACACTTATTCTTTAATCCTATTTTTGTCATGCACAAAACATAAGAACCAATTCTAATAATCTCTTAAAATCACTTTCCTCGTGGGATCGAAAACTTTTTATACTATAACTTGATCAATTGTGCACTTGCAATTTTGGTACATAATTATGCCGCATCAAGTTTTTGGCGCCGTTGCCGGGGAAGGTGCTAAAATAGGATTTTATTATTTTGGTTCTTTAACTTGTGTGTTTTCTTGTGAAGAAACCGCTTGGAGCTTAAAAATCATGGATTGAAGATCAAGAACTTAGAGAATTGCTTTCGGGTAACTCTTCTTTCTATCGTTTTCAATTCCACCCTTTTTAGTTAGCTTCACAATTAGAGACAATTAGGATTCAAAAAAAAAGAAAAATTTATTTTTGTTGACCATAATAAAATCCATCTTTCACTTGAACATTAACTAACAAGATAATAAACTCAAACAATGTTCCCCCTTCTCATAGTTGTTTGATTTTTAACCCTAATAAAAGATATAAAGATTTTCTTTTTATCATCATTTTTAGTCGCTTTTAATTTTTAGGTTTGCATTTCATATAGTGTAGGAATTCACCAAAGTGATTGTACCACTTGAATTGGCACACACTTAAAACATTCTTAAGGGCAAAACCCCCAATCAAGATAAGGTAAGGGATTTCATCACCCTTTCCTTAGCCCACAAATCACTAATTCCTCACTTCACAAACCCAAGCCTTCTAAAACTCATTATACATTGGCCCCTAAGGACTCGAGCTCAATAAGGAACAAGAAATCCTTAAGTGAACTGGTTTAAGTTTTCTCAGATTAGTTGGTGTCTAAGGCAAAGTTTAGGGGTTGCATAAAGCGCTCCGTAAGTAAAGATGTACTTAATTGATCTTTGATCACCCTCTAGTACTATCCTTACCTGGCTAACTACCTGGATAAAACTTTAATCTTTTCACTGTAGGAGTTCTTGGTTAGGAGCTGGTCTAGTTGAGTTAGGATAAACCCTAGAATTAGAGTGATTAAAAAGTGATTGCTTTGATTTGTTTTAGTTAGGATTTTTTTTCTTTATCTTTTCATATAAAAAAACTAATTTTCTTTCTTTCCTTAAAAAGAAAAAAAATTATTTTGGTGTATGCAAACTTGGGTTCAAGATAATTCTCATCGTTTAATCCGTGTTGAACCAATTCAAGAAATGGCAAATCAACCTGTTCTTCAGGATATGTACCCCATCAGAAATACAATTCCATCTTGCATAAGACTCCCCGAAGTAAATGAAGCAATTTTCAAGCTTAGACCGCATTACATAAACATTCTTCCTAAATTCCTTGGTAATGAAACAGAAGATGCATATATTTTTTTTCTCGGAATTTAAGTAAGTGTGTATTATGATTAAAATGAGAGAATTGACCGAAGATGCAATTAAGCTCATATTTATTCCATTTGCTCTTAAGGACAAAGCTAAAAAATGGCTGTGCAGCTTACCGATAAATTTCATCTCAACTTGGGAGGAATTTGTCACCGTTTTTCTTAAGAAAATTTTCCCTATTCACAAAACGGTAAAGCTTAGGAACAGTATTCAAAACTTTAAAATTGTCCCAGCGGAGCCATTCTGGAAATATTTTGACCGATTTAAAGATCTTTTAATCCAATGTCCTCATCACGGTCTAGAAAAATAGCGACTGTGCCAAGTCATATATGAAGGATTGGACTATTCTTCAAAAACATCTTTAGAATCGATGTGTCAGGGAGATTTTATGAGGAAAAATGCAGATGAAGCTTGGGAATTTCTAGAGAGTTTATCCGAGAAAACAATACAGTAGGAATACTATGATGACAGGGTTTCATCAGTTCCCCAGTCTAAGTCTAGTGATCTTTCCCTGGAGTCAAACATTGCTTCTGAAGTGAAGATGGCGACGATTCTGCAGAGGTTAGAAACCTTAGAAATTAAGGAACGGGCTCCAGCTCAAATCAATCATGTTTCTACCCTGAGTTTTCATAACTGTCAGTCTCCTACCCACGTTTCAGAGGAATGTCCTTTCCTAGGAAACAACCATGCTTTAGAATAGATGAACGCTGCATTCCAGCGTCCTAGAAATGATCTATTTTCTCCAACCTACAATCCAGGTTGAAGAAATCATCCCAACTTTGCATGGAACCAAGGAAATTCTCCTGGAAATCAAAACTTCATTCCCGCGTCAAACTAACAATTTCCTAGGGGAAACACTGTCCCGTTCAACTCACCAAATAATTTCTAACAAACTAACCCAGTTTTTCCAACCCAACATCCTCATCCTCACCAGCCTACAAATCCTTCAAATTCTGATCATGACAAACATTTAAGTGTCTTAGAAAAGAATTTAGAAGCTATGATCAAAGCTTCTACACAAACTACCAATGTGTTGACCTAGTCATCCACCACTCTAAATTCCTTCATGCAAACCACCGCCAAGTGCTCAACTCGAACACTCAAGCCATAGCCCGGTTAGAAACTCAACTTGGGCAACTAGCCACTATCGTGAGTGAGAGAGAAAAAGAAAAATTCCCAAGTCAACCAATTGCAAACCCTAAAGATAATGGATCCAGTTCAACTCATCCAGCTCATGTGAATGCAATTCACACACTACGATCAGGAAAACAAATAGACAACCAAGTTAGAATGCCATCGGATCAAACCCCTTCTCCCATCCAACACACTCCTTCCAATGAAGCAATACCTTCTGATGACCAAAATGCTGAACATGAGATTGAGCCTGATCTAGATAGGTATAGGCCCGTTGCCCCCTTTCCAGATAAACTCAAACCTAGGAAAAACTCCCCGCAGGTTGAGAAAATCCTAGAAACATTTAAACAGGTCAAGATCAACATCCCTCTCCTAGATGCAATCGAACAAATCCCCTCTTATGCAAAGTTCTTGAAGGACTTATGCACTAAGAAAAGAACCACCAATATCCCCAAAAAAGTCTTCTTAGCTGCCAACCTTAGTAAAATTTTTTCGAAACCCATGTTGTTGAAATGTAAGGACCCTGGTTGTCCCACAATTCCATGCGTCATAGGTAACACTCATATTGATAAGGCACTTCTAGACTTGGAAGCCAGCATCAACCTCCTTCCTTATTCAGTCTATCAACAGCTAGGTGTAGAAGAGCTTAAACCGACAAGATGCACTCTACAGTTAGTCGATAGAACCGATCAAATGAAACTATCTTTTGGGAATATGACTGTTGACCTCAATATCTTCAACCTAGGAAGGCAGCCTAGTGATCCATCTGATAAACCCATGGAAGTAAATTTCATTCAAGGAATATCCAGTGAACAACAAGAGGGAGAGTGTGAGTCCGATTCAAATGCATTTGATTTAATGATTGAGGAGCTTTCTGATGACGAACTAGAGATAGAACCGCTGGTCAATCATGTTTATACTGTTGGCTGGCAACGAGAACCTATGAAGATAGAACCCCGAGTCTAGCTTCGCCAATCTGTGGAGGAACCCCCTAAGTTAGAGCTCAAACCTCTGCCTAAAAATCTAGAGTATGCCTACTTAGGGGAGAACGAGTCTTTACCAGTTATCATTTCTTCTGAGTTGACTACCGGTCAAAAGGAAGCTCTCTTAGCTGTTTTAAGAGAGAATAGGGAAGCCATTGGATGGACCATGGCTGATATCAAAGGGATTAGTCCAACCATTGTTCAACACCGAATCCATTTGATAGATGATGCCAAACCTACTAGAGATGCTCAATGTAGGTTAAACCCAGTGATGAAAGAAGCCGTTAGGAAAGACATTCTGAAATGTCTCGATCATGGGATCATTTATCCCATTTCTGATAGTTCATGGGTGAGTCCGATCCAAGTTGTTCCAAAGAAATCTAGGATCACCGTGATCCAAAATGAGGCTAATGAGCTGATTCCCACTCAGATCCAAACTGGATGGCGAGTTTGCATTGACTACCGAAAACTCAACTTAGCCACTCGGAAAGATCACTTCCCTCTTCCTTTCATTGACCAAATGTTAAAGCGTTTAGCAGGACACAAGTTCTAATGTTTCCCGGATGGATATTCAGGTTACAATCAAATCCCTATCGCTCCAGAAGATCAGGAGAAAACCACCTTCACTTGCCCGTATGGAATATTCGCATACCGATGCATGCCCTTTAGACTATGCAACGCACCGGCCACATTCCAATGTTGCATGATCAGTATTTTTTTTCTGACATGATAGAGCGATTTCTCGAAATTTTCATGGACGACTTTTCCATCTTTGGTGACACATTTTCCCAATGTTTGCATCATCTTAAACTGGTCCTAAAACGGTGTAGGAAGAAAAATCTGACTCTCAATTGGGAGAAATGTCATTTCATGGTCAAACAAGCTACTGCTAGAAACATGACTTTTAGCAACGGAAAAATCCGTCGCTAAAAGTCGAAAATCCGTCGCTAAAACCTTTAGCGACGGAAAAAATAAAATTCTGTCTCCAAAAAACCGTCAGTATAGTGAGGGTAGCTAAAATCGGTTTTAGCGACGGATTTTCCGTGGACAAATTTTCAAAACCAACCTATTTACAAATTTAATCACAGAAAACAACCCACTTCAGATTTAATTGCAAAAACCGACCTGGTTTCAGCCTTGGCGCTGAAACCAGGTCGGTTTTTGTGAAAAAACATTCGAAACTTCACGGGAGTTGAACTCCCGTGAAGTTTCCCAGTACAAAAAAAAAAAAATTTGAACTACGAAACTTCACGGGAGTTCAACTCCCGTGAAGTTTCGGATAAAAATTTTCAAAAACCGACCTGAAACCAGGTCGGTTTTTGCAATTAAATCTGAAATAGGTTGTTTTCTGCTATTAAATTTGTAAATAGGTTGGTTTTGAAAATTTGTCCATTTTCCGTCGCTAAATTTTAACGATGGAAAATTAGCGACGTATAATCCGTCGCATTATTTTTTTTTAAAAAATAAAAACTTTTAGCTACGACGTATAATCCGTCGCATTATTTTTTTTAAAAAAATAAAAACTTTTAGCTACGAAAAATCCGTCGCTATAACTTTTAGCGACGTATAACAACTTTTAGCTACGGAAAATCCATCGCTAAAACTTATTAGCGACGAAAAATCCGTCGCTATAACTATTTTTAAAAAATAAAAATAAAATGAATTTTCCGTCGCCATTAACATTAACGACGGAAAATCCGTCGGTAATATTTGTCCCCCGTATCTGTTTTCCGTCGCTAAAAGTCTATTTAGCGACGGCTAATCCGTTGCTAAATATTTCCAATATTTTTTTAAAAATAATTTAAAAATTGAAAAAACCTGTACAATAATATAATAAATTTAAAACCCTGTTCGATCAGCATTATAATATTCATTCTCACGCATATATAACACATATAATTTAATTAAAATATCCTAACATAATAAACATTGTTTATATAGTACACCCCATGATAAATATTGTTTATACAACACACTCATTCATTGTTTTCAAAGGTAAAAAAACAAATCAGTCCTCCTGATCATCATCATCATTATCATCATCCTCATCACTAGCTCCACCTTGTCTAGAAGTCTCGGCCTGCAAATATAAATCAAACGTTAACAACATGACATGACATTCAAGTATAACAATAAGAGAGTATCATGGCATATTCTTATGTATTATACGCAACTATCATCACTACGCACACACGCACCATCAACACCACCATCACATAAAAATATTATACGTATATATTTTGGGCTTTGTGTTATGCTAACCTTCAACATAACCCTCACTATAACCCTCAATGTAACCCTCACCTAACCCTAACCCTAACCCTCACCCTCGCCATAACTCTCACCCTCACCTAACCCTAACCCTAACACTCACGTAATCCTAACCCTCACCCTCGCCATAACTCTCACCCTCGCCCTCGCCATAATCCTCGCCCTCCCCCTTATGCAAACACACAGCCCCTAAGGAAAATGGACAAGCACAACACGACGATATACATACATACTTTTTAAATTTATTAAATCCTTAAGTTAGTACACATAAGATTGAAAAATGCATCATATGTTCATACATATCATGTCTTTGACTTTGTGAACATTAAATCCATACATATGAAGGATCCCAACAAGTCCACTAGAGCCTGCTCTAGTTTTTATATGTCATGATTTCCAAGAAGCTTAGTAGTCAACACATGAAAACATTGGGTAATCTTCAACATAACCCTCACTTAATTGCTCTATGTTGAGGAGCTTTTTGTCTACATTAAGGGGGGAGACAGCATGCATTTTAGTGGTAAAATATGACATATGATTTGATTAAACTATAATAGTGTCTCAATTAGTACATGATACACAAATCAGTATCAGTATAAGATCATTTGGATAAAAAATGCAAATTGATTACAAAATTTGATTGACTAAATGATTTGATGCACTATTTTCTGGGATGTATGTTTCTTGCAAGGAATAAATAAAGGAATTGAAACTTTAACTCTGTTGTCATTATATTTAGTGCATATTTAAAAAAGTATAGAACAACCTTTAGATGCTTAGGAACAAAATAACAATCCATATAGTATTTTCATAAAAGACTTGATTTCGAGTTTATTGATAATAAAGAAAACTAATATTTCTATATATTGATAGCTCTTTAGCTTACTCCAAAATTTATTGCAAAAATCAACTTACTACTACATTTTCTCCAAGCCCTTAAAACTAAAAATAAAAATTAAAAAAATCCACGAAACTTGCAACATCAAAAATACATGGTGAACATCAAAAATATAAACATGTTCAACAATATTTATCAAAAATAATAGGGAGGAAGGAGAACATGAAATGTCATTAGGCAAACCATCAGAGTATGCAAACAAGCTCATATAACCAGCATTAGGCAACCACAAGTAAGCTCAGACTAGCTCACAGTATGCTAATATTACTATATACTATATAGCTATATTTTTATTACCCCTTCACCAAATCACATAGTATAGGATAATATATGGATACATAAACCAGCAAGTAACCCTACAGTATTCAGAAGTGAAACTAAAAGTTGACTATAACATAAAGCAACCAACACATCGTTAACCCATGAAGCCAATCCAACAATATGCATAAAGCAATTTCAATTAGAATCGAACACAAAACATGCATACAAATTTGAAAAAAAGCAATAGAGTTATACCATTAAGGGAATCATGGCAGGAAAATTGAAAGGACATATCCCTGCACAGACACCAAGAGGCTCCCTGATACTATATGTATCAATTCCCCTTGAAACATTTGACACGTATTCCCCCATCTGGAGTGTTGCCATCCCACAAGCATGCTCCACCACCTCTACAATAACATACCAAGAAACAATTGTGCAAATTACGCATCCATCTAAATTATGTTTTTTACTGAATAAAATAAACAACAATGTCCAATTGTCCATCATCCCTAACATATTGGTTCATTACGAAATAATACACGCAGACTTTAATGGAAATTTAGATTTGGTGTTAAACTAACCTAAACCACAGAAAACATCACCCTGAGCATCTTTAAGTGTCTTCCCCTGTTCAGTTGTAATATTCATAGTAAGCTTATCCTGAAATAGAAACACATATACCATTAGTAATTGACCCTTGCTACAAAGTAAACATTTTTCAAAACAAATTACCATGACTCTTCGAATGAGCTCTTGGAGCTTGAACATAACCCGCTGCCTTGAAGTAACTGGAGTATTCTTCCATTTAGGAAAAGCTTTTTTTGCAACGTTAACCGCCGCTTTAAACTCTTCGTCTGTAGTCAATGGAATCCTAGAAACTACTTCTTGTGTCGCCTATTATTATTTAAAAAAACACTTTTTTAGCAAATTCAATAACAATCCATTGGGAAAGCATAAAGTGAAAAGATCGAGGCTTACAGTATTGATAACATCGATTGAAGACTCCGATCGGGACTCCAAGAACTCCCCTCTGATGAGATTCCTTACTCTCGTCTGTAAATTCATCATAAAAACCGATCGGGACTCCAAGAACTCCCCTCTGATGAGATTCCTTACTCTCGTCTGTAAATTCATCATAAAAAACCATTTACCCCTAACAATTGAATCTAAAAACCCTGATTTCAATGTTAAATCGGTTATCGGAGCCATTCCGAGGGCCGGCGATGCTTCAGTGACGGTGGAGAAGCGGGAGAATCCCTAAGATTTCAATGACGGGCGCTAGAAGCTACATCAAAAAGCAACATGTGAACAGAAATTGGGGAAATCATAGGGTTTATTTCAAGGGATTTGATTTCACACCGCCTTGTCAGAGCGCTGATCCGAGCATAATTTAGGGAGGGAATATGAAGAAAGAGAGTGGAGGAGAGGGAGAGGACGGCCATGGCAAGCTCTTGGAACCCTAGGTTGGAGAGGATCGGAGAGAGGTACCGGTGGAAGTGGCGCTAGATCGTGGTCGTCGCCGCGTCCTT
>NC_033795.1:41556156-41579647 GCF_001876935.1 Asparagus officinalis
TGGGGAAAATCCCTCTATCGAGCGCGGGATGCCCAAATTTTTTGGGCAAGCCCGTGCCCAAAATTTTTCTTTTTTTTTATTTTTTCGCGACGGAATTTTCGTCGCTAAAAGTTGTTCATTAGCAACGGCATTTCCGTCACCATAACTTGAAAAATCCGTCGCTAAAAAATTTTAACGTCGGATTTTTATCGACGGATATTTTCTGTCGGGAAATTAATGGCGACGAAAATTTTTCGTCGCCAATAATACCTTTTCCGTCGGTATAAGTGTATTGCCGACGGAACTATAGCGACGGATATTTCCATCGCTATAAGTCTTCTTATAGCGACAGAAATGTCCATCGCTATAGTTCCGTAGTTAATACTCATATTTCTAGTAGTAAGGCATTGTCTTAGGACATGTAGTTTTCAATAGGGGAATCGAAGTGGACAAAGCTAAGGTAGATCTCATTTCCAATCTTTCTCCTCCCAAAATAGTCAAAGATGTCAGATCGTTTCTTGGTCATGCTGGTTTTTACCGATGTTTCATCAAGGATTTCAGTAAAATTGCTAGACCCTTGACCAATCTCTTAGCCAAGGATACATCATTTGTCTTCTCTCCCGACTGTCTCAAAGCTTTTGAATATCTGAAAAAGGAGCTAACCACAGCTCCTATCATTCATACACCGGACTGGACCTTACCCTTCAAACTGATGTGTGATGCATCTGATTCTGCGATTGGTGCTGTTTTAGGACAACGATTTGATGGAAAACCGCATGTGATCTACTACGCCAGTAGGACTCTGAATGATGCCCAACAAAATTACTCTGTCACAGAAAAAGAGTTTTTAGCTGTAGTCTTTGCCTTAGAAAAATTCAGGTCCTACCTCATCGGTTCCTTAACCAAAGTTTTCACATATCATACCGCACTAAAGCATCTTTTGACCAAAAAGGATGCTAAAGCACGGCTCATTAGCTGGATTCTCCTACTTCAAGAGTTTGACATTCAAATTCTTGACAGAAGAGGAACAGAGAACCCCGTAGCAGATCACCTCTCTCGACTCCCAAATGCACCAACATCAACCGTCTCGATCAATGAACATTTTTCAGATGAACAACTCCTAGAAATCCAATCTGTTCCCTGGTTCGCCGACATTGTGAACTACATAGTCATGAACCAGATCCCTTCTCATTGGTCCAAACAGGATAGATCATGTTTTCTCTCCCAAGTAAAATACTTTTACTGGGATGATCTATATCTGTTCAAATACTGTCCTGATCAGATCTTTAGGAGGTGTGTTCCCACTGAAGAAATTAGGAGTGTTATATCCTTTTGTCATGAGCAAGCATGTAGGGGCAACTTTGGCCCAAGAAAAACAGCTGAAAAAATTCTCCAATCTGGGCTATACTGGCCCACTCTTTTTAAAGATTCATATGAGTTTTGCAAAACCTATACTGGCCCACTCTTTTTAAAGATTCATATGAGTTTTGCAAAACCTGTAACCGCTGTCAGCTTTTAGGGATGGCCACTAGGAGAAATATGATGACTTTACAACCCATCTTATCTGTTAAACTTTTTGATCTGTGGGGTATCGATTTTATGGAACCATTTCCAAATTCCTTTGTAAATGTTTACATTCTAGTAGTCGTTGAATACATGTCAAAATGGGTTGAGACGGTAGCTTGCAAAACTAATGACAACAAGGTCATTGTCAAGTTTTTGAAAGAGAATATTTTTGCACGGTTTGGAGTACCCCGAGCGATCATCAGTGACAACGGTACACATTTCTGTAACCGTTCTTTTGAGGCTTTGATGAGGAAATATTCAATCGCACACAAATTGTCAACTCCTTATCACCCCCAAACCAGTGGACAAGTAGAGGTCACAAACAGGCAGATCAAACAAATCTTAGAAAAAATAGTTAATCATAACAGAAAAGATTGGTCTGTAAAATTATGTGATGCTCTGTGGGCATATAGAACAGCTTTCAAGGCCAATTTGGGGATGTCACCTTACAGACTAGTGTTTGGAAAAGCCTGTCACCTACCAGTGGAGTTGGAGCATCGAGCAATGTGGGCAATAAAACAGTTAAATTTTAACTCAGACTTGGCTGGTAAGAACAGATTGCTCCAAATAAATGAGTTAGAAGAAATTCAAAATGATGCATACATAAACTCAAAAATTTACAAAGAGAAAACCAAGATTTTTCATGACAAATTAATTTTACGAAAAAATTTCTCTCCAGGACAAAAAGTTTTATTATACAATTCAAAATTGCATCTTTTTCCCAGAAAATTAAGATCAAGATGGACAGGTCCATTTTTTATCAAACAAGTTTTTCCGCATGGGGCTGTCGAAATAGAAAATCCTAAAAATGGTAACATTTTTAAAATAAATGGTCAACGTCTAAAACCATTTTTAGAATTTTCTATGCTCGAAGAGGAAGAGGTGTTGGTTCTTCATGAACCTCATTATCTATAAAAAAATAATAAATAAAATAAAATGAAAAAAAAATAATTATAATTTTTTCTCTTATTTGATTTCTTCATCCTCATACTAATAGTAGTTGCAGATTCTTATCATCATTGTCGACCGAACAAATGTAAGTTCTTCAAGTCTTATCTGCTTTACTTTGTGCATCAGCATTCAAGTTCACCTTTTATGATAACTCCAAATAAAATTCTTAAGAAATGTTTTTTCAACTAGTATACTTTACTTAAGTCTTACCTTAGACTTTAAATTAAAATAATGAAATTTTTTGCATGCTTAACTTTGAGTTGAAAATATTTTTTTCAAGTTATCTTGATTTACACATTTTTTCAGACTATATATACTTACACACATATATATATTAAAAAATTAACCTTATAAAAGAAGAGTGCGAAAAATGGGCACGAAAAAAAACTCTTAAATTCAAGGTGATTCTATCTTATAAAACCTAAGTTGACCGAGTAATTAAGCCCAAGGAGTATTTCTATACTTAATGACCTAAGCCCAATTGGGTTGGGATTCATTGGCCCAAAACTCGTTAAATGATTACTTAGAAAGCCCGTTAAAATAGAAAACAATCACCAAGAATTAGAGAGTAAAGAAAAAAAATTTATATATCTATAACACTAACCATATTTTTATATATATATATTGTTATTTTGTATATATGGTCTTGAAAAACAATTTTTGATCAAGAGACTTGAAAGTTATTTTAAACAAAGAGTTAGCATGTTCTTTTCAAAATTTTTAAATTAAATCTCTAAGATTTGACTTGGTTTTGTATTGCTATAATGAAAAAGATTTTCTAAGGGATTTACATTGGAGTTATATATAAAAACATTTTCTCGATTATTAACTAGCTTCTATTAGAATGTCTAAATATATCATGGAAAATTTGTTATTTACTGACTTATTTAAACTTGGCAAGTTGACCAAATTTTGTGGGTATATTCACTGCAAACCCTCACGAGACTACAATTCGTCCACTAGGGTAACCTAGGGGTTTAAAGGCTTGTTGTATGCGCTAAATACAACCGTGATTCCTGCGAAAGTGAGTTAGGATTTTCTTTTTTCTTCTTTGCTAGAGGACTAGCAAAAGTTTAGGTGTGGGGGTATTTGATAATCATATTTTATTGCAATTTTATACCCTCATTATCTATTTTATATGAATAAATATACCACTAATAATTGTTTTTATCTTTAATTGTCAGTTAATGAAGAATAAATCTCAAAACTTTCGCCTCTCAACAAAAAGCCTTGATTTAATGAAGAAATGAAGCAAAGAAGCCTATTGGAAAATCAATTGCCAAATTATCCAAAAGGCCAAAACCAAAATAAGGAAAAATGTCAAAGCCCAAAAGAAGAAAAGAAAAATATATCAAAGCCAAAAGCCTAAGCCCAAAAGCCAAGGAGAAGAGGAAGTTGCGGGCTGAAAAAGGAGAAGGCTGGGTATCGATGCGAGCATCGATACCCGTATCGATGCCCGCATCGATACGGACGTACAGTTTGTTAAGAATCTAAGGCTAAAATTTATTGTTTTTGGATAAGATTTTAATCCAATGACTCTCATTCACTGATGTTTACTATAAATAGGGGTAGAGAGTGAGGGGTTAGGGGAGTGAAAAATTTTGTAACTCCATTTGGAGAGGAGGGCTACTCTTAATTGAGAAAGCCTTCCAAAAATTGTAACTTTTGTTGTAATTAATAATAATAATTTTTCTCCACTTTAAATTTGTTTTTTTTTTCTCCTCTTTGTTGAATGATGAGGATGGAGATGATGAGTAATTTGAAGGTTTGCATTTCTTTTATTTTTCTCTTTTATTTCTTTTTAGTAATTTCTTTATTATTAGTAATTTGAAGGTTTGCATTTCTTTTATTTTTCTCTTTTATTTCTTTTTAGTAATTTCTTTATTATTGATTATTATTTAGATTTAAATTCATGCTTGTAGTGTAGATTTATTTTCTTGTCTTTTTATTTCTTTTTGCACTTTAATTTGTAGAGTAGATTTATTTTCTTGCATTTAATTTTTATAATTCATTTTGTAGTTTAGATTTTAATTCTTTGTAGTTAGATTTATTTCTTGTTCATAGTTTAGTTTTTTCTTTTCTTTTTATTTTTGTAATTAGTTCTTTTTTTTCTTGCTTTTATTTCTTAAGATGTGAAATTAATTCTTGTAGGAATCTTAGAATTGTATGATGCTAGTCTAATTTCTTTTATATTATACAAATTATTCTCTTACACTTAAAATATTCATGTTTAGGATAATCAACTAGTGAACTAATCGGTAGAAGAAGAATTTGATAATCTATGCTTATCTTAAATGGTTTGATAGGTTATGCTTATGAATTCTAGGATTACTATCTTGTTGTTATTTTTATCATGAATAGTAATTTTAACTTAGATGATAATTTAATAGGTTATACTTTCCTTAAATGGTTTGATAGTCTATACTTAATAAATCTAAGTTGAAATATGATAAAAAGAGAATAGTTTGTATTTTATATTTGAGATTAGTTAGTGGATTAAATTCTAGATTTCTCATATCTTAATTGAATCCTCCATCTTGACTTTCTTGAATTTTCTTTTTATTCTTGATTTTATTTCTTTATTTTATTCATTCTTCTTTCTTGTCTTGTGATTTTATTTATTCTTTAATTCTTTCTTCTCTCCTCTAAAATTCAATTTATTATCTCTTGCATATATTCACACCAATCACTCATCACAATCATACTTATTCTTTAATCCTATTTTTGTCACGCACAAAACATAAGAACCAATTCTAATAATCGCTTAAAATCTCCTTCCTCGTGGGATCGATAACTTTTTATACTATAACTTGATTAATTGTGCACTTGCAATTTTGATACAAAATTATGCCGCATCAGAAAGACATTATGAAATGTCTTGATCATGGGATCATTTATCCCATTTTTGATAGTTCATTGGTGAGTCCGGTCCAAGTTGTTCCAAAGAAATCTGGGATCACCGTGATCCAAAATGAGGCTAATGAGCTAATTCCCACTCGGATCCAAACTGGATGGCGAGTTTCCATTGACTACCGAAAAATCAACTTAGCCACTCGAAAAGATCACTTCCCTCTTCCTTTCATTGACCAAATGTTAGAGCGTTTAGCAGGACACGAGTTCTATTATTTCCTGGATGGATATTCAGGTTACAATCAAATCCCTATCGCTCCAGAAGATCAGGAGAAAACAACCTTCACTTGCCCGTGTGGAATATTCATATACTGACGCATGCCTTTTGGGCTGTGTAATGCACCTGCCACTTTCTAACGCTACAAGATCAGTATTTTTTCTGACATGGTAGAGAGATTCCTCGAAATTTTTATGGATGACTTTTTTATTTTTGGTGACACATTTTCCCAATGTTTGTATAATCTTAAACTGGTCCTAGAACGGTGTAGGGAGAAAAATCTGACTCTTAATTAGGAGAAATGTCATTTCATGGTCAAACAAGGTATTGTCTTAGGACATGTAGTTTTCAATAGGGGAATCGAAATGGACAAAGCTAAGGTAGATCTCATTTCCAATCTCCCTCCTCCCCAAACAGTCAAAGATGTCAGATCGTTTCTTGGTCATGCTGGTTTTTACCGACGTTTCATTAAGGATTTTGGCAAAATTGCTAGATCCTTGACCAATCTCTTAGCCAAGGATACATCATTTGTCTTCTCTCACGACTACCTCAAAGCTTTTGAATATCTGAAAAAGGAGCTAACCACAGCTCCTATCATTCATTCACCGGACTGGACCTTACCCTTTGAACTAATGTGTAATGCATCTGATTCTGTGATTGGTGCTGTTTTAGGACAACGGTTTGAAGGAAAACCGCATGTGATCTACTACGCCAGTAGAACTCTGAATGATGCCTAGCAAAATTACTCTGTCACAGAAAAAGAGTTTTTAGCTGTAGTCTTTGCCTTAGAAAAATTCAGGTCCTACCTCATCGGTTCCTTAACCAAAGTTTTCACAGATCATACCGCACTAAAGTATCTTTTGACAAAAAAGAATGCTAAAGCACGGCTCATTAGCTGGATTCTCCTACTTTAAGAGTTTGACATTCAAATTCTTGATAGAAGAGGAACAGAGAACCCCGTAGCAGATCACCTCTCTCGACTCCCAAATGCACCAACATCAACCGTCCCGATCAATGAACATTTTCCAGATGAACAACTCCTAGAAATCCAATCTGTTCCATGGTTCGCCGACATTGTGAACTACATAGTCATGAACCAGATCCCTTCTCATTGGTCCAAACAGGATAGATCCTGTTTTCTCTCCCAAGTAAAATACTTTTACTGGGATGATCTATATCTGTTCAAATACTATCCTGATCAGATCTTTAGGAGGTGTGTTCCCACTGAAGAAATTAGGAGTGTTATATCCTTTTGTCATGAGCAAGCATGTGGGGGCAACTTTGGCCCAAGAAAAACAGCTAAAAAAATTCTCCAATCTGGGCTATACTGGCCCACTCTTTTTAAAGATTCATATGAGTTTTGCAAAACCTGTAACCGCTGTCAGCTTTTAGGAAAGGTCACTAGGAGAAATATGATGCATTTACAACCCATCTTATCTGTTAAAATTTTTGATCTGTGGGGTATCGATTTCATGGGACCATTTCCAAATTCCTTTGTAAATGTTTACATTCTAGTAGTCGTTGAATACATGTCAAAATGGGTTGAGGCGGTAGCTTGCAAAACTAATGACAACAAGGTCGTTGTCAAGTTTTTGAAAGAGAACAATTTTGCACGGTTTGGAGTTCCCCGAGCGATCATCAGTGACAACGGTACACATTTCTGTAACCGTTCTTTTGAGGCTTTGATGAGGAAGTATTCAATCACACACAAATTGTCAACTCCTTATCACCCCCAAACCAGTGAATTAGTAGAGGTCACAAACAGGCAGATCAAACAAATCTTAGAAAAAACAGTTAATCATAACAGAAAAGATTGGTCTGTAAAATTATGTGATGCTCTGTGAGCATATAGAACTGCTTTCAAGGCTAATTTGAGGATGTCACCATACAAACTAGTATTTGGGAAAGCTTGCCACCTACTAGTGGAGTTGGAGCATCGAGCAATGTGGACAAGAAAACAGTTAAATTTTGACTCAGACTCGGCAGGTAAGAACAGATTGCTCCAAATAAATGAGTTAGAAGAAATTCGAAATGATGCATACATAAACTCAAAAATTTACAAAGAGAAAACCAAGATTTTTCATGACAAATCAATTTTACGAAAAATTTTCTCTCCAGGACAGAAAGTTTTATTGTACAATTCAAAATTGTATCTTTTTTCTGGAAAATTAAGATCAAGATGGACATGTCCATTTTTTATCAAACAAGTTTTTCCGCACGGGGCTGTCGAGATAAAAAATCCTAAAAATGATAACATTTTTAAAATAAATGGTCAACATCCGAAACCATTTTTAGAATTTTTTACGCTCGGAGAGGAAGAGGTGTTGGTTCTTCATGAACCTCATTATCTGTAAATAATAATAATAATAATAATAATAATAATAATAATAATAATAATAAATAAAATGAAAAAAATTACAAATTTTTTTCTCTTATTTGATTTCTTCATCCTCATACTAACAGTAATTGCAGATCCTTATCATCATTGTCGATCGAACAAATGCAAGTTCTTCAATTCTTATCTGTTTTACTTTGTGCAACAGCGAATTTGCATTGAGGACAATGCAAAATTTAGGTGTAGGGATGGTAAGTACATATTTTCCTCTTTATTTTATCCTTTTGTTGCATTTTTGACATAATTTTTGTTTCAAAAAAAAATAAAAAAAATAAAAAAAATACATTTAAAAATATTGTCACTTGCCAAATTAATAGAGTTAAGTAATAATTGATCTAATTGATATATTTTAAATATTCTAATTCTTAGTTAGTGATATACTCAAGTTCACCTTTTATGATAACTCTAAATAAGATTCTTAAGAAATGATTTTTCAACTAGTATACGTTACTCAAGTCTTACCTTAGACTTTTAATTAAAAATAATAAAAATTTTGCATGCTTAACTTAGAGTTGAAAATATTTTTTTCAAGTTATCTTGATTTACACATTTCAGTCTATATATACTTACACACATATATATATTAAAAAAACTAACCTTATAAAAGAAGAGTGTGAAAAATGGGCACCAAAAAGAAAAAAACTCTTAAATTCTTGTATTGCTATAATGAAAAAGAATTTCTAGGGGATTTACATTGGAGTTATATATAAAAATATTTTCTTGATTATTAACTAGCTTTAATTAGAATGTCTAAATATATCAAAGAAAATTAGTTATTTACCGACTTATTTAACTTGGCAAGTTGACCAAATTTTGTGGATATATTCACTGTAAACACTCACGAGACTAAAACTCGTCCACTGGGGTAACCTAGGGGTTTAAAGGCTTGTTGTATGCGCTAAATACAACCGTGATTCCTACGAAAGTGAGTTAGGATTTTCTTTTTATTTTCTTTGCTAGAGGACTAGCAAAAGTTTAGGTGTGGGGGTATTTGATAATCATATTTTATTACAATTTTATACCCTTATTATCTATTTTATATGAATAAATATATCACTAATAATTGTTTTTATCTTTAATTGCAGGTAATGAAGAATAAATCTCAAAATTCTCATCTCTCAATAAAAAACCCATTGATTAAATGAAGAAATGAAGCAAAGAAGCCCATTGGAAAATCAATTTCCAAATTATCCAAAAGCCGAAGAAATGCCAAAGCCCAAACAAATGCATGAAGAAATCAAGAAATTGTCCAAGGCCCAAGCCCAAGAGGAATCTGCGGACAACAACCAGAGATAAGTTCACATCGATGCCAGCATCGATGGGGGCATCGATGCCAGCATCGATACCCCTATCGATGCTGGTATCAATACTGACGAACAGTTTGTTACGAATCAAAGGCTGAAATTTATTATTTTTAGATAAGATTTTAATCCAATGGCTCTCATTCACTGATATTTACTATAAATAGGGGTAGAGAGTGAGGGGTTATGAGTGTGAAAAATTTTATAACTCTATTTGGAGAGGAGAGCTACTCTTAATTGAGAAGGCCTTCCAAAAATTTTAATTTTTATTACAATTAATAATAATAATTTTTTCTCCACTTTAAATTTGTTTTTTCTCCTCTTTGTTGAATGATGAGGATGGAGATGAAGAGCAATTTGAAGGTTTGTATTTCTTTTATTTTTCTCTTTTATTTCTTTTTAGTAATTTCTTTATTATTGCTTATTAGTTAGATTTATATTCATGCTTGTAGTGTAGATTTATTTTCTTATCTATTTTTCCTTTTTGCACTTTAATTTGTAGAGTAGATTTATTTTCTTGCATTTAATTTTTGTAATTTATTTTATAGTTTAGATTTTAATTCTTTGTAGTTAGATTTAATTCTTGTTCATAGTTTAGATTTTTCTTTTCTTTCTATTTTTGTAATTAGTTCTTTTTCTTCTTGTTTTTATTTCTTAAGATGTAAAATTAATTCTTGTAGGAATCTTAGAATTATATGAAACTAGTCTAATTTCCTTTATATTGTATGGATTATTCTCTTATACTTAAAATGTTCATATTTAGAATAATCAACTAGAAAACTAATTGGTAGAAGATGATTTTGATAATCTATGCTTATCTTAAATGGTTTGATAGGTTATGCTTATAAATTCTAGGATTACTATCTTGTTGTTGTTCTTATCATGAATAGTAATTTTAACTTAGATGATAATTTGATAGGTTATACTTTCCTTAAATGGTTTGATAGTCTATGCTTAATAAATCTAAGTTAAAATATGATAAAAAGAGAATAGTTTGTATTTTGTAATTGAGATTAGCTAGTGGATTAAATTCTAGATTTCTCATATCTTAATTGAATCCACCATCTTGACTTTCTTGAATTTTCTTTTCATTCTTGATTTTATTTTTTGATTTTATTCATTCTTCTTTCTTGCCTTGTGATTTTATTTATTCTTTGATTCTTATTTCTTTTCTCTAAAATTTAATTTATTGTCTCTTGCATATATTCATAACAATCACTCATTACAATCACACTTATTCTTTAATCCTATTTTATCACGCACACAACATAAGAACCTATTCTAATAATCTCTTAAAATCACCTTCCTCGTGGGATCGATAACTTTATATACTATAACTTGATCAATTGTGCACTTGCAATTTTGGTACATAATTATATTGCATTAAGTTTTTGGCGCCGTTGCCGGGGAAGGTGCTAAAATAGGATTTTATTATTTTGATTCTTTAGCTTGTGTGTTTTCTTGTGAAGGAACCGCTTGGAGCTTGAAAATCTTTGATTGGAGATCAAGAACTTGGAGAATTGCTTTTGGGTAAGTCTTCTTTCTAGCGTTTTTATTTTCACCCTTTTTAGTTAGCTTCACAATTAGAGACAATTAGGATATAAAAAAAAGATTTTATTTTTGTTGACCATAATAAAATTCACCTCTCACTTGGACATTAACTAATAATATAATAAATTCAAACAAGAGCTCTCTTCTCACATTTGATTGTTGTTGACCATAATTTTAAAAAAAAAAGATTTTTTTCCCATCCTTTTTAGTCGCTTTTAATTTCTAGGGTTGCATTTCATATAGTTTGAAGGAATTCACCAAAGTGATTGTAGCACTTGATTTGGCACATACTTAAAACATTCTTAAGGGCAAAACCCCTAATCAAGATAAGGTAAGGGATTTCATCACCCTTTCCTTAGCCCACAAATCACTAAACTCATTAGACGTTGGCCCCTAAGGACTCGAGCTCAATAAGAAACAAGAAATCCTTAAGTGAACTGGTTTAAGTTTTCTCAGATTAGTTGGTGTCTAAGGCAAGGTTTAGGGGCTGCGTAAAGCGCTCCGCAAGGAACGAGGTACTTAATTGATCTCTGATCACCCTCTAGTACTATCCTTACCTGGCTACCTACCTGAGTAAAACTTTAATCTTTTCACTATAGGAGTTTTTGGTTAGGAGCTGGTCTAGTTGAGTTAGGCTAAACCCTAGAATTAGAGTGATTGAAAAGTGATTGCTTTGATTTGTTTTAGTTAAGATTTTTCTTTATCCTTTTCTTCTCATAAAAAAAGATTGAAAAGTGATTGCTTTGATTTGTTTTAGTTAAGATTTTTCTTTATCCTTTTCTTCTCATAAAAAAAACTATTTTTTTATTTTTTTTAAAAAAATTTATAAAAAGTTGTTTTGGTGTATGCAAACTTGGGTTAGGGATAATTCTCATTATTTAATCCGTGTTGAACCAATCTAAGAAATGACAAATCAACCCGTTCTCCAAGATATATGTTACCCTACCAGAAATGTAATTCCATCTTACATAAGGCTCCCTGAAGCAAATGGAGCAAATTTTAAGCTTAGACGACATTACATAAACATGCTTCCCAAATTCCTAGGAAATGAAACAGAATATGCATATATTTTTATCTTGGAATTTGAGGAAGTGTGTATTATGATTAAAATGAGAGAATTAGCCGAAGATGCAATTAAGCTTAGATTTATTCCATTTGCTCTTATGGATAAAGCTTAAAAATAAATGTACAGCATACTGACAAATTCCATCTCAACTTGGGATGAATTTGTCATCGTTTTTCTTAAGAAAATTTTCCCTATTCACAAAACGATAAAGCTAAGGAACAACATTCAAAACTTTAAAATTATCTCGGGAGAGCCATTCTAAAAATATTTCGACCGATTCAAAGATCTTTTAATCCAATGTCCTCATCATAGTCTAGAAAAATAGCGATTGTGCCAAGTCATATATAAAGGATTGGACTATTCTTCAAAAATATCTTTAGAATCGACGTGTCAGGGAGATTTTATGAGGAAAAACACTGATGAAGCTTGGGAATTCCTAGAGAGTCTATCCGAGAAAACAATGCAGTAGGAACACTGTGATGACAGGGTTTTATCAGTTCCCCAATCTAAGTCTAGTGGTCTTTCCCTGGAGTCAAAACTGTGATGACAGGGTTTTATCAGTTCCCCAATCTAAGTCTAGTGGTCTTTCCCTGGAGTCAAACATTGCGTCTGAAGCGAAGATGGCCAGTTCCCCAATCTAAGTCTAGTGGTCTTTCCCTGGAGTCAAACATTGCGTCTGAAGCGAAGATGGCGACTATTATGCGGAGGTTAGAAGCCTTAGAAGTTAAGGAATGAGCTCCAGCTTAAATCAATCATGTGTTTACCCCGAGTTGTCATAACTGTCAGTCTCCTACCCACGTTTCAGATGAATGCCCTCTCCTAGGAAACAACCATGCATTAGAACAGATAAACGCTG
This sequence comes from Asparagus officinalis, assembly GCF_001876935.1. Lineage (NCBI taxonomy): Eukaryota > Viridiplantae > Streptophyta > Magnoliopsida > Asparagales > Asparagaceae > Asparagus > Asparagus officinalis. The sequence goes on from NC_033795.1 coordinate 41,568,949, forward strand.
CATTCCAGCACCCTAGAAATGATCCATTTTCTCCAACCTACAATCCAGGTTGGAGAAATCATCCTAACTTTACATGGAATCAAGGAAATTCTCCCAGAAATCAAAACTTCATTCCTGCGTCGAACCAACAATTCCCTAGGGGAAATACTGTCCCATTCAACTCACCAAACAATTTCCAACAAGCTAACCCAATTTTTCCAACCCAACATCCTCATCCTCACCAGCCTACAAATTCTTTAAATTCTAATCATGAAAAACGTTTAAGTGTCTTAGAAAAAGGTTTAGAAGCTATGATCAAAGCTTCTACACAAACTACCAACATGTTGACCCAGTCATCTATCACTCTAAATTCCTTCATGCAAACCACTGGCCAAGTGCTCAATTGTGCACTTACAATTTTGGTACATAATTATGCCGCATCACTTATATATCAAAGTCGCTGAAGGAAAGGTGGTGGTTATCTGCCTCTATGTGGATGTTATGCTCATCATCGGGAGTGATTTGGAGATAGTAACATCTACCAAGAAATTTCTCTTGATACAGTTTAGCATGAAGGACATTGGAACTACGAATGTGATTCTTGGAACCAAAATCATATACTCTGAAGAGGGTTGTAGGTAATAAAAATTGCCTTTAATCCCTATCAGAGAAGTTCAGAATAAGACTGCTAAAACCTTACCCCAAAAGAGCAAAAAAGGAGAAAATACAAATATCTCTCAAACCGTAAGGAATTTGGCGAAACGGAGGCGGTAAACCCCCATAAGAGGTTTGGTTGGACTTGTCTCATCGAGATAGGTGATTTTCATATATAAGTCGTCCAATTTCGAGTTACGGTTTGAAAGTTACAACCTGTTCTTTGTAGCATATTCTGGAACTCGCCTGGAGAGCAACCCCGCCTGCAAAGGAGTTTAGCTTGTCTGAAGGCTTCAAGCTTTAAGCTCGCGTGAATGAGGCTGGCTCCCCTACACAGCCTCGCCTACCAAGTTGGGAGCTCGCCTGACGATCCCCTTGGTCTCTCCTAATGCTTGAAGCTGGCTTGCATGATCTAGCCTCGCCTGCACAAGCTGGCCTGCATAGCCTCACCTGCAGAGCCCGCCTGACAGCTTGAAGCTCACCAGCATGATCCAGGCTCGCCCGAAGGCAAGTTCGCCTGAACAGCCTAGCCTACAGAGCTCGCCTGACAGCTTGAAGCTTTCCTGCATGATCCAGGCTCACCTGAAGGCAAGCTCGCCTGACAGCTTGAAGCTTGCATGCATGATCGAGTATCGCCTGCACAAGCTCACCTGTACAGCCTCGCTCGAAGGTCAAGCTCGCCTGCACTGTCTTGCCAGCTCGCCTAGCCTGTCAGCCACCCACTTGAAGTATGGGAGAGTCAAATCCCTTGAATTAAGGGATTGGTTATCCTTATGACCGTACCCAGCACGGGAATAGTCATTTCCTACGATTTAAGGGATTTGGTCATAATTCTCCTCATGGCCATGCTCAGTATGGGAATGGTCACTTCTCATGATTTAAGGGAGTGATTACACTCTCCTTCTTCTCCATAAAAGGCCACGAGCATCCATAGAGAAAGGGTCTTAGGACCCGACCTCTTTGAGGATGAATTATAGAGAACTTAAGACCATCTTGGACTCAAGATCAGCCTTGTTCCAGTCAACGCCGTCAGTGGAGTCTTGGTCTTTGGAGACCGGACTTCTTATCATTCAAGAAGACCGAATTCTTAGCATCTTCGGCCTACAAGCACAAGCACTTGTTTGGTCTCGGTTGATCGAACTCATCCAATCAAGGTTCTACTGTGTACTGAAGCTTCAAGCACTTGTTTGGCCTCTGTTGACCGAACTCACCCAATCAAGCTTCTACAGCGTACTGAAGCTCAACCGCAACTTCGATCGGACCGTCCAAGGGAAGCAACTCAATTCTGACACTGAGGGAGGCGTCCTATCACTGCCAAAGACCCCACGTTAAACAAAGAGGGTATTTCTTCCGCTTCTGTTGTAACTTTAATTCATTAGTTTGTAACAAGCTATTCTTATCAATACAAACGAAGTTCCTATTTCGGGAAATCAAATTTTACACCTACAAGGGTATTGGACTGTCTCAATCTTATTATATTAAGAGCATGCTAAGAAAGTATGGCTACTACGACCTGCCAGAACTAGCAGTGTTGTATGATTACAACAAGAAACTTTGACCGAACACTGAAAAACTAGTAGAGTAGCTAAGGTACTCAAAGATCATTGGGAGTCTTATATACGCGATGAGCAGCACGAGACTAGACATAGCATTCGCTGTAGAAATGCTTAGTAGGTTCACAAGTAATCCTGGAAAGCTTCATTGGGATGATGTCCAGAGATTGATGAGATACTTAAAAGGAACTACAGGTCTAGGCCTATTCTATACTGGATATTCAGCTGTAATCGAAGGCTAGTCAGATACGAGCTGATGCTCAGAACCAGATAAGTGCAGATCTACTAGAGGTTTTATCTTCATCATGGGTGGAGCTGCCGTCTCATGGAAGTCTAAGAAGCATACAATGATTGTAAGTCATCGATGGAATCTGAGTTCTTCGCATTCTGTGTTGCAGGAGATGAAGCTGAGTGGCTCAGTTGTATTCTCCGAGACCTTCCATTGATAGAATTACAAGGGGCAATTACTATCTATAGTGATAATCGGGCGACGAGTGTTGTGGCAGCGAACTCGTTGTTCAATGGAAAGAAGCGGACTATTCGTCTGAAGCATGGCTATTTGAGAGAACTCATCTGCCAAGGAGTTATCTCTGTGATTGACGTTCGGTCTTCAGAGAATGTGGCTGATCCTTTGACTAAATATCTAAAAAAGGACATAGTCGAAAGGACGTCTGGTATGGGTCTCAAAGTTTTGTGAGTCTTATAAATACTTACCGTTTATATCAAGTTATTAGTTCAAAGCTTACGCTACTAATGATAAGATGATTGGTTCAAATGTCGAGTAAGATTTGCAAACGTTTGGTGAGTTTTACTAATACTTACCATTTATATCAAGTCATTAGTTCAAACCTTATGCTACTAATGATAAGATGATTGGTTCAAAAGTCAAGTAAGATTTGCAACTAAAATCCTATCATGGCAAAGAGGATGGCTGTTAAGCCTTAATGAGTCCAAAGCATTTCGGATGCGAGCTGTTGGATAGGTAACATGCCTAAAGGACTCACCGATGATCCTATTATGTAAAGGTGTTAGCTGTTAAGCCTTAATGAGTCCAAAGTATTTGGGATGTGGGGTGTTAGATAGGAAACGGGACTAAAGGACTCACCTAGAATCTTATCATGAGAGAGAACGACTCTTAAACCTTAACAAGTTCAAAGCATCTCAGATGTGAGATGTTTGGTAGGAAACATGCCTAAAGAACGCATCTATGCGTGGATGGAGATTTGGTTGTCTCCTATGGTCTTGTGGAAAGATACCTAGAGCCCTACCGGAAACCAGGACATGCACAGGGCCATAATTGTGCAAAGCAAAGGCAAAGGCATAACAAGTGTGGTTCAAAGTAAAAACTACCACAGAAGAGTTTGATCTTGTGTGATCGCTGGATTTTAGATATGTACTAGTTCAAGTCTCTGCGACATCATGCACCTATCTTTTATTCAGTTAGTCTAATGGGGATTCAAGTCCTTACAACATCTACCTTATGCACAATGATTGAAACAACGGCACCATAACACGACACTAGGTTAAAAAACTTGTGGGGAATTATTGGATTTTTTGGTCAAAACCACTTTCCAAAATAAGTTTTCAAACTATATATATATATATATATATATATATATATAATAATACTATTATTATATATATTTATATATATACTATATATATATATATCATATATATATATATTTATACTATATATAGTATATATATATATCACGTTATATTATAGATATATATATATAAACTATATATATATATTAGTACCTAATATATAAATATATATATATATATAATATAATATATATATATATATATAAATACTAGTATGTATATATATAGCTATATTATATATATATATAATATATATATATATATTATTAAACGACTAGTACTTTTTCAAAATCTTAGTAGCCTATGAAAGTTAATAGTTTGGTGTTTTAAAAAGGTCATCTATTGAGCTTGTCAATGGCAAGCCGAGAAGTGTTTTGTTTAATTTATAATTAATCTCTTAATAAGTCCTAGTGGGCTCCTAGGGTCGTGGGCTTGATTTTCGTGGTCGTGATGGTGCCCTGGGCCGTGGATGCAATGGGTCGGGAATCGAGGCTAATCGGGCTGAGGCGCTAAATGACGCTTTATTAGACGCATTTTATACTTCGCACGGAGACATCGGGACTAGGTGGCACCCTTTGGCACCACATTGGCTGCCACGAAGGTTGCTTCGCAGGCTGCTTCGCAGCATACGGACGAGCCACGCATTTGCATGAGGGTGTGACCCTAGCGTTCTTGAGATCAGACGACACTCCTCTGTTTGATGAGGTTCGTTAATTGGTTGACGAGGTTTACCTATTTCATGATATTCGTCTTATTGTCGAGGTTCGTTTGATTCACAAGATCAGATGAGGTTCGCTTGTTTGACGAAGTTCGCCCGTTCGATGAGGTTCGTCCTATTGACGTTCGCCCGTTTGACGAGGTTCGTCCGTTTGACGAGGTTCACTCGTTCGATGAGGTTCGCTCATTCGACGAGGTTTGTCCTATTGACGTTCACTCGTTTGACGAGGTTTTCCCGTTCGACAAGGTTCGTCCTATTGACGTTCGTCCGTTTGACGAGGTTCGTCCATTCGACGAGGTTTGCCCGCTCGACAAGATTCGTCCTATTGACGTTCGCCCGTTCGACGAGGTTTTTCCTATTGATGATGTTTGTCTGATTTGCTGAGACGCGACCCTTGCGATGCGAAGTACCGTGTCCATTGATTGCCTCGCCTTCAGACGTTACTGCATGCAGCAGCTACAATAGCATTTAAATCAATTGATGTTACAATCATAATTGTTATTTTGATTTGTAACAGTCACATTGATTGTAGGTGACTCTTGAGCTGGCCTTAGAGGCCTATAAATAGCGCCCCTTAGGGCAGCTCTTGGACACACGAACGTGAGAGCTCTTGTGCACACGAAATACATTGAGCTGTTATGTTGCTGCTGTAGAAACTGTGCCCGAACGAACTTTCCCTAAAACCAAAAGGTTTTGAACCAAAAGGTTTTGAGATCGAGGAGATCTTTTCCTTGACCGAAAAGTCTTATAGATCGATGAGATATTAACAGAACTGGGTTGGTGCACACTAGAGTATTGTACTGCTGTTCTTAGAAGCAGTTTGGCATTGGGTCCTTACATCGGAGTAGGCTAAATATTACTTTAAACACAACGTTTTACAAACGCATAACAGTTAACTTAAAAAAGTTTAAAATTACAGCACATCAACTTTTACTGTTTTATTCCATATTTAATTACAATCTCCAACAACTAGCTGAAGGTGATTGACCTTGAGCAAGGGACGGAAAGGACAAGCATACTACTGGAAGGGATCTTCCAAATCATACCTATCTTATCAAACTTTGCATGCAAATATGTGGCATTGACTTTTCTTAATTGCATCTTATCTACTGATTTTGTAGCATAACTCGTCGTAAGTGATTTCCTACTTCCTACCTTCTTTCTCGATCTCATCTATCTCTCATGCCATGTCCTCTCCCCGTCCTCTCTCAATCCTCTGTTTTCAACTCCTCTCCGGCAAACCGTCGACAACCCTTCTTCCCTCTCTCTCTAGCTTCTATCTCTTACATAATAGTACTTTTGTCCACTATGTTTAAAATTAACGTTGTTATTCTAATTGAAAAGTTTTAAAGTAATGAGATTTTTTTGTTGATAAATAGGTATTTAAATGTTAAAAATGTAACTTAGGGTAACGTATCGGTGCAAAAGTGAGTAGACATTAAGAAAGTGCAATTAAGCCTATAATTTAAATCTTCAAAATTTCTCATATGTTTCTCAATTTTTAAGGAGTCTTGCAAGTTGGTCCTTCAATTATCACGACTTTTCTCAAAGTATATTTTCTGTGGACATATGGCATTTGCAGTTTTTGAGGGAAAGCATTAGCTAAGGAGTATTTTGTAATTGAGGGTCCAATTCGTAAGATCCTTGAAGATGTGAGTGACCTATAGGGGTGTTAACGGAGGGGATACGGTTCGGATATGATACTTATTATATCCATATCCGCTTTCTATCAACGGATATGGATACAGATTATCTTCGGTAAGAAAAAACCTTAACCATATCCGCACTCATCAAAAACGGATACGGTTTGGATATTTGAGAATCGGATCAGATACGATCACGGATATTCGACAAATGGATATGAATCGGATATGAATTAGTACACATATGTATAAATTACAACCAAATGGGTAAATCTATGTGGTTGTAGGTTTCTCCTTACATAAATGTATGTGGTCGCAAATGATAAAAATATAATACAACAATCACAAATACATGCAAATACATGGATATATATTTTATGCAATTTCTTGTATAATCTATCAAAAATTTGATTTTAAATGTAATCACGTAATCTTTGAGGACTTATTTGTAATTTTCTCATCATTAAGAACATGTTGTATATAATTTTTTTGAGGTTTATTTTTAAAGTTATAGGGGTTAATCTATAAATTTTATATAGTTCCCGGGTTCTTTCTATAAATATATTAATTTTGGCGTTATTTATGCAAAGTTTCAAATTATTTTATAACATTATGAATATTAATGGTTGTTTGTGCAAAATTCTAGGGTTTATTTTGAAGTTTCAAATTATTTTATAACATTATGAATATTAATGGTTGTTTGTGCAAAATTCTAGGGTTTATTTTGTAAATTTTACTAAATAATATTAATGGTTGTTTGTGCAAAATTCTAGGGTTTATTTTGTAAATTTTACTAAATTTAGAGTTTTTTTATAAAAAAATGCAAATTTTAGGATAACCAAAGACATAATTCTATTTCTTAAAACCTAATAAACAGATGCAGTTCTATATTTACTTTATAATTTAAGATAATGTATGGTGTTAAAAATATTATAAATATTTGGGATTTTATGTGCATATTTGGAATATAATTATAGCATTAAGAAGGGTAAATGTAAATAAAGTATTTATTGTAACAATTCTTAAAACCTAATTAAAAACCACCCCCAAACCTTACCCTAACAACCCTCCCTCATCCTAACAATCGCCGGTCATTTCTCGTCGTAAGTGATTTCCTACTTCCTACCTTCTCTCTCTATCTCATCTATCTCTCGACTCTCATGCCATGTCCTCTCCCCACCGTCTCTCAATCCTCTATTTTTAATTCCTCGTCACGTTGAAAACCCTTTTTTCCCTCTCTCTAGCTTCTATCTCTTACATAATGGTACTTTTGTCCACAATGTTAAAATTAAGGGGTAAATGGGGCTAGAAATAAAAACCCTTCAAAATTAACGCTATTATTCTAATTGAAAAGTGTTAAAATAATGAGGTTATTTTTTGTTGATAACTAGGTAATTAAATGTTAAAAATATAACTTAGAGTAACGTATCAGTGCAAAAGTGAGAAGACATTAAGAAAGTGTAATTAAGCCAATTATTTAAATCTTCAAATTTTCTCATATGTTTCTTAATTTTTAAGGAGTTTTGCAAGTTGGTCCTTCAATTATCATGACTTCTCTTAGGGTATATTTTCTGTGGACATATGGCTTTGCAATTTTTGAGAGAAAACATTAGCTAAGGAGTATTTTGGTAATTGAGGGACCAATTCGTAAGATCCTTAAAGATGTGAGTGACATATGAGCAATTTAAAAGATTTGAGGCAGTAGTACAAAATTATTGAATATGTGAGGGACTACTTTTTAAAGAAACCCTTAAATTATGAAAGGTTTAAGGTAAAAATATCAGATTTGGATTCTCTCCACTACAAACAAAGCAGTGGTGAGACCAACTTCAGCATCACAACTATTAATTTCTTTAGCGGATGGTTATAATTCATTACATATCTAACACTCAACATACCCAATGAATTACACTATTTTCCTAAATTTCACTCAAAACATAGCACAACCACTTATGAAACAATCAACAATTATGAAATTGCAGTGATCTCTCTATTACTTTCTTTTTTGTAATGGAGTGAATCCAAATACACAAACATCTCCAGGGGAAAATAACCCAACAATGAGTTTCTAAATGGCTAAATAAAACTTAAATATCTTATAGTTTCACTCACTTTGTACTTGTATACCAGCACTCGTTTTTCAAGACACTTACATATAGTTGCTTAGTATTGGCACATTGGCACTCTTCGTTATGCAAGTTTCAAACAACTTAGCATATACATGTGGCAAGATAAAACAAATGAGGATAAATAAGTGCAAAGTGAGTGAAACTGTAAGGTATTCAAGTTCTATTTAGCTTTCTAGAATTTAGAAGGGAATTAATTATTATTGTTATTATTATTATTATTTGCAAATGACTTTCACATCTACATCAGTATTATTATTATTATTATTATTATTTGCAAATGACTTTCTCATCTACGTCAGCATGTAAGTGAAATATAGTGTTTAATTGGAAAATAAAACTATTGTTGAAAATGCAATGTGAAAATGATGTGGCAAAATAGGATTAAATTAGTAAATATAGTTAAAATCATTTAATTAAAGTTACTTACCGTAACTTGACTTTGCTTAGGGGAACTTAAAATTGTATTAAATTTTAAGTGATAACTTTATTGTATTTTACTTTCTTAACTACTTGCATACAAAAAAATAATTAAAATGCTAAAAACAAGTAATTTCCCCACTTTTATCATTCACTCAGCTCCTAAGGACCCGTTTGGATGGACGTAACTATTAGAAGTAAGAAGTGGATCAAAGATGTAACTTCCTCAATTATGAAATAGAAAGTAGCGGAAGTAGTACTTATTTTGTTTGTTTCATATATTTTTAGAAATAGCGGAAATAGTACTTCATCATATTCTTTTATTTATTTGTTTGTTTGGATAGAAATTAGATATATTATTTAAGATCATCTACCCTTGATAAATCTTTAATTTAAGTGGACCCAATTTTTTATCCACTTCCCCTCTACTTCTGAGCTTTCAAGGGAGAAAAAAAATCTAGGAAGTATGAGTGCCACCTAGACGTCATATCTACATTTATGGAAGTAGCTGAAGTAGTTTTTTAGAGAAACAAACATAATTTTTTACTGAAAAATTCCCCAATGACCTAAAATATGGGACCAACAGGGGGAGCATGTGAGGCGTCCTCCTCCTATTGCATAATGAGCTGGTTATCATTAATGATGGTCAGCTCATTATACAATAGGAGAGGGCACCTCACATGTCCCCCATATTGGTCCCATATTTTGGGTCCCTATAGCAAAACCTTTTTTTACTTGAATTAGGAGAAACTTATTCTACTTCAATTACTTCTTTGCTACTTTCCAACAAAAGAAGACAAAACAAAAATGCAGATGATAAATGCTAAACCGCTGCCTGGTCCACCAAGCTACTCAAAATAATGAAACTACCCCCGTCACTGATTCCCTCCATCACGCACAACTACCGGAGCACACGTAGCCCTCGACATAAAGAAGACGCGGTTTCGTCTCACGCTCCCCACCTTAATTAAATCCTCGCTAAGAAATAGATTTCTCAAACATTTTATATGGGTAAATTATAACCATTATATATACTTATTATCTTTGACCAATGAAATTAATATCATTATTATGGTCATATTCTTCATAACTTTTACTTTATGAATTTATGAAAAATAAGTTTTTTAATATAGCACCTTGCTATCTTCTCTTAGTCTATGGATGGAATATTTCCTCAAAGATTCACATACAAAAATGTCCCTAAATTTTACTAATATAATTAAAATATATTATCTTTGTCCTTCTCGTTTTTCCTTCCAATGCCCTAACTCGCACCGTTGATCCTTGTTACTGTTGATCCTTAATGGCTGATGATTCTTCATGGCTAGCTATTTCGGTGAGAATAATAGTTGAAGAGATAGAAGTTGGAATTGTTGTTTGGGGTTCCCTTGATTCTTCTGGTCAAAAATTTCGACGGCAGATATCCATCTTGCAAATCATTGAACAAACGGTTAGAAGGCACTAAGACGTGACTGCCCAATGATCCTCCGATGCTTAAGTCAATGACTGTAGGAAGAAGGTGGATTTTTTTATTTAAAAATTAAGAATGAAATTAGACTTAACTTTTAGCTTATGGCTATTACCTCTTTTATATTGGCTCGGAAGGGTACATCGGGGAGAGAGGGAAGTCCACTTAGCGTCATTTGGTCGGTCCAGGAGAGTAGTGAGGAAGCTTCCTCTATAACAGAATTGTCTGTATGCCCCTCGGTCTTTGGCCGAAGTAGTTAGGATGCCAAGAGAGGGCGTCGAGAGAATAGTCCTGATGATTACATGCATGCCCTCACATGAGTTAGTTATGTTCATACTGTTCCGTGTGAGGGAAGAGTGTGTTCATCTTGCCACGGGGGTAAGACATCAAGCTTAGTTCGATGTCGGACGAGCTGAAGGTGATCGAGCTTGAGCAAGGGACGGTCATGCATGCTACTGGAAGGGATCTTCCAAATCATACCTATCTTACCATACTTTGCATCTTATCTACTGATTTTGTAGCATAAA
>NC_033795.1:41580137-41582752 GCF_001876935.1 Asparagus officinalis
CCACCCCACCCCACCCCACCCCACCCCACCAACCAAAAAAAAGAAAAAAGAAAAAAAAGAAAAAAAAAACCACCCCCAAACCTTACCCTAGTAATAACCTTCCCTCATCCTAACAATCGCCGGTCATTTCTCGTCGTAAGTGATTTCCTACTTCCTACCTTCTCTCCTGATCTCATCTCTCTCTCATGCGATGTCCTCTCCCCGCCCTCTCACAATCCTCTGTTTTTAACTCCTCACCGGCAAACCGTCGACAACATTAGCTGAGGATTATTTTGGTAATTGAGGGACCAATTCGTACGATCCTTGAAGATGTGAGTTACCTATGAGCAATTTAAAAGATTTGAGGCAGTAATACAAAATTATTGAATATGTGAGGGACTACTTTTTAAAGAAACCCTTAAATTATGAAAGGTTTAAGGTAAAAAATATCAGATTTGGATTCTCTCCACTACAAACAAAGCAGTGGATGATTATAATTCATTTCATATCTAACACTCAACATACCCCATGAATTACACTATTTTCCTAATTTTCACTCAAAACATATCACAACCACTTATGAAACAATCAACAGTTGTGATATTGCAGTGGTCTCTCTATTACTTTCTTTTTTGTAATGGAGAGGATCCAAATACACAAACATCTCCAGGGGAAAATAACCCAACAATGGGTTTCTAAACGGCTAGATAAAACTTAAATATCTTATAGTTTCACTCACTTTGTACTTATATACCAGCACTCGTTTTTCATAACACTTACATATAATTGCTTAGAATTGGCACATTAGTACTCTTCGTTATGCAAGTTTCAAACAACTTAGCATATACATGTGGCAAGATAAAACAAACGAGGATAGATAAGTGCAAAGTGAGTGAAACTGTAAGTTATTCAAGTTCTATTTAGCTTTCTAAGGGGGTATTGCAATTTAGAAGTGAATTAATTATTATTATTATTATTATTATTTTGCAAATGACTTTCTCATTGACGTCAGCATGTAAGTGAAATATAGTGTTTAATTGGAAAATAAAATTATTGTTAAAAATACAATGTGAAAACGACGTGGCAAAATATAATTAAATTAGTAAATATAGTTAAAATCATTTAATCAAAGTTACTTAGGGGGTGTTTGTTTCACCAAAAATTTTGACATTTGGTATGAATTACAAGTTTTGGGATCAAAAAGTGAGTTTTTTTGTATTTTGGGATTCCATATATGATGTTTGTTTTAAAAAAAAATTTAGAATATTAAATCCCAAAAGTACAAAAAGTGCCAAATTATTAGAAATTGCCAAATCCTCTCAATTGGAGAGGATTTTGACAAGTTTCATAAATGGGTGTGCTTACCTCTCAATTGGAGAGGATTTGACATATCTCAATTTTATCTTTTTGTGGGAGGTAACCTCACCAAGATAGCATATTCATCATATTACAAAATTTTGGCATTTGGTAATGCTACAATTTGAGCTTGAAACAAAGAAAATATTATAAATTGTAGTATTCCAAATCTCAAAATATTAATGAAACAAACAACATTTTAGAAATCCCAACCCATAACAAAACACCTATGGATTTCAAATCTCATGGTGAAATCCATATCCTAAAATTATAGGATTTGAAACAAACACCCCCTTAGACAACCAACACTTCACCTCGTGCACGTGGGAGAACATTAAATCATACTCTCTAAAGAGAACGAGCTAGAAAAAATGTTTTTTCAATATTAATATTACTTTTTATTATTTTAAATATTTTATTTAAATATTAATTTATTCTAATCTTAATTATATCGTATATTAATCCCACATCAACTATCTATAACTTAAACAATTTAAAAAATAAGATTAATAGACTACATGAAATACAATTTTGAATATATTAATTTTATCTTTTTGTGGGAGGTAACCTCACCAAGATAGCATATTCATCATATTACAAAATTTTGGCATTTGGTAATGCTACAATTTGAGCTTGAAACAAAGAAAATATTATAAATTGTAGTATTCCAAATCTCAAAATATTAATGAAACAAACAACATTTTAAAAATCCTAACACATAACAAAACCCCTATGGATTTCAAATCTCATGGTGAAATCCATATCCTAAAATTATAGTATTTGAAACAAACACCCCCTTACCGTAGATTGACTTTTTAGGTGAAATTAAAATTGTATTAAATTTTAAGCAATAACTTTCTTGTATTTTACTTTCTTAACTACTTGCACACAAATAAACAATTAAAATGCTAAAAACAAGCCATTTCCCTCACTTTTATCATTCACTCGCCCCCCTCTCCAACAGTTTCTCCAAAATTTTCTCCAAAATGGAAAACCAAAAGTCATATTTTCTAACTAATTTTTACACCAACTCCAACAGCTTCCCCATTTTGAAGAATCCATTTTTCCTCTAAAAATTTGGAGAATGCTGCAGATTTGGGGAAGCTTCCCAATTTTTTCTCCTCCATCCCTATTTTGGGGAATGAGATTGGGAATCTGTTTGACCAAAAACCTAACTAAATTCTCCAAAAGAGAGAAATAGGGAAGCTGTTGGAGATGCTCTAAAACAAAAGAAGACCAAACACAAATGTAGTTGATAAATGCTAGACCGCTGCCTTGTC
>NC_033795.1:41582763-41585258 GCF_001876935.1 Asparagus officinalis
GTCAACGACGACGAGCTCTCTCTCCCCCTCTTTTCCGGCCCCACGTGCGGAGAAGAAGATCGCGAAGCGGAAGTCACGTGCCAAGCAGCGGACTCCGACCGCCTACATCGACGTGGATCCGGAGAGCTTCAGGGCTCTGGTTCAGCGGATGACTGGGCCCAAGTTTGGGGATGTTGGGCTTGGGCTGGTGATTAGGCCTGAGCCCAAGAGGAGGGGTTTTGTCCCGACGCTGGAAACGTCCGGGGTTTCCATGGGCCGGGTTGAACCGGCCGGTTTGGATCGCTTTGGCGGTGAACCGGTGTTGGAGGACGGGGATTTGGGGTTTTTTTGATGTTGAGTCGTTTCTGAGTTTTCCGTCGCTGGAATCTTGTGTTATGTAATTTTTAGTACTGTTTTGTTTGGTAATGTAGGGCATGTATTATTTAGTTATTTATGTATATATATATAGTAGTAGGTTTTGGGGGCTAGGGTTGTTTGGTTGGCTAGAAAAATAAGCAAATCAATTATAAGAAACCTATGTCCTATAATAAATTCTTTTTTTTATGCTTGGTTAATTTTTTAAAGAAAAATTCTTTAAGGGCCCAAAATATGGGAACAATAGGGAGGACAAGTGAGGTGTCCCCTCCTATTGGATAATGAGTTGGCCATCATTAATGATGGCCAACTCATTATCCAATAAGAGGGGGACACTTCACTTATCCCCTTTATTGGTCCCATATTTTGGGTCCCTGTAGCAAAGCTCAAAAAAACTCATTTCATGAATTTCTTTTCGAGAAAATAGATAGAAATCAACTTTTAATGGTTTCCCTATCTCATACTTTTCTCTGATTTTAGGAAATCAACCAATCTTTTTTTATTTTATTTTAAAACACACATGTTTTCTCTTGTAGACCCAATGCTATATGTCGCAGTTCTTGTCATTTTAGTAGGTAGACCCTCCTTGAATTCCTCTTTTGCCTTCAACATAGATTCATTAGTTTCACGAGGCAATATCTGGCAAAATTTTATCCAGGACAAAAGAGTTAAAAGTATTTATTTACCTAGGTGCAAAAATGAAAAGGGCCTCAAGAGTTCAAAACATCAATATACTCCACGCATGGGGGTCTACGTGCAATTAATCCTATTTATTTTCTCCAAAAACTTTCTTTTTAAAATAATAACAATAGTAAATTAGAAACATAAGAAGGCATCGGAAAGATACGAGGTCCAAATTTTTAATAGGTCTAATCGCAGATAAACCCCCTCACTGCAGTCTAATTATGGATAGGCCCCCCTTTAGTTGCATCAGAGAGTATAGGCATTAGGCCCCCGTTGCCATTGCCCCAAGCGTGTACAGATCCCTTAAATTTTTCACAGTGAAGAGAGTCAAAAAAGTTCACACACGGAGAAGAGTGAAAAAAGTTCACTCAGGGTTCTATCTGCAACAATAGAGCTACACAGTTCAGCTATAGTTCGCAATTAAACCTACAAGATAGGGCCAGATCCCTAATCGAGAAAACAAACCTCTGGTACCAAGCAAGAAAATTGCCCCGTAGGCAACTGAAAAACTCTTATAGCAACTAGTAACGAATAAGCACTAATCCATTGTTTGTTAACAATAAATTACTCTCACTTTCAAACTATTTCGTACATGGATAAAACACTACCTGAACAGTTCCTTTCAACTCCCCGAGTCCGATGTGGTTATTGCTATCAGATGAGAGATTCGCGTGAAAACACCAAAATTTTTTGGTTGATACCAGGAAATTGGGCGGTGGGATTTACCGCTAGCACCAACTCTTTTTGATCATCCTGCTTAGTTTAAGAAAGATAAATTATCAACTTATCCCAGAAAACCAGGCAAGAAATTATATCTCCTTAAAATGGAAATGTAACCGAATATTATACTAGTTACGCATCATGTACCCACTTGACTGTGGGCAATATCA
This sequence comes from Asparagus officinalis, assembly GCF_001876935.1. Classification (NCBI taxonomy): domain Eukaryota; kingdom Viridiplantae; phylum Streptophyta; class Magnoliopsida; order Asparagales; family Asparagaceae; genus Asparagus; species Asparagus officinalis. The sequence continues at coordinate 41,584,692 of NC_033795.1, forward strand.
CTAGTTCGTTCTGATACATGTTGACAATTACATACTCAATTTGGAATCAGAAACAAGAACAGAAAAACAGCACAAATACGAGAAATTAAAGAATAGAGTGAATTTTAAATGGTACTTGGCATTACTTTGCACTAGTGCTCGTAAACCCGTGAATGAGATGAATACTCGTAGATCATGTCACAATGAAACAACTTTAATATGAAGCAGTATTAGGAAATGTTACGATCAAATGAGCACAGCTCTGGCAGCTTAACACACTGCTTCAAATGAGAGTTAACATGTCCAAGTCTCCATGTGTAAGAAAACTAATAAGATTTTTCACAAAAAAAGAAAGAAAGAAAAAAGATGATGACTGATTGAGGGCTAAGTCGCACTGCACAATGATGAAATACAATAATCCAAATCTGGAGAACTAAAAGAAACTGATTAGAGGTTCCCACTCTTCATGAGCGTAATGATGTTTTGTTTGAGAGAGATCGCTGCCCTATTTTCCTAACAGCATGTTTGGATGAGGGGTAATGGGAGGGAGGGGAAGGTAAGTTAACAATTAACCCTCTTCGGTAGTTT
>NC_033795.1:41585268-41606193 GCF_001876935.1 Asparagus officinalis
ATGGAGGGGTGGAGAAGTTGATGGAGGCAAGAAAGTTCACCTTAAAAAATCAGGGGGTAATAGAGAGGAGGGAACTGATGAAAAAAGACTGTCATGCGGGGAAAAGTTTGCCCTCCTGTCAAGATCAATCCAATGTCTGAGACTTGAATTTACATTAATTTCCTTCCCTACCCTTCCCCTTATTAAAACTCCTAAACTGGGTGAAATAAGTTCCCCTCATTCCCCTTACCGTAACTCCCAAACAAGATATTGTATTTTCTCTTCCTTTCCCCTCCCCTCTGTCAGTGAACTCCCAAACAAAGTAGTTGAAAACTAGAAACAATGGAAAAAGTGAAGTAGCCTACAGTCAAACTCTTTGAACTAGATAATTTTCTCAGGTTTATTCTGACTATATTGGGGTTACATATTATGAGGAAGACTCAGGTGTTGTGTTATTTATTGTCAGTACTACATGTCCCAAGCTACGATGGAGGAGAGTTGTGCTACTAGTCAGATCTACATGACATGAACCTAATTACAAGCAAGATTACAATTATAAATACTAAAGAAATGGTGCCTAAGAAGACGGATAGATTCTTCTCCAGGTCCAACTCATAGGTTGGCCAGGAACATGGCTGCATCTAAAAGAGACTTAAACGACTTGAAAGCAAAATCTGTGAAAAAATTCACATTAGAATCTGATAAGCTAATATAAGACCCACTCTAAAACCTATTCAGTACTCACATTCCAAAACCCATCAAAGAAAAGTTAAGGGACAAACCTATTTGATGATGATTTCCTTGTGAGCCTTAAACGACAGAATTACATTCCATGCAAGGGCCACCATATTTGCTGCAAGAACCTGCCATTGTGAATGCGGTCATAAACTTAAGGTAAAAGGACAGGCATGAAAGTAAATACATGTCTGAGCCAATTAAAGTGGACATTGTCCGATGATCTATTGTTGTTTTCTGCAAAAATCATCAGTAGTAATTCTCTTGATGCAAAAATCAAAGGATTTATCAAAAACTTGAGTGGTGCTGCATTATGCAAGAATTACAAGTTGGTTTACAGTGTAAACTCACACCAACACATATAAGGCACCAAATAAATGAAAATGTCTCATGTATATTTTGAATCTAACAAGGTCCTATTTATGATTACTGACACTGACAAGCACCTTACCTGTAATTTCTGAGGAACAAACAGGAAATTGAGAAATTGAAATGGTATCCACAATTGCCAATTCGCCAGCACTGATGAAAACCACTCCTGTACGAACATGTGTATGAAATAAATACATGTGCACATTGCATAACTAAAGCTCTAGCAGCTGAAACAAAGTAATCTTCACCTGCTGAAGCTTTGGGACTACTTGAGAAGGCCTTCCCTCCAAGGTGACAAGTGAACATAAAAAAACTCCTATAAAGATAGGAGAGAAGACAAACTGTAGAACAACTGATGAATGTTATACAAACATCCATTCCTTGACAAGGTACAATTAAAATTTTATTTGCATAGGCTTCACGTCTCAGTACCTGATCAAGCAGAAGGCGCAAGAACGCACCCGATGCTCCGGGCATTGTGACCAGTTTACTCAAAGATAAATACCTGCAAAAGAATCTTCAGTTCATTCAAGATCAAGTAGTCCAATCAGTAAAGTCAACAAATAATATTAATACGCCCTTGGTTCTTATTACAATAACTGTGTGTGTATTCTAAGAGACCAAAGATCCTGGGTCAAGACTATTCAACTTGCATAAAGAAATGATAAATCCAAACTTCATTCAGATTATAAATATTAAGATTTTCTCGATATATTAGCCCCTCAAATCTTTAATATTTTGCAAATAATCCCTCAAGTAATTGCAATTGCTATTAGGTCCCCTATTTTTATAACTTGTTGCTACTACCCTTTGATTAGAGAGATTAATTTGAATAAATTATAAGAATGTGGGGCATAATAGCATTTGAAGGACTAGTTTTCAGACAACTTACAAGAATTGGAGAACCTAATGATTTGAGGGACTCATTTCAAAATATTAAAGATTTAAGGGACTATTATGGGAAAAATCATAAATCTTAATAGATATGATACGTGCTTTATCAATACAGATCGAACATTATTATAATTTACAAAAGTATATTCTAACTTACTATTCTAACAATGTGTACATCTGTATATATTTTACACAGATCAAGCATATTCCTTTAGTGTTAATATACTTCACTCTGCAAATAAACTATTACATCATGTAACCAGTATATGTAGACATGCTATCAGTCTCTTAATTCCCTGTGCATCTTATATGCATTCCAGAATTTGCAACTTAGATCCATAAAAACTTGTACAGATCAAGTTTCATCCAACAAAATGCCTTAAATGTGTTTTTAATATCTCCACAAAGATACCTGATTTTCATTTTTGTTTCCATTTTTTAAGATTGGTAAAAAATGGGCTCATATTGTAACCAAAATGGTTGCACCTTGCCAGAAATTTCCCCAAAGAATATCAGATAATCCATGAGCGTTCAAAGATGGATGCAATTCATAAAAGCACAGAGAGTACACCAAAGTATCTTTCGGATAATATTCTTTTTACTCTAAAACTAGTTAGCCACTTTGACCTTCCTAACTGCTTGCCCACTTTCGTAGTATGTAGCAATCCTTTCTCATTAACCTGCAATATAGATTGTTCGACACGATAACAGGAAAAGAATTATAATAAAACTTCTAGCTCTTATAATCTGTATTCCAAGTCAACAACAGAAGACTACTATTAACCAGTCTTATGGTTTTGAAATTCTTGTTTGAAGTGAGACTGTGGAATGAATCAAAACCATCTACTATAAGGTAAACAAAGACACAGTTGAACAAAGTTGGCGACAGGTTAACTGCAGTCCCTTCACTAGTGTGTGCAGCAGTCAAATGCTGATCACAGACATTGCATGATTCCATAAGTGGCAGCTACAATAACTAAGCACCTCTCCATCTATGGTATGTAATTCTCCTCCCTATGTGTAGTCATGTATTTGCATTTTTCTTCTGAAAAATAGTTGCCAAATATTCGCTTTTTAAATCTCTTTATAATTCTACTCAGCTAATTTTGAAGCACTGTAAGAAGAGGAATTGTGACCAGCTATCAATCAACATGGATTTCTCTCTTGAGACTGAAAACTCCCAGGAAGACATGCCAAACCAATATGAAAAACAAAAAAGACCAATAAATGGTCCAGTCAAAGCCCTTTGTGCTATCATGGAAATAGACATAGGACAATAGAAGACCCATACCCGACGTGCAAAAAACAGTAACAAGAAAATTAAGAAGGAAATGATAGATGTTTTTACCAAAAATGCAGTGTAGGACCCACCAATGCAAGTCCCAGGAAGGTGAAAACAAATGTCCGCTTTAGGTCCAGTTTCGTCACTCTATTAATCACAAACTGAACACATGAAACAGTGAAGGACGAGTCAAGCATGTCATAAGTCAAACCAACATCGAGAAGCCAAACTAAATAACTTCATAAACTAAATCACAACAGTTGGACTGAAAAAACCAAAATTTTTAAACCAAGTCACAATAGCTTACTTCTGATATGTAATAAATTTAAAAAAAAACATAAAAACATATAGTCTATACCTAAACTCAGTTTCTTTTTCTTTTTTTCAAACTAGGCCAATGAATTTAGCTGGAAAAATTCAAATTTTTATCAAAATAAAACAATTACAAGCCAATCAAATAACAACACCCCCAAGTAAAGTAAAACTAAGTCACAATAGCTTACTTCTGATATGTAATAAATTTTAAAAAAAAAACATAAAAAATATAGACTATACCTAAACTCGGTTTCTTTTTCTTTTTTTCAAACTAGGCCAATGAATTTAGCTGGAAAAATTTCAAATTTTTATCAAAATAAAATAATTACAAGCCAATCAAATAACAACACCCCACAAGTAAAGTAGAAGAATCATCTTTTGTTAAATCTTTGTAAAATCCAAATTAGACATCCCATCCTTTGTAAAATCCAAATTAGACATCCTATGCAAATTTGACATCCTATCCAAATTAGACATCCGTCACATCCCAAAACAAAATATATGGAGTGCATTTTTAGTAAAACTAGGAAAGGAAGAGAAACTATGGTACATATTGATTGCCAAGAAATACCTAAAACTAATCATTTTCGCTATTTAGAATCAGCATGAGGCATGATGGTGAGATAGAGGATGATATTGTGCATCGAATCAAATCGAGATGGTTGAAATGGAGGAGTGCTTCGGGAGTTTTATGTGATCGTAGAATACCAATGAAACTAAAGAACAAATTCTATAGGACGGTTATAAGACCAAATATGCTTTATGGATTAGAGTGTTAAGCAATTAAAAAACATGTTTAAAAAATGAATGTAGCAGAAATGTGAATGTTACGATGATCTTGTAGGTATACATTAAAAGATATGATAAGAAATGAGTGCATCCGTAGTAAATTAGAGGTTGCTCCTATTGATGATAAAATGAGAGAGAATAGATTAAGATGATTTGATCATGTACACTGTTTTAAAAAAACATTTGCCTAGTCCGTCTAGGTGTACGCCTAGACCTAGGCGGTACCTAGGCCGCCTAACTAGCCAGCAGTCCCTAACGTCTAGGCGGTAGCTAAGCTACCCACCTAGATTTTAGAAGTGTTTAGTGAAGCATTTTCTGCTTACGTGAACTACACCCTTTAGGCATTGATCATGATTTTCTGTGTTGCAGCCTCCACATCCTCCAACCTCCTCCAAACTCCTTTAACCTCCAAATATGAACGTCTCTACTACCTCCTCCGACCTTCAGCAAAACTTCCTCGACCGTCACTTAAATGAAGAAAAAAATCCGTCTAGACATTAGTTTGACACCTAAGTCTTCTATAACATTGACATTTACTATCAATTATTATAATTAAAAATAAAAAAACTCATAGGCTCTTGGCATCGAGTCCAATGCCTAAGCCTCCTAGTGCTTTCTATAACATAGTTCTTATTTTGACTATTTAGTATCTAATTATGCATGGTTTAAAATGGATCTAAGATTACCGTCTAAGCGCTAGACGCTGGCTGAAACGCCTAGTCCGTCTAGCGTCTTCTGTAACATTGATCATGTACAACGAAGACCCCTTAGTGCACTGATTAGAAAAAACGATAATATTAGAGTTAATGGGGCTAGGAACCTAGGAGATCTAGAGGTAGACCTAGAATGATTTGGTTAGAAGCAATTAAGAAGGATATGATTAAGACTAACTTAACGGAGATGACCCATAACAAAATGGAATGGAAAATATGATTCATGAAGCTGACTCCAAACATTTGGGGTAAAGGCTTAATTGTTGTTGTTGTTTGTATCCTTTATTTGACATTAGTTAGCACCAATATTTATAAGCATAGTTTCTGACATAAAATTAATATTTCAAAATATGCAAACAATTGATTAGAAATTTCTTTCTACCACATAACTCTTATATCACCTAAGATGAAACCATATAGAAATGAATCTCAATTCACTAATCAACAAAACAAGGTGCTTAGCCACTTATCTCAGTCAATTTTAAAAAAATTGGAAGCGCGAGGCAAACCGTGAGACCCTTTAATGAAGTGAAGTGTAAGCTTCAAAGTGTGAGGCATAAGCCTCGTGAGTTGTAGAATTTTTAACTTTAAAGTCTGTAAAAACTATGAACATAATTGACAAATAGATACATTCATGTCCTCATTAGTAACTAGTAAATAAGAATTAAATATGTAAAGTATAGACACAAATCATAATAAACTAAGCTACATGCATTAACATATATCTTATTTACACTCACATGGTCATATTAAAGATACATTGAGACATTTTAATATTAGTCAAAAATCCTTTTAATCCTTTTATACCATTCTATCTTGTCAAACCGTGCGCCTCAAAAGAGAAGCACTTTACTCACACTTCAGTTATGCTTTAAGCAATGAGGTGTAAGCTTCAAGTGACAAAGATTCACTCAAGTGTTTCAAAGCATTTACCCGTGAAAAAATTTTGAAGCGAGTTTCAAAGTGAGTTTCAAAAAAATCTTGTCTTCAATTGAGATTCTCAATAGAAACTAACATCCTAGAATCTTTACAAGTCACAATCAAATTTTATAAGTTTATCAATATCAATGTCAGAGTTTACTCTAGTTCGCATCACTTTTGAATAAATAGCTATTTCATTATTGGAACGACTCACATCATGGATTCCTACTCTAGACAATCCATCTTTTTGAACAAAGACTGCATCCTGGACGTAAGCCTAGGACTCTGACAATCCATCTTAACCCTTTAACACCTGAGTTAGGCCTCAAGGACAGTAAAACAAATATTTTCAGCACAAAGAAAAAATTTATCATCAAAGTGGTTACTTAATGTTCAAGATATAGAAACAATCACAATAATGACACTATGCATAAAGCAACCCAGAATCCAACTGGCAGACACAGTTCACAATTCTGAAGATTTTGGCCATTTTCATAAGCTTCCTGTTGTAACTATGATATAACTAGATATTAAGTTGAGATTAAGCGATCATAGGCTTGTTTTACACACTCGCAGAGAAACATCATAATTTGCAAGTATTAGATATGCATTTCTTCTTGGCACCACGATCATGATAAGTGATCATAGGCAGAGGTAACAGTTATGTCAGTTTGTGCACAGGTTTGGAAGTTCTGTTTTGGCTTCTATGCTTGCGGAGCTGAATTTGTGGTAGCTGAATGTGTTTATATGGTGTTAAGAGACTCCCAATGTCCCTCTCGACGGTTTCCTTTGTTATTTCTCCAGCAGCAACTATGCAGTTGGCATGGCATCGACTGGTCGTTGCTTTCATATGCTCAATATTGGTGCAAGTTTTCTTTTGTGACGATGTCTAAGATGGGACTGTGGGTTGGTGTCTGTTTGGGTTCAGCAACAGCGGCCAGTCTGCTTCTTGGACCTCGTCCTGGGAATTAATAGCTCATTATCTGTCATTGTCCCGCAATTGGATGTGTAACAAGTTGTGGACACAACAGCTGAGAACGGGTCCTTTGGTTTTTCTGTTATGTCTTTTCTATTTCAGGAGCTTCCCTGTTTATAGCTCATATGTATTTGGTATAATACTTACCTGTATGGGGTATTCTTTTGTATAAGTGAGGGATGTCTCACTTCATGATGTGCTAGCTCTCAAAGTATATGAGAGGCGGAATCATGTAACATGTTTTTGATTTAATGATATCTATCTTTCTATTAAAAAAAAGAGAAAATTAATAATATTATTATTATCTAAAATGACATTGAAATACTAAAGCCAATAAGTTGCAGATAGAAAATTTTATGACATCAATCCAATATTAGTGTTTCATCAAAAAGTTAAATGAAGCTAGGGGAGAATAAGCAGTACTTGGCAAATTAAATCTCCAATGAGCGTCAAAATTGCAGAGGTTATAGCTTTTGTTGCCACTGGGTACTTGTCAAGAGCCGTCAAATACCTGAAATACTAACAGAATATCAATCATGGATGCATAGATTGTTAAAATGTAAACTTGCCCTTCCCAAGGAGAAACCAACAAACAAAAAAGTATGGATATGGACTGCGTTCGGCTATGAAAACGACACATAAAAGAGGAAGCCATGGAAAAGAGGTTAAGCTATGGAGTTGACACATAGAAGAGAAAGCTCAACAAAAAAAAGGACCAAGTGATAGCGACTGTCTGACAATTTGATCACAACCTCTATAAGTTTCACTTCCTGCCTAAGAAACAAGACAGGTGGCTTTCCATATAGGCTGGAGTAAAAAGTATTCAAGTAGCCTTCACATGCAATTTAAGCCAAGTTGAATGAGAATAAGAAGCTAAATTGAAAACCTAGGCCACAAAAAAAACTCAATAAGTTTAATAAACAAGGAAAAAAACACTCAGTCAGTCTAATAAACAAGAAAAAAATTGCTAAAGGAAATGTTGCTCAATAAAAAAACACTCAATAAGTTTAATAAACAAGAAAAAACTCTCAATAAGTTTAATAAACAAGGGGAAAAAACACTCAATAAGTTTAATAAACAAGAAAAAAAAATCTCAATAAGTTTAACAAACAAGGAAAAAAACACGCGATTAAGCAAAAAAAAAACACTCAATAAGTTTAATAAACAAGAAAAAAATTGCCAAAGGATATATTGCTCGTTTCCAAGGAACATTCTCCCGAAAACAATTTGTGTTTCCCTCGTAAGTCAAGAATCTATATATTATCTCTAATTCTTATCTTACATATACAATAGGTATTATGCTGGTACTTATACCATCTACTTTAATGATGAAAAGCAGAAACCTATTAGGTTGGAGATTAATAAACTTCAAAAGTGAGAAGAATAAGAAGACAAAGAAATAAGAAGTATGGAATATCAGCTGGACAGAACTCTTCAGGGATGAAAACAATCTGTGGTATGCTTTGGTTAAATTCCTGAAATAATTACTGATATTGTTAATTGTTGAGAAGGACAGTCTTTCAATGCCAACACAATACATATTCATTAAGAAAATAGGGAAACAAGGCATAAAAAACCGTTATTTCTAATATGATGGATTTCTATCAACATCGCTTATGAAGAATATTAGTTGTAGTCTATTTACTTTACTACAACTAGTTGTAGTCAATTTTCCAACAGAACACGGGATCAGAGAAAGGTTATAAACTCATGGTAGATTTGACGCTTGTTTCATGGTTGTATTATCATTTTTATTAAATATGTAAAGTTACTACTTAATTAATTTATCATATCTATGACTAACCTAAAAAAATTTGGAGTTTTCTGTATCCAAATGTCCATATCATATCGTAGCCGATACTTGTACTCATATTTCATGCACACGTGAATTAACTAGTCGATAATGATACATTGAGGAAAAGAGAAAAAATGCTATCACAGGTTAGAAAGTTGAAATTCTGCAAGGCTCCATCTACCTATAATGAAAACCATCACCCACTGTTCAAAATTCTGGCTCATCGATTATGGTACATTGAGAAAAGAGAGCAACTCCATTGTTTTTGAAATTGTTTTTCAAAATTTGCCAACTTTTTCTATAACTCTTCTTCTGCAAAAGTGCATACCACTCCTCAAAATCAGACACATCTCACATTCTTCTACTTAGTCTATACTGAGCTGGATAAGATCAATCCAAGCCAACCCTACTCTTCATGTTATTGAACTCCAACGACAGTTACTTCCAAGAAAAGGCTTCACTGCGCTTTAATACCCCAGAGTTTTGCCCTTTTTTCTTAACTTTGATACCCTTAAGTTCTATTTTGATAACTTGATATCTCAAAAGTTTTCAAATTAATGCTCATTGGACAATTTGATACCCTAAATCCCTAACTTCCTTCCCCACAAAAACTGAAAATTGGGGCGAAAACTTGTTTCTCGATCACGTTTTTATGTTGCTAATTGATATCCATAAACAAAACAGAAGCTCAACTGCTTTGCACTTTGGGCGATCAAATAGTCAAAATTGAGCTTCACACTGGTGAAACTATTGAACATTAACAACAATTGTTTCTAAAAAAAATTGAAAAAAAGAGGGTAAAGAAGAAAAAAAAAGAGGGCAAAGAAGGCAACTTTACCATGACAAGAAAGAGAAACCACCATCCCCGCTTCCATCACCACCACCACCACCACCCAAATCCCCATCCTCCACCCGTACCCGAACCCGCATCCGAAACCGCACCAACCCGCACAAAGCCCGAACCCGCTCCAGCACGCCCAACAACACCAGAACCAAGACGGCTCGTAACCTCACCCTTGTGAAAGAGACAAGGGGGTCTAATTCTCGAAGAAGAGGGTATTTTAGGGCGATGATGGGGTTTGGGGGCTGAGATTGAGTTGATAGAGGTGAGGATTGCTGGGGACCTTAGGAGGATTGCCGCCATTTGCGCGATGCTAAGCGAGAGCGGAGGTTTTGGGGTTTTTTTTTAAAGTCAGGGTTTTGGAGTTTGGGCCTCTCTCTCTTTTATCCGGGGCTTTTTGTATTTATTACGTTCATAGAATCAACTTTTAAAGTTGAAAACATTGTGTCTATGCCTCCCAAAAATAAAGGCGATGTAACCAGGCTTTTCATACTTTTTTTTGGTGTGCTAAAGCTCTTATTACATAAAGTAATAATATTTCAGCCTCTTTTTTTATTCCCCAGACAGCACAGAGAGCAACATAATTTGAAAACTCAAAATTGCTCTTGCTTTCTCTCTCTCTCTCTCGCTCTTCTCTCTTCAACAAAAACAAAACCCTCCGCCGATCATCAACGCCCTCGTCTCCTTCATCCACTCCCCTCCCCTTCTCTCCCAAGTCCTCGCCTAGTTCCTCACCTCTAGCCACTATCACGATCCATTCCTCATCGGACATTTAATCAAACACGTCGCCTTCTCTCTGCCCTCCCCTCACCTCGCTGCCTCCCTCTTCTCTCTCCTCCCAAACCCCGACGCATTCATCTTCAACACTGTCATCAAGTCCTTCCTCCTTAATTCCCAAGTCCTCTGCTTGCCAAGCTGTTCTCTCACCTCGGTCTTGCTCCAAACGAGATGTTGTTACGTGCCCAGATCGTGAAGCTGGGGTTTGAAGAGGATTTGTATGTTCGGAACTCGGCGATTCATATGTACGCTTGCTTTGGCCATCTGGGTAGCGCTTGGAAGTTGTTTGAGGGTTTCGTTGAGGAGGTTGATATTGTTACTTGGAACTCGATGATCAACAAGTGTGTTAAGAATGGGATGGTGGAGGGTGCACGGGAGTTGTTCGACGAAATGCGTGACAATGATTTGGTTTCTTAGAACACTATGATAGGGGGCTACGCGAGTGTGGGAATGATGGAGAAGGTGAGGGAACTGTTTTCTATTATGCCAAAGTGGGATGTTGTTACGTGGAATTCGATGATTGATAAGTATGCGAGGGATGCTAACATTGCACTTGCTCGTGGGTTTTTCGACTCGATGCCTAAGAAGAGCTCGGTTTCTTGGAAGGTAATGTTAGCTTTGTATGCGAAGGGGAAGGATTATAAGGAGTGTTGCAAGTTGTTTGATTCGATGAGGGGCGGCGAAGCTCTTGGCGTGCTGCAGCTGGGAGGAGGAGGAGGAGGAAAGGAATGAGTGAGCTTGCAGAAGAAAAGAGGAAGAAGATGTTAATTTTTATAATAGGATTGTTTGTACTCTTTACTCTTGTATAGTTTCTCCAGAATTGCTTGTAACGTGTCATGTTTCATTGTTCAGTTGATTATACTATGTGTTCTTGTGGTTTGGTTGTACTTAGATCAAAAATTAATAAAATGTATTATGTCTATTTAGTGGTCAATTTTGGTGTAATTTATTGTGATTGTATATGATATGTTAATTGTGGTTGTCATGTGAATATGTACAAGTACATTCAAATAGAACAATTGGATGGAAAGAGTATATTTTGTACATATCTAATTTCTAGATTAGAGACTCACTAAGGTTACAATTTGCCTTTATATGTAAGTATGTTTGAGGGAACTGGTTATGAAATCTCAAATACAAAGGAAAAATATTGCAAGTGATTTGCTATTGTGATCCTAAACATGCTTAAAATCACGATGGTGGAAGATCAACAATTTGGTGTGTACTCAATCATGTGTGTAGGCGTCAAAAAATGCTGAAAGATATCCAAGCGCAACTCAAAAAGAGATTACCGAAAAATCAAAGAAAAAGACAGTCTTTACTGTCTCGCCGTGCGAGACAGTCTTTACTGTCTCGCCCGCGAGACAGCGACAGTGTCAACTGTCGCGCCCTTTAGCCGCGACATCATCAGCTGCCGCGCCTAAAGAGACAGTTATTGACCAGCTATTTCTTCAGTTATCGTCTAAGGAGGCTATAAATACCCCCCTATAGCCATCATTGACAGGGGCTGAGCATTTTCCAGAGAGATTAGAGCAGAGAGCCTTGAGTTTTGGTGAATTAGAGCAAGAGAGAGAGTCTTCCTTCTTCACAAACATCCTCAAGAAGCTTCTAGCGAGTCCTAGAGATCTAAGCTCAGACTTGATCTTTGGAAGAGTGAACATCTTACATCGATAAGATATTCGCTTCAAATTCTTACTTCGATAAACGAAGGAAGAATCATTAAACCCCTCACGGTTCAATCAGAATCTGTGATTTGGTGGTCCACGAGTCAAAGCGTTCCCGGCACAGGCAAAGATCCCACGCAAGCAGCGATCCAAACAACGATCCTGCGTTTGTTTCTAAAAAGTTGTAATTTTCATTTTGTTGTGTAAAAGAAGTCTTATAAAAAGACTATCTCTTTTGAATTTGTTGTAATCGACCGAAGATATAATGAATTCCACAACGAGAACAACTTTCGACGAAAACAAACTGGCGACCACAGTGGGAGCCAACAGTCTCGCCGCCGAGACCGTCATGTCGCAACCAATCAAGATACCGGTTGAATCCATGGTCGAGTATGAATTCGACCAAACCAAATTTGAGGAATATATCTCATCGTCCTCTTCAAGATCTTCATTATCTCATAAGTACAAGAGGATCTCATCATTGAAGAAGGTCTATACGCCAGAGAAGGCTAAAAGTGAAGCCTCTCACCCAATCGTTGTTGAGGCCATGCCTCGCAACATTATTCTGGCAACCCTCAAAGCCGGAAGCTCTGCTCATGATCATTCCTCCCTAATTAAGGAGCCGTTCGATCGGAGTTCGCCAACTCTGACGAAGAGGGCTCGTCAGAGGCGACGCCAACGCCTCGCTCGTTAATTGGCTAAGGCCTTGGAACAAACCGATGGAGTTCGTTACTATGCGGACTTAGAATCGAGGAGGCATCGAGTGTTTCAGTTGTCTCAACGACCAATCACTCATATCTTTGCTAAACTAACGACGGATGAATGGACTTTTGTCAAAAGGGCTCGTTCGACCCTCAAAGAACGAATACAAAAGCGTCGTGCAAACACTGCTCATGCCCGTTCTCTCTTACAACAAAGACGAGAAAGAAACAAGGAAACGGTGGACAAAGAACCACCAAAACTCTGCAAAGTTTGGATTCCAAAGTCTGGAGTTGTGCAAAATCAGCATTCGGAGCCCGTTAAGACTCCACACCCGCAAGGGGGTGGTTCTAAACGTATGACTCTTGATATAATCTTGGATCGCTCAGAGGCGACGACAAGTCATCCTGGGTATGTTAACAAGGTTCAAACACAAAAACAAAAGATAGGTTGCTCTGGTCACCATGCTGACGAGTTGTACTATCAAACTAAAAGTGGAAACAAATCATATAAAAGGACCGTTCGAGAAACAAGTCCTCATTGTGTATGTGAAAAACTTATCAAAGCAGTGTTGTCTGAATGCAGCTGCTTTAAAGCCATTCCGCCGAAAGTTTCTGTGTTCCAGAGACTTTCTACCGAAATGTCAAAGCCCAAACCGAGACGTTTCAACAAGAAGCTTGCTATTCAAGAGGATGAATTCCCTGAAGTCACCATCAACATGGCTGATAAAGGAAAATCTAAGTGGCATTCAAGTGAATCAAACACCGACTTTTCCCCGGGAGGAAAAGTCAATTCAAGAATTACCCGACGGATGTCTCGACTCCAGCTAGGAGCTATCAGACGTAGAGACTACAAGAGAATGCAGGAAGGAATGTCAATAGAGGATGAGCTCTCGGACACTTGTTCTGCGATTGCTTCGGATGATACGGTATCCAGTACAGGGCAAACCAGAGAAGTACTCACAATCACTTCTGATCAGTTTGCTCAAATACTTCAAGAAGCTCTAGCCAAACAACGTGAAAAAATTAGAGCTGAAATGAAGACAGAGATAGAGTTGGCTATCCAACAAATGAGGGAATTGCTAGCTCAACGGCCTCAACCTCCGGAGTCTAGTCAACGAGCTGAATCCAGCCGCCACACTCAGAAGGTGGCAGATGATAGTGATCCAAAAGTGGATGAAGTCATTATGGCTGATACACCTCCCAATAGCAATAACGCTGGGGGTGGTTTAACGCACCCTCCCAATAACGATATTGGGGGTGATTCAATGGCACCTCTTACAGGGGGTGGTCTAACTCATTCTCCTCAACGTCCTTCGAATGAAGACATGGACGATGACGAGAAAATGAAAGAGCTTGAAAACAAAATCAACGCTTTGATGACGGCTCAAGAAGTGAAAAAGACGGGTATTCCATGTCCCTATCCAAGAGAATGGGATTCAATACCGTACCCGGTAAAATTCAGTCTGGTTAACTTCACACCGTTTGATGGGAAAAGCTCGCCTACTCAGCACTCGATTTATTTCAAGTCCCATTTGGGCATGATTTCTGGAAACGAGGCTTTAACGGTCCGGTCATTCGTTGGCACCCTTCGTGGGCCCGCCTTCGATTGGTATCGACGTCTCAAGCCAGGGAGCGTCAATTGCTGGGATGACATGGAAAGTTTGTTCCTCAGCAATTTCTTCGATGATGACACCGATGTGTCAAGCGCTTCCGTAACAAAGCAATGAATTGCAGAGATCCACTCACAGAAGAGTTCATCCTGCAAACATGCCATAATAATCTCTCCATCGATGTCCTGGAAGCTCTGGGGGTCGTACCATCCAAAACTTGGAAAGAGTTAAAACTATGTGGCGAACAAGCTGAACACTTTCTTAAAAGAAAGAAAGCTGAAAGAAGCCGACCGATGACATCTGCAATCACTGGGAACGCGACTCCCGATCCGAGGTTTCAAAATGATTATTCTTTCGAAGAAGATGAAGCTCCAGCCATCTTGAAATACCTCCTCGCCAATGACAAAATCGAGCTACCACCTATTAAAGATCAGGAGGGAGCTAAGAGGATTATGGATCCAAACTACTGTGCGTACCACAGAAGGGTTCTTCACCCCACTGAGATTTGCTTTGGACTCAAAAACAAAATCCATGCCTTAATTGACTCCGGTGTCATAACGGCAGAACAAGCGAAGTAAAGACGGTTCTAACTCCATTGGGTGCACGAGTATAAACTGTTTCCCCTCACTCCAAAGAGTATACGAGTATAAACTGCTTCTCAATCATCCAACTGAATACAATGGTAAACCCAGCTTCACAAAGGAAGCCGGGGGTGGATGATTTATGTAACGGGAAGTTCCTAGAGAATCTTATATTCTTAAGGATAACCCGAACATGCGACTGAGGATGACGTACTCCTCGTTATACCCAATTTTGCAAAGAAAGCTGGGGATCGATAATTCATGTTACGGGAAGTTCCCGGAAGAATGTTAAATATAATATTCTTAGGGATAACCCGATTATTATGAACAAAATGATAAATAATAAACTCCTATTATGATTTCCGAACACTCTTTTGCTGAGATGAGATTCGATCACCTCTTTAGATCAATCTTCCCTCACAAAACTCACATCTGGTCAAACCTTTAAACAGTTAGGACCAAAGTCAAAATCCCCTCTCGATTCCTTCCATGAACGAGAGGCCCACAAATTGAACGATCAAATCTTTAAACAGTTAGGATCGTATCAAACTCACATCTGGTCAAACCTTTAAACAGTTAGGACCAAAGCCAAAAACCCCTCTCGATTCCTTCCATGAACGAGAGGCCCACAAATTGAATGATCAAACCTTTAAACAGTTAGGATCGTATCAAACTCACATCTGGTCAAACCTTGAAACAGTTAGGACCAAAGCCAAAATCCCCTCTCGATTCCTTCCATGAACGAGAGGCCCACAAATTGAACGATCAAACCTTTAAACAGTTAGGATCGTCTCAAACCTCTATTTGGTCAAACCTTTAAACAGTTAGGACCAAAGTCAAAATCCCCTCTCGATTCCTTCCATGAGCGAGAGATCCACAAATTGAACGATCAAATCTTTAAACAGTTAGGATCGTCTCAAATTCTCATCTGGTCAAACCTTTAAACAGTTAGGACCAAAGCCAAAATCCCCTCTCGATTCGTTCCATGAACGAGAGGTCCACAAATTGAACGATCAAACCTTTAAACAGTTAGGATCGTCTCAAAACCCTATTTGGTCAAACCTTTAAACAGTTAGGACCAAAGCCAAAATCCCCTCTCGATTCGTTCCATGAACGAGAGGTCCACAAATTGAACGATCAAACCTTTAAACAGTTAGGATCGTCTCAAATTCCCATCTTGGTCAAACCTTTAAACAGTTAGGACCAAAGCCAAAATCCCCTCTCGATTCGTTCCATGAACGAGAGGTCCACAAATTGAACGATCAAACCTTTAAACAGTTAGGATCGTCTCAAATTCCCATCTTGGTCAAACCTTTAAACAGTTAGGACCAAAGCCAAAATCCCCTCTCGATTCGTTCCATGAACGAGAGGTCCACAAATTGAACGATCAAACCTTTAAACAGTTAGGATCGTCTCAAATTCCCATCTTGGTCAAACCTTTAAACAGTTAGGACCAAAGCCAAAATCCCCTCTCGATTCGTTCCATGAACGAGAGGTCCACAAATTGAACGATCAAACCTTTAAACAGTTAGGATCGTCTCAAATTCCCATCTTGGTCAAACCTTTAAACAGTTAGGACCAAAGCCAAAATCCCCTCTCGATTCGTTCCATGAACGAGAGGTCCACAAATTGAACGATCAAACCTTTAAACAGTTAGGATCGTCTCAAATTCCCATCTTGGTCAAACCTTTAAACAGTTAGGACCAAAGCCAAAATCCCCTCTCGATTCGTTCCATGAACGAGAGGTCCACAAATTGAACGATCAAACCTTTAAACAGTTAGGATCGTCTCAAATTCCCATCTTGGTCAAACCTTTAAACAGTTAGGACCAAAGCCAAAATCCCCTCTCGATTCGTTCCATGAACGAGAGGTCCACAAATTGAACGATCAAACCTTTAAACAGTTAGGATCGTCTCAAATTCCCATCTTGGTCAAACCTTTAAACAGTTAGGACCAAAGCCAAAATCCCCTCTCGATTCGTTCCATGAACGAGAGGTCCACAAATTGATTTACTGTCTCGGAACCCGAGACAGTCTTTACTATCTCGGCCACTGAGACAGTAAACACTGTCTCGGAAGCATTGTTCATCCTGGAGGCTATAAATACCCCCCCTGAGATCGATTTTTGAAGGGGCCGATCATTCTTGAGCACTTTGGAGCAGACAGAGCAGAGTTCTTGAGCTTCTGGCAATTCCTTGAGATTCGAGCTTTGACTTGATTTCAAGAAGAACGACTATCTTACTTTGATAAGATATCGTTTCAAATTCTCACTTCGATAAACGAAAGAATAATCACTAAACCTCTCACGATTCAATCAGAATCTGTGATTTGGTGGTCACGAGCCAAAGCGCTCCCTGCACAGGCAAAGATCCCAC
The DNA here is from genome assembly GCF_001876935.1 of Asparagus officinalis. NCBI lineage: Eukaryota > Viridiplantae > Streptophyta > Magnoliopsida > Asparagales > Asparagaceae > Asparagus > Asparagus officinalis. The sequence goes on from NC_033795.1 coordinate 41,602,588, forward strand.
GCAAGCAGCGATCCAAACAACGATCCTGCGTTTGTTTCTAAAAAGTTATAATTTTTATTTTGTTGTGTAAAAGAAGTCTTATAAAAAGACTATCTCTTTTGAATTTGTTGTAATTGACCGAAGATATAATGAATTCCACAACGAGAGCAACTTTCGACGAAAACAATGTGTGAGAAATTGATTCATGGCATAAGAAGTATAAAGCTTGTTGGATTTAACCTGAACATGTTAGCTTTCACGTGAGCATGTTAACTTTCATCTGTATATGTTAACTTTCAGGTGTATATGTTAACGTTCACGTGAATATGTTAACTATCAGCTGTATATGTTAACTTTCATCTGCATATATTAACTTTCTTATGAACATATTAACTTTCAGCATAGTATGTTAACTTTTACTATTACATGTCAGCCTTCTTTATTACATGATAACATGCAACTGAATATGTTAACTTGTCAAATGTACATGTTAAATATTAGCTTTTTCTTTATTACATGATAACATGCAACTGAATATGTTAACTTGTCAAATGTACATGTTAAATATTAGCTTTTCCTGTTATAGAATGCTGTTGAAACTCAAATAAAGATTACAACAAAACATTCTGTCAATTTTACTAACTTCTCAAACTAATCATCAATTGTGCTCAGGTCCTACCTCACTTCACACACACAAACCGAGACGCAAAGATCACAATAGCATGAACCAAGCCAATAATAAGAGAGACACAAAACAGTAAAAGCTACAAATATACATGTTTAGCTAAAAGTTAACATATTATTATGAAAGTTAACATGTAACAATGAAAGTTAACATATTATGATGAAAGTTAACATGTTCAGCTGAAAGTTAACATGTTACGAGGAGAGTTAACATATAATGGTGAAAGTTGATATAATTTACGAGGAGAGCTAACATATAATACAGTTTATGATATGAATAAGCTCTACTTAATGCTGGTGGATGTCATCTTCATATTAGCAGACCAACCAAACTAAAATTATACATACAAGTCATAGTAAAGATCAACTTGTAGTTAACTTGCATATATGTTCAATGTCAGTGTTTCTAAAGTAGTTCACAAACTTTATATTCAATGATAAGACCACATATCAACATCAATTGCCATAGCTGGGGAATGAAACATAAACAATCCATGGACCCAATATCTGAATGGCAAGTAAGGCATAAGAAAAATGATAAAGCACCAAAAAGTCATACAGGATATCCACATTAAACATCTCCAATCCAGTTTCACCATTCACAAGTCCAAAATATAATAAGTATATAAAACACATCCCCCTTTGAAGCTAGCACATACACAAAGTGTTTAAGCTATAGGGCTGAACAATAAATCCTTCCTAGTATAAAATATCTCACACTAAATGCTGCCAGCATCAATTTCATTGCATCAAGCTGCTTATATTTGAAAACCAACAATCATTCAAATTCACAATGCTAATCAGAAACATCCCAAGGAATGAGCAGAAAACCAACAATCATTCAAATTCACAATGCTAATCAGAAACATCCCAAGGAATGAGCAACAAAGCTTTTAACATACTACACCAACGATATCAGAAACATCCCAAGGAATGAGCAACAAAGCTTTTAACATACTACACCAACGATTTTCGACATATAAATAGTATATTGACAATCACCCCAATGAAGTTTGTACACACTTACTACACACTTACTTGCACTTTGGTGATGAGGGCCTCGTGGGCCAGCTCGGCACTGGTGATAACATTGAGAGTACGGGAGCCCATGCGGAGGGTGAATATTGGACCGTAGAGGGCGCGGAGGTCACGAATGTAGTCATTCAAGTAAACATGTAGCTTTTCATTTGAACCTGTTAAATTTTCCAAAAGTCCTTATATGGGTTGGAACAAGCTTAAGAGCTTTTGTCAAAAATTTTGTTTTGATTTATTGCTTTGAATTCATTATATAAATATAAATAGATAATTTAAATTTCAAATATGCTTTATAATGTATTCTTTATGTGGTTTGATTAAGTTTTATAAAGAAATTTTCCTTTATTGATCAAACGTCATTTTTGGGCTTAAAATTTGATTTATGATTTCATTTGGTTAATTTGTTTTTATTTGAAAACTTTTTGCATGATTCTCATGTTCCTCTTCTTTTGATTTCATAAATCTATTTTTTACACTATGTTTTTATAATTGTGTAATGAGACACTTCTTTTATAAATGATATATCTATATGTGTCCTTATTATCCTCTTGTATGTGAGTAATATTTAGCATATTTTTCATCTATGCTTGCTCACATGTTTTGCCTTGGTCTTTACTTCATATACTCCATATGGCATTTTGATAGGAGGAGCAATCCCTATATATTTTTTTTTGTTATACTCACCCATGCTTATTTATAGGGGGAGCTTTCTCTCTCTTCATTCTTTTATTTTTCCCTATTTTTGATGTTGTCAAAGGGGGAGAAATATTATGAGTATATTCTTTTTATTTATATGCATGATAATTATAATATTGTATATTTATTTCTTTTCATGCATATATCCTTTTTGTAAATTATTTGTCATCATCAAAAAGGGGGAGATTGTTGGCCTCTTTGTTTTGATGATGTTTAATAAACAATTTACCACTAATATTATTTGTCTAGTGTTTGTGTTTATCTATTTATTGTAGACAAGCAACACGTTAGAGGTTGGATGGAATTGTGCCATAACGATCATATCAAATGGAGGTTGGCGGAAATAGTGGAGTGAAGCTACGCAATTCAAGTTAAAGATTGAAGTTCAAGCTTCATCCGCAAGTTTACCAAGAAGAGCTTATTGAAGATCAAGATCTTAGCTTGGGTAATTTAGTTTAGGTTTTATATTATGTGTGTTAGTACTTTAAACTCAATCATATACACACACATTTTATTGGTTTCTATGTATATATATATATATATATATATATATATATATATAGATATATATAGTTATATATATACACATCTTGGTTTTTGGTTTTATCCACAAACAAAGTTGTTACAAACAAATTCCAAAAATTATTTATACATGTTCATTTTCTATGTGGATAAATTGTTTTGGTTTAATTTCATAGATATGAAACAAATATATATTCATATACATACTCATATGTTTCATATTCTATTTGTGAAAATATTGTATTCATTGTTTATAGACTTCATAACAATAGTTTATATCTTTCTTTAAGTCTATAAAACCAGTTTATAAAGTTTCAAAACATGGTTTATGTCCAATGTCAAAAACAAGTCTTTTTTCATTTATATATTTTGGACTATTTTGTAAAATGAGGAGATTTCTCATTTGGGAGATGCTTTTTGAAAACTAGTTTTTGTAGCATGTGTATTATTATGTCTACAATTATTTCTCAAAGTTTTACATTTTTCTGAATTTGTTTGATATTTTTAAATAGAATTTTAAAATCAGAAAATAGTTTTCAAACCTGGAATTTTCATATATCTGTTTGCGGTCGACCGCCTTGAGTCCAGAGACTCAGTATGTTTTTCAGTGGCTCACGGTTGACCGTGACAGTCGATCAGATGAAGTCCAGAGAGTTTTGCGATCGACCGCCTCGGTCGACCGACTGATGT
>NC_033795.1:41606203-41697381 GCF_001876935.1 Asparagus officinalis
TTTGTTGCTCACGGTCGATCGCGCATTTTCTACGGTCGACCGCCGAAGTTACCGTTGGCTTCCAACGGCTATTTCCAGCAGCTGTTTTTCTTGGGGTTTTTGCTGATGTTTTGAGTTGGTATAAATACCCCATTATTTTCAACTCTTTAACATCTAAGAAATGTTTTAAACAAGTTTAACAATGGTTTTAATATTTGTTTAGTGTGTTTTAAAAGAGTTTGTTTGTGAAGAGGTTTCTTACAAGTGGAGGAGATCATCTATATTGTTTGAAGCTTCATTTTAATCCATCTCTCCGTCTTGTTTTTCAGAGAAGAATTTCTAAACTCAATACTAGCTGTGTATTAATTATTTGTTGTTTATCTTTTTCATCAAGCTAGTATTTACATTAAGTTTATGATTAATTTTCTCATTGCTTAAACACACAATCATTGAGCTTGTTGTATTTGCATACATTATATAATTGGGTTGTGGGGAGTTGTAACAATTGAGAGTGAGCTTAATTGAGTTCTCATCTATTGTAGAGAACAAATTTATATTTGTGAGCCTTAATTGTGTAGATCACTTTGTAATACACTTGTACACCGAGAGGAGTGTATGGTGAAAGACGGGGTCGTCCCAAGAGGAGTACAGTAGATGGTAATGCCTAGAGAGAGGTTGTAATTCCTAACACTTGAGGGAGACACGGACTAGAGACCAACACTTAAGAGGGTGTAAAGTGGAATTGCAAGAGTGTGAGGTTGTAAAGTTTTTGGTGAACTAGAAAATTGAGTGTGAGGTGTAAATGTTATTCGGGTGAGCGTAGAAAACCCGGTTGTGATAATGGAGATCTCCTCGAGGTGAGGAGCGGAGACGTAGGTCATTGTAGGCATCAAAAATTGCCTATAGGTCTCCACGAACAGCTCAGTGTTAAGGAACGACGATAACGTCGCTATCCGATTCACAGGAGTTCGATTGATGTCGGTGAACGATTGAAGTGAATCGACGAACTACGTGAACTAACAGAATTTCGGAATAACGGAGGTACGGGCTAATTGGGAGCCCCGCGATGTTTACAAAAGGAACAATGCCCTTCGTGTCTCATTCATTCTACAGATGATCCGACCATCGGAACTGATAGAACTCCTTGTCGGCTTTCCAACGTACTTCGAATCACTCAAATCCGAGTTCGGACGAAGAATTTACAGCGGAAACGGGCAAATACACTATAACAGAGTGTCTCGGACCAACGAGACACCCTAAGGTGTCTCGGCTAAGGCCAAGACACCCTTGGGTGTCTCGGCCATAAGACACCCTTGGGTGTCTCGGCCCAAGCCGAGACACCCTAGGGTGTCTCGGCTCAAGTGGAGACACCCTGGGGTGTCTCCAACGCAGAATTGGGCCTTTGTGTGATTTTAACCGCCCGGAACCCCTCAAGCCTATAAATACAAGCCTCAGAGCCTCATTTTTTCAGATCTGGAATTTTGAAGATTAGGCGAAGCCCTGCCAGATAGAAGACTGAAGGTGCACGGATTTTAGAGAGGAGGAGGAGAGATCGGATCGAGTTCTTCAACGCAAGAGAGAGAGATTCGTCAGATCTACAGTTTTCCGGATCCGTTCCTTAGGATTATCCCGTTGTGGTAATTCTAAGAAGAGCAATTATCTCACTGTTGTCGAGATAGGCGCTTCTGCTTCTCGATCTCTTCACGGATAGACGAAGCTCTGCCTAATTTTTCAGCAATCAGATCTGATCGACGGTGGTCCACGGATAAACCCCGGCACAGGCAAAGATCCCACGCAAGAAGAAGATCGATAAACGATCTCTTTGTTTGTTTGATAAAGTTGTAAACTTTTTATTTTCATTGTGTAAGGAGATCTTATAAAAAGATCAACTTTTTATTTTATTTGAGTTTATCGTGATAACTAAAGTTGTAATAGATTCGATAGCAATGGAAATATCAACTTTCACCGCAAACAAACTGGCGACCACAGTGGGAGCCAACAGCCTCGCTGCCGAGGTTGTCATGCCGCAGCTGTTCGCGGGGAAAATCGTTTTCTTCATTGAATTCATTGTGATCTCAAAATAACAACTTTTTGTGGTTACAAAAGATCCGGTCTCTTTTTAGATCCGGTTACAACGAAATCAAAGAAAATAAAGAAAAATTACAACTTTCTCCTTGTGAACAAATCGCGAGCTCCTGTTTTGCGGTCACTCGCTTTCGTGGGTTCTTTGCCAACGCCGGGGTTAATCCGTGGACCACCGCGCGATCTAGATCCGGTCGGATCTACACGATTTGACGGGTATTATTCCACGAAGGGAATAATAGCCGGGAGGGATTAGTTCACTAAGGAAATAATCGCTCGGATCTCGGGATCTAAGACCAAGCTTAGATCCGGAGTGTGATCTCATGTAGATCTCAGATCTGTTCCTCCCCTCTCTCGAACTCCTGCCTTTTGTGACGTGGATGCTCGCCGAGGATCAGATCTGGATGTCCAAGTCTTCAAGTCTTCAAAACTCTAAGCTCGATCTTCAATCCGGCAGAGTTTCGGCTCTCAAAAGTCCAACCTTTCAAAATGAACAAAAGGGGGCCTATTTATAGGCTACCCTCACTGTGCCTTGGGCACAGTGCAACCGGCCACCTTGAGGTGGCTCGGCTCTGGGCTGGCCACCTCAAGGTGGCTCGGCCACCGAGCCACCTTAGGGTGGCTCGGCTTTGGCCGAGCCACCTTGAGGCGGCTCGGTTTTGGCCGAGCCCCTCTGGGTTTGCTGTTTTCCGTCGTTTTGCGCTATATCCGTTTCTCGGTTCTGTCCGTGAGGTTCAGTCCGTGATCTGGTTCTGTGGTTGATTTATCCAAACTCTGATTTGGCAGTAAATCCGATTCCTGATTTGGCAGTAAATCCACCTTTGAGTTCGAGTCCGAAACCGATCTTGATTCGATCGTGATTTGTCCGAGTATGCCCTTGGTTGGATGACTCGTTGATTCTTTGACACTTGGCTTGATTCCGAACGCGTATGGATGCATTCTGTCGCTTCTGTGCGATTCGTCGATCTCGTCGCCTCGTTGGTTCGTCGGTTTGTGCCGAGCTGTGCTAAGGGACCTATAAGCAATTTTATATGCCTACAGATACCCCCTCCAAAGTATTTCAGTCTCGTTCTTTTATAGAAGAGTCTGGAATACTTTGGATATGATTGTCCCAACCTTCAGTCGGTGTAACGGGACCTTGGAATGGCTTCTGTTCTTGATTCCTTCAATTCTCCAGGCTATTCGGTGCTTTGTCGAATGTCCGTAAGAGTTCCGATACTGCATTTATTGTCTGACCATTGTCGGAATTTTAAACTTGAAGTCGACTCCTGATTTTCTAATCTTTAGCTGACCATCGATTGTTGGCGTTGAGTTTTTATTCGCAACGCGTTGTCCGGCGTAGTGTTGTTGAGTTATCCTTAAGAATGAAAATATTCTCCAGGAACTTCTCAACCAACCCTTATTGGAGTACTTTCTGTGCCCAAATGAACTGAACCGGTCTGACAATGACCCAAAAAGGCAGTAATTAGGCTCAAAAAATCCTCCAACTCTTCCGAACATATGGGAGAGGAGTGAATAAATGATGGACTTAATCGTCGGTCGATTTGAGATCGTTTCGACACTCGGTTCAGCTTTAATTTAGATTCCGGTTCAAGACCGGTCCGGTCCGGTTCGGTTCGGTCTGGTTCAAGGCCGGTTCACCCTATAAAAGGGTTCTCTTTTTTTTTTTTACCTAGGGCCGGCCACCTCTCTAGCCTCTTTTTTGGATTTCTCTTCTTTTTTACCTAGGGCCGGCCACCTCTCTAGCCTCTTTTTTGGATTTCTCTTCCCTCGAGCATCCGTTCTTCCTCAAAACCTGATATTCATCTTAGATCTAGTCTTCCTTTTGATCTTTGACTGAGAAATCCCTCGAAACTCGAGCACTTTTCAAGATCTAATCTTTATTGGATCTTCGAGCTTCCCCTCAGGTATATCTCCATAATTTTAGCATTTTTTTATGCTTAATTTAATTTATGAACTTGTGGGATTGCATGCGAGGGTTAGGATTATGATTTGGCGCCTCGAGCTTATCTTTCAGGGGGGTAGAATTGCAATAAAAAGAGGATTTTTTTCTAGATCTGACCTCTTGATTTATTTTGTAGGTCATTATGTCACGAGTCTCGAGAGGTCGTTCCCCTGCTGCATCGGCTGACGGCGTGCTTCCCTCCTATGCTGGTGAGCTATTTTTGGCATATTCAAAAATTTACAAATTAGTCATCTTTTTTCTGGAAATTTGTAAATTGGTCCTTTTACCCCACGTTGTTCTCCTTGGTGAGGCAATCGGGAAGAGCCTTGATTCTCCTTGGTGAGGATCGACGCTTTAAAGATGGGTTTTGCTTGGTCAAAACCACATCTCATAATAAAGGGGGCGTTTTGACGCTGAATTATGCTTTATAAGGCAGGGATATATTGTCGATATACCCTATCTTATAAATGCACAATGTGGCCAAATCGTCTCACCCTTTATAAGGTAATGACTCTATCTTACCGATTTGTAAGATGAGTTCAATTTCCTTTTATACCTGAAATTAACAAACATTTAATTGCTTGTTTTCAGTGGAGTATCCTTCCGGAGCCTTTTCATCGCATGCGGTGAATGGACGTCGTGACGAATATTATTCGACGTCTGATGATTTTTCGCCGATTCCGCTTACTTTTCAGTTTGGTCCGGGCACGTCGACAGAGGTTGCCCAGGTGGTGAAGGAAGGTGGACATCGAGCCCTTCGCCAGCTGATTACAGATGCGCCTCTTGTGAAGGATGCTAGTTCCGTTCAGTCTCTCAAGAAGACTGACTTCTTGTTTGGCGATCCTGTCAGAGACCCTGATGCAGTGTTTATTGAAGCCGAGCAGTGGCTTCATAAGATTGGCAGTAGTTTCCTGTATTTGCCGAAGATTCCTCGACATCGTTCATTGACTGAGCTCAGGCGTCAGGCTGTGAAACGGGAGATGTCGTGGCGTTTGACAGAGGAGCATGAGAGCGTTCACTGCGGCTACATTACTCACCAGGCAGTTCCTGGTTCGAGCAGGAATCACATTGTTGGACTGCGTCCTGGAGTACTGGGGCTAGATGCACCGCCCCGTAACGAGTTCCTTGTCTCTGCTTCCACTTTGAGGAATCGCCTCGCTAACTTAGGACGGGAGATGCCTGCACCGCGCCACAGATTCTATGGTTGGGTCCATTCTTTGGACAGGTTTTGGTGGGCTCGTATGACGAAGTACATCTTGAGCCGTTGGAGCGAGGAGTTGCACGCTTGCGGTCTTTATGAAGCCATTCGTGCCACCATGCATGGTTTACCTATTAGTGCGAGGCATTTCTTTGCCCTATGCGAGCTTTATAATCCGGATTCGAATACCTTTCTGACTAGGCACGGAGAGTTGGGCTTGGCTCTCCATGAGATGCATAAGATTTCTGGCTTGCCCATGGGTCAGATGTTATATCAGGAGTATTTTCCCTCCAACCATGAATTGAGTCAGCTGAAGGATCAAATGCCCAACCGTTACGAGACCTTATGGGACCTCACTTGTCACTATCACATTGCTTTGGCGCAGTCTAAGCCCTTAGCGAAGAGGACCAAATCAAATGTGAGCCTGAAGCAGTTCGCATCATACTTGTTCAGGAATCTGGAGAGCCATTCTGGCCAATCTATTTGTGAACTGGCACCGCTGACTCCTTCAGAGGTTAATGAGCTGCTGAAGAAGACTGACGCCCACTCCTATACCATTAGCAGTCCTGAGAGTGGCTTTCCTGTAAAGTTCAGATCATTTTTATGGCATGCGACTGCGCCGATTCGGCCGATGACCCTTCTTGCCGGTTACCTCGCTATCTGGTTAAAGAAATGCGTGGTCCCGTATCAGTCTGGTGACGCTCTGCCACTGGAAGTGCTCTACCCTGCGGTTCAACTTGCCTACAGAAAGGAACTTTCACTTCTTCCGGTGATGGTGGCTAACATTCATCGAGGGCTTCGACAGATTTCCGGTGCTTTTACACGGAAGGACAGTGAATCGCCGACTCAGATTCCTACCACTAAGGTGGAGCTTCCGTATATTTATTTGATGGCTTGGTTCATCCTTCATCGTTCTGACATGATGTCGGTACCGCATGCCATGGACCACTCTGTTCCCTTACTACAGCTGCTTGAGAATGGCGAGTGGGAAGGCCGAGGATTCTCTGATATCAGGAGGCAGCTACAGGTCCACAAGTGCTCTTCCGGTGATGGTGGCTAGCATTCATCGAGGACTTCGACAGATTTCTGGCGCTTTTACACGGGAGGAGAAGGAATCGCCGACTCAGATCCCTACCACTAAGGTGGAGCTTCCGTATATTTATTTGATGGCTTGGTTCGTCCTTCATCGTTCTGACATGATGTCGGTACCGCATGCCATGGACCACTCTGTTCCCTTACTACAGCTGCTTGAGAATGGCGAGTGGGAAGGCCGAGGATTCTCTGATATCAGGAGGCAGCTACAGGTCCACAAGTGCTGGGCGTTCTCTACTTGTTTTCCGCAGTTCTCCAGCCGGTATGGCGAATGTTTGATTGATGAGGAGAAGCCGAGGGAGTATCGCACTTATTTAGATATCGGCTGCTTTAATTGGCTAGTGAACATCAGGCCGGGCTACTTGACTTTCCGGGTGGGGAATCAGTGTTTTATAGAGCCGTATCTACCTTGCCGATTCGCTCGCCAGTTTGGTTATGACCAGCTTTATGTCGGGAACCCGCGCCAGCAGCTTCGGGCTCATGGAGGTCTGGTGGACGGTCTTCGTGCATGGTTATGGACCGTGATAGGCTGCACTGGTGCTAAGTTCAGTCTCCTGAGTGCTGAGCGGCAGTTGAATCTCACTTTCTTAAGCTGAAGGTGGTTGTTAGCAGCTAATAAAACTATCCCCGTGCAGCCGATTGAAGAGCTAGTGGCTAAGGAAGCTTCTCAGGTTGATTCTCGTGTGATTCGGGACGGTGCTCGGTTACAGAGGGCGCGGGGCAAGACCTGCCGAATTGACTCAGAAGGAAATAAGGCCTTCAGTTCTGCTGGAGAGGCCTCAGGCGGAGATCCTGAAGACTACGAGGCAGATTTCGAGCGAGGTTAGTCACCCATCTTTTCTTTCTGCATTTCCAAATTGCTATTCCTGACCACTATCTGATATTTCAGGTACAGCGACAAACAGTGAAGAGGAATTCCGTCCTTTTGCCCGGGCAAGACCTTCGACTACCGTCCTAGCCCAAAAGCCGCGTGCAGATCCGCGAACATATGACATGGATTTGGCTAGTGATGATTCTGCTAGAGATGGAGGTAATATCTATTCTATAGACCATTCTCTTGATCGTTATGTTCAGCTTCATGTATGACTCTCCTCAGATCGATGGCCAGCCGCCTCAGGATATGTTTCCTGAGTCTGTACTCCCTCAGACTCCCGGGAACGGTTATTTTGAAGGTGCGTGCCTCTTCTCAAGCTAACTATAGGACTAGCCAATTCCTTGACTAATGCAACTATAATATGATGTTTCTGTTTTGTGCCTAACAGGGGCTTTTGTTGAGGCTGACCCTGTTGAGCCGGCTGTACGACCAACTCCACCAGTCGATGCAGCTACAGTCCTTACATCTCCACCACCCCCAGTGACTCGAGGGGGAGGAGGTATAATTTAATTAACTGAGCAAAGCCATTCATTTCCTTATTGAGGCTTTTGACGAATTTCTCTTCTTTGTGTAGGGCTTCCTTCTCAGCTTCATGTCCTCGTTAAGGAGTTGTTATCGGGGAATGACCCTGAGAAGATCATCATCAGCGTAGAAGTCCGCTCTTATTTCTCCTCCCTGACTGCTATAATTGGCAAACTCCTCCACGACGGACTTTCTCTTCGCCAATTTAAGCCCTACCTCGATTCCAAGATAAATTTGATTAGGGACATAGGATGTCCGGATCTGGCGACGGCTATGGTTGATGACCTTGATCGCTTAGAGCGTGAGCTTCAGATGTTTCATGAGCTCCGGGATACAGGTGCCTCTTCATTCGTTGCTGCCGAGTTGGATGCTCGCTTACAGACATGGCGCAGTACTCGGATGGTTGCCGAGCTCGAGATTCAGGTGCAGCGGGGCCGCATAGATCGAGTTGAGGCTGATCTTGCCACTAGATCATCTTCCCTTGAGGAGCTTGATTCTCAGATAGATCAGCTCCGACGAGAACTCCGTGAGAAGGAAGACACAAAGATGCAGAATCAGCAAGCAAATGCTGCTTTATCTGATGAGCTGAAGTCCTTGAAGCAGACACTGGCTGAGACAGAGGAGGTTGCTGTGAGGACTTTAGCCGCGAACGAAGAGTCTGTCAGAGCTGAGTTGCAGGAGGAGCTTAGACGCTCTTATGACGAGAAGTTATCTGAATTCAGTCAGCAGATTCTTAGCCATGGGCTTGATGTATGATTTTATTTGCTGAAAACCTTGACATTTGATTCTCTTTAGTGGACCTGATTTTTGTCTTTATCTTTATTATGATTCCTCATTCCGTTTGAAATGATTGACCATAATACTCATAGGATTTTTGGCAAACCCCCAGCCTTCAACGGGTTTGATTAGCCTTTACCGACTACCGTTTGAGTCGGGCTAGCATGCGGATTATCGGAATCCGTTCCGCATGTAACGTTGTGCTAAGGGAATGAACTCCCTTAGACTTCGTGCTATGATGTCGAATACATAGACTTCGCCATTGTTACGGGAATAGGCTACCCGGCGACACGTGTTAGGTGTTGACTTTAGGATTTTTGGCTAACCCCCAGCCTTCAACGGGTTTGATTAGCCTTTACCGACTACCGTTTGAGTCGGGCTAGCATGCGGATTGTCGGAATCCGTTCCGCATGTAACGTTGTGCTAAGGGAATGAACTCCCTTAGACTTCGTGCTATGATGTCGAATACATAGACTTCGCCATTGTTACGGGAATAGGCTACCCGGCGACACGTGTTAGGTGTTGACTTTAGGATTTTTGGCTAACCCCCAGCCTTCAACGGGTTTGATTAGCCTTTACCGACTACCGTTTGAGTCGGGCTAGCATGCGGATTATCGGAATCCGTTCCGCATGTAACGTTGTGCTAAGGGAATGAACTCCCTTAGACTTCGTGCTATGATGTCGAATACATAGACTTCGCCATTGTTACGGGAATAGGCTACCCGGCAACACGTGTTAGGTGTTGACTTTATCCCTACTTAGGTTTCGGGATAAAATACCCCAGACTGGTCTTCTGGTGTCTTTTTCTACGGCGAAAGACTAAACCGGCGACGCGTGTTAGGCGTCGGCATATCCTTTCTTAGGATTCAGGATGAAATTCCCCATGCGTGTAAGGCATGGATTTTGGTGTTATTAATAACAACCTGCCGCAATGTTGAATATGTGGACGGGTGTTCTTTTTAGCGGTTAAGAACTAACCGGCTGCGTAGGTTAAGCGCAGACTTATCCTTACTTAGGTTTCAGGATAAAATACCCCAGAATCGAACTCTGGTGTCTTTTTGTACGGAAAAAGACTAAACCGGCAGCGCGTGTTAGGCGCAGACTTATCCCTGCTTAGGATTCGGGATAAACTTCCTAGGATGAATCCTAAATTGACAAATTTCCGCAATGTTGAATATGCGGACGAGTGTTCTTTTTAACGGTTAGGAACTAACCGGCAGCGCGGGTTAAGCGCAGACTTATCCTTGCTTAGGTTTCAGGATAAAATACCCCAGAATCAGACTCTGGTGTCTTTTTGTGCGGAAAAAGACTAAACCGGCAGCGCGTGTTAGGCGCAGACTTATCCCTGCTTAGGATTCGGGATAAACTTCCTAGGATGAATCCTAAATTGATAAATTTCGGAAAAGATCGATGCGGGAAAGGAAGAATTTTATATTCTATTTCCCGGTCTTCTTTTAGGGTGAAGGCGAACCCGAAAACAAGGAAGGAAGAATTTTATATTCTATTCCCTGATCCTGGAAAGGAAGAATTTTATATTCTATTTCCATTGCTGGTGGTTTGGGCCAGAAAGACACTTTTGGTGGTCTCACTGTCAATTGAAATTGATCAGTGAGGGATTTTGGTGGAGAAAATAATTTTTGGGTTATCCTCTAGAATATTAAGTGTAATATTCTTCAAGGAACTTCCCGGTAAATGAGTTATCCTGAATATACTAGGGATAGTACTTTTTCAGGAACTTCCCATTATTGGCATTAATTGCCTGGCGCCTTCTTGGGTAATCAGGCGATATGCGCCGTTTGAATAGACTGTGTCTATTACAAACGGTCCTTCCCACTTGGGTTCGAATTTACCTTTCTTCTTGGAGGTGAGAATTATTGGTCGGCGAGCAGCGAGGACCAGATCTCCTTCCTTGAAGCTTCTCTGTCTGACTCTTTTGTTAAAAGCCCTAGACATCCTGGCCTGGTAAAATTCAATTTGCTGTTGAGCTTCCAAGCGCTTTTCATCCAGCCTCTCGAGCTCTTCGAGACGCTTTTGATGTTGTTCCTCCGTCGTCATCTCCGTTACGAGGGTGATCCTGTAGGTGTGCGTATGGTGGTGCGATAAGCCCAGAGTGCTTCACCGAGTTTATCGTCCCAATCTCGTTTATTGGTCTTCACGAGCTTGGACAGGATCTTAATGATCGTTTTGTTAAACGCCTCAGCTAATCCGTTCGCAGCGGGATAGTAAGCTGTCGACGAAACATCTTCAATTTTGAACTTGTCGCAGAACCTGACGAAGACGTTGCTTATGAACTGCGGACCGTTGTCATGAATGATTCGTCTTAGCACGCCGTGTCTGTATATGACGTGATGCTTGACAAAATTGATGACGTCGTTCGTCTTCACTTCTTTAAGCGGAATCGCTTCAGCCCACTTTGAGAAATAGTCCGTGATTGCGAGGATGAATCGATCGCCTTTGACTGAAGGGGGAAAAATAGGACCGACAATGTCCATACCCCATGTCTCGAACGGCCAAGACGTGGTTGATGTGTGCAACTGCTCTGGCGGTTGATACATATAATTTGCATGTATTTATGACATGCATGACACTCTCTGGCATATTCGATTGCGTCACGAACCATCGTTGGCCAGAAATACCCCATTCTTCTGATGCGATCATACAGTTTGGGACCAGGCTGATGCGCACCACATTCTCCTTCATGCGCTTCCTTAAGAACTTCTTCTGCTTCCTTGTTCGAAAGGCATCGGAGTAACAAGCCATCGTACCCTCTACGGTATAACGTATGAGTCTCGGTATTATAGAAGAATCTCGGCGCTCTTCGACGGATTGATTCCCTTTCTTTTACATCCTCTGGCAAAATACCATATTGAACGTAATCGATGATAGGAAAGCATCAATCTCGGGACTCAGACCCAATTTGAGTTGAATTCACCTCTTTGGCGTTCATATTTCTATCATCTTCCTCTTCAATCTCCATACTGTATATGGGTATGCAGAGTTGATGCGTCCTCACAACTTGGTTGACTATCAATTGCGAATCTCCAAAAAGCTTCGAGATATTCGACCCTAGCTCTTTGGCGAAACTGAGTCCAATGAGAAGCGCGTTGTACTCGGCTACGTTATTGGAGCACGGACTAGTCAATGAATAAGCCCGAGGCATTACATGCTTCCCCGGGGAGATTAAGACAACTCCAACCCCAGAGGAAACTATAGAGCCTCCCGGGGTTATTATTTTATTAACTGCCTTTGAGGCACCATCAAAGTATAATTGCCATACTTGCTGGTGCGACGTGGTGTTAACCTCGTGGGTTTCATCCGGCATGTCGTCATAAATTTCTGCCGTATCTGTAGTCGGGTTTGCCGCCAAAAGATCACAAATCGCTTGTCCCTTGATCGACTTCTGCTGCTTGAAGTGCAAATCATACTGGGATAAGAGAAGGGCCCACTTCGCTAACCGCCAATTCATAGAGGCCGGTTGCGTCATAAATACCCGTATTGGATTCACGTTGGAAATAACGTAAATTGTCTGTCCCACCAAATAATGCCGCATCTTTTGCATTGCAAATACCAACGTGAGGCATTCTTTCTCAATCATTGGATATCAAGACTCTGCGCCTACCAAGGTCCGACTTAGGTAATAAACTGCCTGTTCGTGGCCGTTATCATTGTCTTGTGCTAGTAAGGCACTTATCGAGTGGTTCATCGCTTTGAGATAAATAAAAAACGGTTTACCAGATTTCGGTGCAACGAGAACAGGAGGGTTCGCCAGATATGTTTTAATATCTTCGAACGCTTTTTGGCAGGCATCATCCCAGATAAATGATACCCCTTTCTTGTTTAGCTTAGAGAACGGTTGGCACTTCCCAGAGAGATTTGAGATGAACCGTCGGATGTAAGCTAAACGCCCTTGCAATCCTCTGAGCTCTCTTAGATTTCTAGGAGGTTGCAGTTCATGTATCGCTTTCACCTTATCGGGATCGATATGTATACCTTTAGTGGTGACGACGAATCCAAGGAATTTTTCGCTGGACATCCCAAGGAATGATTTAGTGGGGTTCATTTTCAATTGATGACTCCTCATGAGATCGAACATCGTCTTCAAGTCCTTGATGTGATCTTCTTTGTTGCGGCTTTTCACAACCAAATCATCAACGTAGCATTCGACTGTCTTCCTGAGATGTTCTTGGAAAATCTTAGTCATTGCTCGCTGGTATGTGGCGCCTGCATTCTTTAGACCGAAAGGCATCACGGTGTAGCAAAAGACACCGAGGGGCGTTCTGAACGCTGTATCCTTCTCGTCATCTGGGTGCATCTTGATTTGGTTATATCCTGAGAAACCATCCATAAAAGACATTCTCTCGATTTGGTTATATCCTGAGAAACCATCCATAAAAGACATTCTCTCAAATCCACATGTATTGTCAATAATGACATCTGTGATTGAGAGAGGAAAGTCGTCTTTTGGACATGCCGTGTTCAGGTCCCTGAAGTCGATACAGATCCTGATTTTACCGTTCTTCTTCATGACTGGAACGATATTGGCTAACCAATCGGGATGTTGTTCCTCTCGGATAAATCCTGATTCGATCAACTTTTTAACCTCTGCCTCAATGGCTTCCATAATTTGCGGACGAAACCGTCTTTGCTGTTGTTTGACAGGTTTGGCATCCGGCTTGATATCGAGGCGGTGCATCGCCACGTTGGGGTCAAGCCCTGGCATATCTTCATAATTCCACGCGAAGACGTCGATATATTCCCTGATGAGAGCAATCAATTCCTCTTTTTCATCTGGGGGAAGACTGTCGCTGATGAATATAGGCTTTGGGTTGGTCTCGTCACCCATGTTAACTTGGACTATTTTGTCTTCAGTGGGGGGTTCTCTCTGCTCGAACCTATCACCATACTGCATGTTAGATGATGAACCCACGGGTCTTCCCATGTTGGCATCTGATCGTCGTCCTCCATTGTAGACGGATCAGCTGTAGTCATGTTTACCATTAAGGCTTTGAATACCTCCCCTAGACTTGTGTCGGAAGAATCAGAAGAGTATCCATTCTTAGTTTTGTTAGCAATTTGATCGATGATCTGCCAACCACATTCATCATCGGACGAGGAAACGTAGCCTAAGCCTCGCCCGTATTTATAGTAATCCTCAGATTTCCTTTTTGGTACATATACCGCTTTGGCTGGAGTACGAGGACCTCGATTAAAGTATAACCCTTCTCCGAGTGTGAAATCGTAACCCCTGCTTTTCCATGAGCTTGCGCGCTTCCGGACTATACTTAGATAAATGCCGACCAGGTTTGTCATCATCTTCATCTTCACTTAGGAAATGGTGTGGTAATGGGGAGCTTTTTCCTTTACCGTAAATCACTTCTTTAGCGCCTTTTATTTTGTTCGGGATGACCATGGTTGTTCCGAAAGAATGCTGGAGGCGTTCCTTTGTTACATAGGACGATCGGATCGGCATATACAACTCAGGATTATCATACAGCTCTTTTATCACATCATCAAGAGACAGGGAGTACTCTAAATCATCTTTTATTTCAACATCGGCAAGTTGCCAGTTACAACCTCCATCTGACGATTGTTCATCGTCCAGATTGATTACAAAGGGTACAATGTCATTTAAAACAAAACCACCATCGTAATCGAATCCGGCTTCAGAATCAGCTTCTTCTCCGCTGTCTGTGCCCTGGGCCGATGGTTCAGTATCGGATTCGTTACCATAAAGGAGAGAATCGGTGAAATAATTCTCATACGCTTTGAATGGTTGCTTATCCGCGACCACCGTCCTAACCTCATTGTCAGTATCGACATACTTCAAACACTGATGGAGAGTAGAGGGAATTATAACATTACTATGGATCCAAGGTCGACCCAATAGTAAGTTGTACGAAGTCTCGGCATCGATCACATAGCACGTGACTTCTGTCTTCAAATCCCCCATTTGACACTTTACCCGGATCTTACCCAAGGGTCTTGACCCACTAGTGTTAAATCCGTAGATAACAGTGTCTGTAGACGCCAACTTGCTAACTGGAATACCGAGGAAATGCATCAAGCGAAGCGGCATAATACTCACAGCAGAACCCGGATCCACTTGGATTCGGTTGACTTTGCTGGAGCCAATGTACCCGACGAAATATAGCGGTCGATCGTGGTTCGAATTCTTCGTCTGCATATCCTCTTTGGTGAAAGTAATGCAGGGAAGGTTCTTAGTCGCTATGTTGCACTGTTGACTCAGCGGTTCTGGCTGTTCAGGCACCGGCTTGACTTGAGTCAGAAATACCTCTGCATTGGCCAAAGCTTCTTGTAGGGCCTCCCTGGTTTCTTTGGATAATCGCAGCAACTCATACAGCGTTATCCGTGCAGGAATGTTGGCTAATTGCGCCATAATGTCGAAGCTATGCGGAGTCTTCGAGCTTTCCGGTTTGTCTCTTCGACTGAAACGAGACTGCTTCGGATTTTGAACCTCCTGGGGATTCTTCTCTCTCGGTTTATCCACCGGCTGTCGTCGAGCCTCTTTGCCCGGTGTAGGACTTGTAATTACCCCCATCTCTGTGAGAGTTTTGGCTGGTCCCCGTTTGTTCACCCCCTGCTCACTAGGTAGCGGATAATTGTAGTGATATTCATTTCTGCTTCTAGTGGCGAAAGCTTCTTGTTCTTCTTCGGAGAGCGGAAAGGCAGGAGCTTCGTCTCCATCCTCTTCAAATATTGCAGACGTAGCATTGCAGGATTTGCCTTTGCCTTTTCTTCTCGAGGAAGTCGTCCATTGTTCGTCTTCAATTAGGTCAGGATGAACCCATAGGATTTCGCCGTTTGGGGCTGTGTGTGGCACAAGTCCCTTTTGGCGCTATCCATGCGGGTCATCGTTCACTGTCTTCATCCCTACTTTGGTGATGCGCTCCGGCACCGATCCAAAGCTGATTGACACTGCGTTTGCTCCAACATTCTTGGACGGCTTCGGGGTTATGACGCCTACATCAATTAGCGCCTGGATCTTGTCCTTGAGGTGGTAGCACGACTTGGTTGGGTGATGGACCGCTCTATGGTATGCGCAATACTTCGGATCCGTCACTTTGTTCGCCCCCTCCTGATCCATGATCGACGACAGCTGGATCTTGTTGTTCTCCAACAGGTATTTGAAGATGCCGGGAACTTCATCATCCTTGAAGGAGTACACTTTAGGGAACCTCGGCTCTGCAAATTTTTGCTTCTGAGGCCGTTGTTGCCATTGCCCTCGAGATTGTTGTGGTGCTTGTTGCTGTGGCTGTTGCTGAGGTTGCAATTGGAAAGTTTGATTAACGTCAACTGCATTAGCATGTGCCTTACCTTTCCCCCGCGGGACGAAATTCTGCTTTGGAGCATTCGTCGCCTGTTGGCCTCTTTCTGCCTTCTTCCTCTTGAGGAACCGCTCGGCTTGCTCTCCTCGGACCTTCAAATCCTTCCAGGTTTTGGACGGTGCTGTCCCCATTGCTTCCAACACGTCCAGCGCGAGATGAATTCCTCGGTGATCGGGTCCCGGCAATTCATCGCCTTGTTCCGGAACCTTTTGACGAAGGTGTCGACTAACTCTCCGTCCTTCTGCTTCTCATCGAGCAACGATCCGATAGATACCTCGGTGTCGTCGTCGAAGAAATTGGTGAGGAACATGCTCTCCATATCGTCCCAGCTGTTCACGCTGCCTGGCTTGAGGCGGTGATACCAATCGAAGGCGGCTCCGCGAAGAGTGCCGACAAATGACCACACCATCAGAGGCTCATTACCGGAGATCACCCCCAAGTGCGATTTGAAGTAAATCAAATGCTGAGTGGGTGAACCCATCCCATTAAACGGCGTGAAGTTAATTAGGTTGAACTTCGCCGGATATGGGATTGATTCCCACTCTCTTGGGTATGGACAAGGAATGCATGTTTTCTTCGTCTCTTGAGCGGAAATCAATGTATTGATTTTGCTCTCGAGATTCTTAATTTTTAGATTTTCATCTGTGTTTTCACTAGCATTCTCGTTACCACCCCCTGCATTGACGGGAGGATTATTGGTATTACGAGCTTCATTCGTATCCTCGTCTTCCAGATTCACCGGGTTACGACGACTTGGCTCGCCTTGCTGGTTCGTCAATGCCTGGATTTGTTGATCATGCATTTCTCTCATGTTTTGCATGGCTATCTGCATTTCGAACCTGAAGGTTTCCTGTTGCTTAGCTAAGGCGTCTTCAAGCATTTTGGCCATTTGTTCCGCACTTATCATAAGTGCCTCGCGGGGTTGTCCCTCGCTGGATACCGTATTATCTGATGCAACCGCGGAGCCGGCATCAGATTCTTCATCTTCTGAAGGGCGTCTTGTTCGAACCCTACCATAGGTTGCTCGCTCGATGGTTCCGGACTGCAGACGGGTTCTAGGCCGGGAGGCTTTCAGAATCGACTCGAAATCATCCCGTGCCGATGTCCCCTTGCTGGTCATGTTGGTGGTGACCCTCGGAAATTCTCCGTCTTCAATCATCCTTCTTCTTCGTTGAAAGCGCCTAGGCCTGGGTTTTGGCGTCTCTGCCCTGAGTCTTTCAAAAACTGAAACTCTTTCGGGGACCGCCTTGATGCAGTTGCATTCAGACAATACCGCCCGAATGAGTTTGGAACATGGGCATCGAGTTTCCTGTTCTCGGGGACTCCTCTTCCTGGTTTTATTCGTACCCCTAGCACGATAGTACAACTCGTCATCTTGACAGTCAGAGTAACCTATCGTGTGTGGGCACGACTTCTCAGGTATAACACTGTCACTATCAGATGACAATGCTTCCGGTATAACACTATCACTATCAGATGACAATGCTTCCTTCTGAGGGTGGATTGCCTTCTTTGGGCTTTCAAAAGTTACACGCCTCGAAACGTGCCTTTGTGGGCGCGAGTCTTCGGTGTGCTCTTGGATTTCGATGCGCAAATTGGTGTGTGCAGTTGCCTTGAACTCTTTGTCATACTGGAGGTGATGGCGACCCCCAGCGTATTGAGTCGTTCTGGGCTTCTTTATCGGGCCCAAACGCTCGTGAACTGGAGCTTTGCCTCTCTCGTCGGGAATTGGACCGAGACGCTCCAAAACTAGCTTCTTCCTTCGGGATGGTTCTGCATGATCTCCCGGAGAAGCTATTGGAATTAACAGCGACTTTGGTTGATTCGCCAGAGGTTGGCCTTGCTTTGAAGGCTGCAATGGTTGCTTTTTGACCTGAGTCGCCACTTCAGACTTCGGCTTCCAGACTTGGCGGGTTGGTGGTGGCTTCTTCGTCACCTCCTTTTGCAGTCTTCTACGGGCTTCCTGGACTTGTGCCCGTGCCTGCGCTGACATCGCGCGGCGCTTGCGGATACGCTCCTCAAGCGTCGAACGGTTCCGTTTGACGCGGACCCATTCGTTCTTTGGCGGCTTGGAGGAGTCGCCGTTCATTGGTGGTTGAGGCTGTTTGCCTCTTCTATTCTTCAGATCCGCGTTGTAGCGGAATCCGTCTGTAGACTCCATCGCCTTAGCGAGTTGCCGCGCAAGGCGTTGACGTCGCCTCTGGCGGGCTCTCTTTGAGAGAGTCACAACGCCCTCAATGGTGGAGGCGTCGGCGGGAGTAAGGTTGACCTGGTTGGAGGCCGGTGGAACTTCACCTGACGCAACTTCGGCGTCAGCTGGGGTGAGAGCTTCGTTGGCTTTCCGAGCTTCTTCGAACCAACGAACTTTTCTCCTGGAGGAGAACTTCTTGGACTTGCGGGGGGAGGTAGATCCGGACGAGGACACGTACTCCTCGAACTTGGTTTGGTCGAACTCATACTCGACCTCCTCCATGACCGGGATTGAGATCCGCGGCTGCGACGTCACGATCTCGGCAGCGAGATCGGCGGCTCCCACTGTGGTCGCCAGATTGTTCGCGGGGAAAATCGTTTTCTTCATTGAATTCATTGTGATCTCAAAATAACAACTTTTTGTGGTTACAAAAGATCCGGTCTTTTTTAGATCCGGTTACAACGAAATCAAAAGAAAGAAAAGAAAAATTACAACTTTCTCCTTTTGTCGAACAGATCGCTCTGTTTGCGGTCGCTCGCTTTGTGGGTTTTTTGCCAACGCCGGGGTTAATCCGTGGACCACCGCGCGATCTAGATCCGGTCGGATCTACACGATTTGACGGGTATTATTCCACGAAGGGAATAATAGCCGGGAGGGATTAGTTCACTAAGGAAATAATCGCTCGGATCTCGGGATCTAAGACCAAGCTTAGATCCGGAGTGTGATCTCGTGTAGATCTCAGATCTGTTCTTCCCCTCTCTCGAACTCCTGCCTTTTGTGACGTGGATGCTCGCCGAGGATCAGATCTGGATGTCCAAGTCTTCAAGTCTTCAAAACTCTAAGCTCGGTCTTCAATCCGGCAGAGTTTCGGCTCTCCAAAGTCCAACCTTTGAAAATGAACAAAAGGGGGCCTATTTATAGGCTACCCTCACTGTGCCTTGGGCACAGTGCAGCCGGCCACCTTGAGGTGGCTCGGCTCTGGGCCGGCCACCTCAAGGCTGGCTCGGCCACCGAGCCACCTCAGGGTGGCTCGGCTTTGGCCGAGCCACCTTGAGGCGGCTCGGTTTTGGCCGAGCCCCTCTGGGTTTGCTGCTGTTTTCCGTCGTTTTGTGCTGTATCCGTTTCTCGGTTCTGTCCGTGATTCGGTTGACTTAGATTCTGATTTTGTTGATCTGATTTGGCAGTAAATCCGCTTCTGATATGGCAGTAAATCTGCTTCTGAGTTCGAGTCCGAAACTGATCTTGATTCGATCGTGATTCGTCCGAGTCCGCTCTTGTTTGAATGACTCGTTGATTCCCCGAACCGTTGGCTTGATTCCACGCTCGAGTTGGTTAGTCGGTTTGTGCCGAGCTATGCTAAGGGACCTATAAGCAATTTTATATGCCTACAGCAGCCAACGATCAAGATCCCCGTGGCTGAAGAGGTCGAATACGAGTTCGACCAGCAAAAGTTCGAGGAGTACGTCTCCTCCTCCTCCTCCTCCTCCAGATCCGCCTCTCCTGGCAAGTGCAGGAGTGCCTCCTCCTCCAGAAAGATCTGCTGGTCTTCAGATCTGAAGATCCAAGAAGACGATCTCTCTGCCGTTGTTGCTGTCGCACCTTGCAACGATCCACCGGCGTTCAATGAAGCTAAATTTGCAGATCTGAACTCCTTCGCGATTAAGGAGTCGACTGCTGAAGGCGCGCCAATTCTATCAAAGAGAGCACGTCAAAGGAAACGCCAACGCCTCGCGTGCTAATTGGCCAAGGCTTTGGATCAGGTGGACAGACTCCGTTACCGAGCAGATCTGGAGTTCAGAAAGCGCCAAGTGGCTAATCTGTCACCATGACCAGCATCGGAATCCTCTTCTCGATCTCCAATTAATGAATGGGTTCGTGTCAAAAGAACCCGCTCTACTCTCGAGGAGCGAATCCAGAAGCGTCGCGCCTTGCTTGTCAAAAGAACCCGCTCTACTCTCGAGGAGCGAATCCAGAAGCGTCGCGCCTTGCTTGCGCATGCCCGGGCCCTTGTGCGGAGAGCACAGGAAATGCAAAAGGAAGAGGCAGTTAAGAGATCACCAAGATCCAAACAAGTTTGGGTGCCAAAAGCCAAATCAGCGCCTAAGGCAAAAGCAGGCGACGATGCTCTCCGGCCTTCGTCAACTCCAGACCCTGCTCCCGCACTTCCGGTGAAGCTCTATGACAACGTGGGTCTCCCCAAAGCTAAAGTCCCATTAGAGGATCGCATCGGTTCTCTACCCGAGGATCGAGGAAAAGCGCCTGTTAAGGAAAGCTTGAGACCGTTGGAGGAGCTTCGAACCAACATCCGGACTGGGGGTCGTAAGCAACCTCCTAACAAATTGATTTCTGCAACGGCCCGCTTGGCGGTGCGTGCAGAAAAGCAGGAGCCCGTTAAGGTTTCACCCTCACAAAGGTGTGATTCCAAGCGTGTGACTCCTGTAGACGCACAACAGCCCGCTTGGAGGTACGTGCAGAAAACCAGGAGCCCGTTAAGGTTTCACCCTCACAAGGGTGTGATTCCAAAAGTGTGACTCCTGTAGAAGCCAACAAGGCAATGTTTACTCAGAGGAAAACGCGTCAGATAGATGAACGCGTTATACCTGAGAATACATGTAAGCAGCCGATAGGTTACTCCGACCGCAACGTCGATGAGTTGTACTATCAGGCTGGGGGTACGAATAAATCTCGAAAGAGAAGTACCCGGGAAGCGGACTCTCACTGTCCGTGTATCAAAATTATCAGGGCAGTATTATCAGCATGTAGTTGCCCCAAGACCGCTCCGCGGAGGGTCTCGGTATTTGAGAAGGTCTCCAATGACATTAATCAAACGTCACAACAGCAGTTCCGAAGACAACAGAAAAATTCGGGTCCAAGGCTCCAAAATGAATATTCCTTCAAGGACGAAGACGTTCCAGCCATCTTCGAGACCCTTCTTAAAAACAACAAGATCAAGCTGCCACCCATCACAAATCAGGAGGAAGCTGACAATACTGCAGATCCGAAGTACTGCGCGTACCACAGGAGGATCCTTCATCCCACCGTTAATGATTACCAGGGAGTCCTTGAAGGAATCCATTCTGATGACGAACTCTCGGATTCTTATTCCGCAATCGCCTCTGACGATACAACGTCTAGCATAGGACAAGCTCGGGAAGTGTTCATGATCAACACCGAGCAAATAGCCAAAATCATTGAGAATGCTCTAGCCAAGCAGAAAGAAACATTCAAAATCGAAATGGAAATGGTTATGCAGGAGATGAGACAAATGCACGACCAACAAATCCGAGCTTTGTCAAATCAGCTAGTTGAATCCAGCCGTCGCACCCAGAACGTCGCAGTTGACAGCGATCTAGAAGTGGACGAAATCATCATGGCCGACGCACCTCCCAAAAATACTGGGTGTGATTCAAATGCACACCCTACAGATAACAACGCTGGGGGTGGTTCCGCCAAACCTTGGTTGAAGCCGGCGTCATAACGCTAGGGTAAGCCAATTAAGAACGGCAACACTCCGATAAGTATAAAAGTATAAACTGCTCCTTCCTACACTCCGAAGAGTATACGAGTATAAACTGCTTCTCAGGACTCCGACAAGTATAAGAGTATAAACTGCTCCTTCCGATACTCCAATAGGTATATGAGTCTAAACTGTTTCCTACCGTTGATGGGAAGTTCCTGGAGAATGTTACGCTAATATTCTTAAGGATAACCCAGTCATGTAACGGAGTACAATATCCGAACCAGTTCATGAACGAGAGGCCCACTTTCAAATTGAACGATCAAGCCTATAAAAGGTAAGATCGCCTCAAAACCCCCACTTCCACTGCTTCCTTGGTCAAACCTACAAAAGTTAGGGCCAAAGCCAGATTCCCCTCTCGATTCCTTCCATGAACGAGAGGTTCACTTTCAAATTGAGCAATCAAACCTATAAAAGTTAGGATTGTCTCCAACTTCACTTAGTCAAACCTGCAGATAGTTAAGACTAAGATTGAGTTATCCCTTTTGATAAACGAAAGACTTCCGTCTTTTCCTTTTTCAGCCAATCCTATGAAAGTTAGGGTCGAAATCGAAATTTCCCCTCAATAAATGAGGAACTCTTTTCTTGGATCAAGCAACCAATCCTATAAAAGTTAGGGTTACTTGAATCTTTCCGATTCTTGGAGTGGAGATCTCACTCCTAGTTTCATCTTTCCGGATTCTGGGGGTGGAGATCCCACTTCGAGTTTCCTTTCCAACTGAAGGTAGAATATAAAATTCTTCCTCTTCGGTGCCGGGAGATAGAATATAAAATTCTTCCTCTTCCATTTTGGGTTCAGACACAATTCTCAACTTCAAATCCGTACATCCTATGCACGGGGAACTTTATCTCGACTCCTAAATAGAGATAAGCCTACGTCTAATACACGTTGCCGGTTTAGTCTTTCACCGATTGAAAAAGACGCCAGAATCTAGTCTGGGGTATTTTATCCCGAAGCCTAAGTAGGGATAAGTCAACGCTTAACCCGCGTTACTGGGTGGTTCGTTCCCATAAAAAACGACCGAGTCTACGTATTCAGCATCGTAGCAACAAAAATCCATGCCTTTTATGCATGGGGAATTTTATCCCGAAGCCTAAGTAGGGATAAGTCAACGCTTAACCCGTGTTGCTGGGTGGTTCGTTCCCATAAAAACGACCGAGTCTACGTATTCAGCATCATAGCAACAAAAATCTATGCCTTTTATGCATGGGGAATTTTATCCCGAAGCCTAAGTAGGGATAAGCCAACGCCTAACACGCGTTGCCGGTTTAGTCTTTTACCGATTGAAGAAGACACCAGAATCCGAGTCTGGGGACTTTTATCCTGAATCCTAAGTAAGGATAAATCAACGCCTAACACGCGTTGCCGGGTAGCCTGTTCCCGTAACAATGGCGAAGTCTACGTATTCGAAGTCGTAGCATCAAGTCTAAGGGAGTTCATTCCTTTAGCACAACGTCACATTCGGAACGGATTTAAACAATCCGCATGCTAGCCCGACTCAAACGGTAGTCGGTAAAAGCATATCAAATCCGTTGATGGTTGAGGATTTGCCAAAAATCCTAAGTCAACGTCTGATACACGTCGTTGTTTAGTCTTTTCACAGGAGAAAGAAGAAGTCTACGTATTCAATATCGTAGCACTAAAAGGGTTAACTCTTTTAGCTTAACGTCACATGTAGAACGGACTTAAACAATCCGCATGCTAGCCCGACTCAAACGGTAGTCGGTAAAGGCTCATCAAACCCGTTGATGGCTGAGAATTTGCTAAAAATTCTATAAATACGAGTCATTAACGCACCAGCTCTACTAGTTGGTCTCATGACTTGAGCATCCAACAAACTCAGGATAAGATCCACACATGCAGATGAATCAGCTTTAACAGTTAGTCCTGCAGCCCCGACATTTGGGATCACCGTGCTCCAATGCCTTAAGAGCTTAAACTGTGTATGCTCCAGCAAACGTATGAGTATAAACTGTGTCAACGTACGAGGTTCAAAACCCTAGGGTCAATGCCGGTCAACGCGTAACCCTAGGTCAACGCCAGTCAACGCGTTGTGACCAAAAAAAAATCAACATTCGATGTTCGAAATCCTAGGGTCAACGCCGGTCAACGCGTAACCCTAGGTCAACACCAGTCAACGCGTTGCGACCAAAAAAGTCAATATTCAATGTTCAAAACCCTAGGGTCAACGCCGGTCAACGCCGGTCAACGCCAGTCAACGCGTTGCGACCAAAAAAGTCAACATTCGATGTTCGAAACCCTAGGGTCAACGCCGGTCAACGCGTAACCCTAGGTCAACGCCAGTCAACGCGTTGTGATCAAAAAGTCAACTCAATGACACGAGCCAAACTCAACTCATCAGTTGTAGATTTGAGACTCCGACAACGGCCAGACGATAAACGCAGTGCCGGAAGAATTTCAGCTATTCACCAAAACATCGAGTAGACTGAAAATCGAAGGAGTCAAGAATCAAAGCTAACTACAGGTCCTTTACACCGACTGAAGGCTGGACCAATCACATCCAAAGTATTTCAGCCTCTTCTATAAAAGAAACGAGTCTGGAACGCTTTGGAGGGGGTATCTGTAGGCATCGAAAATTACCTATAGGTCTCCACGAACAGCTCAGTGTTAAGGAACGACGATAAACGTCGCTATCCGATTCACAGGAGTTCAATTGATGTCGGTGAACGATTGAAGTGAATCGACGAACTACGTGAACTAACAGAATTTCAGAATAACGGAGGTACGGGCTAATTAGGAGCCCCGCGATGTTTACAAAAGGAACAATGCCCTTCGTGTCTCATTCATTCTACAGATGATACGACCATCGGAACTGATAGAACTCCTTGTCGGCTTTCCAACGTACTTCGAATCACTCAAATCCGAGTTCGGACGAAGAATTTACAGCGGAAACGGGCAAATACACTATAACGGAGTGTCTCGGACCAACGAGACACCCTAAGGTGTCTCGGCTAAGGCCAAGACACCCTTGGGTGTCTCGGCCAAAGCCGAGACACCCTAGGGTGTCTCGGCTCAAGTGGAGACACCCTGGGGTGTCTCCAACGTAGAATTGGGCCTTTGTGTGATTTTAACTGCCCGGAACCCCTCAAGCCTATAAATACAAGATTCAGACCCTCATTTTTTCAGATCTAGAATTTTGAAGATTAGACGAAGCCCTGCCGGATAGAAGACTGAAGGTGCACAGATTTCAGAGAGGAGGAGGAGAGATCGGATCGAGTTCTTCAACGCAAGAGAGAGAGATTCGTCAGATCTACAGTTTCCCGGATCCGTTCTTTAGGATTATCCCGTTGTGGTAATTCTAAGAAGAGCAATTATCTCGCTGTTATCGAGATAGGCGCTTCTGCTTCTCGATCTCTTCATGGATAGACGAAGCTCTGCCCAATTTTTTAGCAATCAGATCTGATCGACGGTGGTCCACGGATAAACCCCGACACAGGCAAAGATCCCACGCAAGTAGAAGATCGATAAACGATCTCTGCGTTTGTTTGATAAAGTTGTAAACTTTTTATTTTCATTGTGTAAGGAGATATTATAAAAAGATCAACTTTTTATTTTATTCGAGTTTATCGTGATGACTAAAGTTGTAATAGATTCGATAGCAATGGAAATATCAACTTTCACCGCAAACAGTCATGGAGACCGAACTCTGTAAATATATCTTTTGTTTGTGATTGCATTGGCGTACTTATTCTTGTATTCATATCCTATATCGTCTTTGTGTATTGCTCTTCATATTGCCCTATCACATTTGTAGTTTATTTATTTTACCATTGTGTTAGTTTATATATCCTTGCATATATTTTACCATATATCTCTTTGTAAGGATATATCCATTTGTTCATATTGCATATTCTTGCTCATAACATATTGTATATCTATCTTGCAAGAATAATATTTGAATTAGTTTTAATTGGCATTTAAATCGGATTAGATTAGCATAAGACCCTAATCACCCCTTTCTAGGGTCTAACACCAACGAATGGGTCCGCATCAAAAGGACTCGTTCAACTCTCGAGGGGCGTATCCCGAAATGCCGCGCACTTCTCACGCATGCATGTATTCTTGTGCAAAAGGAACAAGAACTACAGAAGGAAGAGGTGGCCAAACAACCACCAAAATCCAAACAAGTCTGGGTGCTAAAGACCAAAACAATGGTAAAATCAACTCGGAGAATATCCAAAAGGTATCCCACAGGCCGAAACAGTCCACACTGTTTCATACAAGGGTCTAGCTCCACAGGCGTTTCTCAGCCTCCGTCGGCTAGACCCTTGTACGATTCTTGCTCCGTCTGCTTCCGTACCTCTGGTGAAGCCTTACAGCAGCGTTGATATGTCAAAATTCAAAGTAACGATAGTGGATCGACTCAGTTCTCTGCACAAGGATTGAGGCAAAGCTCCGGTAAAAGAACACAAAGCTCCGATGATCAAAACCCGAGCAATTCCTCAGACTGGGGGTCGTACAAACACTCTGTCAATCCAAATGCTACTCAAAGGTTTTCGGCCAAACAAACTAGGACACCTCAATGTAGTTGTTCATGTGACGTGCACAAAAGAGGCAAGCAGGCCTCCCCTTTCACGAGAATTCCTGTCACTTCTTGCCTGGGGGTGCGTGTCAAAGTCTAGGACCCCGTTAAGGCTCCACACCCACAAGGGGGTGGTTTCAAACGTGTGACTCTTGAGAGTGCCAATAAGGCTGTACATTCCTAGAAGAAGATGTATCCGTCAAAAGACGATGTTGTACCCAGGAAATCACACCAACAAGTAATGGAGTGCTACGGCCATTTTGCTGACGAGTCGTGCCATCAAACCGGGGGTATGAACAAATCTCGAAAGAAAAGTTCCCAAGAAATGAGTTTTCATTGTCCATGCTAGAGACTCATCAGGGTAGTATTATTAAAATGTAGCTGCCCCAGGACCATTTCATAAAGGGTCTCAGTATTCGAGAAACTTGCAACTAAAACATCAAAGCTCAAATCAAAACGCTACCACAAGAGAACTTCCGCCATCCAAGATGATGAATTCCCTAAAGTCACAATCAACATGGCTAATAAAGGAAAGTCTGTGATTGCTTCAAATGGCTCTAATCCTAACTTTTCTCCGGGAAGAAAAGTTGATTCAGGAATAACCTAACGAATGTCTCGATTCTAGCTAGGAGCCATCAAATGCAGGGATTACCCGAAAATGTATGAAGGACTATCTTCAAATGATGAACTTTCGGATACCTGTTCTGCAATCGCCTTCGATGACACAACGTCCAGCATAGGGTCCGGCAAAGGGCAAGCAAAGGAAGCGTTCATGATCACTCTTGATCAACTAACTCAGATGCTTCAGGACGCTCTAAAGAGGCAACAAGAAGAACTCAGGGTTGAGTTAAAAACAGATATGGAGTTAGCCATGCAACAAATAAGAGAGTGGCAGACTCAACGACTTCAATCTCCTAAGTCCAATCAGCAAGCTAAATCTAGCCGCTGCACTCAGAACGTCGTAAATGATAGTGATCCAAAAGTGGATAAAGTCATTAAGCTTGATGCACCCCTCAATAACACTAGGGGTGGTTTAAATTCACCCCTCAATAACACTAGGGGTGGTTTAAATTCACCCCTCAATAACACTAGGGATGGTTCAATTGATTTTTCTTAACATCCTTCGATGGAAAATACGGGCGAGGACAAGAAGATGAGAGAACTCGAGGACAAGGTCAAAGCCTTAATGTTCGCTCAAGAAATGAAGAAGACGGGCATTCCATGCCCATATCCAAGGGAGTGAGATGCAATTCTCATTTGGATATAATTTTTGGGAATGAACCCTTGATGATTCGGTCATTCGTATTCACCCTTCGTTGGGCCACCTTCAATTAGTACCGTCTTCTCAAGCCAGGAAGCATCAACTGCTAGGATGACATGGAGAATCTATTCCTTAGTCACTTCTTCGATGATGACACTGAAGTGTTGATCAGAACTATTCTAGATGAGAAGCAAAAGGATGGGGAGACGGTTGATAGTTTTGTCAAACGCTTTCACAACCAGGCGATGAACTACCAGGATCTGGTCACAGAGGAATTCATACTCCAGACCTGTCATAACAATCTTTCCATAGACGTGTTAGATGTTATGGGAGTTGTACCTTCAACCACGTGAAAAGAGTTAAAACTACACGGTGAACTGGCTGAACACTTTCAAAAAAGAAAGAACGTTGAGAGAAGCCCATCGACGGTTAAGGCACCTGCAACTGATCCTAGATCATAGAAGGAGTATTCTTTCAAAGATGATGAAGTTCAACCATCTTTGAGTACCTCCTCACCAACAACACAATTAAGCTATCACCAGTTACAAATCAGGAGGAAGCAAATAAGACCTTGGATCCAAAGTACTGTGCGTATCATAGGAGGGTCAATCATCCAACCGAGACTTGTTTTACTTTGAAGAATAGCATTTAAGCCTTGGTTGATGTCGGCGTCATAATGACAAAAGAAGCCAAATCAAGACGGCAATAACTCCGATAAGTATACGAGTATAAACTACATCTCCTTAAATCTCCAACGGGTACACGAGGTTAAACTAATTCCCAAAACACTAAGGAGTATATGAGTATAAACTGATTCTCCACACTCTAACATCTTAAGAGCTTAAACTATGTAGACTCTAGTTAAACGTATGAGTACAAACTGTGTTTACGTCGGTCAACGTGCTGCACGTCGGTCAACGCATTACAATGAAGGTCAACGCGCTGTAATGAAAGTCAACGCCGGTCAATGCGTTACAATGAAGGTCAATGCTAGTCAATACATTGTAACAAAAGTTAACATCGGTCAACGCATTGCGGTTAACGCATTGCAATGAAGGTCAACGGCGATCAACACGTCGGTAATTTAGCCGAAATAAGGCTCAAAAAGATTCCAAGTAAAAGGATAATTCCGGGGAGTTCAATCATGATTCAGATACAAACTCCCGACGAAGATGAACCAGTTCAACGTCGATTCAATGACACTAGCTAATTCAGAAATCCACATGCTAGTTTCAGTTCAAGATTTCAACAACGGTTAGATGATATACACGGCACCAGAAGAATTTTAGCTATTCGACAAAATACTGAATAGATTAAAAGCTAAAGAAGTCAAAGAATTGAAGGCTAGGCGTATCATATCCAAAGTATTCCAGTCTCCTCTATAAAAGAATAAGGCTGAAATATTTTAGAGTGGGTATCTGTAGGCGTCAAAAATTACCTATAGGTTCCCTCACATAGCTCGAGATGAAGAGAAGGTGATGGATGCCATTATCCAAGTCAAAGATGATTATCTGATGCCGTAAAGAAGCAAACAAGCGTACGAAGCGAGTCTGCGAAGTATATGAGTCAACGAAACACGCGAAATAGCGAAACGATGAGTGAAATACCTTATGTGTTTCACCTATATGGGGGAAACACCAAGTGTGTTTTGCCCATATGGGCGAAACACACAGGCTGTTTTGCCCATTCAGCCTCCCGACGACATGTATTTCGATAGAATTCTAGGATTCGTTGATTCTAGAGCCTCCCCAACTGACTTGAGGCTATATTTAAACATGGAAAAGTGGTTATCAACTAAAGATAAGATCAAATCATGAATTCTTATCTGAAAATAGGGAACCCAAAGCCTATAAATACACCCCTAGAGCCCCTATACACGGGGATCTAAAATTTTAGACTTGGAGGCGAAGCCCTGACGTTTTGGAGAGTAAGGAGCATGAATTTCAGATCTAAAGGCGAGTCTTGGTGAGTTCTTCAGCACAAATAGGAAGAGTTCGAGAGATTTGTAGCCCTCCCCCCTAGCATCCTTCACCTATTTCCTTAAGACCAGACTTCGTTTTGATCTTGAGAAGAGTACCTATCTCACTTTGTTGAGATAGTTACTTCAGTTCTTATTTCCTTTGTAAAACAAGATCTACTGGATCTGATACTCGGCGGTCCACAGATCAAAGAGTCATCGGTACAGGCAAAGATTCCATGCAAGCAGCGACCGATAAACGATTATGCGTGTGTTTCTAGGAAGTCTTTATTTATTTTTATTTGTGTAAGAAAAGTCTTATAAAAGGGCTCCTTCTTTTTGAACATATTGTAAACGATAAACGTTGTAAATGAGTTCCACAATGAAATTAATTTTCGACGCAAATAATAAGCATGGTGAGTATAAACAGATAAGAAAAACTCCCCCTATCAAAAAGCCTTAGAGCATATATCAAAGATAATAAGGCATCTATATGTGAGCAAACATACACAGATATAAGAACATACTAAACACAGCTCACACTCAAAATGACCTAGAAAGCACATATATATGTCATCATGAAAGGTGTTACAAGGTCTCAAGATGGAAAAAAAGTCTAAGTAAAGCAAAAAACAGTCTCTTGGGTCACCGTTCGGTTGATTAACAAAATGAGAATTCAAAGGAACTAGTAAAAATAAAACTCCAATAGTAACAAAATGAGGACCCAAAGGCGTCATTCGGAAATATTTATGAAAAAAAATCTATGAAATAAATCATGAAAAATATTTATGAAAGTATTTATGAAAATCCATAAAGGAGAATCCATGAAAGCCAAATGAAAGTAAAAAAAATCATAAATCAGTCAACTGATGAAGGTATCGGTCGACCGAACATGTCATAAATCGGTCGACTTAAAGTATCAGATAGCGGTTGACTGAATAGGAAAATCAGTCGACTGATTATACATATCATTCGACTGTCCTGAGAGTTTTGTGAAATTGTCTGGCCTTGATCAGTATTATCGGTCGACTAGTTAAGGATTCGGTCGACTTATGACATCAAAAATCCATAAATATTCAAACATAAATCATGATTGATTAAGAACTTAAAATACAATAACATCAAAATGTACTTGATTAACAAATCCATAAAACATCATTTTTGAAGAATATAAGTAAGTGATTAAGCAAACATGAGTCAATGGATGCACATGCCTAATCCACCTCTTATACGATAAAAGGTTTCTTCACAAAGAGGCTTAGTAAAGATTGTTAGGTCTTATGTTTATGAGCCTACCATCTAATTTGTTTTTAATGATTAACAAATATTTTCTAACATCGTTTGTCGAGTGTTTGCATTTGATTGTTAGGTATTCTACACAAAAATCCTCAGTTGGAGGTTCGTTGGAATTGAGATTAACAATGATATTCAAAGGAGGTTGGATGGAAATCGAAATGAAGCTGTCACAATTCAAGTTAAGATTTATCATCACTTCATCCGTAATTAAGACGAGCTTAATTGAAGATCTATTGCTTGGGTATAGTGTTTTTAGGTTTATACTTTGTGTGTTTATATTTAGAGCTCAAAATTCATACACGCACACATTTTGATTTATTATCATTTTGTATTATAGACTTAATGACATAATCTTATATCTTTTCTCAAGTCTATTAATCTATTAAAAAATATTTCAAAACTTGTTTCATCAAAATCAAGTTTTAATGTTTCCGTATTTTTGAGCGACTTACAAAATAAATGAGTTTTCACAAATAGGAAATAAAATTTGAGAAATTATTTTTCTAACATGTTATTTTTCATGTGTATTAACATTTCTAAAGTTTTATTATTTTTGGAGTTTATTTACTATTTTAAATTAATTTTACAAAATCAACTCTTCAAGAAATTTTAGAAACTGGAATATCTACCTTTCGGTCAGTGATTTTTCACAAATACGAATTGATATTTTAGAAATTTTTTCTCTAACATGTTTATCTTCATGTCTATAAATGTTCTACAAAATTTTACTATTTTTGGAGTTGATTTGCTATTTTAAAATAAATTTAGAAAATCAGCTTTTCAAAATTTCAGAATCTCCATGCATGTTATCAGTCGACCGATTCTTAAAATCAGTCAACTGATTACCTCTCATTAGTCGACTGATGTGAGTCCATTAGTCAACCGACCTGTGCATTTTTCCAGTATATATTTTTTAGTTGAAATTAGTCAACCGATCCCTTGCATCAGTCGACTGATCAACGGTTTGATGCATAACGACTAGTTTTCTATTGTTTGTGTTTGAGGCTATAAATAGGCCTCAATGCTTGATTTTTTTTTCTAGAGAGTTTTTACAAGATTTTAAAGAGGGTTTACACCAGTTTCTTTCTAAGTTTTGGTGTATTTGTTTATGTAAAGAAAGTTTCACAAAAAGAAGGCTTTTAATTTCTGATTTGAGGAGTTCAACCTCAAATTTATTCTTCTACATCTCTTTGTTTAGAGAAGTTCTTCTAAACTCATTTTCCAGCTATTTTTATATTTTGATTATCACATATAAGCTAGATTAAATTGAGTTTAATTTTATTTACTCATTGTTTACACACACAACCACTTGAACTTAAGTATTTCACATATAGTATACTTGGGTTGTGAGAGTGTATCTTGAGTGAGCTTAAATTTCGTTCTCGTCTTTGTTAGAGAACAAATCTTTATTTGCACTAATTATAAAAACGTGTTGTAATATACAAGGACACTTATAGGATTGGTTGGGAGAGACCGGGGTCAATTCTAAGAGGAGTGGCTTGGTTGTAAAAGCCTAGGGAGAGGTAGTAATTCTAAGCACTTGAGGAAGGGACACGGGTAGACCAACACTTAGAGGAGTGTCATGTGAGATTGACAATGTATAAATTGTGAATGTTTTTGATGAGCTTTAAAAACCAATTATGTAGTGAATTTGTGATTAGTGGAGAATCTCCCCGAGGTGAGGAGCGGAGACGTAGGTCGAGGGTTGACCGAACTCCGTGATCATATTGCTTGTTTGTGTTTGGCATTGGCGTACTTATTCTTGTGAATATTTTTATATCGTCTTTTGTCTTATAGTTTATATCACCTTTTGTTTATTATTTATCATTGCATATATCACTTGTGTATATCATATTGCTAGGATATTATGAATAAGTTTTAATTTGGCATCATAATCGGATTAGATTAGCAATTACCATATTCACCCCCCCTAGGGTGCTTTCAAAGATGTCCACTAGTTGAGATTTTGACTCAATATAAATAAGGGGTGTATCTTTCCAAACTACATAAACACGCCAAAAAGTAATGTTGAACATTTATATGTTTGGTTCGAGAATAAAGTACTGATTTTCTTTTGAAATATTTATAACACTAGTATTACCACAAAAATTTTTTGTATCATGAAAATATAAGTCAAAATCGACCAAATTTTGTTTCATTCATTTTTAAAATTAGCAAATGCTAGAACATAAGAATTGTCTTCATCCTTGCAACTGGCGCAAAGGTTTCGTCATAATATATCCTTAGGAAACCATTCTAGCTTTTCATCAAAATCAAAACCAATAAAATTCATAATATGTAATGAAAAATAAAATATGTATGGGAATCAAAATAAAGTTGCTATTTTGTTTTCATTTAGGTAAAAAAATTGATCAATCTATGTTTCCAAAAATAAGTTTTGCAAAAATATTTTTCCTAAAAAGAAATGAAAATGGAAACACAAAAAACTTGTTTTGAAATTAAATGGGTTTTGACACCCAAACACTCTTGGCGCCGAAGAGTTTAGGGACATGACCCTTATCAATATAATCCAATGCACTTGGGTTATGACCCCATTTGAGCGCATTTAGTGCACGGATCCAGTCATAGCAAAAATTATGCAAATGACCCATCTTATTGTAATAAGTGTAATAGAATGGATGCACTTATTTTTGTTGACCATTTAATTGTGCACGAAAAATATTTTTAAACAAAGTTGTTCTTTTTGAAATATTTTGTGATTTTAAAACTTTTCACAAAACAAAATAAAATTTCGTCAAATGACCAAATCTACCAAAAAATTATATTTAAACACATCAAAATGCTTAGGATGAACATTGGATGCATGTGTGTGTATGTAGTGAAGAAACTTGATGGGATGCACAAGGAGCAATAATATGTAAACTTTGCTATACATATGTGCATAGCGAGCAGGTGGTTTGGAAGTAGTTGTATGTGACTCAGCACACTTGTCCATAAGTTTCTTGTGATTGTCAATTCATATATTTAAAGTTGAATCTAAAGATGAAATACAATTTTTCATATTATTCAACTCATTATTTGGCACAATAGCATTGGCAATAGAAGTAGAGTAAACATGATTATTCTTGAATGAATTAAATTCATTTCTAATAGTTTCCACTTCTAACATGAAATCATCCTTGTCATGAGATAAGCTAACAATTTTTAATGTCAAATCATCATGATCTAATTCTAGATTATCATTGTTATCTTTAAGAATTACATTCTCTTTAGCAATGATATCAAATTTGGATGCTAGCAGTTCATGATCGGATTTCAATTCTACATGCTTGCTTTTTCAAACTCATGAAATTGTGATGCAATTTTTGTAGGCATTCATTAATCTTTCATATGCACATACGTGTTCATCTATAGATAATTCACTTTCGGATTCGGACTCGCATACCTCACTAGGGCAATCACCTAGTGGCCATGTGCATGAAGATGCTCTGATGTTATTAACAATCGCACTTGAAGCAGAATCCACCGAAATGCATTGGATTTCCTCCAAGTTGTCGTGATGTACTTCTATATATTTTCATAATGTATAAGCACTATAAAAAGAAGCAAGTTTATTAGAAATAGATGGATCGAAAGCTTTAAGCAAAAGTTCTAATAACAACTTGTTCATAATATACATCCTTTTATCATCATTGCTCCACTTAGATTTCTCTAACGTGGACACAATATAAACACAATCAATTATTTTCCATAAGTCGACATATTTAGATCTAAAAAATAGTTTAAATCTAAAAGTCCATTGAGCATAAGGGAAAGTATTGAACGAAAGAGCAACATTTATATCATAGTCTAAACTAGGTGCACCGTATATATCCATGATGATGATGCAAGATGGACAAATCATAAAAAAAACTAGACTAGCAAAATATAATAGCGAGGATCTTTGAATCTAAGCGATTAAGCCACAAATCAAGAACACCATGCTTTGATACCAAATGAAAGAACCCTAGAGGAGGGGTTGAATAGGATAATTGCTAATCTAATCCGATTATGATGATAAATTAAAAATTATAAAATAATATCCTAGTAATATGATATACAAAGAGATATGCAAGGATAAACAATAAGACAATAGGCGATATAAACACAAACATAAGATTTGAAGAATAATAGTGCGTCAAAATAATCGCAAACAAAAGATATGATCACGGAGTTCGGTCAACCCTCGACCTACGTCTTAGCTCCTCACCTCGAGGAGATCTCCACTATATCTCAAAAATCTACACAAAATAGTTTCCAAAGATCACCAATAACTTTTACAATACACACAATGTCAATCACACAAGCTACACTTCTCTAAGTGTTGGACTATCCGTGTCACCTTCCTCAAGTGTTTGAAATTATAACCTCTCCCTAGGATTTACAACCAACCCACTCCTCTTAGAATTGACCCCGGTCTTCCCCAACCACTCTTCTAAGTGTTCTTGTGTATTACAATATGTTTAATAATAAGTACGAATAAAGAATTTTTATTCTTCTAAACAAGTGAGAACAAAATATAATCTCACTCAATGAAACACTCTCACAGCCCAAATATATGAAATACTAAAGCTCAAGTGGTTGTGTGTGTAAACAATAAGTAAAATAAAATCAAACTCAAATCAATATATCAAAAATTATAGAATAGCTAAAGAGAGGGTTTAGAAAATTTCTCCAAAGCAAGGAGAGATAGAAAATTGAAGATTTCTCCAAAGCAAGGAGAGATAGAAAATTGAAGATGATTCCTCAAAAATGTAATTGAGATCCTTCTCTTTGTAAAACCCTTTTCCACATAAATAAACACACTTGATTTATCTCAAAACTATGAAACAAACTACTCAAGATATGTTCTTATTTTCCATATACGTTCAAATGGCTCTTGAGGGCTATTTATAGCCTCTCAAACAAAACAAATCAGAAACTAGCCGTTACAGTAGAAAGAACACAATCAGTTAACTGATAGGTATGTCGGTCGACTGAGAAATTTGACCATTGTCTAATTCTAGAAAAATAAAACAAAGCCGGACAACTGACAAAAACTTGGTCGGTCGACAGAAAATACTGTTTGGTCGACTGATTTAAACAATCGGTCGACTGGTTGACTGACAAAGCTATTGCTAAAAAAACTACTACTGGTAAGTCGACTGAGTTAAACAGTCAGTTGACTGACTAGAGAGAATTTTGGAAAAACAAAACAACCTAACTGGTCGACTGATAGACTTGTTCGGTCAACCGAAAACATACACAGCAGATACTTGAATTTGCTGAAAAGTTGATTTTCTAAATTCGGTTTAAAATAGTAAAACAATTCCAAAAATAGTAAAACTTGGGAAAACTTTTATACCTATAAAAATAAACATGTTGGAAGATAAATTTCTAACATAGCATTTCTCATTTGTGAAAACTTACTATTTTGCAAAACAGTCAAAAATACGAGATTGTTAAACACTTGATTTTGATAAAATCATTTCAAACAACTTATCTACAAAGATATTCTAAAAATCCTTTAACAAAGTGAAACAAACAATGAAAGAAATAAATCGAAATATGTGTGTGTGTATGGTTTGAGCTTAAAGTATAAACACATAAAGTAAAAACACCTGAACTGATAGACACTATACCAAGCAAATAATCTTCATGAAGCTCGATCTTGGTAGTGTGACTTGAATGCGCAAATGGCTTCATTCCAATTTCCTCCAACCTCCATGAATATCATCGTTAACGTTCAAGTCCAACCAACCTCTGACTAAGGATGTTTGTGAGGATACCTAGCGAGCAAATGCAAATACTCGAAAATGATGTTAGGAATTATTTGTTAATTATCAAAACTAGATTAGATAATAGGCTCATAAACATGTGACCTAACAAAGTATTTTTTTATACTTTCAAAAACCCTTTGAGATGCATCGTCCCATTCAAAAGAAACTCCTTTCTTCATTAGACTTGTAAATGGTTGGCACCTGCCGGCTAAATTAGCAATGAAACTTCGAATGTATGCAAGTCGCCCTTGAAAACTTTTCAGTTCATGTAGGTTTCATGGTTGTGGCATCTCAATGATAACCTTTGTCTTTGTTGGATCAATCTCAATTCTATCTTTACGAATGACAAACCCTAAAATTTTTCTTGATGAGACACCAAATGCACATTTTGTCGGGTTCATCTTTAATTAATGTTTCCTTAAGCGTTCAAAAACTAAAGAAAGATCTTGTAAATATTCACTTTTATGCTTTGTCTTTATCATAATATCATCAACATAACACTCTACCTTATCATGTAGGAGATCAGTAAAAATCTCCATCATAGCATGTTGGTATGTCGTACCAGCATTTTTTAGTCCAAAAGGCATTACTTTATAACAAAAGATATTTTTTGGTGTCCTAAACACAGTAAATTCTTCATATTCTGGTGCCATCCGAATTTGGTTGTACCCCGAATAACAATCATGAATGTTAATACTTTATGACCTGTAGTAGAATCTATCAATAATTCAGAGATGTGGAGAGGAAAATAATTTTTTGGACAAGCCTTATTTAAATCACAAAAATCAATACAAACATGGGTTTGTCCATTTTTCTTTTTAACATGGACTATATTAGCCAACCATGTAGGATATTTGACTTCTCTGATAAAGTCAGCAGTAAGAAGTTTATTAATCTCAGCTATTATTTGAGGTAATATTTCTGGACGAAAACGACGTTGTTGTTGTTTAATAGGTGTAATATCACATGAAATGGCTAAGCGATGTACAGCTACATTCGGATCAAACACATGCATCTCCTTGTAACTCCAAGCAAATACATTCTTGTTCTTAGATAAGAAGTGTCTGTAATCATCCTTTTATTCCTTACACATATGAGCACTGATAAATATGGGACGAGGGTCATCACTAGTGCCAATATTAATTTCCTCTAAATCATCTTTTGTAGCTTGTTCTCATTCTTCCATTTGAGATGGGGCTTGCTGCAAATCCACAAATTCTTGAGATGATGTCATGTAGACTTCATATCCCAAACCCTTCTTCCTAGATGATAGTCTTTTGCCATGGTTAAGAGCATCTCTCTATTCTAGACTGAGAATTTTATCAAAAGGTGCAAGAGAACCTCCTCCGTTAATCAAATCTCAAATTAGTTTTATGTCATAACCCATTTTTCATCATATTAAGGACTTTCTGATCATAAAATAAAATAGGAAGGCAAGAAATTGATTCCTCATCATTTATAGAAGAGGCTAGTACAAAGACCATAGATTTTTTTTCTTTTGACCGCTAAACTCTTTACCTTCGTTAGAATTCAAGACTTCATACTCAAGTATTTGAAAGACATGGTCTCCATCTTTCCTTTGTTCTCGTGGTATGTAGCGATATGTAACTTTCTTTGAATTTTCTCTATTATGAGCAATTTCTTCTTTAGGGTTAACTCTATTAGCTCTGAAATCCGTTCCTTTGATCTCCTTAGCAACAACGCCTTCAAAGTAAAAAAAAATGCATCAGCATAGAAGGCTTCCGCAGTTATAAAAGGTTGTGTAGGGTAAGTATCCTATATAAATCTTAAAATAGGTGTTATGTGGATCCTATATACCTTCAAGCTAAAATTAGGTGTGTAGGGTAAGTATCCCGAGTTAGATTTTATTGCTAAGGCTTATGATCACATGATAACACCAATATATCGAAATTGACATGCACCCTCAAGTTTGAGAATTTGGTTAATATGAAGGGGTGAGGCATGTGTTTTTGTATTGGATTAATAGAGGGTACATGTACTCTCAAACTTACACGAGGTGTTGTCATCCTCAACTTGATTTTCTTTTATATGAGGTACTATCCGTCATATTGATTTTGATTTATATGATAGATTTTATTGCTAAGGCTTATGATCACATGATAACACCAATATATCGAAATTGACATGCACCCTCAAGTTTGAGAATTTGGTTAATATGAAGGGGTGAGGCATGTGTTTTTGTATTGGATTAATAGAGGGTACATGTACTCTCAAACTTACACGAGGTGTTGTCATCCTCAACTTGATTTTCTTTTATATGAGGTACTATCCGTCATATTGATTTTGATTTATATGAGGTACTATCCCTCTCATTAAGTTTCATTGATAAGGTTTGTTGAGCTCAAATTTGACACCTACAAGGGGAAGATGTGCCTCTCTGAATTAATTAATATAGAGGGCTTACCTTCATTGATTTAGATTTATATAAAGTACTATCCCTCATATTGGTTTTATTGACGAGGCTTGTTGAGCTCATCAACTTTGACAACTATAAAGGGAAGGTGTGTCTCTCTGAAATAATTAATACGGAGGGTCTACCTTCATTGGTTTAGATTTATATGAGGTACTCTCTCACATTAGTTTTGATATTTATGAGGTACTATCATCCTCGCAATAAGTTTCATTTATAGGGCTTGTTAATA
Source organism: Asparagus officinalis (assembly GCF_001876935.1). Classification (NCBI taxonomy): domain Eukaryota; kingdom Viridiplantae; phylum Streptophyta; class Magnoliopsida; order Asparagales; family Asparagaceae; genus Asparagus; species Asparagus officinalis. The sequence goes on from NC_033795.1 coordinate 41,645,207, forward strand.
CCAAAAAAAATTGTGCGTCTACAGCCTTGTAGTTAGTTAATAATAAGATCAAGTCATTATAAATAAATTGAAGTAAAGGTTAGTAATTCTTAAGAATGTACCGTGTTTCCCTAGCTTCCACTACAAACTTGCTAGTGTTTGGCTTTGGCATATTATTCTTGTTCCTATTCTTATATCACATATTGTCTCATCATTTATATCGCCTATTGTTTCATTATATATCCTTGCTTATATTGTAGTATATATCATCATTGCTAGGATAATTCATTATTAATTTTAATTTGGCATCGAAATCGGATTAGATTAGCAATTACCCTATTCACTCCCACTCTAGGGTACTTTCAGATTTAGCATGCCAATCCATTTTTATAACAGTAAGTATAAGTATTAGATTAGTTATATCATTATGGAGTAAGTGTTCTATTAGAACCTCTATGTGTAAGGGGCTGAGCCACATCTTAAGACCAATAGGGGGGACGGTTCTGCCATTAACTGCCCCCCTCGTGTGGCTACCGGAAACCCCGACTGATCTACTCTAGGGTGTGTACCAACTATCTTGTCCCTTCTGCCGGCGATGCGCTCCTAGCCTTAAATGGTCGTGCCTCTGGCGCCGTTACTTTGAAGAAATTAGAGTGCTCAAAGTAAGCCTACCCTTTGTATACATTAGTATGGGATAATATCATAGGATTTTGGTCTGTTGTGTTGGCCTTCAAGATCAGAGTAATTATTAAGAGGGATAGTCAGAGGCTTCCGTATTTAAGAAGTGAAATTCTTGGATTTATGAAAGACGAACAAGTGCAAAAGCATTTGCCAAGAATGTTTTCATTAATTAAGAACGAAAGTTGGGGTTCGAAGACGATCAGATACCGTCCTAGTCCCAACCATAAACGATATCGACCAGGGATCGACAAATGTATAAATGACGATCAATAATGCGAATGGAATTTTGGGCCATATCTCTTTCTCCAAAAAGAAAAAGTCAGGGGAAAAACTAGAACGAAGGGAATCGCATGAGCAATTGCATTAAACGGCTATGAATACACTACAAATTTTATTGTAGAAACTTCCTACAATCTTTTATTTGGACCAATAATACCTCCGTGGGTTCTATAATTGTTTCTTAAAATTCATGCAAGCAAATATTTTTACGAGAGCAACAAAATAGAAAGGTGCTAATCATCTACATAACAAATTTGTGACCAAGGATGTAGGGTATTCGTAGCAGCAACATAAGAAACCATCGTAGTATCAAAGAACAAAATTTTCACCCAAATTATGTAGCTCCTACCTATAGCTCCTCGATGGGACTGTATACATACTTAGGCTAATCAAACCCCTACAAATAACAGCAACAACAATAACAATATGCCGATAACCAATACAGCAACGCCACATTTTCATGGCGAATTAGTCTTTTATCAATAAGCAAATCAAATGAGTTCTACAAAATAGCTAACTCATAAAATAGTTTTCCCTGATCAAGTCGGCATAGTTATTGAGACAACAATGCATAACCTCAAACAACAATCTCATACTCACTGGCATCAACGACCAATGAGGTGAAAATCTCGAACAATAAGTTCTTTTTCCCCGAAAGAAATCTCAAGGATGTTCAGAAATTTGACAAACACGAGGCATATTATTCCATGGATAAGAGTCCAGCCCCAGGGCTCCAGTGAAACTCACTGATGTTTCCGTTGTCAAAGGCTTGTGCTCGCTGCAGCATTCATCACCAAGAAGTGTTGCTATGGCATTGTTCATGTCGGTGTGATCTTTTGCCATTTGAGAGCTCTCCAAAAGCCAAGCAGAGCCAAGTATAGCATCAGGCCTTAAAAACTCTGGTTTTGGCTTAATCTTACCACCAAGTGGGTTTGGGGTTGAAACATCCTCAGCACTTGGCAATATGATGTCCGAACCTACAGCAATCATCAACGAAAGACCATATATATGGTCACTATCAACTCAGAATAATGTACACAATTGATTCAAATGGGTTAATTTAACAAAACCCTTGTGAACTTTATAGATCACGGAAAACAACCCCCCTCCCTCCAAAACAAAACAAAACAAAAAAAGAAATGAAAAGAAAAACACCCTACCCCCACCACCTACCCCCTACCCAAAAAAAAAAAAAAAAAAAAACAAACACACAACACCCTACCCCCACCACCTACCCCCTACCCAAAAAAAAAAAAAAAAAAGAACATACACACACAAAAGAAAAGAAAAAAACTATGGGAAATTCTCATAAATGGATACTTCTTACCTACCTTTATACGAGAAGGAAAATATCAAAGTTATATTAAAAGTATCCAAAAGTTGTCACGTGCAGAGAGCATGAAAAATTAAAGCATCTGTCATCAGTTGTGGTAGTTAAGTGAAACAAGTTTAGAGGGGTTTTCTATTATTTATAAAGTTTAAGGGGGTTTTCTGCAAGACCCCCAAAGTACAGGGGGAGGGGGTTACCCGAAATTTATCCTTATTGAAATATTTGAGCCACAGGTTTGCATGTTTACCAGAAGGTCCTCTAGGAGGAGGTAGCTCATCCAAGGAACTGCTACTGATTGGAGGTGTGTACTCATTGAATACTGATGCAGCAGAACAACTCAAAGGGGAAATGGGGTCACAGTGCTCAAAGGCAGTGTCCTCACAGAAGTTATTTGCCGAACTATCCATAACATCACAGGGTGTCATTACAGAAGAATTCGAGCACTTTTCATATGGCACTTTCTTTCCACTATGCATTGCATGTGACTCGTGAAGCACATCTTCTAATAGTCCATTGTTCCGAGGCGACGAACATTCTGATTGCATCGACACAGCTGAAGCGGATTGAATGTAAGTATCAACTGCCTCAGACGGAGGCGAGGAATCATAAGCAAACCAGAAACTTGGATCAGTTTCGGTAAATTGGAGTGAAGGGAGCTCCGACTTCACAGTCCCTGAAAGGGACTTAGAAGTAGAGTAGTTGCCATTCATTAGGGCATGGCTACCATTAATTGCACCTTCATAAGGTGCCACGTCTTTAATGATAGGGTCTGGATCATAAGGATAGCTTGTTCCCAATGTCAGATCAATCTTTTGAGAAGGATCATCTGAGAAGTTCTCAAACGATGCTGGAAAAGAGAAAAGGGTTTCATTTCCTCGAAAGGGTTTACAGTCCATTGGTTGAGTGGTGAAGCCATAACTCAAAGATCCAAACCCCTGACTCAGCACGTTACTGAGAGAAATATCCGGCAGGAAACGTGGTGTATAAGATGCTTTTAAGTCATCAAATATGATATCAGTAATGTTATAACAATTTCCTTGCGGGGACTCATTTTGGATTTTACTGATGCTGCTGAAGTCTCCAACAGTCGGGCCCTGCTGATTCTCATCAGATGCTGGGAAAGAGAAATCAGAAGGGTAGACTGGTAAACCGGCACGCTGGCGTCTCTTAATCCGAGTGTTCCAGTAGTTCTTTATCTCATTATCTGTACGACCAGGTAACTGAGGAGGGGGGGAAAAGACGATGTTAGGAATGTACTTATACTGCCAATAAAGTAAATATAACTGTTGTCGAAGGTGTTATGTTTATTTGGTATGTACACTGTTAGACATAACAATAAGATTAAAAATTTTCGATAAAGTAGTTATCTGCTAATAATAATGCATACCAGCAAATTTAACTCAAATGGACTATTTAGCCCCATAGAAAGGCCTCTGGCATAACCAATGCTAGCTTTAACAAACAGGATAAATGAGGGTAAATAACGTATCTCTAGTCTGCTCAACTTGAGGTTGAGCACAAAACATGCTCTTGAAGCTGGTTGTCTATCAAATAGCAAAGCACCAGGTCTCATGGTTCAGAACTCATCACTAACAAGTTAAAAACGTTGATGTATTATTATACCTGAATTTACTCAATGTTTCAAGATATGGGAGTCATTTCCATGCGAATCAAAGACGCATATGAGGATGTGTAGTAATTTAGTTTGCTAGATATAACATTGTTAGCCCACAACTCACACACTTAATTTTTTGGATAAAATGGTTATTAGACAATGGTGGCTACATTATAGATGACTTTCACGATCAACAAATAGCAAATTGAAGAAAATGGGACTAATGATATCAATTACAAAATTTTGTAGCAGCTCCTGTGTCACACTAGAATATTAACTTCGTGTGGTGGAATTCATGAAGTGGTATGAGAAATACAGATACCATCCAGAACTAAACCATCATAGTAATACTAGAAGTCTAGAACTAAATATGTGACTCTATATGTTCCTATTCACCGCATTTCAGCTTCACTTAGCTTTAGACGCATCACACACTCCTGTAAATTGTCATGTCCAATGCTATTCTATTAGACATGGAGTGAGCAAACAGCCAAGTGACACATATAACCATTTTTACTAAGTGATAGATGTCTTGAGCAACATTTACTTTGTACAGTTATGTACTTTTTATAATACATTGCACGGATACAGACACGGTGACACAATATGGAACAGAAATATAGAAAATTATAGGAAAAACTGAGTGCAATTTAGATGGAAGGCAGAAAAATGTTGTTTTTTTTTTATTTTTTCTTTTAATGGATGTAAGGTAAAATCCAATGCAATGTTACAGTAAGCGTTAGGCATCGCTAGGCGCCGACCCAGCGCCTAGCACCTAGGTGGGGCCAAGGGGGATTTCTTTTTTTATTTGGTTAACTGGAGGTGGAGGAGATTTTGCTGAAGGTTCGATGAGATGGGGGTGTTTGGAGTTGGTAAAGGAGGCCAGGGAGGTAGGAGGACGAGGAGGCAGCAAGAGAGGAAATCAGACCACAACCTAAGTTTTGCCATCCGCATAATGGCCCGTGCTCCCCTAGGAAGGCGGCCTAAGTACCGTCTACGCCAATTCGAGAGTCTAAGCAGGAGCTTAGACTGCTTTTTAAAACTATGATCCAAGGGAATAAGTAACACACAAATAACTCAGATACCTAAGAAAAGATATTAACATCAATTGATACTTGTTTTCAGATGCTCAAGTCACTTATTACAGTTTTCAGAAGAAAAAAAGAAGTTATTTGTGATAAACAAGTATAAAAAATCCATGTGACTCATGAACCCCACTCAAATGTGAATTTAATGTCTTGTAACTATTACACGCATTTTTTGAGGTAATTAGTGAGATGAAAAAAGCTCCATTGTGCTCAACATGAATTGAGCATGTATTATAATGATGTTTACATATAATATCTGAAGAGAATAGAGAAAACCCTCTTAGTTATTACTGAAATCTCTTGAGCTTATATAGGCCCCTACAAACACAAACTTACAAATAACCCCCTACATATTATTAATATGTCAACACTCCTCCTCAAGATGGGCGAAAGATATCCACTAAGCTCATCTTGTCGTATCCTCTAATCATATCTACTGAGCTAAGTCCCTTAACCAGACAGTCTGTTGCCTGATCCTTAGTTGGAACATGACTTAACTCCAGTAGTCCATTGTCCAACTTCTCTTTGATGAAAAACCTATCAATCTTAATGTGTTTGGTTCTATCATGCTGTACTGGGTTGTTAGCGATATTAATGGATGACTTGTTATCACACCACAACTTCATCTTAGCTCCTTGATCCAGCTTCACTCCACTAGCATACTCTTCAACCACAACTCCGCAACTCCAAAGGTCATAGCTCTATACTCTGCTTCAGCTGTTGATCTCGCCACCACTGACTGCTTCTTGCTCTTCCACGAGACCAAGTTGCCTCCTATAAAGATATAGTATCCTGAGGTGGACCTCCTATCATCAGCACAGCTAGCCCAATCAGAGTCACAATAACCCTTAATGCTCACATATTCATTCTTCCTGAATATCAGCCCTTTTCCGGGGCACTTTTCAAATACCTCAGAATCTGGTACACTGCGTCCATATGACTCTTCCTCGGATCATGCATGTAGCGGCTCACCACGCTCCCTGCAAAAGAGATATCGGGACGTGTGTGACTCAAATACATTAACCTGCCCACCAGCCTCTGGTATCTGTCACGATTAACTGGTTCTCCAGCCTCCGCACCCAGCTTAAACTTCTAGTCGATCAGTGTAGTTGCAGATTTGCACCCTAACATCCCTGTCTCTTTGAGAAGATCCAGTACATACTTTCTTTGGGAGAGGACAATCCCCTCCGCTCCTCGGGCTATCTCTATTCCAAGAAAGTATCGAAACAAGCCAAGACCTTCTACCTCGAATTCCTTACCCAGTCTCACTTTGAGTTGGGCAATCTCCTTCTCATCATCCCTTGTAATAATCATATCATCCACATATACCGTAAGCATGGTAATATGGCTTCCACTCCGTCAAAAGAACACGGTATGATCAGCGTTAATCTGTTGGTACCCCATACCTATCATAGCCCTCCTGAATCTGTCGAACCAAACACGAGGAGACTGCTTCACCCCATAGAGAGACTTCTTCAATCTGCAGACATTGCCCACTGTCTGATCTTTTTCGAATCCTGGTGGTATCTTCATGTATCTTCCACTAGATCTCCATGAAGAAATATATTCTTCACATCTAGTTGGTGTAGCTTCCATCCATCATTTACTGCCAGAGAGATGAAAGTCTGAACAGTGCTCATCTTCGCCACCGGTACAAAAGTCTCATCATAGTCGATGTCATGTCTGATTGTACCCTTTTGCCACCAGACGAGCCTTGTAGCGCTCAACCCGTCCATTTGGATTCTGCTTCACAGTGAAGACACACTTGTATCCAACTGTTCTCTTCCATTCTGGTAGTTTTACTAACTCCCAAGTGCGGTTCTTCTCAAAAGCCCCTAGCTCCTCGTGCATAACCGCTTTCCATTTTGGATCCTTCTTAGCAATCTGTCAATTGTTACGTACAATAACAGAGTCCAATGATACAATGAATGCTCCATGTGCAGTAGAGATGTTAGAATATGATACAAACTGAGCAAGATCCCAACCATATCTATCGGGAGGATTTCCCGCATTGCTGCGAGTAGTCTTCCTTACTGATATTGGTGTGAGAGAAGTAAGGAGAGGAATGATATCACATTGGGAGGAATCTGGTGGTAGTGTAGGTGTCTCAGGAGTCAGGGCAGGCATTGGCAAGAGACTTGGCACCAGTGGCACTGTAGGTACTGTTCCTGTAATTTGCTTCCCCTTCCTACTATAGGTAAGTAGCTTCCCCTGAACCGTGGGCCTAACACCCATTGTCTCATTTTCCTCTTCTTCTTCATTCTCCTGCTCCTCCTTAACCAATTCTCCCTCCTAAGGAATCGATAGAGAAATCGATTTCTCCACATTATTCACCTGCCTCTCACTATTCTCCCCCTCTCGCCTCATACTTCCAGTATCGGACGAGTCACCAACGGATAAAGTTATCTCTCGGGTGTAATATGGCTCGAGTTCTCGAAAGTGCACATCCATGCTCACAAACAACCTCTTCTCCACCGGGCTCCAGCAAACATATCCCTTCTGGGTAGCAGAATATCCCACAAAGATGCATTTCACCGTTCTAGGGGTAAGCTTCCCGACGTATGGCCTGTTGTCCTTCACAAAGCACACACAGTCAAACACTTTTAATGAAAGAATCCCACCATTATCTCCCTTCAACGTCTCACACGGAGACTTCCAATCCAGCACTCTCGAGGGCATTCTGTTGATCAGCTGAGTTGCGGACAACACTGCTTGACCTCATAATGTTTCTGGGACATTCATGGAGATCATCATACTTCTAGCAACCTCTAAAAGATATCTGTCCTTTCTTTCCGCTACCTCATTCTGAGTCGGTGTGTATGGACATGTAGTCTAGTGTTGTATTTCCTGAGCTGACAAGTATTCCGCAAGCGCTTTGTTGGTATACTCTGTCTCATTATCAGATCGCAATACATTCACTACTACTCCATATTGAGTCTGAGCATACCTATGAAAGTTTTAGAAGCAACCAAACACTTCACTCTTATTTTTCATGAAGTATAACCAAGTAACGCGAGAGAAACAATCAATAAAGGTAATAAAATACTTGTATCCATTCATAGAACTTGTGGAACAAGACCCCCAAACATCTGAATGTATCAGGTCAAATGCACGAGAACTCCTATAACCATAACTAACATAAGAGCTTTTAGTAAGCTTTTCAAACTCACATGCATCGCACACAAGTTTCTGTTTATTTGCTTTCTCAAATAAAGATGGATACAACCTACTTAAAACACTAAAAGATGAGTGTCCCAAGCGCTGGTGATGAAGCATCAACACACTCTCAACACTCATCTCAGATCCTACTCCTACTCTCTCTACCATAGATACCAACGCTGAGTCCAATCCTTCACGATCCAGGTACCACAGTCCACTACTCCAAGTGCCAATCCTAAGTCTCCGTCATGTCCCCTTCTCCTAAAAGATCACCTTAGGAATGTCAAAAGAAACAACACATTTTAGTTAAGAGTATGATAGCACTAACGGACAAAAGATTAACTGGAAAGGAAGGAGCATGCAAAACGTTGGACAGAGTTACAGAACCCGTACAATTGATTGTACTCTTACCAACTACTGGCTGAAATGTACCATCATCTGTTTGGATACTATCAGCCGATGCTAGGTGAGTATATGATGAGAACTCACTAACATTACCTGTCACATGTCGAGACGCACCGGAGTCGACTATCCATTTTGATGATCTATCGGGAGACATAGAAGTAAGAGCATGTATGTCATCAGTACCTTTCATCGGATGAGCATAAATAGCAGTGTTGCCTCTGACGAAGAACGAAGTGGATGCCTCCTCAGTCCCACTCCTCCTGTCTCCATCTCCTGCTACTCTCTGCTTCCTCTTGAGTATCTCCAGGAGCGTATGATCCTCCTCAGTAAAGACCACCTTAGCTGCTTCCTCTCCCTCTACTACCATCAGATTCGCCCGGTTGTCTGCTCCTCTTTCACCTCGTCGACCCCCACGGCCACGACCACGACCTCCGAACTATCCACGTCTACCCAAATCTCCTTCCTTGAGTGACTTGGTGCAAGCATGTCTTAAATGACCCACTTCATCGCAGTTGTAGCACTGCCGAGTCTTCCCCTTGGATCCAGTGTTGCCAGAGTTGGAGGCAGCCAGTGCTAACTTCACCACAGGAAGTCCACATATCCCCGCCTGCAGCCTAATACGAGTCTCCTCCTGGATCATGATCGAGACTGCCTCCTCAAGTGTGGGAATTTTCGGCTGAGCTAGCAGCAATGTAATCCTCTGAGCAAATGTTGATGCCAGTCCCTTGAGAAACATCATAGTCCTCTCTTGTAGAAAGGCCTCTCGCTCCTTACACTCCGGGTCCTTGCAGCTCGTCCGATGTGAGAAGTGATCATAATCTAGCCACATGCGCTCCAACTCTGTGGCATACTCCTGTACAGTCCTCTCTCCCTGGACTGTGACGTCGATCTCTCCCTTGATCTGGAACACCCTCAGGTTATTCCTCACCTCATCATAGGTCCTCCTCAACTTCTCCCAGACATCCTACACCTTCCCGATGCCATCTACTGTGATGACGATCGACTGGACCAATGAGTTGAGGAGCCAGATGTACACCAACATATGAGTGGACTTCCACTCATCTCTTCCCGTCGAGCCCTCAGTCGACTCTTTCTCTCCTGTCAAGTATCCCTCCAGGTTCCTCCCTGTAAGGGTGTATCTCACCCGTCGTGACCAACTCAGGTAAGTAGCTGGTCCATCAAGCTTCAGATCGATGGTTGGAAGCTCCAACTTTTCCAGTGATCTTCTCGCGCTCTCACCAGCCGACAACTTCATCAGCTGCATCAAAGTTGAGACCTCCGCAGGGTTCAACTTCTTGATGATCTCCCCCATCGATCAGGCTCTAGATCAAACACATGTTCTCCTTCTTCTCTTCGAACCCTTATTGTGCGCAGTGAAAATTTCGGTAGCACTTCTATTGCACAACAAGAGTAAGATCTCAACTAAATCCTTGTTTCTCAAAGGAAACAAGAATCGAAAGTGATATCTCAACAACGTGGGATATACACTCTTCCTCTCATCAGTTCTAAGACTGACATGTCGAGTGAATCTAACAAGCTACACATCCTCTCATTAGTTATATGACTGATATGTCGAGGGAATCCAACAAGCTACACATCATCGGCTGAGTGCAGCCAGCACAATGGCGGCGGCTTAGCGGGCAGCGGCCAGCGCGGGCTTAGCGCGCAGCGATGGCTCAGTGGCGCAGGCAGACGCGCGCGTAGGGTGTGGGGTGGAGCGGCTTAGGTTGGGGGTAGCGTGTTGGCGGGTGCATGGTAGAGCGCGGTGCAGGATTAGGGCACAGGACGGGGGTGCGGCAGAGGTCGGTCGGCGCGGCAGGGGGTGGTGGGGGTGGCAGAGCCCTTCAGGAGGGGTTCGGGTGCCGGCAAGGGGGGTCTGGGCAGCGTGGGCGGGTTTGGGAGGTGGGGCGACGGCTAGGGTTTGGGAGATGAGGTGGCCTGGGTTCCTAGCTCTGATACCATGAAGAGAATAGAGAAAACCCTCTTAGTTATTACTGAAATCTCTTGGGCTTATATAGGCCCCTACAAACACAAACTTACAAATAACCCCTACATATTATTAATATGTCAACAATATCCACTTACCATGTGCAATAAAACTGGAAATTGGAGAGTTTGAGATGTTGTCAAAAAGAATTGATAAGTTACTGATTCCCAAATTGAAAAGATAGTAGAATGCTGAAGGATTGATACATGTTATGGGGTCTAATACCTAATAGACAAAAACAAGTGTCCACAGCTACAAGATTATGTAACTCAAAAAGATATGGTGGAGGTCTCTCTGTAAAGATACCCATGTATTGTAGGTCTCTACTAAATTTGTACATAAACACAAGGTACTTGCAGTTGCAGGCGTTAGCGCACATGCGTATAGCTACAGCAGACCACCTTGCGGAATTAGAGAAAGTCTACTAAAGAGACTCTAGAGGTAGCTATAGTGGCAAATCTCGATAATGCTTTGTTTCTCCTTCAAAAGTAATATTGTCATGGAAGCTTCAAATTACCTAAGAAAATGACCGGCACAGTGATTAGAACAGCAGACTGTCTATTACAACTTTTAACAACCCTGCCAACTATAATCCAAATAAAACATCTTTTTTCAGAACTAAATTCAATGACAACTTGGCAAACGTATATTATATAAAGCTAACAAAATTACAGCTTACATGTAATCATTAAATCTGTCGATAAGGTTTCCCAGATAGCACATCAGAACAATGCCACTGCAGATCCATAGTAAAGAACTAAGTAACTGTGAGAACTTGGGCTCAAATCCCACTCACACCATTTGGCTAGCCTTTCAGATTATGGTTTATATTGGGATGAAAGGAAAAGACAAGAGTACCAAACCAGATATATCATAGTTTTAGTGGATTTGGTGCTTTATCAAGTCTTTTCTTCCATATAGGACCTTACCACAAGCATTTCAATTTTTTTTCTTTATTTTCCTAGGTTTAATTAAATAAACAGTAAAATAACTTTTCTCATGTGGTACATGTGAAATACTAAATTTCACATGATTCACTCAAAGTTGAGATAACAGGAGCATGTCAGATTCATGTGACAGGTGGTGAATATAGCTTATTGTTCCATGGTAATTACTAGTTAACTCTAATAAAATTGACTGCATCCAACATGTTGGTAACCTATTTTAACTCAACTTATGACTAACCACTTCATCCACGTAGTTGATTACACCAGACAAATTTACATCTCCATGGATTTATATGTGTGAGTTTAATCGAAAGTCAACCCTCATTTATCATAGGTTTATATTCAAATAATCTTCCTGTTGTTGATCTCCAGACCATTGTGACAAACCACACCTTATTTCATTAAGTGAACCGCCTCATACCAAGGGCTACTATAGGATTGGCTTTCCTTGACAATGACATTACTTATATTAACATTTTATGAAATAATGATATTGGAGTACATTAAGAAATGGATGCAAAGATTATAATTCAAGTAGACCCATGACTTGTCAGTTAAGGAAGCTATACCTTCATCATTGCCACCCATACCTTTTTCCAATCAAACAGGGTCTGCTATGGAGCAAGAATAAATTTGATAAAGTTTCACAAAATAGTTGAACAAGGTTTTTTGGTTGTCAATCTAAAAGCAACAACAGTTGATGCAATTCCTAGGCCGAGGAGCTATGAGCAAGACTGAGGAATACACAGAATGTTAACAGCCAGCCAGAATGTAGGTAGACCTACTTTTTGGTTAGGTAGTCTAAGCTTGTAGAACAAAGGATCAAGCTTCCAAGTTTCCCTAAACAAGGAGCAAACCTCCAGCTGTAGAGTTTTGAACTGATTACATAATCCTAAGTTCATATTGTCTTTTAGTTATAACCAGGAGTTTGCACTTAAGTGCAGCCTATGTACAACATATTAGATAACGAACCATGATGGTGAAAGCATTTGACATAAAAATTTTATGATTTTCCTGATTAAATGTAAATACATAGTAACAAACAAATTTATCTAAAACGGGAAGTATGATCTAGTATGGGTAGCACTATCCAAATAATATTCTGTAAGAGGTATTACAAAATAATCCTAGTTGAAGGGTTGCAACATCTTGATGAAGGTTCTGTGAAGTACAAATGTATGCAAGACAAATGGAGCATTACGAGAAAACCCCAAAACACTAAAAACACAAATCCCTTGTTTACAGCTGTATGCTTTCTTCTAGAACTTCCATAGTCATCCTTTAAGAGGAAAGAGAATAATTCCAAACTAACACATCATTTGGAAATACATGTATGGTTCAGTTTCATTGAAGAAAGAAAGAGATCAAAAGAATCAAATTAAAATGCTAAATAGATCTGAAATCAAGCAAATAATTGATCACAAAAAAAATCCAAATGAGGGTCTACAATTTTTATTTTTTGTACTAATCCAAGAAGATGATTCATCTAGAAGAAAGAACAGTAGGACCAGTCTTCCCTTCTTCATCACCATCCTTTACTGTTCTATGAATAATATGAGAGTAACTTCATGCACTTGGCTGCTATCTAGCTACAAGATATTGAAGAGTCATGTCAAGTGCAACTCATGGAAGGGCCACATTTCTCTACCTAGTAGTCAGATACTAATTAGATAGTTGTAGTTAGATTTAGTATTTTTAATTTGAGACACATAAAACTCGAGCTCCAAAACTACCTCTTTTGCCATTAAATATTAATAGTTGTGACTTAAAAGATTTATTTATTTGTCCAGGTAATATTATAGATAGAATTTTATACAATTTGCAAACTTAACTGTGATACTGCCATAAATCCAAGAATTTAACAGGAAACATGTAACCCACATCAATTTTTTCCCCTTATACTATGCATACCTGGCCTCCTTGCAGGACTCAAAAGTGCGGCAAAATTAAATGTATATAGTGATAGTATTGGGACTTTTCCATCGGAGTCTGAACTTGCAAACTATCCTAACATTGAGGATGGCAAACAGTTCTCAGAAACAAAGAGATGAACATAGCATATATATGTTCTAATTACAATTTATTGTCTTCCAAATTTCAAATTGTACCCAATTTTTACATGTTTTCTTTTAAAAAGAGAACTTACAACAATTATGCAGTTTAATGAACAAAAAAAATTTTGAAAGCATCGAACACATTCCACAGTAGATATGAGCTCATATATAAATATTGAATGTGGAGGTAAACTTACATGTGCAGCCATCCGCGCCCATTTATTACCCATCCTAGCATGGAGTTCAATGATTGTTTTTTCTTCATCTGGTGTAAAGGCTCCTTTTTTTAAGTTTGGGCGCAGATGATTAGCCCATCGAAGGCGACAACTTTTGCCGCATCGAGATAATCCAGAGTGCTTCTGGACAGCATTCCAGTTTCCTTCACCATGTTTTTTAACATATTCCACTAAGATGGCATCTTCTGCGGATGTCCAAGGTCCCTTCTTCAAGCCTGATCCTCCTCCAGCTGCCAATGATCCTCCTGAGCTACCTTCATCTATTGATGGTGAACCAACATGATCCCTTGGCAACATCTTCATGTCACTCTCGTTTGAGATATCACTCATTGCCCAGAACCTGCTTTCACAATATTAACTACAAGTTATAAAAATTTACACAAAATAAACTCTGCACGCAATGAATTTTTCATAACATCTAAGAAGATTATGAAAAAGAAAAAAAAAGGAAAAGCACAAAAGAGGGCCTTTTCCCAAAAAACAAAAGAAAAATTAGAAAAATATGTATAAATACTGGGAGATATAAATGAGCAAATCAACTAAGGAGAGTCCCAAAATAATAAAACACCAAAGAAGCTAATAGTACCACGCACAATGAGATCTGTTATAACAATTTGGCTTCTGAAGGAACTGGAAGAACCAGCTGCTTGAAGAAGCAATACACATGCGCAAAAATCTGATCGAAAAAGCCACATAAAACATGTTTTATTAACAAGACAAAAAATCATACTCTGACTAATGATAAAAAATTAATACTCAAACAAGTGTTTCTAGAGAGCGCAAGAAGCTAAAAACTCCATGATGTAACATCCATGATCGCATCATGAAAATAATATCCATAATAACCCCAATAGAGAATTGCTTAAATAAAAGCAGGAGAAAAAACATAGAGAAAAAAGTAACTTTAAGAGAAGAATAAGGTTTAGTTCCCCATTATAGAACATCTAATAATTCCACTTTGCTAAGCAATTGAGTACCATTAACTTTTACCAGAAAATGTTAGACCTGCTTAAAGCCGAAAATACCACATGCAAAGTGGTGTTCAAGATCATAATCTAATTCCCAACAAAGATAAAATCCAAAAAACTGCTTCCATAGGCAAACCATGAAAACCCCAACAACAAAATAAATAAATAAATAAATAAAAGGAGAAAATAACTCCGAAAACAAACAATTAAGATATAATCATTACAATCACCATGATAACTAATCATTTCATCTCCTAATATAATTGAATCTTGGAAGAAGAAAAATGAACAGCCTTCGAATCAAAGAGATAAAAGGGTTTAAGCATCATCAGCTACAGCGACAAAACATAAAAGAATTTTCTAAACATTTAACCTAAAAGAATCAGCAATAAGGCGCCAACCAATCATTCCACTTCCTAGAGGGGAAAAAATCCTAAAACAAGTGCTAAAGAGACCACAATACAAAGAGAAAAACTAAAAACAACTCGTGGATACAGAAAAAGCACCTAATTTTGTTAATCAGAATTTGAAAGTACAGAGTTCCCAAGCTCTAAACCCCGAGCAAGTACTAACAGAGACCACAGTAAACATAAAAATTAAAAGGAACTCTTGGGTAAAGAAAAAGCAACTAATTTTTAACCAGAATTTAAGATTACGGAGTTCTCATATTCACTTCTCAATCTACTTCAGAAAACCAACATAAAAACTTAAACATGAAAATTAAAAGAACTCGTGGATACAGAAAAAGGACCAAACTTTTAACCATAATTGAAACTTACAGAGTTCTATTTTCACTTCAAATCTGGGTTCAGAGAACCCATATCAAAATGCAACAACCATCTCGTTTACTTACCAAATATAAACTGCAAAACAATTAAAAAAAGTAACAGATAACTCCCTCCAAAGATAGAAAGAAAAGGAACCCAGACACGGTATTAATTATCTCCCCCCAATTAAGACAAAAAAAAATCGAGCATTTAGCGTTTACCGTAGCAGAACTAATAAAGACAAAATGACCTCTAATTAATAAACTGGAAGAGAAAAAAAAACTCAAAGCCGACACAATCAACACCTGTCATCCACCAGTAGACCAAAATTCACACACCCCCAACAACCCTAATCTCCTCCAAATGAAAAAAAACTCAAAAAAAAAATCTGTCCCAATCCATCAAATTCTCCCAAATTCGGCTCTGATCTCGTGAAATCGGGGAAACCCTAGCTTAAGATCCGCAGAATTGGGGGGCGAATGCGGGAGGAGGGAGAAAGAGAGGAGATCTTACCGAATCCAGCTCGAGCTCTGGCTTCTAGAGAGAGAAAGTGCAGGGAGGAGAGAGAAACGAGGTCCCTCTCCCTTGCTTTCTGCCCGCTGCCCGTGGCCTCGGGCGGACCCGATCAACGCTTTCACTCCCCCCCTCTCTCTCTCCCCCCCGTCTTTCTCACCCCTCTCACTTTTTATTTTGTTATTCTCACCCTACCTTTTATTTTATCCCCCTCTCTCTCTCTCTCCACCTTTCACTCTCATTTACCTTTAGAAACGAGCGCCTATGCGCCCCGCTTTTATTTATAGGAAGTTGAGAGTCTTAACGTGAAAGAACGAGTACATACAAATTGAGAACAAACGGGTCCGATCGAGTTGCGAGCGAGTATTTAAGGGAAGGATGTTGGGTTGGGCGCGCGAGGGGGTTATAATGTGGACTCGGTACGCACACAAATGCATGTGGTTTGGCTCGGTTTGGTATTTGTCAAGATGCAAGGTGAGTGTTTTTCTTTGGAGGGTGATGTAAGATGGAGAAATTACGATGTGATTAAATGAAGTTAGATAGCGTGTTGTGTGCGCGTCGTGGACATCCGGCAAGTGTTTTTTGTTTTTTTTTTTAATCGGGGAGTTTCGGAATTGGTGGTATTGAATACGATTCTGGATTGGATGACTCTTGATTTTAACGACGGTAAATGTAAAGAGTTTGATGGTAGGGATTCAAAATCAACGCGCATTGTGGTTTCATTCAAATTAGAGAATTTTAATTATGGTGTGACTAAATAAACTTAGGTCTCCTCCAAAAAAATAATAATAACAAATTTAGGTCGTGTGTCGTGTGTCATGCAAATTTAGGAATTATTTTTTATTAGATAGATTCGAAGTTGGTGGTATTGGTCAAGTTCTGAGTCAGATGACTCTGACTTTAACAATGGTTAACATAAAAGAGATTTGAAATCAACATTATCTGCAACAATCAAAAGTCTACAACGGATGGCGATAACATAATAACTATAATGCTAAATGAAAAAATTTAGGAAAACATGATTTAATATGTGCTAGATGAATGAGTAATACTTGGAAATGACCTCTTACGCATGTTAGAATATTGAAAATTTAACTTTTCCTAAAACGTTTCAAGTCGGTGCCAATATTAAATGGGTTAACAATCATATATTTTTTGACTGAATACATGATTATTATAGAGTGTTAGAATCTTAGGATAGAAATTCCTCAAAAAATCAATGTTGCGTCTGTCTAGAATTAGAGGTGATGTTCTGGTTAATGTAATATTCAAAATTTCTCTTGTAACGTGAAAAAGAAAAGAAAATGTTAGTTTTGTTTGTCCAAGCACGATTTGTTCTTGAAGTGGTTTGAAATGAAAAGTTATAATGTGACCAAATAAAATTAGGTCAACATTTTATTTCATGTTCATCATATGTAGAAATCATATAGAAGTCTTTTGCCCCTGGAGAGCCAAAGACGGTGATTATACCCAAAAGGTAATATCTGATATATTTGACTTGATAGATATTTAATTATAGGCACACGACAATACCTTATTAATAATAATTTTCTGAGAAAGTATTTAATGGTCCTCGTTATTGTATTAATGGTGCAAGAAATGCAGTCCTTTTTACTTCTGTTTTTTTTACAAGTCGTTTGCTAAGATGAAACTTTGAGGAGATGTTAAATGATGTTTGTCCATTGTATTAATGATGTTGCTAGAGTAGTGTTATATGCCCTTAAACATCCAATACATTTTTATTGAATATTAATTAAGTTTTATTGTTGCACATATTGTTTGGGTATCTTTTATATAATTGTTATATTATCCTTAGAAATTATTTTGTTAGATCATGCACTGTGATGGACACTTGTTTGGAGATATGATCTAATTTAGACGTTTCTTAAATTTGTGCTTAACCTATAACTAGTAAAGGATAGCTTTGTTATAACATGTTATTATGCATAACAACGACATATGAGATGTGATGGTTGATCTCAGCTATCGGGAATGAAGATTCCCCGTATGTATGTCTTAAGCGCATAGTTGATATGTGTAGCACAAGACCTTATTTAAATTCTCTAGGACGAGTCACCTAAGAGATAGAGAATTCGAATTGTTACATGATCCCTTAGACTTGATGATATTATCATTTTCAATTTGATAATTTAGTATACTTTGACGTGATGGTTAAGCTTGTTTTACAAGTGCTATACAACCTGAAATGTTGGGTTATTAGATTTCATTTAGGGAAATGATGGATATTTAGATAGGATCCAATATACTCATTTTTATGAGTTAATTTATAATTCATATCCCATGAAGATATTAAATTCTCGTCGATGAGTGATTTTTTAAAAATTATTTTTCTAAATTTATTTTCTTATAAAATAAAATATTTTAATATTTTAAAATAAATTTTTATTTATGTTCATGGGATTGTAATTTTAGGAATGAGCAAATAGGTTATTTTTCCAGCTCAATAAAGTTGCCTAAAATATATTGATATGGAGAGGACTGAATGTAAGATAATATTATTCACGAATATTTAATCCCATATTATTAAAGAGCTTTTATGAACAGTTGGTCAGATAGGGATTTGATTGTTAAATTAAGATTATTAATTTGATTAATAATTGGTTCTCGATATGGGACTCAATTGGTCTCACTAATGTCATTAAAAGAGGTTTACATACAATACAATTCTATTTCTATCCTAATTGTCATGAAAAAAATATTCTATCTTTAAATGTCACGGATAGAGTTTTAAACAATTAAGAATTATTTTGAAATTAAAATTTATAAGGCAGGTCCAATCCTATATGATTCATATGTAGCCTTATGAAGAAGAGAAAAGAAGAAAAAGAAATAAAAAAGGGAAATAGATTTTGAGAACATATCTCTTAGTATTGCTTCTCTTCGGTGATGGGCGGATTTTAGTTGTAGGTTTTTTCTCTTGAGGAAGCTATTTTGTATTGATCTTGGGATAGATTATTGAAGAAATTCGTAAAGCGTTTCAGGTACTCTTCTAGATTTTAATCAATTTTGATTAATCTACATAATATGCAACTTTCGCTGCATTGTATGTTATGTTTCCAACAGTAAATATATAGCTTCTAACATACAACCTCTTGACTTTTGCTTTAATTACAAGCCCTTTTATTTGTTTGCTAAACATGTTAGTAATAGAATGAGAAAGTATCAGATGGTCATATTTCATTGTATTAATGGTGCAAACAACTTTTGAAAATGTAGTCTTCTGACTTTTTCTTTTGTTACAAGTTTTTTCTTGAATTGCTTGCTAAATATGTAATTTTGAGTAAGTATCAAATCCTGAACTATTGAATAAATGGTGCAAACATATCCTGAAATGCAGTGTTTTGACTTTTGCTTATGTTACAACTTACAAGTTTCTTTTTTATTTTTTTGAATTATTTGCTAAAGTTATAATTTTGAGAAAGTATCGAATGGTCTGGAGCTATTATACTAATGGCGCAAACAATTTCTAATTACATTCTTCTGACTTTTGCTTTTGTTATAACTTACAAGTTCTTTTTGAAATTATTTACTAAAAGTGTAGTTTGAGAAAAAATCATGGTCTGGATCCATTGCATTAACGATGCAAACAATTTCTGAATTACAATCTTATAATGTTACTTTTATTAGGAGTTCTTTTCTGAATTTTTTAAAGCTAAAAGTGTTATCTTGAGAAAGTATCAATTGGCTATCTATTGTAGTTATAGTGCAAACAAGTCGTGAAAGTCACTCTTGTGACCCTTTATTTTGTTACAATGTCTTTTGTAAATTTTTTGCTATGCATATAATTTTGAGAAAATACTAAATAGTCTCAGTGCATTGCTTTAATACTGCAAACAACTTTTGAAATGCAATCCTCTTACTTTTGCTTTTGTTACAAGTCATTTTTTGAATTGTTTGATAAACATGTAATTTAAGAAAGTATCAGATGATTGTAGGGTTGAAAAATGTACGATTGATTTCTTGTATGGAAGAATTGGGTTCGATCACTCGATACGAATCCCTTACAACAGCTCTCTCTCAATTACAGAGGAAGAGAAGGTTAATTCAACTTCTTTTTTGTTTAAAGTGGATTCTTGGTGGTGAAAGGATGTCTCCCTCGATGCTCGTGTCGAGTTTGCTTTCCGTTGACGATCAGAACAAGATCACAAAAGCTTCTAACAATGGTTTAGGCTGCAAGAATCGAGGTTCGGTCTTCAAAGAGCTCTCAAAACGTGAGTGATGCCCCTATGTATGTGCGTCCCCCCCTGGCCTCATAGCTGCTCATGGCTATTTATAGGTCTTAGCGCGTAACTGACGTACTAAAATTAGGGAGTCAGGGCGTAACTGACTCCTCAGGTTTAGCCCATGTGGACTGACTGGGTCTTTAAGGCCGATAACCGCCTGGCGTCGAGCCTCACTAGGTATGACGAGCCTTTCTGTGTGAGTGGGTCTTTAAGGCCGATAACCGCCTGGCGTCGAGCCTCACTAGGTATGACGAGCCTTTCTGTGTGAGATGAGCCTTGCTGTGTGAGACGAGCCTCACTGTGTGAGGCGAGCCTTTCTATGTGGCGATGTTCGTTAGATGAGATGAGCCATAATGCGCAGCGAGGTTCGATTCATCTTCAATGACGAGCATCGTTTCTGGGCGAACTTCGTCTTCAATGACGAGCCTCATTTCTGGACGACTTCGTTTTCAATGACGAGCTTCATTATTGGGCAAGCTTGGCCTCTTGGTGAGCTTGGCTTCGTGGTGAGCTTGCAGGCGGATTGGATTTCTTGTAGGCGAACCTCATAGGCGAAGCTATCAGACGAGCTTCAATTCAGGCGAGCTTCAAGCGTTCAGGCGAGCTTGGCTTATGCGGGCAAGGTTAGAATATGCGGGTAAACCTCGTGGGCGAAGCTGTTAGGCGAAGCTCAGCCTTCAGGTGAACTTAAGCCTTTAGGCGAACTTAAGTCTTCGCAGGCATCGAGGAATATAACTCGCTACGAAGAACAAGTCATATCTTTCAAACCGTAAGTCGGAATTGGATGAATTATATATGAAAATCGCATATTTTTTCGAGATAAGGCCGACCAAACCAACCGATGTTTGGTTTGACGCTATCTGTTTCATCAAAGTCCCTCCAGTTTGAGAGATATCAGTGTTTTTATCAGTTTTGAGTTTCTTTGCTAGAAAATAAGGCAATTTTTATTGCGCACAAAACTCCCTCCAAAGTTTTCAGATCCAAATTGGGTTGCATAGGGTCTTAAATACTTTGGATGTAAAGGCTTGCTAAATGAGCATTATTTAGATGAAATGAGGAGCCTTCCACCGAACTTGGCTATTCTAGAGAGGTCGAGCTCTTCAATCGCCACCTAGGATTTTTTAGCAAACCCTCAACTATCAACGGACTTAATTTGTCTTTACCAACTACCGTTTGAGTTGGACTAGCCATGCTTTTACCCTTAACATGGTAAGTTATCGAATAGTTTCCCTTAGGCTAAATGCTAA
This sequence comes from Asparagus officinalis, assembly GCF_001876935.1. Classification (NCBI taxonomy): domain Eukaryota; kingdom Viridiplantae; phylum Streptophyta; class Magnoliopsida; order Asparagales; family Asparagaceae; genus Asparagus; species Asparagus officinalis. Next base: position 41,666,706 of record NC_033795.1, read on the forward strand.
GATTTTCCCTCTATCCTTAGCCATTTGAATCGTTGGATTAAGTGTTTGAACATTATTACAGCGGTTAAGTTGTAATCGAGTTTGGTTGTGCCGTTCGTTATAACAACTCAACCTGGTGTTTTGAAAGTGAGGCTCATCGCATGGTAGGCCTGCTGAGGTGTGCTGATGTCATTGATAAATATTGACTCATCGCGTGGCAGATCACTATTTGGGAACAAATGGTAGATAGGGGCTCATCGCTTGGTAGGCCACTATCAACAAACAACGTCATTTGCAGGAATGACGGTGTGGAGGTAATCAAGTCATTCAGTAACGTGAACATATAACGACTATGATTAGAATAATAATAACACATCATATGGTAGGCCACTATTTGTGATCATTCTAAGGAGATAGAACGTTTAGCAAAGATTAGATAGTGAATCATCGCATGGTAGATCACTATCCTGATCGAAAGACAAGTAGGTGCTCATCGCATGGTAGGACACTACTTGACGAGAGAAATCAAATCGTTCAGTGACATGGGAGTATAACGACTGTGATTGGAATAGTGACACATCACGTGATATGTCACTATTTTCGATCATTCTAAGGAAATAGAATATTCGGAAAAGACCAGATAGTGAATCATCGCATATTAGATCACTATCTTGATCTAGTGATAAGTAGGAGCTCATCACAAGGTAGATCACTACTTGACAAAGTATTATCAACGGGGGTTAAGAATTGACTATCAAAGGTAATTATTAATGTGATAGTTTTGTGGACCCGTCATCCTATTGAAGAGGATTAGTGGGAGATTGTAGGTGGAAGTGACTATCAGAGGTAATCATTAATGTGATAGTTTTATGGATCCGCCATCCTATTAGAGAGGATTGGTGGGAAAATCTAGAGGAAGTGACTATTAGAGGTAATCATTAACGTGATAGTATTTTGTGGACCCATCATCCTATTGGAGAGGATTAGTGGGGTGAATGTGATGTCCCTGTTTTCACACATGGCTGCAGTCCAAGATGAACCCAGATATCTCAAACATGTCATGCACCCACACTGTGTAATAACACGTTTCACTAATCACAGTAATATCTGTTGCCATTGTATTTTGATGATGATTTACAAACACCATTATCGGTGCTAATTGCTTGTTAAGCTATATTGTGTAGATTATAGTTTTTCAAGCATATTAGTGCCAACTTTAGAGGATTAGATGGAACAAAAAGCTACAACGATGATATCCAAGGAGGTGGAGGTATTATGATGAAGCAAAGCTTTCAAGAGCACAATACAAAAGTAAAACTTCATCAAAATATGGGCAAATATCAAGACCAAAGAATTGTATTCATATATGTGAGATATTTGCATTTTTTTTATTTCTCTCTAGTGCTTAATGTAGACAAGTTATTAAGTTGACAACATTTGAAGTTCATTAAGTTCACACACACACTTTCACAAAAACATTGTTTTTGGACAATTTTGAAAAATCAGTAGTTTTACAAATGGAAAATGTAAATTGGAAATTTCTTTTTTTGACATGTTCATTTATATGTTTACAAACATTTCCCAAAGTTTTATATTTTTTAGAAATTATTTACTATTTTTTAAAGACCTTTTAAAGTCAATTTTCAAACATGCACAGTCCTTGTGCATGATCATAAGTCGACTTATAGGCTTAGATAAGTTGACTTATGATCTGCTCTGGAATCAGCAAATAGTTTCTGCTGAGTTGATTTATAAATATGGCAAGTTGACTTATATGTTATAAGTCGACTTATGCATTTTTATAATTTGACTTATATGATCTTTTCAGCCTGTAACTGCTAGTTATAAGTCGACTTATACATTGTAGCAAGTCAACTTATAACATTGTAATGACTATTTTCTAACTGTACTGAAATTACAGGATTTTGACATTTATTTGGGATTTGTGCTTGGGTTTGGGGCTTCTATAAATACCCAACCACCCTCATAATTTTTGTAATCAATTCATGAAGTAAAAAAATCCTAAGTTGGATATTCTAAGTGTTCTTAAGCTCAAACTTTCAATTTTCTAATTCTCTTTTGTGTTCAAGTGCTTGTTTTTCTCACATCTTCACTCCACAACCCTTGAGCTTTAAATTGTTTTTCACTTAATCTTTGTCATAGGATTGTTGTGAGAGTTTTCTTTCTTCTATTGTCATTGTGTGGTGAGATTGATCTCGAGGAGATCAAGTGTGTGGATTGTAAGATCTCAAGAGGAGATCGTTGTGAAGAAGTTTTGGCTTCTAAACTGGATGTGATAGTGCAATTCTCCTCGAGAGTGGGGAGCGGGGACGTAGGTCGGTGGACCGAACCTCGTGAACATATCGCGTGTCACCATCGGCTAATTATTCTCTTAACTCATCTCTCTTTTATTGCCTTTGCGTTTATTTTAGTTGGTGTGTTGCTTTGCAATATTTTAATTGCATTTATTGTCTCATACCCTATTCACACCCCCCTAGGGTATTTTAATTGGTATCGGAGCAAGGTCTCTACTTGTTTAATAGGTTTAACCGCCTTAGAGAAAAGATCTAAATGGAGGCTTCTATGAATGTGCATATGCTTGAGGGACAATCCACTACTAGACCCCTACTATTCACCGTAAGTAACTTTGCTTATTGGAAGACTAGAATGTGGATCTACCTATGATGCATTGACCTTGATATTTTAGATTTTATAGAAAAGAAATATATTGAGAAGCCTAGTAGCAACATGACCGAGGGTGAAAGGCACCTAGCAAATATTAATGTTAAGGCCATGAATGCATTGATTTATGGACTTACCCCCAATGAATACAATAGGGTCTCCACGTGTGCAACCACACATGAAATTTGGGAAAAATTATGCATCACTCATGAAGGAACCCCCCAAGTTAAGGAGTTCAAAATTAGTGGCCTCATGCATGATTATAAATTGTTTAAGATGTTTCTAAATAAATCTATTGATGCCATATTTTCTCGATTTACTAACATTATTAATGAATTGCATGGCCTTGATAAGGTATTAGAGAACCAAGAGAAAACTACAAAATGCTTTGATCTTTGATGCCGGCATGGGAGCCCAAAGCTACGGCCATCGAGGAAGCTCATGATCCCACAACACTTTCACTTGATGGTCTCAATGGCAAGCTCAAGGTCCATGAGAAGAAGATCAAGGAGAAGGAGGAAGTGCCCCCACAAGCAATCGAGGAACCATCCTAAAAATTGAAGACTATTGCACTCAAAGGAGCTATTGATGATTCATCCTCCTCGGATAGTGAAGTTGATGTCTCTAGAGAAGTGACACATCTCTCTAGGAGGATATAAATATTAATAAAAATGAATAAAATTTTTAAAATCATTCTAACAAGTTTCCCTCTTGTGTAGGTAAATGCTTTGAGTGCAATGAACTGAGACACATTGCAAAGGATTGTCCTAAAGTAAAAGAAAAATACTTGAAGTACAAGAAGAAGAAGGCAATGTACGTCGGATGGGATGAATCCGAACCAAGTGATTCGGATAGCGCTGACGAGGGCACCAAGATTGCTCTTCATGACCCAAACATTTGCTTCATGGCTCATGAAGATGAGGTACAATCTAAAACCGAAAATGAATCTCTCTATATGCAATGTGAACTAGAAGCCACTTTAGAGGAAATAAATTTTGAATTCAAAAAATTAGAAAAAGAATATTCTTCATTCAAAAAATTGCATTATTCTTGTGATTCTAAGTTTGAGCTTCTACAATCCTCACTGGATGATACTATTGCCTTAAAAGATAAAATGATTGGAGACCTAGACTTTGAAAACAAACAACTATGGTCCTAAATTGAAAGACTACAAATTGAAAACGATAGATTAAATCTAATCATGTTTACTCTAGTCATCATAATGCTAATAGAAAATGGAATCACAAATCTTATGCACCCACCTACAAGAAAAATTTTGTGTGTACATATTGCATAAAATATGGTCACATTTCTACACATTGTAGACTTAAAGATAATGCTTATTATTATGGGTTGATGTGGGTACCTAAGGGTACAAAAAATACTAACATTCAAGGACCCAAAGTTTGGACTACAACTTGTTTACATGTAGGAAAAGTCTCACACAAGACGTAAGGAGTTATGGTATCTTGATAGTGGTTGCTCACAACACATGACAAGCAATTGTTAGACCCTAGAGGGGGGTGATTAGGGTCTTATGCTAATCTAATCCTAATTAATTAGTAATTAAAAATTATGTAGATCAATTTATTCTTGCAAGAGATGGATATGAATAAGAACAATAAGAATAAGCACAAAAGGAATATATGCTAAGCAAAACACAAACACACGATATGTTTACGAGGTTCGGTCACCACGACCTACGTCCCCGCTCCTCACATCGAGGAGATATCCACTATCACAATCCGGCTTGGAAGCCGGAACTTCTACACACTCGATTTATAAGAACACCGAAAACTCTTACACTACACAGACACTATGTAATTACACCTTACACACTAAGTGTAGGAACCTACCCCGTGTCCTCCTCCTCAAGTGCTCGGTTACAACCTCTCCCTAGGTTCGTCAACCGACGCCACTCCTATTGGATTCGACCCCGTGTCTCGCCTCACACTTCTCTCGGTGTACAAGTGTATTACAAGTGATTCTCACAAATAAAAGTTAAATACAATGATTTGTTCTCAAATAACAAGTGAGAACACAATGAAGCTCAAACTCACTAAATCACACCTCACAACCCACACTATATGGTATGAGAATATTAAGCTCAATAAGTGTGTGTGATAACAGTGAATGAAACCCAATAAATATAGCTAAATGAAATAACAAGCTATATAAGAGTTTAGAAGACTTCTCAAACAAGAAGAACAGTAGATGATGATCCCAATAGGATTTGAAGGCCACTTCTTGTTGTAGAAAAACTGTAGATGATGATCCCAATAGGATTTGAAGGCCACTTCTTGTTGTAGAAAAACTTCTCTTGAAAACATATTAATGAAATCAACTTTTAAACAGCTCTTAAACACACTTAAGATTTTTGTTAAACACAAAACTTGGATTTCTTGGATATGTAGAAGAAGAGCAGCAATGGGGTATTTATAGCACCCCAATACATTAGCAAAAATATAAGTAAAAGACCAAAAAGAAACAATTTGAAAACAGCTGTACAAACTAGCAGTTAGAAGAGAACTGACAGTTCGGCGGTCGACCGGTGCGGTCGACCGCGAAGCTCAAAAACCTAGAGTATGAGAAAATAAGGCTGGCAGTCGACCGCGACGGTCGACCGTGAATGTCTCTGGATGTTCTCTCGGTCAACCGCCACGGTCGACCGCGAGTACAAAAAGGCTATGCCAAGGAAAGATACAATTAGCGGTCGACCGACCCGGTCGACCGGAAACTGATATGATACATATGACAGGTTTTTGGGTAATTTTGAAAATACATTAAAAATATCAAATCAATTCCAAAAATAGTGAAATTTTGGGGAAAGTTTCTAAATGATGAAATAAACATGTTTAAAAAAGAATTTTTGGAAAATCAATTTTCGTTTGTGAAAACTCCCTGTTTTTAAAAAGTGTTCAGAAAACCTGTTTTTCGTGAACATGAAAATTAACATAAGGCTTGTAGATATGCGTATATATATTATGCATGTATTATATGTATATAATGAATTATGAAAGAGCTGTAAACATGAGATAAAAGATATTGTAACAACGTTTGATGAAAAATCATTTATATGATAGAAAACGTCAAAAATCGTGTTGAGTGTACATATATCGAGCTTAGATATAATCATACAATATATGTAAGTAAACTAAATATATACCTAGGTAAATCGACACATATGAACTTGAATCTTTAACGCTTGATTGACGTGTGTTGAAATACCTGTAAAGAGAAACATAAACACAAAACTAGAGAATCTATTAGCTATAAATTGTTTGACAAATCATCATCAAAACTATGGGGTCAACAGCAATAAGGTATTATTTGAAACCCTATCAAGGATTGAAGGAGGCACTCTCTCCTTTGGTGGCGGCGAAAAAAGTAAAATTATAGATATCATTAATATTGGTAAGACACTTTCTCCCGTAATTGAGGATGTTTAATTTGCTAAATGATTAAATCATAACATTCTTAGTATTAGTCAATTAAGTGACAAAGACTTTGACATTTCTTTTAAACCGGATAAATGTATTGTTAATATAAATAATAAAATTATTTTTATTGCTTTTAGAAGATCTAATATTTATATTTTTGAGATGAATGAGCTCATTGATCAAGATGAGAAATGCCTTACCGCGGTGGATGGAAATCCTTGGATTTGGCACAAGAGACTTGGACATGCTAACATGGAGTTGATATCTAAGCTATCCAAGAAGAACTTAGTAAGAGGACTACCAATTCTTACTTATATTAAAGATTCTCTTTGTGAGGAATATGCCAAAGGTAAACAAATTAAAAATTCCTTCAAATCCACAAATGAGGTATCCAATTCTAAACATCTACAACTACTACATCTTGATCTCTTTGGTCCTATGTGTGTTGCCTCTCTAGGAGGTAAACACCATGCATTTGTTATTATTGATGATTTTTCACGCTTTACATGAGTGATTTTTCTTGAAAATAAAGATGAATGTTTTGAAGAATTTTCTCATTTTGTAAAAAGAGTTAAAAATGAAAAGAATTTGAAAATTATTAAAATTAGAAGTGATCATGGTGGTGAATTTCAAAATAAATCGTAATTTTTGTGCCCATCGTGGTATAACTCATACGTTTTCCGCTCCTAGAACACCACAACAAAATGATATTGTTGAACGGAAAAATCAGACCATACAAGAGATGGCACATACAATGATTAATACTTTTGATTTGTCAAAATACTTTTGGGCGGAAGCCGTCAATACGGCATGCCATGTCTTAAATCGTGTTTTAATTAGACCTATTTTCAAGAAAATACCTTATGAACTCTATTTTGGCAAAACCTCAAATATTTGATATTTTTGTATTTTTGGTTGCAAATGTTTTATCTTAAACACTAAAGATCACCATGATAAGCTTGATTCAAAGATTGATATTGGTATATTTTTGGGATATGCATCTAGGAGTAAGCCTTATAGGGTTTTCAACAAACGACCACTCGTTATTGAAGAGTCTATAAACGTTACTTTTGATGAAACTAATGATGGTTCGCAAGATGTTTTGCCTAGGGATGATAATGATATTGAGGGAGGATTGGAGCTTTTGTAAATAAATGACTAACCCTCAACGGACGCACCAAATATTGGGGAAGGCAATAATGAACTAAATCTAGAAGAACTCCCCAAGACATGGAAATTTGCACCGGATCATCCTAAGGAACAAATTATAGGGAGGTCATCCAAAGGCGTCATGACTAGCTCAAAGGCAATGAGCGAATATGGTAATGTTGCTTTCTTATCCCAAATTGAGTCTAAACGTATTGATGATGATTTAAAAGATGAGTTTTGAGTTTTAGCTATGCATGATAAATTGAACAATTTTTTAAGAAACAATGTTTGGAAACTAGTTCCTAGACCTAAAGATATTCATGTTATTGGAACTAAATGAGTTTTTAGAAATAAACTTGATAAATTCGGCATAGTGACTAGGAATAAAGCTCGTTTAGTTGCCTAAGAATACAATCAAAAGGAGGACATATATTATGATGAAACTTTTGCACCGGTTGCAAGATTGGAATCAATTAGAATGTTTTTGGCCTTTGCTGGTTTTAAAAATTTTAAGTTATATTAAATGGATGTTAAAAGTGCTTTCTTGAATGGTTTTATAGAAGAAGAGGTATATGTTGAGCAACCCCCCAGCTTTATTGATTCTTTATTTTCAAATCATGTATACCGGGTTCAAAAAGTTTTATATATGTTAAAACAAGCTCCTAGAGCTTGGTATGCTTGTCTCTCAAGTTTTCTTGTTGATAATGGTTTTTCAAAATGAAAAATTGATAATACACTTTTTGTTAGAAAAAGGAAAAATGATTTCATTTTGGTTTAAATTTATATTGATGATATTATTTTTGGTGCCACTAATGAATCTTTGTGTAAGGATTTTTCCAAAGTTATGCAATATCAATTTGAGATGAGCATGATGGGAGAGCTTATATTCTTTCTCGGTCTCCAAGTCAAACAAACAAATGATGGAATATTCGTGTCGCAAAGCAAATATGCTAGAGGGTTTTGGTCAAAAAATTTGGGATGGAGAACTCCAAACATTCCACAACTCCAATGAGCACAACCATCAAATTGGACTTGGATGAGAGTGGTGAGAAGGTACACCAAAAGCTTTATCGAGGTATGATTGGTGGTCTACTTTACCTTACCGCTAGTAAGTCGGATATAATGTTTAGTGTTTGTGTATGTGTATGTTTTTAAGCTTCTCCTAAAAAGTCTCATTTGGTTGCGGTCAAAAGGATTATCAAGTATATTAATGACACTATAGAACTTGGTTTATTTTATCCTAAGAACACTTCTTTTGATCTTTGTGGTTAATGTGATGCCGACTTTACCGGATGTAAAGTAGACCGCAAGAGTACGAGTGATACATGTCAATTTTTGGGTAGCTCACTTATTTCTTGGTCATCTAAAAAACAAAATTGTGTTGCCTTGTCTACTACGGAAGCAGAATACATTGCCCGTCGGCTTGTATAGTGCACAACTTTTATGGATGAAATAAAATTTAATTGATTTTAATTTACATTTTCATGATACAAAAATACTTTGTTATAATACTAGTGCTATTAATATTTCAAAAAAATTAGTTTTGCATTCTAGAACCAAGCATATAGATGTACGCTATCATTTTTTACGTGATCATGTTGTTTGGGTCAAAAATCATTGTTTTCATTGTGATTGAATCTATTACAATTTTAATCGTTTACAATAAACTCAAATAAAAAGTTGATCTTTTTATACATTGTGATTGAATCTATTACAATTTTAATCGTTTACAATAAACTCAAATAAAAAGTTGATCTTTTTATAAGATCTCCTTATACAATAAAAATTTTAATCGTTTACAATAAACTCAAATAAAAAGTTGATCTTTTTATAAGATCTCCTTATACAATAAAAATATAAAAGATACGACTCTTGTCAAACAGCGCAACAAATATTTATCACCCGCTGCTTGCGTGGGAACTTTGCTTGTGCAGGGGACGTTAATATCCGTGGACCGTCACGGATCAGATCCGGTTGACAGATTGATGATCAAAGCTCTTAATTGCTGCAGCGATGATCTCGACCAAGCGAGATCACGGCTTTTCTCGAGATTTAAGACTAAGCTTAAATCCGGAGGAATATGGGACGGGTCTTGGATCTCTCGAACTCCACTCTTTATGCACAGGAGATCGCCAAGATCCGCTAACCCTTGCTGTAAATTCATGGCTCCACTCTCCAATTTGGCAGCGTTTCACCCTCTTGATGTCCGCCCCGAGAAATGAGCACCCGAGCTCGTATTTATAAGCTTCGGGAGCGGGTATTTGGATAAGAACGAGGGATTCCTCCTTATCTTCAGTTGAGAACTAAATAACCACCGTATCAAATCAGGTGGGACGCTCAGGAACAAACAAATCCCAAAAGAATCCGTGAAAACCGAAAAAACTGACTTTAAGTCAAAACTGGCCGATTCGCCACTCGGTGGCTCGGCCATGGCCGAGCCACCAAATGGTGGCTCGGCCTTGGCCGAGCCACTGAGACTCAGCTGCCAGGGCCTTTATCGGTTATTTTCGGGTTTTGACTTGTTATGCCGTTACGCGTATTTCGTCGTTTCGTTGACTTGTACGCTGTTTTGGTGGTCGATGAGTACGCGGGTCACTTAATGGTGGCCGATGAACACGCGGGACACTTGGAGCTGGCTGACAAGTGTATGGATCACTTGGAGGTGGCCGGTGAGTGTATAGGCCAGTCGGTTTGCCAATTTGGTGGCCGATGGGCGTGCGGGCCACTGGATGGTGGACGGTGAGCACACAGGACATTTGGTTCACCGATTTGGTGGCCGATGAGCGTGCGGGCCACGTCATCAACAGTTCGTTGATTCGCTTGTCGGTGTCAGATAATTCTCTTTGATTTAGATAACGGCGTTCATCACCTTCTCTTTGTCTCGAGCTGTGTGTGGATAGGGCATTTTTAGATGCTTATAGATACCCCCTCCAAAGTATTTCAGACTCATTCTTCTATAGAGGAGTCTTGGGTGCTTTGGATATGATAGCCCCCCCCCACACACACCTTCAATCGGTGTCAAAAGACCTGTGAACTGCTTCAATTCTTGACTTCTTCAGCCTTCAGTCTATTCAGTGTTTTGTCGAATAGATAAAGTTCTTCCGGCGCTGTGTTTATCGTCTGACCGTTGTCTAAATCTTGAATCAAAATTGGTGAGTTAGTTTTGGCTCGTATCATTGAGTTGAATTTGAACTGATTATCTTCGTTGCAACGCGTTGACCGGCGTTGGCCTTAGGGTTTTATATCGATCGGCATTGACTTTCATCGCAACACGTTGACCGGCGTTAACACAGTTTATACTCGTACGTTTGCTGGAGTCTATACAGTTTAAGCTCTTAAGGCATTGGAGCGTGACTGTCTCAAATGTTGGGCTACAGGACCAACTATTAAAGTTGTTTCGTCTGCAGATATGGATCTTATCCCAAAATCGTTGGATGCTCAAGTCACGAGACCAACTAATGAACCTGATGCATCAATAACTCGCATTTATAGAATTTTTGGTAAATTCTCAGCCATCAACGGGTTTGGTTAGCCTTTACCGACTACCATTTGAGTCGGGCTAGCATGCAGATTGTTTAAATCCGTTCTGCACGTAACGTTGTACTAAAAGAGTTAACCCTTTTAGTGCTACGATATTGAATACGTAGACTTCATCTTTCTCCTATCAAAAGACTAAACAGCGACGTGTATCAGACGTAGACTTAGGATTTTTGGCAAATCCTCAGCCTTTAACGGATTTGATATGCCTTCACCGATTACCGTTTGAATCGGGCTTGCATGCAGATTGTTTAAGTCCGTTCCGCATGTGACGTTCTACTAAGAGAGTTAACTCTTTTAGTGCTACAATATTGAATACGTAGACTTCGTCTTTCTTACGGGAATAGACTACCCGGCAACGCGTGTTAGGCGCTGACTTATCCCTACTTAGGCTTCGGGATAAAATTTCCCAGACTGGAATTCTGGTATCTTTTTCAATAAGTAAAAAGACTAAACCGGCAACGCGTGTTAGGCGTTAACTTATCTCTACTTAGGATTCGGGATAAATTCCCTGTACGTGTGAAGCACGGATTTTGGTGTTATGAATAACAACCTGCCACAATATCGAATATGTGGGCTTTTGTCTTTTTTTTACGGTCAAAGACTAACCGGCAACGCATGTTAGGCGCTGACTTATCCCTACTTAGGCTTCAGGATAAAATTCCCCAGACTAGAATTCTGGTGTCTTTTTCAATCGGTAAAAGACTAAACCGGCAACGCGTGTTAGTCATTGACTTATCCCTACTTAGGATTTGGAATAAAATTCCCCGCGCATGTAAGGCATGGATTTTAAAGTTGAAAATGTGGTGTCTTCTCTTGGGACAAAGACGAACCCAAAATGGGAGAGGAAAAATTTTATATTCTATCTCCCAAAACCGAAGAGGAAGAATTTTATATTCTATCTCCAGTTGCCAAGGAAACTCGAAGTGGGATCTCCACCCTAAGAATCCAGAAAAGTGAAATTAGGAGTGGGATCTCCACTCCGAGAATCGGAAAGATTCAAGCAACCCTAACTTTTATAGGATTGGTTGCTTAATCCAAGAAAAGAATTCCTCATTTATTGAGGTGAAACTTCGATATCGACCCTAACTTTTATAGGTTTGGCCAAATAGGAAAATATGGAAGTCTTTCGTTTATCGAAAGGATATTCTGGTCTTGGTCCTAACTGTTTAAAGGTTTGACCAAGATAGAAATTTGAGATGATCCTAACTGTTTAAAGGTTTGATCATTCAATTTGTGGACCTCTCGTTCATGAAAGGAATCGAGAGGGGATTTTGGTTGTGGTCCTAACTGTTTAAAGGTTTGACCAAGATGGAAATTTGAGACGATCCTGACTGTTTAAAGGTTTGATCGTTCAATTTGTGAACCTCTCGTTCATGGAAGGAATCGAGAGGGGATTTTGGTTGTGGTCCTAACTGTTTAAATGTTTGACCAAGTTAGAGTGTGAGTGCAAATCACAATGGGAGTGTTGATTCGTACAAATCACTCAAAGTGGGTTCTTGGTGTTAAGTGACAAATACTTAACATAGAGGGATTTAACAATTATTAAAGACCATGAGATTAAAATTCCGAGTACTCTGTCCGGACTCAAACAATGGGAGGGTTGAGTGCACAGACGTAGCAAGAGTTTGAGTGGATTCAACCAAAATGAATTTTGGTGGTCCCATCGTTAATTAGTCTAATCGATGGGGGATTTTTGTGGTGAAAGACTGTGAATCGTCAAACACCAATGGGAGTTTTATGAGGGAAGATTGATCCAACGAAGTGATCGAATCTAGTCTCAGCAAAGGAGTGTTCGGAAATCACAGTGGGGATTTAGTTTTTTTTTATCATTTTATTTGTAATGACCGGGTTATCCCTAAGAAAGCTACATGTAGCATTCTTCCGGGAACTTCCTGTTACATGAATCATCCACCCCCAGCTTTCTTTGCAGAACTGGGTCTGACAATATACTCAGCTACATGACCGGGTTATCCTTAAGAATATTACATATAAAAATTCTCCAGGAACTTCCCGTCAACGGTAGGAAATAGTTTAGAATCATATACCTATTAGAGTATTGAGAAGCAGTTTATACTCGTATACTCTTCGGAGTGTTGCCATTCTCATTTGGCTTATCCTAGCATTATGACGCCGGCTTCAACCAAGGTTTGGATGCTATTTTTGAGAGCAAAGTAATCCTTGGTGGGATGAAGGATCCTCTTGTGGTACGCACAATACTTTGGATCCGCGATGTTGTCAGCTTCCTCCTGATCTGGGATAGGTGGTAGCTTGATCTTGTTATTTTCAAGGAGGGACTCGAAAATGGCTGGAACATCTTCGTCCTTGAAGGAGTACTCTTTTTGGAGTTTCGGGTCCGAAGCCTTTTGCTGTCTTCGGGATTACTGTTGTGACGTTTGATTAGCATCAACAGCAGCTGTAGGTGCCTTGCCCTTACCACGGGAGGCGAAGTTCGAGTTCGGAGGATTAGCCGTCGGTTGGCTCCTCTCGGCCTTCTTCCTTCAGAGGAAGCGTTCGGCCCGCTCTCCGCGCGTCTTCAACTCTTTCCATGTGTTAGACGGTGCAACTCCCATAACTTCCAATATCTCAATAGATAGGTTGTTATGATATGTTTGGAGGATGAAGTCCTCCATGATCGGATCTCGGCAGTTCATCGCTTTATTCCGAAAACGTTTGATGAAGTCGTCGACCGTTTCTTCGTCTTCCTGTTTCTCCTCAAAGAGTGTCCTGATGGATATCTCGGCGTCGTCGTCAAAGAAGTTACCGAGGAATGAGCTCTCCATATCATCCCAGCTGTTGATAGTTCCAGGCTTGAGACGGCGGTACCAATCGAAGGTAGGCCCGCGAAGGGTGCTGATGAATGACCAAACTATCAAGGCTTCATTGCCAGAGACCATACCCCAGTGGGACTTGAAGTAGATTAGATGTTGAGTAGGGGAACCTTTCCCATCGAATGGCGTAAAGTTGATCAGGTTGAACTTCGTCGGGTACAGGATCGAATCCCACTTTCTTGGGTAAGGACACGGAATCTCGATCTTCTTTACCTCTCGATCAGACATCAGAGCGTTAATTTTTCTCTCGAGATCCTTCATCTTTTCGTCCTTGTTTGTATCATGCTTCGGACGATTTGTGAGAGGAACAACGGGGCCACCCCTAGTGTTGTCATCATTAGCGGGACCACCCCCAGTGTTGTTGTCTTCAGTAGGGCCACCCCCAGTGTTTTGGTCAACGGGAGGGTTCTTAGTATTGAGACGTTCATCCGTTTCTGAATCGCTACCTGCTTGGTCAGCAAGGTTGCGATGACTGAATTTACCTATCTGATTCGACAAAGCCCGAATCTGTTGGTCATGTTCTTCCCTCATCCGTAGCATAGTCATTTCCATTTTAATCTTGAATGCTTGCTTCTGCTTGGCTAGAGCATCCTCGACCATTTTGGCTACTTCCTCGGTGTTAATCATAAACACTTCGCGGGATTGTCCCGGACTGGATACCGTATTATCAGAAGCGATTGCCGAGTTAGCATCCGATGCTTCATCATCCGAGGATAACCCTCTTTGCATTCTCTGGTAATCCCTGCATCTAGTGGTCCCTGCATGTAGCCGAGTCAGACGATGCGATACGAGGGGGTCGGAGCTAGAAGGCCGAGTCGACTTTCCCTTATCAGCCATATTTACCATAACTTTTGAAAATTCGTCACCTTGAACGACCGATTGTTTCTTGCGAAAACATTTTGGCTTGGACTTAGTCGCTCCGTTAGAGATCCTCTCAAATACCGAGATCCTCTGTGGAGCGGTCTTGGGGCAGCTACACGCTGATAATACTGTCCTAATTAGTTTGGTGCACGGGCAGTGAGATTCTGTTTCTCGGGTACTTCTCTTCCGAGACTTGTTCGTACCCCCAGCCCGATAGTATAACTCGTCGGTCATATGATCGGAGCAACCTATCTCGTGTTGGCACGACTTTTTAGGTATAACGTCGTCGTCTGACGAACATGTTTACTTCTGAGAGCTTGCTGCCTTATTGGCGTTCTTAAGAGTCATGTATTTGGAGCTGCGCTTTTGGGAGCGCGAACTCTTGACGGGCTCTTGGACTTCAATTCGTCGTCCGAGGTGGTCAAGTGCAAGGGTTTTCCTATTATAGGAAGGCTCTGACTTGTTGCGAGGGTGTGTGTGACCCCCAGCTCGAGTGGTTGTTCGGGGTTCAGTCACCGGACCCAGGCGTTCTTTGATCAGAACTTTGCCTCGATCCTCGTGCAAAGGACCCAGGCGATCCGTCATCCTCATCTTGAAACGGGACAAGTTTCTGTGGTCGTGAGGCTTCACCGGAAGTGCGAAATTCATCGGGACAGAAACATGGGCTGTCGGAGGCTTAAACGGGACTGCGGGAGGTGAACCGGGTGCGAACCAAACCCAACCGCGTGCGAACCAAACTGAACCGGGTGTGAACTGGCACGAACCACCACTTGGTGGCTCGGTTTTGGCCGAGCCACCAGATGGTGGTTCGCGTATTCTGGCAATTCCGGGCGCTGTTTGACTTTTTGTCGACGCCGTTTCGGACTTTGGTTTCCAGAGTTGGCGTGGTTTCTATGGCCTCTTGATCATCTCTTTTTGCTTCAGCTTCTGCGCTTCTCGCATGAGAATTCGTGCATGCGCAATCAAGGCGCAACGCTTCTGAATGCGTTACTCGAGGGTTGAGCGGGTCTGTTTGACTTGGATCCATTCATTCGTTGTTGGTTTGGAGGAGAGGTTATTCATTTGCTGCTGGGACACTCGATGCCTTCTGCGTTTCAGATCCGCTTCATAGCAGATCCTGTTAACAGACTCCAAAGCTTTGGCGAATTAGCGCAAGAGGCGTTGGCGCTGCCTTTGGCGAGCTCTTTTCGATAAAGTTGGCGCGCCTTCGGTACTCAACTCCTTGATTGAGGAGGAGTTCAGATTTGTAAGTCTGACTTCATTGGAGACCGGAAGTACGTTGCGAGGTCCAACTGCTACAGCAACGGGGACGTTGATCCTTTTGTGCCTGCGAGGGGCGGAGGATCTGGAGGAGGAGGACGACAGATACTCCTCGAACTTTAGTTGGTCGGATTCGTACTCGACCTCTTCGTCAATCGGGATCTGGATCCGTGGTTGCGACACGACAGCTTCGGCATCGAAGCTGTTGGCTCCCACTGTGGTCGCCAGTTTGTTTGGGTCAAAAATCGTTGTTTTCATTGTGATTGAATCTATTACAACTTTAATCGTTTATAATAAACTCAAATAAAAAGTTGATCTTTTTATAAGATCTCCTTATATAATGAAAATACAAAAGATATGACTCTTGTCAAACAGCACAACAAATGTTTATCACCCGCTGCTTGCGTGAGAACTTTGCATGTGTCGGGGACGTTAATATCCATGGACCGTCGCGGATCAGATCCGGTTGACAGATTGATGATCAAAGCTCTTACTTCATGAAGGAAGTAATTGCTGCAGCGATGATCTCGACCAAGCGAGATCGCGACTCTTCTCGAGATTTAAGACTAAGCTTAAATCCGAAGGAATAGGGGACGGGTTTTGGATCTCTCGAACTCCACTCTTTATGCACAGGAGATCGCCAAGATCTGCTAACCCTTACTATAAATTCTTGGCTCCACTCTCCAATTCGGCAGCGTTTCTCCCTCTTGATGTCCGCCCCGAGAAATGAGCACCCGAACTCGTATTTATAAGCTTCGGGAGCGGGTGTTTGGATAAGAACGAGGGATTCCTCCTTATCTTCAGTTGAGAACTGAATAACCATAGTATCAGATCAGTTGGGACGCTCAGGAACAAACAAATCCTGAAAGAATCCGTGAAAACCGAAAAAACAGACTTTAAGTCAAAATGGCCGATTCCGCGCTCGGCCACCTTGGTGGCTCGGCCGCCGAGCCACCAATTGGTGGCTCAGCCTTGGCCGGGCCACCAAATGGTGGCTCGGCCCGTAGCCGAGCCACTGGTCTGGCCGGGTCGCTTTGGCGTGACTCGGCTGCCAGGGCCTTTATCGGTTATTTCCAGGTTTTGACTTGTTGCGCCGTTATGCGTATTTTATCATTTCGTTGACTTGTACGCTATTTTGGTGGCTGATGAGTATACGGGTCACTTAATGGTGGCCGATGAACACACGGGACACTTGGAGCTGGCTGACAAGTGTACGGACCACTTGGAGGCGGCCGGTGAGTGTATGGGCCAGTCGGTTCGTCGATTTGGTGGCCGATGGGCGTGCGGGCCACTGGATGGTGGCCGGTGAGCACACAGGATGACATTTGGTTCACCGATTTGGTGGCTGGTGAGCGTGCGGGCCACGTCATCAATAGTTCATTGATTCGCTTGTCGGTGTTAGATAATTCTATTTGATTTAGATAACGGTGTTCATCACCTTCTCTCTGTTTCGAGCTGTGTGTGGATACCTATGGGCATTTTTAGATGCCTACACATGTAGCAAGGAAAGATGTATCCCTTGTTTATATTGATACTAATTCACAATTAGCGGACATCTTTACCAAGCCTCTTAGTCAAGAAGATTTTTGTCGCATAAAAAATAAGTTGGGAATGTGCATTCTTTGATTGGTTGTTTTAATAATGTTGCTTGATATTGGTTTTAGGATTATCACTTTTATATCTCAATATTTGCTTTATATTCATTGTCATAGCATGTTTAAACTCACATGGATACTTTGTGTAAGTGGTTGGGAGAGACCGGGGTCAATTCCAAGAGGAGTGGGTTGGTAGTAATGCCTAGGGAGAGGTCGTAAATCCAAACACTTGAGGAATGTGTCACGGGTAGGTCAACACTTGTCGGGTATCTTGTGGGTTTTTGCATGCATATTGTCTCATCCTCCCTTTTTGATGGTTCCAAAGGGGGAGAAACATCTTCTCATTTGTGCACATAGTTAGGGGAAGAGAGCCATATAGATAGGGAGAGCTACTATCTATATTATAAGAAATTATTCTATTTTATTTGCTCTTGAATAATGGTTGTTTGTGATCATCAAAAAGGGAGAGATTGTCGCCCTTGTGTTTTGATGATGATTTACAATCACCATTACTGGTGCTAATTGCTTGTTGAACTATATTGTGTAGATTATAATTTTTCAAGCATATTAGTGCCAACGTTGGAAGATTGGATGGAACAAAATGCTACAACGATGATATCCAAGGAGGTGGGGGCATTATGATGAAGTAAAATTTTCAAGAGCACAATACAAAAGTAAAGCTTCATCAAAATATGGGCATATATCAGGACTAAAGAATTGTATTCATATATGTAAGATATTTGTATTTTTATTTCTCTCTAGCTAGTGCTTAATGTAAATAAGTTATATATTAAGTTGATAACATTTGAAGCTCATTGGGTTCACCCACACACTTTCACAAAAACATTATTTTTGGACCATTTTGAAAAAATAGTAGTTTTTACAAATGGAAAATGCAAATTAGAAAATTCTTTTTATAACATGTTCATTTATATGTTTACAAACATTTCCCAAAGTTTTATATTTTTTAGAATTTATTTACAATTTTTTAAAGACCTATTAAAGTCAAATTTCAAACATGCATAGTCCTTATGCATGATCATAAGTCGACTTATAGGTGCAAATAAATAGACTTATGATCTTCTCTAGAATCAGCAGATAGTTTCTGCTGAGTCGACTTATAAATATGGCAAGTCGACTTATATGTTATAAGTCAACTTATATACTGTAGCAAGTCGACTTATAATACTGTAACAACTATTTTCTGACTATGCTAAAATTATGAGATTTTGTCATTTTTTTGGATTTGTGCTTGGGTTTGGGGCTTCTATAAATACCAACCACCCTCATAACTTCTGTAATCAATTCAGCAAGTAAACAAATCCCAAGTTTGATATTCTAAGTGTTCTTGAGCTCAAACTTTCAATTTTCTATTTCTCTTTTGTGTTCAAGTGCTTGTTTTTCTCACATCCTCACTCCACAACCCTTGAGCTTTAAATTGTTCTTCACTTAATCCTTGTCATAGGATTGTTGTGAGAGTTTTCTTTTTTCTTTTGTCATTGTGTGGTGAGATTAATCTCGAGGAGATCAAGTGTGTGGATTGTAAGATCTCAAGAGGAGATTATTGTGAAGAAGTTCCGGCTTCCAAACCGGGTGTGATAATGTAATTCTCCTCGAGAGTGAGGAGCGGGAACATAGGTCGGTGGACCGAACCTCGTGAACATATCATGTGTCGCCATCGGCTAATTATTCTCTTAACTCATCTCTCTTTTATTGCCTTTGCATTTATTTTAGTTGGTGTGCTGCTTTGCAATATTTTAATTACACATTTATTGTCTCATTCCCTATTCACTAGGGCTGAGCACGGTTCGGTTCGGTTTGGTTTTTAACAAAATTTGAACAACCGAACCGAACCGCCCATTATTCAAAACCGACCCGAACCATTGCAAGTCGGTTCGGTGCGGTTTGGTGCGGTTTGTTCGGTTCTAACTTCATCAAACTTTGAGTGTTTTGCCTGAACTATAAGGAGCATTTTATAAGGAGCATTTGCGCGTGTAGGAAATGAACTAGCGTCTTACCTGAACTATAGAGACTCTGAGTGGTTTGCCTCTAATGCCGACTGCTACAGAAGCTAACGCTATTACAGCAGGACCAGTAATGAACCTTATCAGCGTTCCAATTGTTGCATGTTTCTTTCCACAGGCTATTATCCTTGGTTGCAAAGCCATGAACAATCCTAAGAAGACAATTTTATTTCACATCCTCATTTCAAATGTGATCCACAAAATCTTTAATCTTTGGTACAAATATCACCTAAACTAAACATAGCCATTCGCAATTCAGCATTTGATAACATTGTCACTGAATTCTCCAGTATAGCAGGCTTCTGTATTCCCCATCTTTAAGTATGGTTTGTGCGAAACTTTACATAAAGGCATTTATGTGGAGATTGAAGTAGAATAACTTATGTTTATGAGCTAATTTCTCAGAAACCAAACATATAAAATAATGCAACTTTGCATCATTAATTTATATTATCCTACTAAAAAAATGACTCACCTGTTGCAACCTAGAGTGATAACTGTCCTCACGATCCCATCCAGCTTCAACCTCCTCGTAACATTCACCGACACCAGCACCGGAGTCCCGTCACCCCCCAACTCCGCCTCCTTTGCCCTCCTGGGCGGTAACCTGATCCCCATGGCCGAAGCCCTCGACTTCGAAACATCAGTAGAGAGCCTCGCAAGCCCTAGCCTCTCCAGCGTGGTACAGTAGGCTGGGAAGTGGGTATTCGGTCGGTTCGGGTAGTTCGGGTTGAAAATTTTTCAACCCGACCCGAACCGCCCTACTCATAAAACCGAGTTTTTCGGGTCAGTTCGGGTCGGCTCGGTCGGTTTTTTCGGTTTGGACCGAACCATGCTCAGCCCTACTATTCACCCCACCCTCCTAGGGTATTTCAATATCCTCTAGTGGAATCAAAAGAAGTGTTGGTACAAAACAAGCAAAATAAAGAAATAAACATAATAGATATGATATAAAAAGAGATATCTCCTAAATAAAAATCATGTCTCAACTGAAATACATCTGATATATGGAATAAAAATATCTCAACGTGAATCAACTAGAAATCATACTAAGGTACACTGCCTTTACAATATGAAAATAAAACTCTAATGTCTGAAAGAAACTATAAAACTACAGTGGAGTCTCTAATAATAAAATCATGCGACGGTGACTATACCAGAACTCCGTCATCCTGCAGCTCTCCGAAGCTCTGAACCGCCTGAAAGAAATTAAAATCAACAAAAAGAATAACAACAAAAACGTCAGAGCACTAAAGCAAGATTACCTCCATCCACCTCTAGGGGAAGGGCTGCTAGATGAAGTGGATGCTCTATCTATTAAGCATAATCTACCTAGATTATTTTCCCCGTATCTAGTGGAATTAATATTTAGACACCTACAATGCGAGACGTAGTATGTCAAGCAAAATAATTCAAATAAGGAAACCATCATGTATATACTATTGTCTCAAATTGTAGATATCTAGACATTAATACCGAACTAAGAATAGACAACCTAAATGAAATAAATAATTAGTAACCCACAACACGAGACTGGTACGTCGAGCGAAATAATCCAAACAAAGAAACCCTCATATATATACCATATGTCTCAAATTATGAATCGCTAATCATTGATCCTAACCTAAGAATAAAATAAAGTAATACATAAAGTAAAGACATTCATAATATCGTATTTATAATATCTTCCACTATCACCGGGAAGATAAGATAAATATCAGCATGAAATCCCACGTACTTTCAAAGACAAAGTACCTCAGTCATATATCTCCGTAGTGAGATATATACATAACTGGCATCCGCTAAAGACTCAGGCTATCAACAATCGTCTCAATGCAAATCCTTACAAGATTCTGATTTCATTACATTATCATGTGCAACGGACTACCCTGTAGGTATCCTAAATAGTATACATGGCTCATTAGTCTCATAGTGATCTCAGTGCATAACATGAGTGTGGGACGACCTACCATGTAGCTATCCTAAAAGACAGCTCACAATGCTCATCGCACCCTTATGCGGACGGACTGCTAGACAAAGCATCCAAACCCGACTAAGTGGCCTGTACAAATAGAATATCGATGCACTACCATACGTAGTACTGAACTGAGCTTATTAACGATATCCATCTTGTATATAAACTATGTATATCTGGTATATCGACACACTATCCCATATAGTACTGAGCTGTGCTCATCAACAATATCCAACATGTGTATAAACAATCTCTAACTTAAATATAAATATAATTAAACCAAAACTCGTCATAATCCCCTTCGGGATACCCATGTGTGTGCAATAACAATGTACTTGTGTATTTGTGAATTCACGTGTACAAAACTACGGCTCGAATCCCACGAACGCATCTCAAAACGGTGCAAAATCAAAACTCAGAAAAATCTAGAAAAATAGCCCGTAAGTCGACTTATGCCTAGCATAAGTCGACTTATGGCAAGTCGACTTATAAGTCAACTTAGTCGACTCCCAAGTTGATGTTTCGATGTTTTTCATGCTATTTCTCAAACAAAACTCGTTCTAATTAACATGGAACATAGGAAACAGGTTATAAACTTCTATAATTAATTAACAGAGATCAGTTTACATAATCTAACACTTGTATTAAAATTAATTAGGGTTAGATACAAGATTAACCAAAAATTTCTCAATTAACTCATATATTACCGACATGATTATCATAGCATGATCAATTATAAACATGAACAGAGGTATAAAAATCATTTAAGCATACATATATTACTCGGGTATCATCAACCTAGGGTTTAAGCATAATTAACCTACATGTATATCTTAATTAAACAAAAAATTAGGGTTAAAGCATGAGTTAATCATAATTAACAAGTTAAAAACGAGAATTAGAAGCTACCCTAATGATCATGATCATAAAACTATTATAAACAACAAGCAACAATTGTAGATCTAGCATGGGTTTAAGATTAAACATCAAAAATCTAATCTTTATCATGTAGGATCATGATTAAACATGTAAACATCTTGAAAGCATTGTTAAACTAAGGGGATGGGTTTGGACAAAGATAATCTCGCCTCAGGTCGTTGTTGAACTTCCCCAACACGCGTGCAATATCTCTTCTTCGATAAAAGCCCACGATCTCTCTCCATCTGCTCAAATTCGCATCTCAAATGCCTCAAGGATCACCAAAAATAGGATCTAGGGTTTAAGGGGAGAGGGTGGCTGTATTCTCACATGAAAAGTGCAGAAATTAGGATTTAGAAGAGTATATATAAGCCTAGGATCGAAACCAAACGAATCCGACCCGAAACCCAATAGAAACCTAAAAATCAACCTATAAGTCGACTTACGATTATGATTAGTCGACTTATGGTAAGTTAACTCATAAGTTGAATTAGGGTAAGCCGACTCATAAGTCGACTTAACAGAGGCTTATCACATATTTTTTTGGTTTCGTTCATTTTCGTGCATGTTTCTCTCCTCCACTCACATATATACATTGAATTGATCTCAAACCAATTCCTAGTATACTTAAATATTAAAATATATTATTTATCACCATATAACATATTTATTTATTATTTATCACATAATATTCAAATTCATGGGGTTTTACAGTGAATTTGTGGGAAGGGATCAGATGCTCATGTCTGACTTTGAACTTCCCTTTGGAGCTAATTGATGAGGAGCTTCAACTCATCATGGCTCTGTTAGAGAGAAGGCTCGAGGTAGTACATGGTTTTGTGGAGAAACTATGACTACCCCTACTCCAGCGATACCTATAAATCAGGATTGAAGGGTAAAGACACCTGCATCCAATAAAGCTTGGATATTATCCTTCAAGATGTAGCATTTAGAGGTAGGATAATGAACCATCCTGTGGTACACATAATAGTTGGGATCAATCGTTCTCGACATCTCCTCAGGTCGCATCGATTCTGGGAGCTTGATCTTTTTTGCATTGATAAAGGATTTGAGTATCGGGATGACTTGCTCACCTTGAAAGTCGTACTTCTGCTGAAAACGACTATCCAAAGATTTGCCCTTCTGCTTTGATGAAGATTTAAGGGAGGAAGTGGTTTTTACTGTCAAAGCATCTTTCCCTTTTACATAAGTCAGTGGGGTGAGGTTGTCTTGGTCATCACCTCTTTGAAATTCACATGGCTCTTCAGCATCTATACGCTTGAGCATGCTCTCGACTTGTTCTTCTTGGCAGATTAAGTCTTTCCATGAGTGAGCCTTAACAACGCCCATATTGGACAGAATGTTAATAGAGAAATTGTTTCGACACATCTCAATGAGAGTGGCCTCAGAAACCTGATCACGAGAATGCAGTGATCGGTTCCTGAATCTCCTGACAAAGTTACTTACGGACTCTGTCTTCTTCTGCTTTTCAGCTAGCAGGGTGGTTATAGATACTTCTGTGTCATCGTCAAAGAACCTGGCCATGAATATCCTTTCCATGTCCTTCCAGCAAGTGATGGATACGAGCTCTAATTTGCGGAACCATTCAAAAGCGACCCCCTAGAGGGTACTAATGAAAAGTCGAGTCATAATGGGATCATTTCCCACTATGTGTCTGGTTTGCACCTAGAAGTAGTAGATGTGCTGAGTAGGAGAACACTTGTCATCGAACTGTACGATATTGAGTGGCTTAAACTTTGGAGGATAGGGAATAACGTCCCATTTGGTAGGGTATGGCCTGATGACCCTCAGTTCTCTGAAGTTTCTCTAAAGCTTCAAAGCCTCAAACTGCTTCTGGAAATCATCCAACTTCTGATCTCGGTCATTCTTATGCGGATTGGACTTAGCTTTGGATGATTCAGAGTGAATATCAAAAATCTTTTCCTCCTCATCTTTGTCATTATCGCCATCTTTATTTCGATGGCTATATTTCTGGGCACTGGGTGAAGGTCGTCGGTGCCTTGATCCTGAGGAATCAGCGGTAGCTTTCTTCTTCTTCTTCTTCTCCTTGAGGAGTTTGTGCACTATGTCCTCCAACCGTCTGATGGTTTCTTGTTGTTGGAGGAGAGCAGCTTGTTGTTCTTCCAGCCTTCTTGCTATTTCTTCTTCTTTCCCAATCATGTGAGTGCTCACTTTCTCACTTTGATCTATGCTAGATGGCTGAGAATTTACAATGACAGAGTTTTTAACCTCTTCATTGGTTTCATTTTCTAAATCTTGGTAATCAAGAGGAATTACCGAACCAGTATGGGCATGGGTGTGATAATAGACACCGTCTCGCTCAGTGACTAAATATTTTATCCCTAGAGAAAATTTAGGGTTAGAAGAATAGGAAGGACCAGCTGGCCCTTTACCTTTCCCTCTACTAATCATGTTGACAGTAACCTTCACATGTTCCTTCTGATTTTTGTGGTGAAAGCGTCTTCTTCTGGATGGCGAAATTGTTAAAGGTTCAGACAATCGCTCAAAGACTGAGGACCTTGGTATTGGGCCGCTACACTGGCATTTGACTAGCACTAAGGAGATAAGTTTCTCACAACTGCAATTGGATTTCATCTGGATTATACTGCACTTATGAACCAAGTAATCACGGAGATCCATAACAGGACCACCCCCTGTTAACTCAGGTAGCTTGCTTATGCATGCGTAATAATCCTTAAGTGTTAGAGATTAGCGAGCTTGGTTGGCTAGACGAACCTCATGCTGAAGACAGGGTTCATCATCTAAGTGCACTCGGACGCTTGGGTGATGCTCATGTGTGATACGAGGTTCGTCGGTTGGGAGAGCCTCATCATTCATGTGAACTTTGATATTTGGACGAACATGGTTCGGGGGACGAACCTCGTATTCCATGTAAGGTTCGTTAATCGAACGAACTTGGTTCCAAAGACGGATTTGTTGTCTAGGTCGAACCTCATCTTAGACCCTTGAATATTTCTATGTAATAGTGCTAGTCTGAGGTTGAAGGTGAGATTCGTCTTTTTGGCGAGGTTCGTCACTTTGTTGAGCCTGAGTCTTCCTATTCTGAGCGGCAGGGCAAATTTGCATTGGTTGTTTTTGACAAGCCTCGTTTTGAAAGTGAGGTTCATCAGCCGAGCATATTTGAATGCATGGGCGATGCATGTTGTTTCGACGAGCCTTGTGTTGAAGACAAGGTTCGTCATTCGAGCACCTTTGGATGTAGGAGTGAGGTTCATCATTTTGACGCACTTCAGATAATTGACCTTCGGCAGACTTGTGGGACTTAGACGTGTTGTCTTGTGGCCAATAGTGGAAACCGTCCAACGAGACCAAGGCTTGAGCCTTATGGCGAACCTGATTCTGTCGTTGACGTTGTCTTGCACGTCTCGAAAGCGGCTTAACCGCAGGTTCCGCAGTAGCCAAAGTTTGGCGAGGTTGCTCAACAGCAGCAACCAATGTTCGGCGAGGTTGCTTAACAACCCACCTCTTAGCATGGCGGCTAGTTATCAAAGCCTCGTCAGTCAGAGGCTGAGGTTCCTCTTCAAAATTAACTCAAGTGGAATGGTCAGAAGCCACATGAGCCGAAGTCTCATACGAGACTCTACGGCACTTACGTGCTTTTGTGGAACTCAGAGTAAAAGAAAGAGGAACTCCTCGTACTTAGACTGGTCAAATTCAATGACTAGAGTCTCAACCTCGGTGCCCACAGCAATATTATCTGAATGCGCCACCACCAATTCATCTGAAAGAACGTCTACTCCCACTGTGATCTCCATCTTCTGTAGGGTTGAAAAATGTACGATTAATTTCTTGTATGGAAGAACTGGGTTCGATCACTCGGTATGAATCCCTTACAATCGCTCTCTCTTAATTTTAGAGGAAGAGAAGGTTAATTCAACTTCTCTTTTGTTTAAAGTGGGTTCTTGGTGGCAAAAGGATGTCTCCCTCGATGCTCATGTTGAGTTTGCTTCCCGTTGACGATCAGAACAAGATCGCAAAAGGTTCTGACAATGGTTTAGGCTGCAAGAACTGAGGTTTGGTCTTCAAAGAGCTCTCAAAACGTGAGTGATGGCCTTGTGTATGTGTGTCCCACCTTGGCCTCATAGCTGCTCATGGCTATTTATAAGCCTTAGCGCGTAACTGAGCACTGAAATTAGGGAGTCGAGGCGTAACTGACTCCTTAGGTTTAGCCCACGTGGGCTGACTGGATCTTTAAGGCCGCTAACCGCCTAGCGCCAAGCCTCACTAGGTATACTCCTTAGGTTTAGCCCACGTGGGCTGACTGGATCTTTAAGGCCGCTAACCGCCTAGCGTCGAGCCTCACTAGGTATGACGAGCCTCGCTGTGTGAGACGAGCCTCACTGTGTGAGGCAAGCCTCGCTGCGTGGCGAGGTTCGTTAGATGAGACGAGCCTCAATGCGCAGCGATGTTCACTTCGTCTTCAATGACGAGCCTCGCTTCTGGGCAAACTTCATCTTCAATGACGAGCCTCGTTTCTGGGCGAACTTCATCTTCAATGACGAGCTTCGTTGCTGGTCGAGCTTGGTTTCTTGGTGGGTTTGGCTTCGTGGTGAGCTTGCAGGCAGATTAGATTTCTTATAGGCGAAGTTAATAGACGAGCTTCAATTCAAACGAGCTTCAAGCGTTCAGGCGAGCTTGGCTTATGCAGGTGAGGTTGGAATATGCGGGCAAACCTCGTGGGCGAAGCTATTAGGTGAAGCTCAGCCTTTAGGCGAACTTAAGTCTTCGCAGGCGTCGAGGAATATAACTCGCTGTGAAGAACAAGTCATATCTTTTAAACCGTAAGTCAGAATTGAACAAATTATATATGAAAATTACGTATTTTTCGAGACGAGGCCGACCAAACCAATTGATGTTTGGTTTGCCGCTGTCCGTTTTGTCAAATTCCCTCTGGTTTGAGAGATATCAGCGTTTTTATCAGTTTCGAATTTCTTTGCTAGGAATTAGGCAATTTTTATTGCCTACAATGATCCCGAACCATTCCATTAACAGTGCACCAAATAGATGTTTATTGTTCATCTCGTGATTTTAGGATTTGTGCACTAGTCCAACGTTAGATATTTTTGTATTATCATTCGCGTAATGCATCATGATCACTAGATGTTTTTCTCACATCGAGCCCAATTGCAATATCTCAAAATCAATATTGTTGACATTAACTAAAATTAGCAGATGATTCAAGATTAACAACCAGAACCAGAAAGTAAATGGGAAAAAGATTAACTAAAAGGACTTTCTTGAAAAAAAAAATACTATATCATTGTTTTCTATTTGCAACTTTATTTTAGAATTGTCGAAAGTGAGAAGATGAAGAATTAAGGTGGTATGTGATGTGACTTTACTTTCTTGTTGTTCTAGTTAGTGCTTGCTGAAAGTGAATATAGACGGTGGAAAATGAAAACTAAAAGATAAGAAATCTGAATTTTTTTGGGAAAGTAAAAAATGATTAAAATGTTATTGTGGCACCTCCACTTTTCCACTACTTTCCAATGAATTTCCACTCTCCAAACTTTTGAGGCTAAAGAAACTGAAATCATTTCTTAAATTTCCAATGAATTTCCACTTTTCAGCTACTTTCCAATGAATTTCCATAAAGCCCTTGGGCACTCAATAGAAAAACCCTCTATAGAAAAACTCATTTAATTTTACCCACTTGTGTGAAAATTGCGTTTAACACTGATGAAAAACTATTAAAGGTGACGGGGGTTTCTTGATAACCCCTAAACTCAATCAAGGGATGTTTTCTAACATTTTGAAAGTTACAAGAGATTATCTGCTAATTGTCGCAGTCAAGAGAAAATTTCTCAAGTTTAGCCTACTAAAAACAGATGTGTTCAGTAAAAAATTATGAACAGTATTCAATCCGCTGATATAAATTGATGATCTTCCCAACTTCAGTGGATATATTATATTCTATGGTTGCTGACAGCGCAAAGGTGGTCGGTATCTGATCGTTTCGGTTATTCGTGCTGATCATCTTAGGAAGCAGCGGGTGTTTTCAGTTACTGACCAAAGCCCAATTCAAACGGCCCACGACACTCGTAAACAGAAATCTTTCATCATGGGCCCACCTTTCTCTTTTCATGGTCCACCAGCCTACGTAACAGTGCACAACCCTTTTCCTCGTGCACCCACCATGAGCATGGGGTCCACGTGAACAAAGATTGGGGGCTACATCTTGAGAGAGCAGGGATAATTAGACTGTAAATATTGAATTATTTTTATACTACAACAAATAAAAATGTATAAATCTTTTATGCATTGCATCGATGATGAAGATATCTGAACAGCATGATGTGTGCATTACTTGACCAAATATTAGCGCGATAAAAAATGCTTATTGGTGCATGCTCATAGCAAACACACTCGAATAGATCACCTCCTGTAATATTGGCCTAGGTGTAAATACACCCCTTGGTGAAATTTATTGACACTTTTAAAATTAAAAAAAATGGAGGTATACGCTCACCAAGAGAATTACGGGGAGTTTATGCGCTTTGTAAAAATCTTTTTAACGATATTAAGAGTCAAATAACTTCACTGAGGAGGTTTATTCACTCAAATAAATGAGTAAGTCTTCACATGGATAGGTTTCGCAAATCTACCGTACGCATTAGGTGTTAAAAAATAATTTCATTAAATCTGGCATAACGAAATTTTTTTTAATATAGGTTAGACACATGATCAACGATAAGTGAAATATTTTAAACAAATTTACTTTCTCAATTACACTGAGTGAAATATTTTAAACAAGTTTATTTTTTTAATTACACTGATTAGTCCACACATCCCCCAAGAAAAAACAACCCCTCCCCCTCCCTCTATACAATTATGAAATGTCTAGATTTTATACACATTGTTAATATTAGTTATAGTTACGTTTTAACATCATAGTATTTGTTTAGGAGGAAGAAATTATATATTTTTCATACAATAATTTATGATAGTTTACATGGAATCTACCATGAGCATGAGGGTTAAAATCTTCGTGACCACATAAATGGGGCCCATCACAACATTGCAAATCTCATGTATTGCGGGGCCCACAAACTTTGCAGAACTGACGTCATCATACCTTCTACTGGTCCGGGGATTGGGATCCTCTCCTAAGGAATAGTGTTTCCTAAGATCTCCTAATGCATCTCAACCTTTGATTTTGTGTATGAGCACAAAAAACGAGGAGATCCTATGCAATGAATGGTTGAGATGTATTAGGAGCTCTTAGGAAACACTATTCCTTAGGAGAGGATCCCAATCCGTGGTCCGGGTACGTTCGGGCCTACCCTATCTTTATACTACGTCTGAGTCCCCCTTCACCCAATCCGTGGTCCGGGTATTGTGATATCAGTCACTCGAATCTTTATATCAACTATGTTCATATAAATCCCTCTGTTAGGTTTACTGTTAACAACCCTATGCCATGATTGAGTTTATTCTAACATGGTTGGCGTAAATTACCTAAATATCCGTAGGCAGTTTAATTCAAGCGCCCTCGCCCCCCCCCCCCCCCGCCGAGTTTAGGTTTTCAAGTGTTTTGTTACACTCAATATATCCACCATTATTCCGACCTCCTTATTTACAAGAAAGGGAAACAAAGGAAACCAAATGTGGTTATTTTCCTTTCATTTTTCAATACTTTCAAGTAGGAAACTCCATTAGTTTACCCTTTCTTGCTGTTTGATTTTCACTACTATCAAATGGAGTTCTAATAACCCTACAAAATTTTCATTTGTGATTACCTCAAATGGGGATTTTCAGCCTAAACATAATTTGCAAAACATAATAAATAACATAGAGACTCAACATGAAAGAACCCTCGAACCACAAGAATCGAAGGTTTATTCCGAAATCTAAGCGAATCCTATATGAGAAAACATCATAAAGAGCCGTTGATTTTTAGGGTACAATGAAGTTTTAACTTCGATGGGAAGAAAAAGGTTAAATAGTTAATGGGTTTCAATAAACATGCATGGGTTGTGGAGGGCTCTTAATGAATTTGGATTAACTAGGCGAGGGACATAAATATTCTATTAATGATAGGGGTTAAACATAACAAAATACTTCTTAACATTTATAACCCAATTAGCCAACCAGAGGGATTTATATCAACACAATTACGTAATTTGGAGAACTAATATCGAAATATAAAGATTCAAGGAACTAATTTCAAAATACTAAAGATGTAAGGGGGTATATGAAAAAATCCTTTCTTTTTAGAAAATTGTGTCTATGTCTCAAATTAACAATTCTCACCTGACCAAGTCCATTGACTTTTTGCTCATGTGTTTTGATCTTTTGACTCAATTTTCTCTTGTAAAAAAAATCCCTTATCAATCCATATTTTATTTCTATACATAAATACCCATTATCTTCTTCCTCATAC
>NC_033795.1:41697391-41699891 GCF_001876935.1 Asparagus officinalis
TCTTTCTCCTTCCTCTCTCCTCTATCTCAAATCCATCCTTGTGTATATAGGCCATGTGTCTAACATCAAATGTTACTAAATTTTCTTTAATAACTTATTTAATAAAAAAAATCACTTTCCAGTGGCACTCTTGCTGATGCCGCTTAACTACAATGTCGCCTCCGTCTTGCCACTATGCTATGCCCCTCCTCCTTCCCCCTCCGACCCCTCATCCCCCATTCGGCCTCTCACCCTTGATACGATCATCTTATTATTTCCTTTTTTCAAAATTTAATATTAACATGAATATAAGAAGGCGTCTTCTTTGTTAGCTATTAAAACTTTTAATAGTAAGCAAGATTGATGATAAAATTGAGGGAAAATATAAATTGTGGGGCACTATTACTATGACTTGGATGAGCAAAATGTCTATAATTTTAAGGGGGAGTGGTGTGTGTGGTAGCTCATTCTCATCCACTCATTAAAATAGGGGATCATATTCACATGGGTTGGAGAGTGGATGGGAATGAGACACCTTACTGTCAAGCACAAAATTTGTTCTTGGTACCAAATTCCTATTTCTACACACACGTGCACACACACACACACACACACATACATATCAGACTCCATTTAAAAGCATGAGTTTGGGAAAAGCTTTCCATAGTCAATATTACCCTTTACTATTTTAAATATTTCATTCAAATCTTAATCATAATCATAATTATATCCTATCCAAATCTCATGTGAACCACCTATAACTCAACAATTAAAAAAAAAATAATAAAATACATGAAATAACTCCACGATATTAGTTTGTTAAGTTAAATAAATCACACACAGCTAACATACTATAATACATGAAGCATTGCAGAAAAACCTAAATTTTTTTTAAAAATTGCACAAAATGCTCTCAAAAGTTCAAAATTACACAAAAAACTATCATGTTTCAAAACTTAAAACAATAAAAAATGAAATCTAAAAATTAACAGTAACCTCCAAAGAATTTAAAATTTGCAATTAACACCCTCAATATTTCAAAAATATAGAAACACCCTCAAAAGTTTAAATTACAAAAAATACCCTGAAATTCAAAATTTTTAAAACTTGCAAATAACATAGATGAATTCAAGGGATTACCAATAAGTACCTGAAAATCTAGAAATTGAAAAAAAAAATACAAGCATTCAACTTAAATTTTAAATTTTTTACAAACACTCTCAAAGTTTTAAAAATTACAAAACACACCCTCTAAAGTTCAAAATCACAAAAAGGACTAAAATCTCAAAACTTGGCAAATAAAATAGTAATTGTTTAATATTCTTTCATTAAGATACATACATTTTAATTTTAATTTAAGGTCTACTATCACTTTTCAAAATCTAAAAGTATTCTAAGTTGATGCTGATAAAAATAGTAATAAGGATAGATTAAAAACATCCAGTTAATGAATAAAATTTGAAAAATATATGATAGATTTAAAATTAACATCACAGTATAAATTAAAGTAATTTCATACAATTTTACAAATAAGTTAGAGTAGCAAAAATACATAAGTAATAGTAATTGATACAACACTAAATCACATAAAAACTAATAAAATACTATAATATAATAGCTTAACATTAATTGATTATAATTTATAAAAATTAATCTCTGATGTTAATAATATTTATAGGGTAAAAAATACAATGAGTTTTGTATCAAAAAACTATTAGAAAGTTCAAAAATAAATTTCAGAAGAATAAACATATTTCCATTTTAAATGGAAAAATGAAGGAAATAAACCTAAAATTAAAAAACATCCATGAATCACTTGAACTAACATTAACATAAGGCGTCAATTGAGTTCTTCTTGAAGAACATATTGAACAACTTTGTTCCAATCAAAGAAGCATTATCTATGAAAGATACAACAAAAATTAGTAAGTATTTATAGTTTTTATACTTTATTTTTTAAATACTAAAGGAATCATAAAGTTATTATAAACTTACATAGAACTAATCTTGCAATAGAAACTAAAGGGAAGTCATTGATCAACTACGTTGTGAGATATAACAAACTAGATAAGAGGAGGGAAATCACTATAATGGACAAAAAGTATACATGATACTCATTTATAGTAGTGTAAGAAAAAAAAATCAAAACCAACCTTTTCTTTTTCGTATACAGTGGCATGACTTTGCGTATAACTTCATTTAGGATATGACTACCAACGAAGGATTAATTCTTGAAGACAAGATTAAAGATAAGCATGCAATAATAGTATCAGATTTAAAGATTTCTAAATATGAAGGTAACATATTTCATTATTAAAATTTTTATTAAAGACCACTAAATATAAATGTCACCTTATATTTGTCTAAAATTTAGAAGATGGATGAGGATATTAATAATGAGTGTCCAAATGATAAATATTGTAGAATCACCAATGACGTTATGTCAAGATTAAGTAATATAGCTTCTTCATGAAATAAATATATAAAAAATAAATATTAATATTGTAATCTAAGATATATT
>NC_033795.1:41704891-41711701 GCF_001876935.1 Asparagus officinalis
GTCGGATATGTAGGTACAAAATTATACTTTTCAATTCTCTTTATACTTCAGAGTTTTAATAAAATATAAATAGAAGGACCATTAGTGTTGATAGTAATTTTATCGGACATTCATTTAAACTAGATTTAAGAAAAAGACATCACTAATTAGTACTTAAAATAATCTCAATTTTTTATCAATGAGAAAATGCTATGCATGCATGACATGTGAAAATACGGTAAAAAATCATAAAACCCCTAATGAATTTGATGTTTTCACTTAACCCCCAGTGAGTTTAAAAATTCTACTTAACCCCCAATAAGTTTTTCAAAAAAAACCCCAAATGTAAAACTATTAGTTTTAACACGTCAAAGGCAAATCACGAGCTCTCAAAAGCTCAATGAATATTACAAATGAATTTGGATCCTCTTCATTGCAAAACAGCAGTGGAGAAACCATTACTTTTTAATCCCAACCAGTAATTATCTAGCGAGTGATAATGATACATTCTAAATTTAACACTCATTATAGACAATCTCTAAAATTCTAATCCCACCTAAATGTATTTTCTATCAGAACCCCGCACGGTACAGGGTTCATTTGCGTCAAATAGGGGGCAAAGAATTACTAAACTGCCTCCTCCCAATCATAATATGTGGCTCAAAAAGCACTGCACAGTTTGAAATAATTTCAACTCATCCCACCTCCCTATTTCCGTATCTCTCTTTCGTGTAGGCGCCTGAACATACATGTTGATATAGTAGAGTTGCATACATAGGAGAAGTTCATTAGGGGTTTAATTTTGGATCCCCGTAGCATGTATTCCTTATGTAAATTAAATTTCACAAAGAACAATTTTTCAAAACAACCCCATTTTATTTTTTAATTTTTAAAATCAACCATTTTTTTTATTTACCAAAACCGACCCGTTTTTTGCCACGTCAGCCTAATCACTTTCCTAAACAATCGGGGTTGCCAACCCCGACTATTTAGGAGGGTGTTAATCCCCAATTAGAAACCTTAAACCTTAAAAAATTATGTCCTAAATAGTCGGGGTTGGCAACCCCGACTGTTTAGGAAAGTGATTAGTCTGACGTGGCAAAAAACGGATCGGTTTTGGTAAATAAAAAAAAAGGTCGATTTTAAAAATTAAAAAAAAGAAATAAGGTTGTTTTGAAAAATTGTTCTTTCACAAATAACATAAACCACCAACTTCAAAATTTGTGTTGGGCCCCTTGTTGAGATCTTCTTCCTCTCACATAATTTTTATAGAGAGATACCTATAAGAAATCCCCCCCCCCCACCCCCCTCTTTATTGTGATATGATGTGGATGTGAAAGGCTTCCTTTAAAAAATAAAGAGAAAAAAGGCAAAAAGAGAGAAATGAAGGGTGCTAGTTTCTCGTGATGGAGCTTTGTTTGACTCTTCCATACGTTTCTACTTCCGACCCAGTCCCATGTCTCAATCTCTTTGGCAATATGTGAAAGGGCTTGAATCCATCATTTTCAAGTTGCAAGTTAGTGATGTAAGATTTGAGGGTAGGATAATGTTATTTATACATTTAGGACATTTTGTTTATGTTTTTTTAAGAGAGAGAGAGAGAGAGAGAGAGAGAGGAGAGGCGCGTTGCGGGCAAAAGAGAACGTAGCTAGGAAAGTATGTTGTGCTCTAAAATTGGAGAAGTTCACCGTGGTGGAAGTTTACTGTTTTTTTTTGAAGAAAAAACATGGCCAGAAGCACTGTTCATGTATATATATGCAAAATATAAGGAGTGTAAGAATTTACATAAACAAAACTATGGAAGGTGAAGGTAGGAGGGACCAATGGAATATGTGAACTATCGGGAGAGGACCCTGTCGTCATCGATAAGGAAACATCTTTATTGTTCCGACCCACTTACCAAAAGGAAGAACAAATAAAACAGCAAAATGGATAGTCTCAGAGGAATGAAACAGACAACAACAGAAAGGTTCACTATGGAACAAAAAGAACCCTGGAAGTGGGTTTCGGCCTGCAAGCTGCAAGAAGAACCTGCTGAGAAACTGAGAGGTCAGGGGGGCCTGTTGCTATCTTCACTTGATTCCAGAATGTCTGGGATGCCCGAGGAGTGGAGGATATGCTTCCCTGTTGCTATCTTCACTTGATTCCAGAATGTCTGGGATGCCCGAGGAGTGGAGGATATGCTTCAGTTTGATGGACTTCTTGGAGGAGAATGTCTGGGATGCCCGAGGAGTGGAGGATATGCTTCAGTTTGATGGACTTCTTGGAGGCTGATGCACATGTCCAGAAAATAAGAAAATTAACCGATTTGTTGATGATTTGCTGGGGAGTGCTGAACAAGTTGGAGAAGATGCGGTCATTCCTAGCTTTCCAAATGACCCAACAGATGGTTGGAAAACATATTCTCCAAAGATGACGAGCTGAAGATCGGATGGATGAGTCATAGCAGATAGCTAAACACTGCCTGATGCCTGCTGGGAGAGGGCCTATATTTTACCTAGAGAGGAATGGAGCCCAAATCTGATTGGTGAATGCACATTCAAGGAATAAGTGATCATGGGATTCCTGGGAACTGCAGAAGGTGCAAGAGGAGTCCCCTAACCATCCTTGATTAGCTAATCTGTCATTGGTCTTTAGTCTGAATAAACTCAAGAGCCAGAAGAAAATTTAAACTTTACTTGGAAGCAAATTGTTCCAAATGATAGCATTGAATTGGTGGCGCAATCCTCCGTCTGAAAGAATTGAGTATAGAGACTTGACAGAAAATATGTTAGAGGAGGATATAGACCAAGATGGATTGTCCGCTGCAGTGGAGGGCTGCAAATTGTAAGCTGCCAGAAATTGCAAGAGATTAAGTACTTGACTTCTATCACATTCGTTAATAGGGCACCTGATGATGGGTTTCCAAGTCTAAATATCCCCCTGATATCTACCTTGGGAACAAGTGGGGACATGTTTGGAGAAGGCAAGAAGGTAAGCCTTCGGAAAGAGGCTGGCAAGGGAGTTAGGCTCCGTCCATTTGTCTTCCCAGAAGAGGATCTTCGAACCATTTCCAAGAGTCCAATTAACGAATCCAGAGAAGAATTGACAGCAAGAAAGGACATCTCTCCATAATTTGGAATAATAAACAGGAGTTGCATTGTGGAGATTGGATGGATATAAGGATTGGAGAACCCTTCCAATATGATTGTTGTTGTCGAAGAATTTCCAAATCCATTTGGAGATGAGGGAAATATTGAAGAGATGAAGGTTGAGGACTCTCAGTCCTCCACAAACTTTAGGAGAGCAAACAGTCCCCCATCTGACTGGATGATTGCCAGCAATATGATCAGCAGATCCTCCCCAAAGGAAGTTACGTCTAATTTTGTCAATATTTTTGATGAGCCATGAGGATATGATCAGCAGATCCTCCCCAAAGGAAGTTACGTCTAATTTTGTCAATATTTTTGATGAGCCATGAGGGGAGCTTGAAGAAGGATATGTAGTAGAAAGTTACGTCTAATTTTGTCAATATTTTTGATGAGCCATGAGGGGAGCTTGAAGAAGGATATGTAGTAGAGCGGAACGGAGGAGAGGACTGATTTAAGAAGCACCAATCTACCACCAATCGACAGATGTTTGCTTTTCTATTGAGAGAGTTTACGGTTGAGAGAGTCTAGAAGAGGTTGCCAATCGGCTCTAGATAAAGAGCCTCTTCTCAAAGGGAGACCGAGATATTTAAAAGGAGGAGATGCAAATGAGCAGTTGAGGATGTTGGCCAATAGTGGCCCCTTAGGAGAAGATTTGCCACTATAGTAGAGGTTGGATTTAGAGAAGTTGAGGGCAAGACCAAAGACTTCTTGAACTAGGTAAAGGATAGACTTGAGGTTGGAGATGTCAGAGGAGGTAGCTTTACAGAAAATAAGAGTGTCATCTGTGAATTGTAATGATTTGATATCATTGAGCATACCCTTGAGGTGTAGCTCTGAAAGGTCTCCATGGTTGCAACTATTGTGAAGCATTCTACAAAGGACATCGGCAACGAGGAGGAAAAGCATGGGAGACAGAGGATCTCCTTGCTTGAGACCTCTATGACAGGTGAAAGGGTTTGTGGGAGTGCCATTAACTAGCACTGATGATGAGGAAGAGAACAGAATGGATTTTATCCATGATAACCATTTGCTGCCAAAACCCCTAGCCTTGAGGAGGGAGATAAGGAAATCTCAGTTGACACAGTCAAAAGCTTTGTAGAAATCAATTTTGATGATACATGCTTCTATTTTCCTGGAGAAGCACTGGTGAATCATCTCATGACCCAGAACAATGGAATCAATGGTGGATTTATCCCTCTGGAAGGCCGATTGGGTGGGGTGAACCAGGGAAGATAGGAAAGGGCTTAACCTATTGGCTAGGACCTTAGTGAAAATTTTGAACAAGCCATTGAGGGGACTCATGAGTCTGAAAGCTGAGGGGTGATCAGGGGAGAGTGTTTTGGGGACGAGGAATATATAAGAGAGGTCGATAAGGTGGAGGTTGGAGGGGTCAATGAAGATATGAGAGAAAAAGGATAAGATGTCTGGCTGGAGGACATCCCAAAAGGTCTGGTAAAAAAAGATGGGGAAGCCATCTGGCCCAGGAGCTTTGTCTGGATGAAGTCCAAAAACTGCTGTCTTGATCTCTTGAACTGAGAAGGGGTTGTCCAGAGAGGAGAGGTCAGAGCAAGGATGAGGGTATAGGTGGTGCCAGTCTAACTGAAATGAGGAAGAGGATAGAGATTTGAAATGATTGGAAAAGTGATGGAAGAAAGCCAATTGTTTATCATGCTCTGGGAAGAGAACAGAGTGAAGTTTACTGTTATAAATCTAACAAGCCTTTTTCTCAAAAAATATATCTAATTAATCACCCGTCTCATGTATGTTTTATGATGGATGCAGAGTTGCCGTGCATTCTTCTTGAATTCAGCCTTAAAGCGTTATTCAGAGTATTTCGGTGCCAAAATCTCAAATCCGTACTGCCTTAGAAACAACTTTTATGTTGCAACTGTTAGCCACACAGAGAAATAATGAAGAACGAAAAATAGAGAGAATAACCACAAAACAAAGAGATATAATGAGATGGAGCCGCCAATATGATTACCGACGAATTCCGAGTATAAGCCGCATATGGTTCCCACACTAATTAACAATAATTATAACTAATTAATCTCTCAAATCCTACTCTCAACTTTTTTTTGCCGTCTCAATTTTTCTTTCTTCTGTATGCAAGTTCAATAGGTGGATGAAGACACATAACTATAGCATGATGTTTCTATATCTACGGGACGCAAAACCTAAAAATAACCTCATTAAAAAAAATTCAATTACAATTACATGCCATAACAGTTACAGCCAATTCGCTTGCATGTAATTACAATTGCAGGCTACAGAATGTTCCATGAATCGCATCTTCAGATCCGTGCATTTTCTCAATGTGTCCGAAGTTTTTTTTTTTTTGGTACAGAAATGCATGTGTCCGAAGTTACAAAAGGATTGGGCCATGAGCCCAATTTTTAGATCCGGATTTTCTGCAATATTAGTTGTAGAGAAAGTCTACAATTAGTTAGGTGCATTAATACTAATGGTGTATCCCAATTGGTCCGCTGAGTGAAAAATTTAATTGGTGAATTATAAAGATTCTCTGCAATTAAGGACAAAAAACTGTCTAGGCTCGTAGGACTAAAGGCCAGTTCGGATTGCTTTTTTCATGGTGATTTTGCTTAAAATTTTTAAGAAGTAAATAATATATAGTTTTTGGTGAAAACTTTTTGGTATGTTTACTGAAATTGCTTCTGCTTTTAAAGAGATACTTCTAGAATGAACATGAAGATGTTTTTAAAAGCACTTTTAAACACATCCTTTGCTTTTTTTAGTTTATATACCATATATATTTCTTATGTTTTAATGATAATAATTAAGCACAGTTCAACAAGATACATTAACTAACTTTTAAGCAGTTTTTAATATTTTATTAACCAATTGTTATTTTCAGTAGCTCATATAAGTTGCTTCTATAGACTACTTTTATAAACAACTTATTATAAGCTCTAACCATATCAGACTAGCCTAACTGGACTAGCAAAAAAATAAAAAATAAAAAATAAATAAAAAATAAATAAATCATTAGAAAAACTAATAAACAAACAAATAAATAAAAAATCATTAGGAAAAAATGAAAAGAAAAACTATTGCTCAGTTCACAAAGGAAGTTTCATTCAAACATATAGTTTATAAGCATATTGAAATTTAATTAATTTTTCTTTTAAAGAACTTAATTATTTCTCAATTTTCAAAAAATATGAGAGGAAACCTCTTCAAATTGTAACATATATATTTTGAATGAGTAGTGATAACTAAGAGTTATACTGCTCTTGTAACACACAAAAAAGTGGGACATATTCTTATAAATTGCAAAGAGAAATTATGAGTTCTGATTGACCTCATTTCTTTGTGTCTAATAGTACAAGAATAGTACAACTCTTTACTACACATATCATTTTTCTTTGAACATTAGGAAAAATCACTTTTTAGTCTAAGAAAAATCAAATCAATAATATTTCTATTTTTTTCTTAGACTTTCTCAAAAGAGTGGTGGTAAAACACAGCCTTAGCCTATAGCCTCCATCATCTGCAGGTTAGGCAACTCACACAAAAAATTTACAAACTTGGATTTTAAAATCACTCACTTTCAAAATCATTATTAAACCCAA
This sequence comes from Asparagus officinalis, assembly GCF_001876935.1. Lineage (NCBI taxonomy): Eukaryota > Viridiplantae > Streptophyta > Magnoliopsida > Asparagales > Asparagaceae > Asparagus > Asparagus officinalis. Next base: position 41,711,595 of record NC_033795.1, read on the forward strand.
AATATATGTACTGAATTATTTTCAAACCAAATTTCCTTTGCGTTCTCTGTCTGGTGACCGACAGCTAAATTTGGGTTTACGATGCTACAAACGTTATGCCTATGCTA
>NC_033795.1:41711871-41717147 GCF_001876935.1 Asparagus officinalis
ATTGTATAAATTCTGATTATTAATGAGACATCAAGTATATCAAAGTATCAAACGAATTCTTGGTGCAGTGTAATGGAATTAGAGTCTTACATGTAGAATAAGTACTATAAAACATGTAGCAAGAACTAAATTCGTATTATTAGCTTGGAAGTGTAAGAGTCTTTTTTTTGTAATGTTTGGTCTCTAGACATTTGTTTTTAGTCATATGCATATGTTTCTAAATTGAATTGAATATAAATTTTTTGAACTACTGCTTCTTCTTTTATATTTATTTATGATACTCGATTTTTTTATGGACAAGAGCATTGTTTGGGTCTTTTCTACTGCAATTGACACAGATTACAATAAAAGGGATACAATCGAAACAGCAGAAAAATTTACATTTTCCTATGGCTCTTTGCTATGTGCCGATGGAGTGTCGATATTTTCTGTTGATGGTTCTTACTAAGACGATGTGTCTTTCATTGTTAATCTCTAATTTGGTTGCTTAGAAGATAACTTAGTCTTCTCTTAGAACCAAAAGTAAAAGAACACCGCAAGTGTGTAGTATGGTGATATCTCCTTATATGTGTCGAATGAACAATCTCCTTCTCTTATAGGTAGTGAGAGAAGATAACTCAGTCTTCTCTTAGAACCAAAAGTAAAAGAACACCGCAAGTGTGTAGTATGGTTACCTCTCCTTGTGTGTGTCGAATGAACAATCTCCTCCTCTTATAGGCACACACACACACACACACACACACACACACACACACACACACACACACAGAGAGAGAGAGAGAGAGAGAGAGAGAGAGAGAGAGAGAGAGAGAGAGAGAGAGAGAGAGACTTAATAGACTTAATTATGGGTTAAGTGACCATTAAGATAGGAGATAATGGGGAAGTGGTTATTAAGACTTAATTGTGGGTCAAGTGACCATTAAGATAGGAGATAATGGGGGAGTGGTTATCCCCTTGAAAATAGCTCTCAAACAGCCGATTGGCAAAGTTTGCTGGTTCAATGAAGCTCGCTGAAGATGTTTGGTCAAGGTTCACTTGGACATGGGGGAGCCTTCTTCACAATCATGGATGATGCCACCCACATGGATAGTTATTGGTAAATTCGTTGATTAATTGATTGTGAACTTTGCTGACAAGTTTGTTTTAGCACAGATCTCAATTCACAACTTGGTCGGCTTGAGGACACTTTTCGACTCGGCTCACAGTCTGACTTGGGAGTCGACCCGCTCTTGATTTGGTCGAGTCGGGTCGAGATGAGCTGTGTGGCAAAGCTCGCATGCTCTTTCAGGTAGGCTTCACTATAGCTTGTTCTGGACTCAAGTGTGGGCCTATTTGAAGCATTTCAGCCCATGGGCGTTTACTCAAAGCCAAGCTAAATCATTATCCTAGTCAAGATATATTTTAACCATTTAAGAGACCCCAAAGTTTTCATGATCTTGTATTTAGACTTATAGCAGGGAACAAAATACTTTGGGTAATCACCAGAGGTGTACTATTGATTGTAGATTTGGTCATCTTTCTTAGGCTAAAATATTTCCATTTGACTACTTGATTGCCAGAGGTAAACTATTGAACGTGACTTCCTTTGTTGTAGATTTCCATTGAAGGCTCAATGATGTTTATATTCATCCCATTTTGTGTTTGGAATTAAGTTCACACACGTTATTATTGAGGAGAAGTTGAGAAATCAGTAAAGTTCAGCTAATTCTAGGTATCAGTGAGATTCGGCTTACTCTGGGTCGTGTGGGCGAACCTCGTGAATTATTGATGTTTGCTATCTGGCAAAGGTCATTGCGATTACGCCTTTGGATTTACACCATGATTTGCAGCTGAGATCTCTTGATTGAATATTCACGAGATCCGATATAGATTTCACCGAGTTTTAGGCTAAGATTTAGCCTCTTTGTCTGGTCTAATCAAATCTTAAAAGATGTGATCATCTTAGAAGTTTATATTTGGAGAAGGCTATAATAGCACAATTTTCCTTCTAAATTCTTCATCTCCATCTCCATCTTCATCTTCATCTTCTCTATGTCTAAGCCTCCATCGCTTAGATCGGAGATGCTCCCCAATAGAGGAGTTGAAATAAAATAGCTCTAACAGGAGCCAAGTAGAGGGCAGCCAAGGGGATGAACTCAGCATACTTCGCTGACTGACAGATTTGCTATCAGCTAAGAAAGCCAAACTTGAGTAGATTATTGAGAATCAATCAAAAGCTTACGGTGAATTGAATCACGATAAAGATGATTGGAGCTTCAAATGCTACACTTTGCGTAAGACCGTTCGATGAATAAGGTGGTGATTGAAGAACAATCCTTAGAGCTCCACAAGCGAGGACTCCAATAGTGATTAGATTTCACAAATGTGAACCTAAAATGTAATTAGATGTCATTTGGTTGTCCCAGAGCCGACGTTAAATTTTGTTTGCACGAAGTGCTTCTTCTTCTTGACATGTTCTAGTTTGGAGCAATGGGGACACTTCTTGTTTAACATATTTTTCTCCTTTCCTGGTATTGAGTCTAGGAAGAAATAAGTAGGAGCTATTTTTTAGCATGGGAAAAAGTTTAGCTCCCCAAGTTTTGTGAGATCAGAGGAACATGGGCTATATCTTGGCACAGCTCGTGTATGTTCCTTATTCATCACATTACCCATGGTTAGGAATATAGGATAGTAGCAAATAGCAATAAATACCCATTATACCTATAGTTGGATAGTCTAAATGTCGCCTTTATGAATAGAGTTTTCGAGAAATAAAAATAAACTTTTTCCCAAAACTATCCACCTGTTTGATCTACATGAACTTTACTTCAGTGGCAAACTTGAACTCTGCATTGGAGTTATTGTGTTGCTAGCGCTTCCTTATATCAGTAAGAATCGAATAGAAGTTCACCAAGTAGGTGAAATTACCCTAGAGGGGGGTGAATAGGGTATTTGCTAATCTAACCCGATATTAATGCTAAATTAAAACTTGTTATGGGGTATAACTATTTCCATATATATGACCCGATGAGTCGACATCTCGACCGACGGGAGAGATAGCCAGAGATCAGCTAGTAATCCGACTCAGCTGACCAGATGAGTCGAAATTCATCAATGTCGACTCAAAAGGCGGTACCAGTCGACCCTCTCGCAGTAGGCAACTCACCAAGAGCCTAGCAGACTCAACGAGTCGTCCCTCCTCTCAGCGAATCGTCACTCCTCTCAACGAGTCAACTCCTATAATTTTGTTAAAGCTTATCCATCCTGACAACAAGTCACATCTTGTCTACTCATAGACCATACGTCATCAAGCCACTTATCAACTCACGTCTCATTGATCGCTCCTCAAATCGAGGTCAAAGTGATCTTCCTCCTATCATTAGCCAACACGTGTAGAGCAAAGGATGACTTAACTTCCAGCTCACACTTTGTCACCGCCATTTGCATAGCCAAAATGGCCTATTTGCCCTCGACATCCCCTATAAATGTAGATGCTATTCGCTATAGCTAAAGGTTCACAATCTAAAACCCTAAGAGCACGCACTATACAAAAACAAGAACACATAGTTCTATTACTCCACTCTGGGCATACACCTGTCCACCTTAAGAACGATATCGGTCTTTGACCTTCTCCTTCCCCACTTGAGTTTCACTAACTTGACCGTCGGAGGAACCCTACAAAACCGGTCTCTGCCCTCTCATGAGTTCTTCTTGTCTATCCAGCATGGACATCAAGCCCTCATTTAAGAACCAGGCATAAAGTTCAAAAAAGGAGCGAGCCCTCCATCATCCTTTATCACCCCGCAACCATCCTCTTTTGAATTATTCTGTTTGATATTGAGCATCAACAGTTTGACGCCCACCGTGGGGCCTTCTTTTTTTAGAGAGAGAACATGTCTGGTTCTGAAGATAGAGCTGAGCAATCTCATCCTAGAGGACCTCATCAGAGTTATGCTACTCAAGCCCAGCTTGAAGTAATAGCTCATATGATTTCTCAATCCTGCCAAGAGCAAATTTCTACCTTCTCCAATAAGCTTCTCAGCCGGCTTCCATAGCCGCAAGAAGCAGTCTCTACAACTCTCCGCCACCGTGCCTCTCCAATCCCCTTAGCTACCATTAGAGCCTCTGGATACGATCGAGTCAACAGACTGGTCGCAAGCATCTTCGGGAGTAACGACCCCTTTTTAGACAACCTTATGAATGTCCCATGTGAGAAATTCAAAATGCCTCGCATAGAGACATACAAGGGCGAGGGGGACCCCTCTGAGCATGTTCAGAATTATTATGATGTGATGAGTATGCTCCAAGCCTCAGAAATAATTTTCTGTCGGTGCTTTCCTATCACTCTTTTAGGGAGTGCTAAGCTCTAGTGGAACACTCTCGAGAAGAGATCCATCAGAAATTTTTGACAGCTTAATCGAAAGTTAATCCACTATTTTCTAGCTGATGCCAAGCAGAAGCTCCCCCCTCATGTGCTGATCCAAATAAGAAAGGGGCCAGAAGAGAGCCTCCGAGCCTACTTCAAGAGTTTCCAAGCCAAGAGACTAGAAGTCGATGACCCAGGGAGTGTGGTCGCCATATCAACACTCGTCGCCAGTTTGCAGAGCAATAAATTGACTGACTCTCTTTCTAAGAAACCAGTCACCAATTATGAGCAATTGATGGCTAGAGCCCATGGATACATGGACATGGAAGATGCCCGAGCCCGAGCCACAAGTCTCACTCGTTGTTTACAACCCAAAACTTGTCAAAACGAGTTCAAAAGTCCAAACTTACCATGGTGAAGACGGACTTGTGGTGGCGGAGTGGCTGCCTGAACAAAAGCACCGCTAGCAGCCTCAGGCGACGGCATGCTTGAAGTAGACTCGACGACCTTTCTGGACTTGGAAGTGAACTTCTTGAATCCCATTGATGGTGATCGGTGGTTAAAAACTTATGGTTTTGAGAAGAAAAGATCACTGAAGATCTTGAAGAAATGAGAAGTCTCGTTCAGGAGTTAAGACAAAGATGAAAAGAGTCAAAGGACTCTTGATCTGACCTAAATCGGTCTATTTATACGACAACCAGATCAACATGAGATTCTAGGCAAGAATCTTGCCCAATTGCGATCTTCGCATTTCAAATTAAGTTGGTTCGACTTCCAAACGCGAGGCTCAACTCTGCATTTCAAATTCCAAACGCGAGGCTCAACTCTGCGTTTCAAATTCTAAAACATGAAGCTTACCTCCGTGTTTCAAATTCTAAACGTGAAGTTCACCTCTGTGTTCCAAGTTCTAAATGCGAAGTTCACATCTGCG
>NC_033795.1:41718147-41790919 GCF_001876935.1 Asparagus officinalis
TATATATATATATAGGGAGAGGTTCTAATAAAAACCTAGAGAACTAAAAACCAATCCTAACCCTCCAATCTATCTAATCCAATGGCCTACATTTCGATGGCATAATTGTAAATATAGACAAATTTAATACACATGAGCTGTAAAAAACAATGTAAAAAGAGTAAAATTGGAACAATTCACTATATTAATGGTGGCTGACAACATTGGAAACAACACGTCCTTTAATACAACACGTCCTTGGAAACAGCACGTCCTTTAATACAACACGTCCTTTAATACTCTCTGTAACTCATTTCCATCTTCTATCAAACTTTGATCTTCCATCTTCGCATGAAGAACACAGCAACAATTCATTAAAAATCATCCTAACCATCCAAGCTTTCGCTGGAGTGAATCTGGATTCACTCCATTGAATCTGGATTATATTGAAGAATAAGAAACTTATGGTAAAAAACAAGCTATAAAATTTTAAACCATGAAAAGATTTTACCTTTTACAGCAAAAAATTTCTTCGAACTTACAGCACATGCATTTATTTCTTCAACAATTCATTAAAAATCATCCTAACCATCCAAGCTTTCGCTGGAGTGAATCTAGATTCACTCCAGTGAATCTGGATTCACTCCATTGAATCTGGATTCACTCCATTGAATCTGGATTCACTCCATTGAATCTGGATTCACTCCATTGAATCTGGATTATATCGAAGCTCGATTCATAGGAGTGAATCCAGATTCACTGAATTGAATCCAGATTCAGTGGACTGAAACTCGTTATCAAACATAGCAAATCTGCAAAAATAAAAAACAAAAAGAATAAGAAACTTATGGTAAAAAACAAGCTATAAAATTTTAAACCATGATAAGATTTCACATTTACAGCAAAAAGTTACGATTTTTATGGTAAAAAACAAACACCTCACATAACTGAATCTGGATTCACTGCAGTGAATCTAGATTCACTCATGCGTTTATTTCTTCGAAATTACAGCACATGCATTTATTTCTTCAACAATTCGTTAAAAACCATCCTAACCATCCAAGCTTTCGCTGGAGTGAATCTGGATTCACTCCAGTGAATCTGAATTCACTCCAGTGAATCTGAATTCACTCCAGTGAATCTAGATTCACTCCATTGAATCTGGATTCACTCCATTGAATCTGGATTATATTGAAGAATAAGAAACTTATATATGGTAAAAAACAAGCTATAAAATTTTAAACAAAAAGAATAAGAAACTTATGGTAAAAAACAAGCTATAAAATTTTAAACCATGAAAATATTTCAGCTTTTACAACAAAAAATTACGATTTTTATAGTAAAAAACAAACACCTCACATACTGAATCTGGATTCACTGCTGTGAATCGAGATTCACTTATGCGTGTCTTCGTTTTTCAACTGGTTTCTTCAAAAAACAAAAAACTTTTCAGACTAAAAGGTGAAATATTTCACCTTTTACAACAAAAAGCTACGATCTTTAAGGTTAAAACTAAAACTTTTAGACGAAAAATCAAACAAATTTCATAAACTTACCATTAAAGCGTCAAAATAATTTAACGATGACAAATGTTGAAGACAGTGGTTGAAGATGAAGGTTGAAGACGAATGTTGAAGAAGACCGTGGATAGGGAGATGTTGAAGACAGAGAGAGAGTTGCTGTGATTTTGGAGAGAGAGAGAGTTGCATGGGGAAATGGAGAACTCAACAGAGAATCATTAATTAGCTCTCTTTAGTGGGCTGTTTATTTTACCTGATTACCCTTATGCAGCTTTAATCTCAGCCATTGGATGAATCTAGATCCAATGGAGAGGATTTGTTTTTAGTTTTTAGGATAGTGATGTTTTTATTTTTTTTTATATATCTATATATATATATATAGATGTTCTAATAAAAACCTCCTTAACCTAAAAACTAAAAATCCCCTTCATCCAATGGCTAGGATTCAGTCAAACAGTCAACAGACACATGCATTAATTACCTCATTAAACACATGCATTAATTACATCAACGCAGTGAACCCAGATTCACTACAGTGAACCCAGATTCATTACCTCAATCCTCGATCCATGGAACTGATCTCGCCTCCTTAAAACCAGCGGCCCTCCGATCTCCCATCCGATCACCAACCGAATTGGATGTATCTTCTCCTCGTCGATCCCAATTTGGATGCAAAGAAACCCTACGGCGAGTTTCTTAGCATTCGCCATCATCAAACCCTAGATCGACAGCTGATCCTCTTTCACCGGAGGGATTTCTGCTTCTGCCTCTCGAGAGATCGATGGGATAAGGAGTTTGCCCAGTTGCAGGCTGGATAGTTAACTTGTTTTGGGCGAGCCTAGGGTTTTCAGGGATTTTTTTCTTCTTGTATTTTTCAGTATAGTTTGTTGAAGGGGAAGGAGCCAATGGGGTCTTCGCAGCGGGAGACGCTGACGTCAGCGGGCTGCCGGTTTATGTGAAGGAGCTGATTGCTGGGGGAGCGGCTGGGGCTTTCGCTAAGACGGCGGTGGCCCCTCTGGAGAGGGTCAAAATTCTCTTGCAGGTTGGTTGTTGATTTTATTTGGGTTGTTTTTGATTGGAAAGGAGTTAGCTTTTAACCTTTTTGATGGCTGAGAGAGAAGTTCTTAAAAAAGATATATTGTTTAGATCAACATTTTTACTATGTTGGTTCATTTCTTCGGCCTTACCTGATTGACAACGACCTATCCTATATATTTTAGATATTTTGGCGGACAAAATCTAATAGCAAGGAGATTTTCTTTTCTTTTCTTTTTTCTTTGAATTCTGGCTTTATTTGTTAAGCGTACCTTTTACTATCTTTTGCTCTCGGCTATTTAGTCTTCACGCTATAAATTTTGATATTATGACAATAATAACGTTGCAAAATACAATGAGCATGTAAATGTGGCCATTGGGGTTGTAAGATGGATTACGTTGCGAAATATAATGAGCATGTAAATGTGGCCATTAGGGTTGTAAGATGGAATGCGGAAAAAGTTTTAATCTCAGTCCTTTTTTTTACATGATCAGAAGTACGATTCAGGAATAACTCAGAGTTCCTAACCTTATTTTCTTAAAAATAGTCGTTTAAGAGTTGCTTTTAGAGAACTGTTTGTGTTAAATGTCAAATATGTATAATATATAGTTACCAATTTAAGAATTTGAGGAAGCACAACATTAACATGGTGAGTGGGGAAATGCTCTCTTATCAATAGTTATGGTGGAGGCCTAAACTGTACTTCTGCTTAAATGATTGCCTCTAGGAACTATTATACAGGCGCCTCATTGGACTTTCATTCTTCAACTAGGATTTGTCATAATGGAATGCTGATATGTTTATTTGGAGTATGTTTTAAAATGCAATTACTGCCAGCATGGTGTGAACTAACCATAATCACAGAAGTGACAAATAGCATCCTTAGGGCATTAAAAAATTTAATCTAGAACAACATAACAAATTAACAACTTTTCAACACAAAAAACAAAGCACAAGAAAACCAAATATGAAATGCAAGTATGGCAACTTTTAAGTGCATCGGTGTGATCCACCATGAAAGCCAAAGCACATCACATTTTGGATTCAGGTTGGTAAAGGAAATGTAAACAGTTTTAAATGCAGCTCAAACTAACTGGAAACTGCATTCAAAGTAGGTTTGGTTTTAGATGATGCCGTGTATTATCTTGATCCATTACAATGCAATGAATAAGAGCATGTATCCTGGATTTATTATGCATGACACCACCTACATCCATCCATCTCTTGCTTGTTCACTGTAGACGTTCTGCATGTATTACCACATGCCGCTGTTGGTTTCATGATGGACATGAACATGGACATGGGGATCTTTAGCTTATGTCGATATGGCAAGTGTTCTAAATATCAGACATCAGGGTTTTTTTTCAGAGGAAAAGATTCCATGTAAGGTGGAAGATACAGTTTATGTTGGGTTTATTTAGTAAATATCTGAGTGTGGTATTGGATAATCTATGCACATATCATAGAGGTTCTAAATGAAATCTAAAAAACAATCATGCAAATAAGATTTGTTTAAGTGACAGAGAAGCTAGGAGAGATGTAACTAAGAGAAATCAAGAGAGAGATCGAGAAAGAGGAGGGACTTTGAAGACATGCGGTTGAGGGTGAACGTGTGACAAGCATCTGATGGTGTAGAGACTCTTAACTAGAAAAAATTTAAGGTGAAGCATTGATGCTTAATTGAACTCTAATTTTTCTATTTCAAGATTAGATTCAAATTTGGGTTTAGGGATCAATTTTAACCCTAAATCCAGAGGCTCAACTTTAGCCTTAAACCAAAAACTGATCTATATAACAAATTTTAACTCTGAACTTGACATGACACCACTCTGGCCAATTTTTTACGCTTAATATCGCTTGACATATCAAAAACGTACAAAAATGTTATCAACATTGCTAAGAAAATCCTGATATTTCACCTATAATTTTCCAAAAATAATAAATGATAATTAAAACCTTTCTCATTGTCGCGAGTCCTATAATTTCGGCTGACATATCGGTCATGCAGCTGATTTCTGTAAACACTAGGCATGAGTCATGACATAGGAGAAAAACAAGATCAACAATTGTATGAGGCTTACTTCCCTTTTGTTTTTATCGCTGTTTTGCTTGTTACTTTTGTGGATTTGAACTTAATTAACGATTTCTTTAAAATAGATTGGTTGGTTCTAAAGTCTCCAATCATAGAATTTCATTCATGTTTTAATTTTGCATATGCTTCTGGTTTTCTATGATGTTATAAATTAAGGAGCCATTTGTTCAAGAGGATCTTTACTTGATTTTCTTAGAGAATAGGCATCCATCTCATGTCTTATCATCACATATTTGGCTGAACAAGATTTTTAATATAAAAAAAAAGATAAGGAAAAAGGGAAATTAGTTAGTTGTCCTTTTCTTTGACAAATTTAGCACCATAAAAGGAGTCTTTGCCAAGGGAAAATTTGCATTACAAAAGAAGGAAGGTTGATAAGAGAAGCTTAGAAGTTCATTTGCTGTTTCATCTTGTGCTAGTGATATGATGCTCAATTCTTAGCTTGTACATGTTTCTAGTTCTGCTAGCGATTAAACTGAATTATCTTTTGAGAAAGGGCATTTCAGATTGTTGGTCATTGAACATGGAAAGTTTAGACACTTAAGCACACTTCTTGAGCAATCAACAACACTATTATTGACATATTGAAGCTTAGTACCATATTTTTTATAAGATAAACCTCTTAAGGTTTTTGTAACTATGATATATTTTTAGCGGATTTCCCATTGTGTACATGTTCTACATATTTGCATGACTTCACAAGATATAACTAATTCTCATATTGCTGTTTTGTAAGCTTCCTATGTCAACCCTAGTAGGTACCTATTACCCATATCCATGTAACACTGATGACAAGGAGCATTTGGAATTAGAATATCTTAAGGTCAGCTATGTATGGCTGTATTTTATTATTTTCTTATGTTACTGTTTATTATCCACCTGTGAACTGTTCCTCTTTTCTTTTGAATTGCAAAGCTTCTTTACCACATTCTGTATGCACTTCTGTGTGTGTAAGTTGAATGCATCTTTTGGTGATTGATTGTGGTTAGGTAGGCTCAAGTATAAGATTGTGGTTTTCAGTTTCCTTGTGAAAGTTACCATAAAGTATTGAGCATGTCACACGGTCATATTCGAGTTTCGCCTATTCTTAAGTGTCTTTTTTATGTTGCTAATTCAATCTTGAAGGTTTTAGTTGAGAGTTGTTTATAGTCATTTACTGTTTAGATATTAGCCCCTCAAATCTTCAATAATTTCATATTAGTCCCTCAAAAATTTGAAGGTTTTAGGGTTATTTAGATATTAGCCCCTCAAATCTTCAATAATTCCATATTAGTCCCTCAAAAATTTGAAATTGCTCATAAGCCCCTGAAAATCTAAGGGGTCTTGCACTTAGGTCCCTCAATGACCCAAATACCCCTTATTTATGCTTCCCTCCAAAACCCATTTTGTTCAAAAAAAACATTAAGTGAGTGGTATTTGGTGATTGAGGGACCAAATTGCAAGACCCCAAGACCCCTAGGATTTGAAGGACTTATAAGCAATTTCAGATTTGAGGGACTAATTTGGAATTGTTATAGATTAGAGGGACTACTATCTAAATAACCCTTACTTTTATCTTCGTGGGTGTTACTTTTCCTTTGAGATTGATCTCTTGTATTTGTGCAAGTTTTATTATTGTCATGGGCTTCTGAATGAGATACTTTGTTCTTTGGTCCAGCAGTAGCCCTTGGACTCTGGTAAATTTATTTTGTTGCTTCATTTGGAGAAAACACTAGTTTATGCTATAAAAAAAATGATATTTTCATTATTCTTTCTTATCAGATTAAAGCTTAGAAGATCATTTTCTTATTTAGTGGTCAATAATTGTTCCAGTATTCTTATGTGTATAAAAAAATTTACTTATTTTGTTTCTCTTATAACAGACAAGAACTGAAGGGTTCAAATATCTTGGAATAATCCAATCTCTGAAGAAGTTGAAGCAACATGAGGGCATCCTTGGATTCTATAAGTAAGTTGTAGAATAAGGAAGCAAGTTTACATTCTCTCGCTTGCTTGCTGTGTGTGTGTCATTAGCACCTTTTTTATGTTTTGAACTTTTAGGGGAAATGGTGCTAGCGTTCTTAGGATTGTTCCATATGCTGCATTGCACTTTATGACCTACGAGCAGTATCGGTGTTGTCTTTTAAACAACTATCCCTCGCTGGGAACAGGACCTTTCATAGATCTGTTAGCTGGTTCGGCTGCTGGTGGAACTGCAGTTTTGTGCACCTATCCATTGGATTTGGCTCGAACAAAACTTGCTTATCAGGTAATTTCATACTTTTATCCATCACATGTACATACATATGTATATATGTATGTCATGAAGAAACTGAGTTTGCAAACCTTGGTTTTAGAAAATCATACATTTTCATTTATGCTGACCTTTACTTTCTTTTGATTGTATAGTCCAACTTCTCTACTGTATATATATTTTTCTGCGATTTGTATCATTATAGTTTTTGTCTTATTATATAAAGTATTAATTAAGGTTCAATAAGGTTGCAATGGGCCCAATCTGGTCATTGGTTGGCCGACCATGTAGCGATAGCCTGAAATTACCCATGTTAAATGTTTGAGGAACTTCTGCCTGAACTATATCGTCTGTTCATGGTTTACTTGAACGTGGTTGTCACTCTTCTACTAAGTGGGTTAGTTCTAGTTAGGTCGTGTGGATAGAGGTTTGAACTTTGAACAGACTTGATCCTTTCTATTTAAAACAACTGATTGTACAGGAGGCAAAATTCGAAGTCCAGACAATTTTTTACACCCAAATCCATACAAGGAAATGCTGTCTGACCAAAACACTGCTAGGTCTGTGGTAAATAAAACACGCGAACAAGTTATATGTGAGTTGTTTTTCGTCATTTGGTTTCTCTTTAGCCTTATTGCTCATTGTTTTAAAGAGTCTCTGCCCAACCGCCTAGGTGTACATGTAGACCTAGGCAGTGCCTTGGCCGCCCACCTAATGTCTAGTGCCTAGGTGGTATCTAGGCTGTGCACCTAAGTTATGGGAGAATCTAGGGGAGTGTGTGTTGCTTACGCGGTTCGCACCCTTTATGCCTTGATCGTGATTTCCTCCGTTGCAGACTTCACGTCCTCCAAGCTCCTCAAACTCCTCCAGCCTCCAACTATGAGCACCTCTACCTCCTCTGACATTTAGAAAATCCTCCACCACCACATTGGTATTTACTAACAATTATTGTAATTAAGAAAATAAAAAATAGGATAACCGTCTAGGCTCCCGCCTAGGCGTCGGGTTCAAATGCCTAGGTGATGCGAAACAATGTGATGCAGGTATGAAGATTAACGACAACAATGCTTCGCCAAATCAGCGATCGATCTAGGCAGGAAGCTCAAGAATAAAGTGTAGCTTTCGATGGTTTTTAAGCAAAAGTTGCAATGTACTAAGTTCAAATCTTTTGTAAATGATCCAGAAAATAAATGTAATGATTCGTTCTCTCAATACAGTTCAAATTGTAATATTTAGATAAGTAAAAGTACTTAGCAACAGATTCGCTCGCTCACTTAATCAAACTGATTACAGCACAAATACGATCGATAATAATATTGATAACAACATGCAAGCAATAGCATTTCCGAAAATAATTGGGCGAAAGAAAGTTGAACCTTCGTCGGGTTGAATTGGTTCGACGGGAGGATCCTCTGGAGGTGGTTCAACGACGCCAAATATGAGGGGTGGAAGCTCTCCACCGAGGGCGGCGTAATTAGGATGGAGCGGTGTATCTGGATGGAAACGCCGATGTCATGAACTGATTCCCAAACTACTCTCTACGCTGTCAACGATCTGATGGGTCACACGCTCCACGTACTCGGGCACGCTCTCGAATGACTGATAATCAAACCACGGGGAAAGTTGTAAATCTACTATGCCGGTCTCTGGATCTAGCACGATTCCGTCATCAGCATCAGGATCAGCCATACACCAACGGCCAACAGAATCGAGCAATCACAAATGCAGACCAATACAAATGAACCCAAAAATAAACAGATCTGAACCACTTTGATTCGGGTCAGATCTGACCCAAAGTGACCAATCAAATAGATACGGGTCTGAGTAACTGGATCCGTTCTCAATATCTTTCCCCTCCTTCACTCGTTCTGAGGAAAGAAAGAGGCGCTGCAGGGGAAAGAGGAATAGGCGGGCGGCGGCGCGGGTGAAGGAACTGGATCCGTTCTCAATATCTTTCCCCTCCTTCACTCGTTCTGAGGAAAGAAAGAGGCGCTGCAGGGGAAAGAGGAATAGGCGGGCGGCGGCGCGGGATGGGTTTGAAGGGTTGATGGGTTCTGTGATTTGAGATGGGGGAGAAGATGAACAGTGCGTTTTTTTTATATTTTCTTTGTTTTTTTTTGTGCTGTAGAAGAAACGAAAATGAACTGCTAGGGTTTCACACCTCAGTTGAGCAAATCAATTTCATTTCATTTCAATAATTCTTCAATCTGATTACAAGAGAGTTAAATAAGAAAAGTACAGATTTGGAAAATCCTCTAAATCCCTCAAATCTCTCTCATAACCAAAATACAACCACTTAACTAATTAGCTGCCAAATGAAATTCGAAATTCAAAAATTTGAAATTCAAAAAAAAAAATTCAAATTTCAAACTAATTTATTACAATTGAAATCAAAACCATAGTGCTGCAACCTGGCGTCTCCTTCGCTGATAAACTCGGCGAAAATCCCGTGTATGTGTCCGGATGTCCCCATCATTCTCCCCGGGTGGGAGAGAACTCGACCCTGTCGAGTGTAAATCAGAACGGCTGTCATACTGCTCAAGAAGATCTGGATCCAGCCTCTGCAAGTCATCCCTATCGAGCCAAGTGTCATCTGACTCAGGTCGTCCTTTCCAACGTACCAAATACCTGCGGATACCACCATTGCTAGTAGAAACAATGTTATCATCAATAATAGTATCAATGTCGTGTGCTGTATATGTGGGTGATATCTGGGGAAGTGGAGGTAAAGGGGAGCTCTCAGAAATAGGCTCAGGGGTAGGCTCATCAACCAGTGCTCGGCCCCCGAGCCACCCTAGGGTGGCTCGGCTTGGGCCGAGCCACCTTAGGGTGGTTCGGTTCGGGCCGAGTTCCCCCAGGTGCGCTGGTTTTGTCGTTTTCCGTTGTTTCCGGTTGTTTTGTCCGTTGTTCGGTTGTTTTGTTGATTTGTTGACTTGATTCCGGATTTGGCAGTAAACTCAGTCGGTGTTTGAGTTCAAATCCACTTTGTTGGAAGACCCGTCGACTCCCCGAACCACTAACGTTGTTCACATGCAGTTCGTTAGCTTTGTAGCCTCTTTAGTTCGTTTCGTTGCTTGAACGTTCGTCGATTTGTCGAATCATCGCGCCGAGCTGTGTCAAGGGACCTATAAGCAGTTTTATACGCCTACAGATACCCCCTCCAAAGCTTTTCAGCCTCGTTCTTTTATAGAAGAGTCTGGAATGCTTTGGATATGATTGCCCCTACCCTTTGTCGGTGTAACGGGACCTGGAAATGACTTTTGTTCTGTATTCCTTCAATCCTTCGGGCCATTCAGTGCTTTGTAGAATGCCTGTAGGGGTTCCGGTGCTGCATTTATTGTCTGACCGTTGTTGGAATTTGAACTTTGAAGTCGATTCCTGATTTTTTCAATCTTTAACTCGTGTTGGTTGGTTCGACGTGCAACTAACGCTCGATTGTCGGTGTTGAATCCTCACTTGTGACACGTTGTCCGACGTCGTGTTATTGAGTTATCCTTAAGAATATTTTTAGAAAAATATTCTCCAGGAACTTCTCAACAACAATAGGAAATAGTTTATACTCGTATACCTTATTGGAGTATTTCCGTGCTCAAATGATCAGAACCGGTCCAAAGATGTCTCAAAAAAGGCAGTATTTGGGCTCAAAATCTTTCTGACCCTTCCCAATATGTGGGAGAGGGGTTAACTAGGTGAGGGATCGAACCATTGATTGATCTGAATTCGTTTCGATGCTTAATTTAGCTCCAATTTGAATTCTGGTTCGAATTTGGTTCAAACTGGTTCGAAATTGACCCAAACTGGTCCAATCTAACTCAATCTGGTTCAATCTGGCCTATTCTGGCTCACTCTGGTCTGGTCTAGTCCAGCCAGGTTCAATCTGGTTCAATTGGGCTCATTCTGGCTCAATTTGGCTCATTCTGGCTCAGTCTGGTCCAATTTGGCTTGGTCTGGTTCAGTCTGGTCTGGTCTGGTTCAGCCAGATCTGGTTTAAGGCTATAAAAGAGGGTTTTTTGGCTTCTTTTTTCTTCTCTTCCTCCTCTCTTCTAGGGCCGGCCCCCCCCTCTTCCTCCTTTTTGAGTTTTCTCTTCCCTCGAGCGTCTTTTCTCCTCGAAACTTTGATATTTATCCGAGATCTGGGTTTCCTTTTGATCTTTGACTGAGAGATCCTTCAAAAAATCATTTTTTAGAATTCCTCTCAGACCCCTCGAGCACGTGGTGAAAGTTTCCTAAAAGGTCTCATCTTCGTTGGATCTCGAGCCTTTCTTCAGGTAAATCTTCCACAATTTGGATCTTTTTCATGCTCAATTTAATTCATGCATTTGTGGGGTTATATGTGAGGGTTGAGGGTGTGATTTGATGCCTCGAGCTAATCTTTCAGGGGGGTAAAAATGCAATTTTGAGGGGTTTTTATGCAAAAATTAGGGCTGAAATTATTTTTTGAATCTAACCCTTTGAGTTATTTTGCAGGCCGTCATGTCTCGCGCCTCGAGAGGTCGTTCCCCTGCCATGTCGGTTGATGGCGCGCCTCCCTCTTATGCTGGTGAGCTACTTTTTGCAAATAAACCCTTTTTTCTTATAAATTTGTAAATTGACCCTTTTTTAAACCCCACGTTGTTCTCCTTGGCGAGGCAATCGGGAAGAGCCTTGATTCTCCTTGGTGAGGATCGACGCTTCAAAGATATGTTTTGCTTGGTCAAAACCATATCTCAAAATTAAAGGGGGCGATTTGACACTACATTGCGTTTTATAAGGCAGGGATATGTTGTCGACATACCCTGTTTTGTGATTGCACAATGTGGCCAAATCGTCTCACCCTTTATAAGGCAATGACTCTATCTTAGCTATTTGTAAGATGAGTTCAATTTCCTTTTATAATCGAGACTAACCAGTGTTTAACTGTCTATTTTGCAGTGGGGTACCCTTCTGGATCATTCCCGTCCCACGCAATATATGGACGGCGTGGCGAGCATTATTCGAACTCCAACGATCCTTCCCCTATTCCAGCTACCCCTCAGTTTGCTTCGGACACGTCGACTGAGGTTGCCCAAGTGGTGAGGGAAGGTGGTCATCGAGCTATTCGCCAGCTAATCACAGATGCGCCTTTTGTGAAGGACGCCAGCTCTACTCAGCCTCTTCGAAAGAGCGATTTCCTATTTGGTGATTCTGTCGATGACCCAGAAGCCGTATTCATTGGTGCTGAGCATTGGCTTCACAAGACCGGCAATGGCTTCATATACTTGCCGGAGATTCCTCGGCATCGTTCATTGACTGAGCTCAGATGTCAGGCTGTGACACGGGAGATGTCGTGGCGCTTGACAGAGGATCATATGAGTGTCCATTGCGGCTATATCACTCATTCGGCGGTTCCTGGTTCGTGCAGAAGTCGTGTTACCGGATTGCGTCCTGGTGTATTGGGGCTGGACGAACCACCACGTAACGAGTTCCTTGCTACCGCTTCCACCTTGAGGAATCGTCTCGCTGTTCTGGGACGGGAGATGCCAGCGACACGTCACAGGTTTTACGGTTGGGTCCACTCTTCGGACAAGTCTTGGTGGAGCCGCATGACGACATACGTCTTGAGCCGATGGGGCGAGGAGTTGCATGCTTGCGGTTTGTATGCAGCCGTTCGTGCCACCGTGTATGGCTTGCCTATCAGTTTGAGACATTTCTGTGCTTTGTTCGAGCTATATAATCCAGACTCGAACACTTTTCTGACCCGGCAGGGGGAGTTAGGCTTGGCTCTTCACGAGATGCACAGGATTTCTGGCTTGTCCATGGGACAGATGCTATACCAGGAGTACTTTCCTTCCAGTCATGAGTTGAGCCAATTAAAAGATCGCATGCCTGACCGTTATGAGACTCTATGGGACCTCACTTGTCATTACCATATTGCTTTGGCACAGTCGGAGCCCTTAGCAAAGAGGACCAAGGTATGTGTGAGTCTGAAACAATTTGCGAACTACTTGTTCAAGAATCTGGAGAGCACTCATGGCGAGGATATTTGTGAGCTGGCCCCATTCACTCCTTCAGAGGTGAACAGTCTACTGAAGAAGATCGGCGCTCAATCTTACACCACCGGCGGTCCTGAGGGTGGCTTTCCTGCGAAGACCAAGTTCAAGTCATTCTTGTGGCACGCTACCGCACCAATTCGACCAATGACACTTCTTGCTGGCTTTCTTGCTATCTGGTTGAAAAAGTGCGTGGTTCCATATCAGTCTGGCGACGCCTTGCCCTTGGAGGTACTTTACCCAGCAGTTCAGCTCGCCTATAAGAAGGAACTCTCACTTCTTCCGGTGATGGTGGCTAATATTCACCGAGGACTTCGACAGCTTTCCAGTGCGTTCACACGGAAGGAGACCGATTTACCAGGTCAGATTCCCACGCTTAAGGTGGAGCTCCCGTACGCTTATCTGATGGCCTGGTTTGTCCTTCATCGCTCGGATATGATGTCGGTGCCGAACGCCACAGACCATTCTGTTCCCCTGCTACAGTTGCTTGAGAATGGCAGGTGGGAGGGCCGCGGATTTTCTGATGTCAGACAGCAGTTGCAGGTCCATAAGTGTTGGGCATTCTCTACTTGTTTTCCGCAGTTCTCCGGTCGATATGGTGAATGCTTGATAGATGATGAGAGGCCTAGAGAGTACCGGACTTATTTAGACATCGGCTGCTTCAACTGGCTAGTGAATATTAGGCCCGGCTATCTGACTTTCCGGGTGAGGGATCAGTGCTTCATCGAACCATATCTACCGTGCCGATTCGCTCGCCAGTTTGGCTATGACCAGCTTTACATTGGGAATCCTCGTCAGCAGCTTCGTACTCATAGTGGTTTGATAGACGGTCTCCGCGCTTGGTTGTGGACCGTGACTGGCTGTACTGGTGTTAGATTTAGTCTCCCGAGTGCTGACCGGCAGTTGAACCTTACTTTCTTGAGCTGCAAATGGTTGTTAGCAGCCAACAAGACTATCCCTGTGAAGCCAATCGCAGAGTTAGAGGCTGAGGCAGCTTCCCAGGTTGATTCCCGCAGGATTCGGGAAAACGCCCGGGCACAGAGGATACGGAACAAGACTCGTCGGATTGACGAAGAGGGACAGAGGACATTCCATTCCACAGACGAGGCTTCGGGCGGGGATCCCGAAGATTACGATGACTTTTCCGAGCGAGGTTTGCACTTCAT
Organism: Asparagus officinalis; assembly: GCF_001876935.1. Taxonomy (NCBI): domain Eukaryota; kingdom Viridiplantae; phylum Streptophyta; class Magnoliopsida; order Asparagales; family Asparagaceae; genus Asparagus; species Asparagus officinalis. The sequence continues at coordinate 41,732,182 of NC_033795.1, forward strand.
CTTTTTCTTCTATCTTCCAGAAGTGTTGAAACTGACTATGGTTTGATGTTCCAGATACCACAGTTGATCAGGATGAAGATTTCCGTCCTCCTCCTCAGGCGAGACCTTCGATCCCTATTGCTAGGCGGAAGAGATTGGCCCGCAAACCTCGTGTAGCTTCACGAGCATCTGACATGGATCTGGCTGGAGATGACCCTATTAGTGACAGAGGTAACGTCTACTCTTTGAACCATTTTCTTGGTTATTCTGAACATTGACTCATGCTTTTCCATTTCTATATAGGAGTGCGTGGGGAGGATGAGATGAGTCCCGATCCTGTTCCCTTATCTCCCGATGAGTCTGACCCACTACCCCCTGTAGAGAAGTCTACAGGGGTTGCTGACATTAGGGAGGAGATCAGTGTAGGACCAGATTCTGTGAGTCAAGGTACATCTATCACTGACAGCGTATTTCTTTAGATAATACATTAATGAATTTGTGTATCCTCTAACTGTCCTCTACTCCTTGCTCCTTCAGATAATTTGCAGGAGGCGAACCTTGGAAACGAAGAGGCTGATGCACCCGTGAGAGGTAACTCATTTCCATTAGTTGTAGTCTCTTCATTATTCTTTGGCACTTATATTCTTTTATGTCAGATTTCTCCATCGACGATTTTGACGAGGGAAGCCTGTTTGCGGACACTCCTATGATGCACTACATATATAGCTCACCTCAGATTGATGACCAGCTACCTGGAGACATGTTTCCTGAGTCCGCATTTGCTAACAATCCTGAGGATGGTTCCTTTGAAGGTATGTGCCTCCTGCTGAGTTGATTATAGGACTAGTCGACCTTGACTAATGCAGCTATAATGTAACGCCTCTGCGAATTCTGTTTTGAATTTGACAGGAGCTTTTGTTGAGAAAGACCATGTTGAGCCGGCTGTGCGACCAACTCCACCAGTCGATGCAGCTACAGTTGTTACATCTCCATCACCCCCAGTGACTCGAGGGGAAGGAGGTATAATTTAATTAGCTGAGCGATGCCGTTCATTTCCTCATTGAGGCTTTTGACGAACTTCTCTTCTTTGTGTAGGGCTTCCTTCTCAGCTTCATATCCTCGTTAAGGAGTTGTTATCAGGGGATGACCCTGAGAAGATCATCATCAGCGTAGAAGTCCGCTCTTATTTCTCCTCCCTGACTGTTATAATTGGCAAACTCCTCCACGACGGACTTTCTCTTCGCCAATTTAAGCCCTACCTCGATTCCAAGATAAACTTGATTAGGGACATAGGATGTCCGGATCTAGCGACGGCTATGGTTGATGACCTTGATCGCTTAGAGCGTGAGCTTCAGATGTTTCATGAGCTCCGGGATACAGGTGCCTCTTCATTCGTTGCTGCCGAGTTGGATGCTCGCTTACAGACATGGCGCAGTACTCGGATGGTTGCTGAGCTCGAGATTCAGGTGCAGCGGGACCGCATAGATCGAGTTGAGGCTGATTTCGCCACTAGATCTTCTTTCCTCGAGGAGCTTGATTCTCAGATAGATCAGCTCCGACGAGAACTCCGTGAGAAGGAAGACACAAAGATGCAGAATCAGCAAGCAAATGCTGCTTTATCTGATGAGCTGAAGTCCTTGAAGCAGAGACTGGCTGAGACAGAGGAGGATGCTGTGAGGACTTTAGCTGCGAACGAAGAGTCTGTTAGAGCTGAGTTGCAGGAGGAGCTTAGACGCTCTTATGACGAGAAGTTATCTGAATTCAGTCAGCAGATTCTTAGCCATGGGCTTGATGTATGATTTTATTTGCTGAAAACCTTGACATTTGATTCTCTTTAGTGGAATTGGTTTTTATCTTTATCTTTATTATGATTCCTCATCACGTTTGAAATGATTGACCATAATACTCATAGGATTTTTGGCAAACCCCCAGCCTTCAACGGGTTTGATTAGCCTTTACCGACTACCGTTTGAGTCGGGCTAGCATGCGGATTATCGGAATCCGTTCCGCATGTAACGTTGTGCTAAGGGAATGAACTCCCTTAGACTTCGTGCTATGATGTCGAATACATAGACTTCGCCATTGTTACGGGAATAGGCTACCCGGCGACACGTGTTAGGTGTTGACTTTAGGATTTTTTGGCTAACCCCCAGCCTTCAACGGGTTTGATTAGCCTTTACCGACTACCGTTTGAGTCGGGCTAGCATGCGGATTATCGGAATCCGTTCCGCATGTAACGTTGTGCTAAGGGAATGAACTCCCTTAGACTTCGTGCTATGATGTCGAATACATAGACTTCGCCATTGTTACGGGAATAGGCTACCCGGCGACACGTGTTAGGTGTTGACTTTAGGATTTTTGGCTAACCCCCAGCCTTCAACGGGTTTGATTAGCCTTTACCGACTACCGTTTGAGTCGGGCTAGCATGCGGATTGTCGGAATCCGTTCCGCATGTAACGTTGTGCTAAGGGAATGAACTCCCTTAGACTTCGTGCTATGATGTCGAATACATAGACTTCGCCATTGTTACGGGAATAGGCTACCCGGCGACACGTGTTAGGTGTTGACTTTAGGATTTTTGGCTAACCCCCAGCCTTCAACGGGTTTGATTAGCCTTTACCGACTACCGTTTGAGTCGGGCTAGCATGCGGATTATCGGAATCCGTTCCGCATGTAACGTTGTGCTAAGGGAATGAACTCCCTTAGACTTCGTGCTATGATGTCGAATACATAGACTTCGCCATTGTTACGGGAATAGGCTACCCGGCAACACGTGTTAGGTGTTGACTTTATCCCTACTTAGGTTTCGGGATAAAATACCCCAGACTGGAACTCTGGTGTCTTTTTCTTCGGAGAAAGACTAAACCAGCGACGCGTGTTAGGCGTCGGCATATCCTTTCTTAGGATTCAGGATGACATTCCCCATGCGTGTAAAGCATGGATTTTGGTGTTATTAATAACGACCTGCCAGATTCTGGTGTTATTAATAACAACCTGCCACTATGTTGAATATGTGAACGGGTGTTCTTTTTAACGGTTAGGAACTAACCGGCAGCGCGGGTTAAGCGCAGACTTATCCTTGCTTAGGTTTCAGGATAGAATACCCCAGAATCGAACTCTGGTGTCTTTTTGTGCGGAAAAAGACTAAACCGGCAGCGCGTGTTAGGCGCAGACTTATCCCTGCTTAGGATTCGGGATAAACTTCCTAGGATGAATCCTAGATTGATAGATTCTTAGAAAAGGTTGGTGCGGGAAAGGAAGAATTCTATTTCCCGGTCTTCTTTCTTCTTTTAGGGTGAAGGCGAACCCGACAGACAAGGAAGGAAGAATTTTATATTCTATTCCCTGATTCTGGAAAGGAAGAATTTTATATTCTATTTCCAGCGAAGAAGAAACTAGAAGTGGGGTGTCCACTCCGAGAATCTGGAAAATTTAGATAAACTTGCCTTTTATAGGATGGGTTATCTAAACTGAAAATGGGTTCTTCGTTTATCGAAGTGGAATTTCAACTTTGGCTATAACCATGGGAAGGCTTGACCAAAGAGAAAGAGAAGGGAGTTCTTTCGTTTATCGAAAGGGGTACTCCGAAATGAAAATGGACCTCTTGTCTATGGAAAGAGTCAAGAGGGCCAGATAGACACTTTTGGTGGACTCACTGTCAATTGAAACTGATCAGTGAGGGATTTTGGTGGTGGAAGTAATTTTTGGGTTATTCTCTAGAATATTAAGTGTAATACCCTTCAAGGAACTTCCCGGTAAATGAGTTATCCTAAACGTACTAGGGATAGTACTTTTTCAGGAACTTCCCATTTATTGGCATTAATTGCCTGGCGCCCTCTTGAGTAATCAGGCGATATGCGCCGTTTGAATAGACTGTGTCTATTACAAACGGTCCTTCCCACTTGGGTTCGAATTTACCTTTCTTCTTGGAGGTGAGGATTATCGGTCGGCGAGCAGCGAGGACCAGATCTCCTTCCTTGAAGCTTCTCTATCGGACTCTTTTGTTAAAAGCCCTAGACATCCTGGCCTGATAGAACTCAATTTGTTGTTGAGCTTCCAAGCGCTTTTCAGCGGGGCCTCTCAAGCTCTTCGAGACGCTTCTGATGTTGTTCCTCCGTTGTCATCTCCGTTGCGAGGGCAATCCGAAGGGATGGAATCTGAATTTCCAGCGGTAGCACAGCTTTACATCCGTACACCAGCGAATACGGGGTGGCACCTGTAGGCGTGCGTATAATGGTGCGATAAGCCCAGAGTGCTTCACCGAGTTTGTCATCCCAGTCTTGTTTATTGGTCTTCACGAGCTTGGACAGGATCTTAATGATCGTCTTGTTAAACGCTTCAGCTAATCCATTCGCAGCGGGATAATAAGCCGTCGACGAAACATCTTCAATTTTGAACTTGTCGCAGAACCTGACGAAGAAGCCGTCGACGAAACATCTTCAATTTTGAACTTGTCGCAGAACCTGACGAAGGCATTGCTTATGAACTGCGGACCGTTATCATGAATGATCCGTCTTGGCACACCATGTCGGTATATAACGTGATGCTTAATGAAATTGATGACGTTGTTCGTCTTTACTTCCTTAAGCGGAATCGCTTCAGCCCATTTTGAGAAGTAATCCGTGATTGCGAGGATGAATCGATCACCTTTGACTGAAGGAGGAAAAATAGGACCGATGATGTCCATACCCCAAGTCTCGAACGGCCAAGACGTGGTTGACGTGTGCAACTGTTCTGGCGGTTGATGCATATAATTTGCATGTATTTGGCAAGCATGACACTGTCGGGCGTACTCGATCGCGTCACGAACCATTGTGGGCCAATAGTATCCCATCCTTCTGATGCGATCATACAGTTTAGGACCGGGCTGATGTGCACCACATTCTCCTGCGTGTGCTTCCTTAAGAACTTCTTCTGCTTCTTTGTTCGAAAGGCATCGGAGTAATAAACCATCGTATCCCCTACGGTATAACGTATGGGTCTCGGCATTATAAAAGAATCTTGGCGCTCTTCGGCGAATTGATTCCCTTTCTTTTACGTCTTCTGGCAGAATACCATACTGGACGTAGTCAATGATGGGAAAACGCCAATCTCGGGACTCAGACCCAATTTGAGTTGAATTCACCTCCTTGGCGTTTACGTTTCCGTCATCTTCCTCTTCAATATCCCTACTGTATATGGGTACGCAGAGTTGATGCGTCCGTACTATGACTAACAGCTCAGCTTCGGGAGGCTGTGCCAGTGATACTGCTAGTGCCGCCAGTGCGTCTGCATAAGCGTTCTGGAGACGAGGGATATATTCGATGAAGAATTCTTCGAAAGATTCTGCCATTTTGATGGCTTCCTGGTGGTACGGGATCAGGTCTTGATTCCTGACTTCATACTCACCGCGAACTTGGTTGACTATCAATTGCGAATCTCCAAAAGCTTCGAGATATTCGACCCCCAGCTCTTTGGCGAAACTGAGTCCAATGAGAAGCGCGTTGTACTCGGCTACATTATTGGAGCACGGACTAGTCAATGAATAAGACCGAGGCATCACATGTTTCCCCGGGGAGATTAAGACAACTCCAACCCCAGAGGAAACTGTATGACTTCCCGGGGTTATTACCTTATTAACTGCTCTCGACGCACCATCGAAATATAATTGCCATACTTGTTAGTGCGATGTAGTGTTAACCTCGTGGGTTTCATCCGGCAAGTCATCATATACTTCTGCCGTATCTGTGGTCGGGTTTGCTGCCAAAAGATCACAAATCGCCTGTCCTTTGATTGACTTCTGCTGTTTGAAGTGCAGATCATACTGGGATAAGAGAAGGGCCCATTTCGCTAATCGCCAATTCATAGAGGCCGGTTGCGTCATAAACACCCGTACTGGATTAACGTTGGAGATAACGTAGATCGTCTGTCCCACCAGGTAATGCCGCATCTTTTGCATCGCAAATACCAATGCAAGGCATTCTTTCTCAATCATCGGATATCGAGACTCTGCGCCTACCAAGGTCCGACTTAGGTAATAAACTGCCTGTTCGTGACCGTTATCATCGTCTTGCGCTAGTAAGGCACTTATCGAGTGGTTCATCGCCTTGAGATAAATCAGGAACGGTTTACCAGATTTCGGTGCAACGAGAACAGGAGGGTTCGCCAGATATGTTTTGATATCTTCGAACGCTTTTTGGCAGGCATCATCCCAGATAAATGATACCCCTTTCTTGTTCAGCTTAGAGAACGGTTGGCACTTCCCAGAAAGATTTGAGATGAAACGCCGGATATAAGCTAAACGCCCTTGCAATCCTCTGAGTTCTCTCAGATTCCTCGGGGGCTGCAATTCATGTATCGCCTTCACCTTATCAGGATCGATATGTATACCCTTAGTGGTGACGACGAACCCAAGAAATTTTCCGCTGGACATTCCAAGAAATGATTTAGTGGGGTTCATCTTCAACTGATGACTCCTCATGAGATCGAACATTGTCTTCAAATCCTTGATGTGATCTTCCTTGTTGCGGCTTTTCACAACCAAATCATCAACGTAGCATTCGACTGTTTTCCTGAGATGTTCTTGGAAAATCTTAGTCATCGCTCGCTGGTATGTGGCACCGGCATTCTTCAGGCCGAAAGGCATCACCGTATAGCAGAAAACGCCGAGGGGTGTTCTAAACGCCGTATGCTTCTCATCCTCTGGATGCATCTTGATCTGGTTATATCCCGAAAATCCATCCATGAAGGACATCCTCTCAAATCCACATGTATTGTCGATAATGACATCCGTGATCGGGAGAGGGAAATCGTCTTTCGGACATGCTTCATTCAGGTTCCTGAAGTCGATGCAAATCCTGATTTTGCCATTCTTCTTCATGACGGGAACGATGTTGGCTAACCAGTCTGGATGTTGTTCCTCTCGGATAAATCCTGATTCGATCAACTTCTTAACCTCTGCCTCAATGGCTTCCATAATCTGCGGACGAAACCGTCTTTGCTGTTGCTTGACAGGTTTGGCATCCGGCTTGATATCGAGGCGGTGCATTGCGACATTGGGGTCGAGCCCTGGCATGTCTTCATAATTCCATGCGAAGACGTCGATATATTCCCTGATGAGAGCAATCAATTCCTCCTTCTCATCTGGGGGAAGACTGTCGCTGATGAATATAGGCTTTGGGTTAGCTTCATCACCCATGTTAATCTGGACTATTTTATCTTCAGTGGGTGGTTCTCTTTGCTCGAACCTATCGCCATATTGCATATTCAGATGGTGAACCCACGGGTCTTCCCATGTTGGCATTTGATCGTCGTCTTCCAGGGTGGATGGATCGGCTGTAGCCATATTTCTTTTGCTGCCTTCGGGATTGCTGTTGTGACGCTTGATTAGCACCACCAGTAGCTGCAGGTGTTTTGCCCTTACCACGAGAGGCGAAATTTGAGTCCAGCGGATTAACCGTCGGTTGGTTCCTCTCGGCCTTCTTCCTTCTAAGGAATCGCTCAGCCTGCTCCCCTCGGGCCTTCAGATCCTTCCAAGTGTCAGACGGTGCTGTTCCCATTGCTTCCAACACGTCCAACGCAAGGTTGTTGTGGCAAGTTTGGAGGATGAATTCCTCTGTGATCGGGTCCCGGCAATTCATCGCCTTGTTCCGGAATCTTTTGACGAAGGTATCGACTAACTCTCCGTCCTTCTGCTTCTCATCGAGCAACGATCCGATAGATATCTCGGTGTCGTCGTCGAAGAAGTTGGCCAGGAACTTGGTCTCCATGTCATCCCAGCTGTTTACGCTGCCTGGCTTGAGGCGGCGATACCAATCGAAGGCGGCTCCGCGAAGAGTGCCGACGAATGACCGCACCATCAGAGGCTCATTACCAGAGATCACCCCCAAGTGCGATTTGAAGTAAATCAAATGCTGGGTAGGTGAACCCATCCCATTAAACGGCGTGAAGTTAATTAGATTAAACTTCGCCGGATATGGGATCGATTCCCATTCTCTTGGGTATGGGCAAGGAATGCCTGTTTTCTTCGTCTCTTGAGCGGAGATCAATGTGTTGATTTTGCTCTCGAGGTTCTTGATCTTCAGACTTTCGCCTGTGTCTTCATTGGCATTCTCATTACCACCCCCTGCATTGACAGGATGATCATTGGTATTCTGAGCATTTGTATCCTCATCTTCCAGATTAACCGGGTTACGACGATTCTGCTCGCCTTGTTGGTTCGCCAATGCTTGGATTTGTTGGTCATGCATTTCTCTCATCTGCTGCATGGCCATCTCCATCTCAAACTTGAAACTTTCTTTCTGCTTAGCCAAAGCGTCTTCAAGCATCTTGGCCATCTGCTCCGCACTTATCATCAGGGCCTCGCGGGGTTGTCCCTCGCTGGATACTGTATTATCTGATGCCACCGCGGAGCCGGCATCAGATTCTTCATCTTCTGAAGGGCGTCTTGTCCGAATCCTACCATAAGTTGCTCGCTCTATGGTTCCGGATTGCAGACGGGTTCTAGGTCGGGAGGCTCTCAGAATCGACTCGAAATCATCTCGTGCCGATGTTTCCTTGCTCGTCATGTTGGTTGTGACCCTCGGAAATTCTCCGTCTTCAATCACCCTTCTTCTTCGTTGGAAGCGCCTAGGCCTTGGTTTTGGCGTCTCCGCACTGAGTCTTTCAAAAACTGAAACTCTTTCGGGGACCGCCTTAATGCAATTGCATTCAGACAATACCGCCCGAATGAGTTTGGAACAGGGACATTGAATTTCCTGTTCTCGGGGACTCCTCTTCCTGGTTCTGTTCGTACTCCCAGCACGATAATACAACTCGTCATCTTGACAGTCGGAGTAACCTATCGTGTGCGGGCACGACTTCTCAGGTATAACACTATCATTATCAGATGATAATGTTTCCATCTGAGGTTGGATCGCCTTCTTTGGGCTTTCAAAGGTTACACGCCTAGAAACGTGCCTTCGTGGGCGCGAGTCCTCAGCGTGCTCTTGGACTTCGATGCGCAAGTTAGTGCGCGCAGCTGCCTTGAGCTCTTTGTCATACTGGAGGTGACGGCGACCCCCAGTGTGTTGAGTCGTTCTGGGCTCGAGTCTTCAGCGTGCTCTTGGACTTCGATGCGCAAGTTAGTGCGCGCAGCTGCCTTGAGCTCTTTGTCATACTGGAGGTGACGGCGACCCCCAGTGTGTTGAGTCGTTCTGGGCTTCTTCATCGGGCCCAAACGCTCGTGAACTGGAGCTTTGCCTCTCTCTCCATAATTGATTTCTTCTTGCGGGATGACTCTGCATGATCTCCCGGAGAAGTTATTGGGATTGACGGCGACTTTGGTTGACTCGCCGGAGTTTGACCTTCCTTAGAAGGCTGCACTGGTTGCTTTTTGGCCTGAGTCGCCACTTCAGACTTAGGCTTCCAAACTTGGCGGGTTGATGGTGACTTCTTCGCCTCCTCCTTTTGCAGCTTTCTACGGGCTTCCTGAGCTTGAGCCCGTGCCTGCGCTGACATCGCGCGGCGCTTGCGAATACGCTCTTCAAGTGTCGCGGATCCATTCCATTGTTGGCGGCTTGGAAGAGGTGCCGTTCATCTATTGTTGAGGCTGTTTGCCTCTCTTGTTCTTCAGATCCACGTTGTAGCGGAATCCGTCCGTAGACTCCATCGCCTTAGCGAGTTGCCGCGCAAGGCGTTGACGACGCCTCTGGCGGGCTCTCTTTGAGAGAGTCACAACGCCCTGAATAGTGGAGGCGTTGGCGGGAGTAGAGTTGACCTGGTTGGAGGTCGGTGAAATTTCATCTGACGCGACTTTGGCGTCAGCTGGGTTGAGAGCTTCGTTGGCTTCTCGAGCAACTTCAAACCAACGAACTTCTTTTCTCCCGGAGGAGAACTTCTTGGACTTGCGGGGGGAGGTAGATCCGGACGAGGACACGTACTCCTCGAACTTGGCTTGGTCGAATTCGTACTCGACCTCCTCCATGACCGGGATTGGAATCCGCGGTTGCGACGTATCGATCTCGACAGCGAGATCGCCGGCTCCCACTGTGGTCGCCAGATTGTTCACGGGGAAAATCGTTTTCTTCATTGATGTCATTGTGATCTCAAAATAACAACTTTTTGTGGTTACAAAAGATCCGTCTTTTTTAGATCCGGTTACAATTAAATCAAAAAAAAAAATTACAACTTTCCTTATTTGTCGAACGAATCGCGAGATCCTGTTTTGCGGTCTCTCGCTTTTGTGGGTTCTTTGCCGACGCCGGGGTTAATCCGTGGACCACCGCGCGATCTAGATCCGGTCAGGTCTACACGATTATACGGGTATTATTCCATGAAGGGAATAATAGCCGGGAGGGATTAGTCCACCAAGGGAATAATCGCTCAGATCTCGGGATCTAAGACCAAGCTTAGATCCGGAGTGTGATATCGTGTAGATCTCAGATCTGTTCTTTGCCTCCTCTCGAAATCCTGCCTTTTCTGACGTAGGTGCTCGCCGAGGATCAGATCTGTACGTGCAAGTCTTCAAGTCTTCAAAGCTCTGAGTTCACTCTTCAATCCGGCAGAGTTTTGGCTCTTGAAATTCTGACCTTTGAAAATGAACATCTCTAGGCCTATTTATAGGCTCTCAGGACAGTGCCCGCAAAAAGAGAAATGTCGGCCACCGTCGGCCACTGTCGGCCACCTCTGGGTGGCCGACACTGTGCCGAGCCACCTATGGGTGTGTGTTTTCCGTCGTTTTGAGTCGTGTCCGTTTTCCGGTTTTGTCCGTGATTCGTTTGATCGAGACTCTGATTTGCTGATCTGATTTGGCAGTAAGTCTGATTCCTGATTTGGCAGTAAATCCACTTCTGAGTTCGAGTCCGAAACTGATCTTGATTCGATCGTGATTCGTCCGAGTCTGTTCTCGGTTGGATGACTCGTTGATTCCTTAACACTTGGCTTGATTCCGAACGCGTATGGATGCATTCCGTCGCTTGCGTGTGATTCGTCGATCTCGTCGCCTCGTTGGTTCGTCGGTTTGTGCCGAGCTATGCTAAGGGACCTATAAGCAATTTTATATGCCTACAACCACCGTTCGTTCGCCGAGCTTCGGTGTCAAGCTGTCCCTCGGGAGATGTCATGGAGATTAACGGAAGAACATGAGCACATTCACTGCGGCTACATTGCTCGTGGCACGGTTGGCTCAAGTAATCAGAATCGGATAACGGGGTTACATCCGGGGATTACAGGATTGAATGACCCACCCAAAGGTGAGATCTTCACTGTTGCGAACACTGTGAAGAATCGGCTTGCGGCTTTGGGCCGAGAAATGCCAGCAACCGGTCATCGATGTTATGGCTGGGTACACTCGTCAGATAGACTATGGTGGACCTGTTTGAGCCACTACATCTTAGATCGATTTGGCGAGGATTTGAAGGCTGGTGGTTTATATGCAGCCGTTTGTGCCACCACTTACGGACTGACCATGAGCGTTCCCCATTTCTTGGCGCTGCTGGAGCTCTACAATCCTGACGCCAATATGTTTCTGACTAAGCACAGGGAGTTGGGATTAGCAATGCACGAGATGTATAAGATCTCCGGTCTTCCGATGGGAAACATGATTTATTAGGAGTACTTTCCTTCTAATAAGGAGCTGCAGCAACTAAAATCGCGGACTCCCAACCGTTACAACACCTTCTGGGATCTTGCCTTCCATTATCACATAGCTCTTGCAGGTATTGATCCTTTATCGAAAAAATCGCGACCGCAAATCAGTTTAAAGAAGTTCGCGGATTATCTTTTGAAGAATACGGACAACGTTCTGAATGAACCGATTTACGAGTTGTCGCCGCTAACCACCTCCGAAGTGAATGAGCTAATCAAGAGGTCCAATGCTCAATCTTACACCACGGCTGGTATTGAGGATGGCTTTGCTGCTGGAACGAAATTTCAAACTTTCTTGTGGCATGAAGTCAAACTAATCCGGCCTACGACATTACTTGCTGGGTATCTCGCTATTTGGCTGAAAAAGTGTGTAGTGCCATACCAATCTTCTGACGTACTTTCCCCAGAAGTGTTGTTTCCAGCGGTTCTACTTGCTCATCGGAAAAATTTATGTCTTCTTCTGGCAATGACAGCGGGTATTTACAGAGGGCTACGTCAGATTGTAAGCGGATTTAGTCAAGAGAACTCGCCGCCTACTCAGATTCCTCTCACAAAGGTGGAGCTCCCTTATACTTATTTAATAGCTTGGCTAGTACTTCATCGATCCGATATGATGTGGGCGCCGACCTCGATGGATCCCTCCCTTCCCTTTCTTCAAATAATAGAAAACTGTAAGTGGAAGGGACGAGGTTTTGCAGATGTTAGGAAGCAGCTTCAGAATCACAAATGCTGGGTCTTCCCTACTTGCTTCCCACAGTTTTCAGGTCAGTATGGCGACTCATTGATAGATGTAGAGAAGCCGGGTACAGGTCGGACTTTCCTTGATTCTGGCTGCTTCGATTGGTTGGTTAATATTCGGTCGGGCTATGTGATCTTCCGCGTCCGAAGCCATTGTTACATAGAACTCTACTTGCCATGTCGGTTCGCTCATCAATTTGGTTACGATCAGATTTACGTCGGGAACCTGAACCAACAGCTCCAGACCCATGGAGGTCTAGTGGATGGGGCTTGAGCGTGGCTTTGGAACATCAATGGTTGTACCGGTGTCAAATTTAATCTTTCGGGCATTGAGCGCAAGTTAGAGGTGACTTTCCTACAATGTCGGTGGCTTTTGGCGGCCAATGAACATGTGCCAGTTCAAACGATCGCCGAGTCAACCGATGAAGAAGCTTCTCGGGTTGCTACTCGAATGGTACATGAATCCGAACTTGGAAAGAGGAGAAGTAGGGAATCGACGGGTCCTTCTAGTCATTCAAAGCAGAAGGAGCCAACTACGGAACCTCATTTTGGGGGTGGTGTAGGGATTGGTGGCGATGGTGGAGAAGAGGCACCGGAAACAGGTGTGTTAGATCCCCTCTCTTTAGAGTTATTTGAATTAGCAATTGCTGAAAGAACTCACCGCTTTCAACCGTGCAAACCTTCACCTCCTGTAAAGAGGCCAAAGATGCAAGTCTTGTTCACCTATCCTAACAAGATGTCGGTTGAAATCCCAGGTGCATTTTCTGAAGAGGAGAGAGAGGACCCCAGCCTCATTCCTCAGACGCGATCCTGATCTGCAACTCAGGTTACTCCAAGGCGCGAACTACGTTCTAAATTTTCTGAGGAGAGGCCTGCTGATCCAGAAGAGGGACGTCCGGCTAAACGCAAGAAGCTGGCTTCTAAGCGGCGGAGCAGCCTCGAAACGGAACCAGCGACTCAAGGAGTTGCAGCTGAAAGGGGTGAGTACTTCTTTCTATAGCTTCTTCCGATATATGTTGAGTTTTCGGACTTAAACAATTTTCACACTTTGCAGAAGGGGATTTTACAAGCGACTTCGCCTTTGACGCCTCTTCGCCTGATCTTGATTTCTCGGCACCAACTCTAGGAATCAGGCCGGAAGATCGCGCAGACGCTGAGATTAATATTCCTGGCGGGACCGAAGCGGGTCACGATGTTAAGACAGGTTTAACCGAACAGACTAAGAGTCCAGGTATTCTTAAAACCAGTAGCACCTCTTTCGGATGGCGGGCACTAAACGATGGAGAATTCGTATCCCCGCTAACTGTTTCTATGCTTCTTACTCTGTTAGAAAAGCTGCAAGAGGTGGATCGAAGCGAGCGGGTGCAGGAATCCAGCGTTGCCGTTGAAGGTAAATTTTTTACTTGATTTTCCTTTTGTTGTAAGTCTGATGAGTTGAAGCGATTTTTAACTCTTGCACTTTCTTATAGATGCGGTAACAGAGGGTCAAGGTGACGAGGGGGATTCCCAAGACGCGCCTTTTGAAGGAGAGGACCTAGGTTCCCGTGATCCGGTATTGGCTTCTGACGATATGCTGCTGGACGATATGTTGCGGGAACAAGCCCAACACGAGGCCGCCGACCCGATCATCACCGCTGACTCGCCCGCAAGTAAGATTCTTATTCCCATGTTTCACTGATTTATTCCCTATGACGCTCCCTGCGACTCATGAAATTGAGCGGCGAGAAGCGGGTGTAGTGCATTCGGTCACAGAAAGCTCTTCGGGGACTGGTAAATTCCGTGTGCTATCTTTTCCTTTTTATTTTTCTGACTTATCATTTCCGGATATTCATAGTTTTGCGCTTTCTTTTTCTAGGATCGTCATCTCACCTGCGCGCGCGCGTTGATGCCTTATTGTCTGATGACGACCCAGATAAGCTCCTCCTCTGCTTGGAAGTCAGCAATTTTCTTAATTTTGTAGAGTCACTGATTGGCAAACTTCTGGAGAAGAGGATCCCTTTCAGCCACTTTCGGCCGGTCCTTGAGCGCAAAATAGCCTTAATAAAGGATACTGTTTCCCTCGACATAGCTGAAGCTTTGACCGACAATGTAAATCAATTTGAGTGCAGATTTGTGAAACTACAAGAGCTTCAATCTGTTGGTGTTTCTGGCTACGTTGCTGCGCGAATGGAGGCTCGTATGCAGTCATGGCGTGAATCTCGAGAATCTGTCGGACTTGGGATCCAGGTGCAGAGAAGACGTGTCGACCAAGCAGAGGGAGTTCTTTCCGAAAGATTGGCTCATTTGCGTGAAATCGACTCGTCATTAGCCTCTGTTGACGTCGAAATAGCGGAGCTCGAGCAGAAACTGGTGGAAGCAAAACAGCGAAGAACTATTTTTGAGGTGACCAAGGCCGGGGAGGAGCATAGCAAGGCCGTGATATCCAGCAAAGTGATGCTCTCAAGGGAAAGATTAGCCAAGATGGAGGAAGAAGCCGCCCAACTCTTATCTGCTTCTGCGGACTCCTTCAAAATCGAGCTGCAGCGTGAGCTTGAGCGTGCTTATGCTGAAGAGTTAATCAAGCTTGAGCAAGAAATTATTAGTCAAAAATACAATGTAAAGTTATTGTGGTTGTTTGTATCTGAACACTTTTTTTGTTAATGATACGCATGTTTTGTTCCGTGGCTTTTTTAATTCTCATTTTGTTTAGAACAATCAACCATAACACTTATAGGATTTTTGGCAAATCCTCAGCCGTCAACAGATTTGATATGCCTTTACCGACTACCGTTTGAATCGGGCTAGCCTGTGAATTATCTGGGTCCGTTTCACAAGTAACGTTGTGCCAAAGGGATGAACCCCTTTGGACTTAATGCTACGAATTTGAATACGTAGACTTGGTCACTTTCTTACGATAAAAGACAAACCGGCGGTACGTATTAGGCGCCGACTTATCCCTGCTTAGGCTTCGAAATAAAATTCTCCAGACTTAGAATCTGGTATCTTTTTCAATCGGTGAAAGACTAAACCGGCAACGCGTTATAGGCGTTGACTTATCCCTGCTTAGGATTCGGGATAAAATTCCCCAGACTTAAATTCTGGTATCTTTTTCAATCGGTGAAAGACTAAACCGGCAATGCGTGTTAGGCGTTGACTTATCCCTGTTTAGGATTCGGGATAAAATTCCCCAGACTTAGAATCTGGTATCTTTTTCAATCGGTGAAAGACTAAACCGGCAACGCGTGTTAGGCGTTGACTTATCCCTGCTTAGGATTCGGGATAAAATTCCCCAGACTCATAAGGCATGGATTATGGAGTTATTAAAAAATGTAGCATCCTTTTATAGGACAAAAACGAACCAGATACTGAAGAGGATGAATTTTATATTCTTTCTTCAGTCCTTCTTTTGAGGGAGAAGTGAACCCGATACCAAAGAAGCAGAATTTTATATTCTATCCTTGGTATGCAGAAGAAACTAAAAGTGGGATCTCCACTTCAAGAATCGGTGAGATGAAACTAAGAATGGGATCTCCATCCTGAGAATCGAGAGGATTCAGTTAACCCCAACTTTTATAGTCTAGGTTATCTGATCTGGAAATAAGTTTTCTTGTTTATCAAGATGAAATTCAAACTCCAACCCTAACGTTTATAGGTTTGGCTGGAGGGACAGACATGAAATGTTTTCGCTTATCGAAGAGAAATCCGATCCTGGTCAGAGTGACTTGTCAGTTGGACCAAAAGGGGATATTGAGATGACCCTAACTTTTATAGGTTTGGTCGTTCAGGTAGAGTGAAGGCCTTCGTTCATCGAAAAAGGGGAAGGCAACTTGAAAGAGGGAACGTGAATACAAATCATAATGGGAGTCGGACTTGGCCTAAGGAACTTTGTTAGGCTTGTCGCGAACTGATCTGATAGTGAGGGGCACTGAGAATTCTTTCGTGAGGAAAGATTGATTCTAAAGAGTAATCAAATCTCATCTCAACAAGAGAGTGTTTAGAAGGTTACAGCAGGGGTTCTCTATGACCAAACTTAAATTGTTTAGCGAACAGCTGGTTGGTTTTGGGTTATCCTTAAAAATATCGTATATGGTATTCTCCAGGAACTTCCCGTTTAATAATTTGTTCTGAGCGTACTAAGGGTAGTACTTCTTCAGAAACTTGTCATTTATTGGCATCATAAGCCGGTCGCCATCCTTGGTAACCAGGCGATATGCGCCACTCGAGTAGATTGTCTCTACTACAAATGGTCCCTCCCATTTGGGTTCAAATTTACCCTTCTTCTTGGAGTTAAGGATCATAGGTCGTCTTTCAGTTAAGACCAAATCTCCTTCTTTAAAACTCCGGTGTCGAACCTTCTTGTCGAAAGCTCGAGAAATTCTGGCTTGGTAGAACTCAATATGCTGTTGAGCTTCTAAGCGTTTTTCGTCAAGCATCTCGAGTTCTTCAAGACGTTTCTGATGTTGTTCTTCGGTCGTCATCTGGGTTGCGAGAGCGATTCGAAGAGATGGAATTTGTATCTCCAGCGGAAGGACGGCTTCACATCCGTTCACTAAAGAATACGGGGTTGCTCCCGTAGGTATACGCACCGTGGTACGATAGGCCCATAGGGCCGCGCCGAGCTTGTCATCCCAATCTCGTTTATTGGTCTTCACGAGTTTTGACAACAGTTTTATGATAGTCTTATTGAAAGCTTTAGCCAATCCATTCGCTGTGGTTAAGCTTCTCGCAAAACCTGATAAAGGCGTTGCTGACAAATTGAGGACCGTTGTCATGTATGATTCGTCTTGGGACACCATGCCGGTAGATAATATGGTGTTTGATGAATGCGATGACATTGCTTGTCTTAACTTCTCTGAGTGGGACCGCTTCAGCCCATTTGGAGAAGTAGTCAGTAATTGCTAAGATTAATCGGTCACCTTTGATTGACGGAGGATTTATAGGACCGACAATGTCCATTCCCCAGGTCTCAAATGGCCATGATGTGACCGAAGGATGTAAATACTCCGGCGGTTGGTGCATATAATTTGCATATATTTGACACTCATGACATCTTCGGGCATACGCGACCGCGTCACTCATTATAGAAGGCCAGAAATATCCCATTCTTCTGATGCGGTCATAAAGTTTAGGACCGGGTTGGTGTGCGCCACAAACCCCTTCGTGTGCTTCCTTGAGGACTTCCTTCGCCTCCTTAATTGATAAACAGCGTAGTAGCAAACCATCATACCCCCTGCGATATAGCGTTCGACTCTCCGTGTTATAGTAGAATCTCGCTGCTCTTCGTCGGATTGAATCCCTCTCTTTCACATCTTCTAGTAAGATTCCATGCAAGTCATAATCGATGATAGGGAAACGCCAATCTCGGGGTTCAAGCTCGAGCTGAGTTGAATATACCTCTTGAACGTCCCCTTCCTTGTCATCCTCATCGTGGATTGGCACGAAGAGTTGGTGAGTTCTCACCGTAACGGACTGTTCCGTTTCGGGAGGCTGCGCCAGGGACTATATTCGATGAAGAACCCTTCAAACGATTCTGCCATCTCGATGGCCATCTTGTGGTATGGTATTAAATCTTGATTTCTGACCTCATACTCTCCCTGAATTTATTTAACTATTAGTTGAGAATCACCGAAGGCTTCGAGATACTCAACCCCCAGCTCTTTAGCAAAGCTGAGTCCAATAAGCAATGCATTATACTCGGCTACGTTGTTTGAACACGGCTTAGTTAGCGAGTAAGCTCGAGGCATCACATATTTTCCTGGGGAAACTAAGACAACTCCAACTCCGGAGGAAATCTTAGAAGGTCCAGGAGCACTTGCTACATTGGTGTCTCGAGAAGCACCATCGAAGTACAAACGCCATACTTGTTGGCACGAAGTTGCGTTGACTTCATGGTTTTCGTCTGGCAGATCGTCATATATTTCAGCAGTATCCGTAGTTAGATTAGCTACCAAGAGGTCATAGATGGCCTGTCCTTTTACTGACTTCTGTTGTTTAAAGTGCAAGTCATATTAGAACAAGAGCAAGGCCCATTTTGCTAAGCGCCAATTCATGAAAGCTGGTTGTATCATGAATACTCGGACTGGGTTAAATTTGGAGATAACATAAATAGTCTGTCCTACCAGGTAATGCCGCATCTTTTGAATTGCGAATACCAGAGCGAGACATTCCCTTTCGATCATGGGATATCGGGATTCGGCACCTACCAAGGTCCGACTTAGATAATATACTGCCTTTTCATGACCGTTATCATCATCTTGTGGAAGTAATGCACTTAATGAATGGCTCGTCACTTTGATATAAATCAAAAACGGTTTGCCTGATTTCGGTGCAATGAGTACAAGAGACTTTGAGAGATATTCTTTAATACTCTCGAATGCCTTTTGACAAGCGTCGTCCCACACAAACGACACGCCCTTCTTTGTGAGTTTGGAGAATGGTTGACATTTTCCTGAAAGGTTCGAGATGAACCGACGGATATAAGCTAAACGCCCTTGCAATCCTCTGAGTTCCTTGAGATTTCTCGGAGGTTGTAATTCATTAATTGCTTTTACTTTATCAGGGTCGATGCGGATACCCGTTGTAGTGACGACAAATCCCAGAAACTTACCACTGGACATTCCAAGGAAAGACTTGGTGGGGTTCATTTTTAATTGGTGAGTTCGCATGAGCTCGAACATGGTCCTTAGATCTTTGATATGATCGCTTTTATTACGGCTCTTCACTACCAAATCATCGACATAGCATTCGACAGTCTTACGGAGATGTTCTTGAAAAATCTTAGACATAGCCCGTTGATACGTGGCGCCCGCGTTCTTTAACCCAAAAGGCATCACTGTATAGCAGAATACTTCGAGAGGTGTGATACGGGTGTATCTTCTCTTCGGGAGCTTAGCGATCCTCATGGGAGCTTGAGGATAGATGATTCTCATGGTATCTTGAGAATAGAGTAGAGGAGTCGTGGACGAGGCCATTGGAGGCGACGAAGTCAAAGGATTCGACAAAACTATAGGATCTGCAGCTGGACTCTGGCCGGTCGACCAGCTTGGTCACAGCGGTCGACCGCTTAGTGCACAGGCCCAGACTATGTCTCGGGACTGAGAGCGGTCGACCGATGATGGTGCTGCGGTCGACCGGAAACACTGTAATCGATTTTCTAGTTTTTCGTCGTTCTGACCGGTCGACCGCCTTGGGCACTGCGGTCGACCGCGTAGCGGTTCCGAGCCTGGGTCTGTTTCCTGCTCCAGTTGGGATTTTTGTTTAGTATAAATAGAAACACGACTTTTCTAGGGTTTAGAACTCAGATTGTAATCAGAAAAGAGGTCAGGGAGGTTGTTCTTTGATCTAGAGAGATTGTGAGAGAGAGATTTTGTAAATCCAATTGATTCTCATAATCTAGAGAAGGTATTTTCCTTCGCCCTAATTATAACTCTTGTGTTCTTCAGTCGTTTTCTTCTTTACCCACTCTTGATAAATCAAGTTGGTATCAAAGTACTAGATCCTGTGAAGGGGGGAACTGTGTATGGTCCTTACTCGCTCACAGTACAAGAAGCTTGGCGAGATCCTTAATTCCTCGGAGGGGGTCCAGAAATTAAGGAAGGAGAAGATATCTGAAGCAGATAATTCAACAAGACTTGATGCCATGGAGAAGCAGATTGAGAGGATCGGGACGACTCTTACCCAACTCGTGGGCCTCATCAACGGAGGAGACAAAAAGAAGGAATCTTCTTCGAAGGGTAAGAAAGGACTCTACGAATCCGATGAGGAGAGCAAGAAAGCTGATTCAGAGGGGGAGACTGAGATTGTCAAGACTGCTGGCCATCAAGGGGGTAAGAATCATTACCAGAATCTGAAGATTGACTTCAAGGTTGAGATTCCTGTTTATGATGGGAGTATCAATGTGGAGAAGCTTGATGATTGGATCGAACGCATGGAGATGTACTTCACCCTCTATGGATATTCGTCCAAGGAGAAAATAGTGTTCGCGACATTGAAGCTTTCAGGGCACGCGTTGACGTGGTGGAAATCCTATTGCAAACAAGAGAAGAAAGCGGCGTCGTGGAACAAGTTCAAGGAGCTACTCCGGAAGCAATTTTATCCAGTAGGGTTCCTTGAGGAGCGTTGGTACAAGTGGTATGGCTTGCGCCAAAAATTTAATCAGACCGTTCAAGAGCAGCAGGCGATGGTTCTAAACATCGCAACAGACGAGTATCCCATCTTCATGAAGTACATGGCGGGTCTGAATGATTACATCCGGAAGGAGATGAAGCTGTTTTCAGTGGAGACAATCGCAGAGGCGAGTGTGAAGGCCATTTCCATTGAGGGCCAGCAGAAGAAGGGCAACAAGACAAAGGGGGATTCCAAACCATCAGGGAGCAAGACGGGTGGCTCTCAGTCTAAGGATGAGAAGAAGAAGGTTGACTCGGGGAAGGCAGGATTGACATGCAATCACTGCAAGCAGACAGGGCATGTGGCTGATCGTTGCTGGGATAAGTATCCTCATCTGAAGCCAAAAGGATTGAAGAAGAAGGAGGAGAAGAAGGCGTACGTGATAGCACAGGGTCCGAAGGAGGTTCCCGGGATGACCGAACCCAATAGCAGTCTCAACCTTATGGCGGGGAAGCAGGCTACCAAGGAAGATGACGACCCGAGGGAGCAGCTCTTTGTTCTGAAATTGCAGGTCAAGACCAGCTTAGTGGATGCTATTGTAGATCCAGGGAGTCAGAAAAATCTGATATCTGAGGCATTAGTACAGAAGCTGGGATTGAAGACGGTGAAGCATCCAAAGCCCTATCCATTAGGGTGGATTCAGAAGGAGGCGGGATTGAGTGTGGTGAACCAGTGTTCATTCAGATTTGCACTCCACGAGTCGTATATTGACGAGGTCACATGCGACGTGGTTTCGTTGGATGTTTGCCAAGTTATTTTGGGCAATCCTTATTTGTGGGATAGATACGCAGTATATGATCGGCGAGCCCAAAAGTACACGTTCAACAAGGATGGCGAGCAATTCATTTTTCGTTCAGCATCTCTTTGTTCACTTTTTCAGAACAAGGATGACTAAGATTTTCAACATCTCTTCGTTCATTTTTCAGAACAAGGATGACTAAGATTGTCAACAACACAGTATATGATCGGCGAGCCCAAAAGTACACGTTCAACAAGGATGGCGAGCAATTCATTTTTCGTTCAGCATCTCTCCCACAGGAGACGAGCTTGGTGACAGTGACTCAGGCTAAGAGGTTGGTGAACATGGGCAGGAAGTTCGTTTTATTGTTCATTCGGCCGTATGAAGAGCAGCTGAGTAGGATGTGCTTGTCTACCTTGAGCAAGCGCCAGGAGGGAGATCTTGACAGGTTGAAGGTCAAGTATGCGGACTTGTTTTCGGAGATCACGGGACTACCACCACGTCGAGGTGTAGAGCATGAGATTATGTTGACCGGGGAGAGTTCCTTACCTAACATAGGCCTATACCGCACATCAGTACTGGAGTCCGAGGAGATCAAGAAGCAGGTTCAGGAGCTCTTGGAGGCGGGAGTGATTATGCCGAGTTGTTCACCTTGCGGGTCACCAGTGTTGTTGGTGCCCAAAAAGGATGGAGGTTGGCGCATGTGCGTAGATTATCGGGCACTCAACAAGATCACAATCAAGAATCGCTACCCATTACCGCGGATCGATGATCTTATGGACCAGTTGGAGGGAGCGAGGTTTTTCACGAAGCTGGATTTGAAGTCTGGTTACCATCAGGTGAGGATTCGGGAGGAAGACACTTGGAAGACTGCGTTCAAGACCAAGCAAGGCCTGTTCGAGTGGTTGGTGATGCCGTTTGGATTGTGCAATGCTCCGGCTACCTTTATGAGGCTTATGAATGATTTGTTGCGACCCTTTATAGAGGATTTTGTGATAGTTTACCTTGATGATATCTTGGTGTACAGCAGGACTTGGGAGGAGCATCTCGTTCATGTTGAGAAGGTATTTGAAGTGTTGCAGGACGGACAGCTGAAGCTCAACGGGAAGAAGTGCGAGTTCGGGAAGGACGAGTTGGTGTATCTCGGCTTCATCGTAGGGAAGGGCCAGTGGAGGATAGATCCAGGCAAGGTGGAGGTGATCACAAAGTGGCCGACGCCGAAGACAGTGACTGAGGTGAGGAGCTTCATGGGGGCTTGCCAGTATTTGTGCAAGTTCATTCAACATTTTTCGGCTTA
Organism: Asparagus officinalis; assembly: GCF_001876935.1. Lineage (NCBI taxonomy): Eukaryota > Viridiplantae > Streptophyta > Magnoliopsida > Asparagales > Asparagaceae > Asparagus > Asparagus officinalis. The sequence goes on from NC_033795.1 coordinate 41,754,684, forward strand.
TGCGGCACCGTTACATAGCCTCACAAAGGTTAAAGTTCAGTTTGAGTGGGGAAGGACGCATGAGGAGGCTTTTCAGTTGCTAAAAAGAAAGATCTCGGAGGCACCGGTGTTGGCATTGCCGAATTTACAGCGGACTTTCGAGGTAGAGACCGACGCGTCTAATTATGCGATGGGCGTGGTGTTGATTCAGGATGGGAAACCAGTGGAATGACAAAGAGTTCTATGCACTGTATCAAGCAATTAAGCATTGGAGGGTGTATTTGTTAGGGAAGGAGGTGGTCGTCCATTCGGATCACAAGCCGTTGGAGTTCTTACATGCCCAGACAAAGCTACAGCAGGCACGGCACATGAAGTGGATGTCCTATTTGATGGCTTTCAACATCATTATTAGGTACAAGAAGGGGGCGACGAACAAGTTGGCCGATATGTTATCTCGTCCACTGATAAGGTGGGGCGACGAACAAGTTGGCCGATATGTTATCTCGTCCGCCGATAAGGTCTTTATTGGTGGCGACGCGTATTCAGCCCTTGGTTCCTTTGGAGTATGTACAGCTGTATGCATCTAGTAGGGACTTTGGTAGTGTGTTTGAGCAGGCGAAGGCTGGTCGAAGGGGGGAGTATGCACTTGGAGAAGATGGCTTGTTGTATCGTGGGACATCACTATGCATTCCGGAAGATGGTGATAGGTTGCAATGGATTCGGGAAGCGCACACCTCGCGTGTGCAAGGGCATTTTGGCATTCAGAAAACGCTTCTCAATCTACGACGACATGTGTTTTGGCCACGGATGCTTGATGATGTGACCAAGTATGTTGGAGGGTGTAAGTTATGCTGTATTTCGAAGCCTTCTAACAGAAAGAGGGGATTGTACCTACCATTACCGGTTCCTTCTAGGCCGTGGGAGAGCATTTCTATGGATTTTCTAGGAGGGTTACTGACTACCAAGCGTGGGCATGACTATTTGTACGTTGTGGTGGACCGGTTCAACAAGATGGTGATATTGATTCCTTGTAAGAAGACCGTGACGGGAGCGGGTGCAGCACAATTATTCTTTGAGCATGTGTGGAAGCACTTTGGGTTGCCGAATTCGATTATTTCGGATCGGGATAGCCGTTTTCTCGGGCATTTTTGGGATTCTTTGTGGAGTTTGATGGACACTAAATTGAAGAAGAGCACAGCCTTTCATCCACAAACAGACGGACAAACGGAGGTAGTCAACCGGACTATGGTGCATATGTTGCGGGGGTATAATTCCAGGCATCCTAAGACTTGGGATGAGAGTTTACCATATTTGCAGTTTGCTTTCAATCGGGCGATTCATGGATCTTCCGGAAAGTCACCATTTGAGACTTGTTATGGGTTTTTACCGCCGAGCCCGTTCGATCTTGTGTTTTCAAGTGAAGCCACAGTGGACGGCAAGGAAGGGAGTGAAAGACTACGTGCTCAGCGATTTCTCGAGAAGATTGCAAACATTCATGCCACGGTTGAAGCTCAATTGAAGAAATCACAAGCTAAGTACAAGGCGAAGCATGACCAGCATCGGGTTCCTTGTAACTTTAGTAAAGGCGATATGGTATGGCTAAAATTGAGTAAGGAGAGGCTCAAAGGAGAAGGGAAGAAGTTGAAGCCTATTCGTTATGGTCCATTTCGGATTATCGATCAGATTGGCGACAACGCTTTTCGTTTAGATTTGCCACCTTACTTAGGCATGTATTCGGTGATCAATGCCGAGTACTTGAAGTTGTTTGAACCTCCGTTATTAGATGATGAAGGTGATGACAAGTTGATCTTACCGCATGTTGAAGACTTGTGGTTTGATAGAGAGGAGCCACTGAAAGAAGATTGCATTTTGGAACGGAAGACGACCAAGACGAGGCGGGGGACGAAGGAGTCGTTTCTCATTGGACGTCAAGGTCAGGTCCCTAGCAAGGCCAAGTGGTTCAACAGAGAAGGAGGGGCTCGCGAGTTCCCTCAGCTGAAGTTCTAACTTGAATGGGACTTCAAGTTCCTAAAGGGGGGACCCATGATACGGGTGTATCTTCTCTTCGGGAGCTTAGCGATCCTCATGGGAGCTTGAGGATAGATGATTCTCATGGTATCTTGAGAATAGAGTAGAGGAGTCGTGGACGAGGCCATTGGAAGCAACGAAGTCGAAAGGATTCATCAAAACTGCAGAAATTACAGTTGGACTCTGTCCGGTCGACCGGCGTGGTCACGGCGGTCGACCGCATCGTGCACGGACCCCAACTGTGTCTCGGGACTGAGATCGGTCGACCGATGGTGGCACTGCGGTCGACCGGAGAACCCTGTAATCGATTTTCCAGATTTCGTCGTTCTGACCGGTCGACCGACTTGGGCACTGCGGTCGACCGCGTCGCGGATCCGGGCCTGGGTCTGTTTCCTGCTCCAGTTGGGATTTCTGTTTAGTATAAATAGAAACACGACTTTTCTAGGGTTTAGAACTCAGTTTGTAATCAGAAAAGAGATCAGGGAGGTTGTTCTTTGATCTAGAGAGATTGTGAGAGAGAGATTTGTAAAATCCAATTGATTCTCATAATCTAGAGAAGGTATTTTCCTTCGCCCTAATTCAACTCTTGTGTTCTTCTGTCGTTCTTCTTCTTTACCCACTCTTGATAATTCCGCGATCAAGAGTGCTCGCACGGCAACTCGTATCAAGTTGGTATCAGAGAACCTAGATCCTGTGAAGGGGGAACGAAAACTCAGATTGTAATGAGAAAAGAGATCAGGGAGGTTGTTCTTTGATCTAGAGAGATTGTGAGAGAGAGATTTTGTAAATCCAATTGATTCTCATAATCTAGAGAAGGTATTTTCCTTCGCCCTAATTATAACTCTTGTGTTCTTCAGTCATTTTCTTCTTTACCCACTCTTGATAATTCCGCGATCAAGAGTGCTCGTACGGCGACTCGTATCAAGGTGTCCTGAATGCAGTATGTTTTTCATCGTCCGGGTACATCTTGATTTGATTGTAACCCGAGAACCCGTCCATAAAGGACATTCTCTTAAACCCACACGTGTTATCGACAATAACATCGGTGATAGGGAGAGGGAAATCATCTTTCGGACATGCATTATTCAAGTCTCTGAAGTCAATGCATATCCTTATTTTTCCATTCTTCTTGAGGACTGGAACAATATTTGCGAGCCAATCCGGATGTTGTTCTTCCCGGATAAAACCGGAATCAATTAATTTTTTGACTTCTTCTTCAATCGCTTCCATGATTTGTGGGCGAAATCGTCTTTGCTGTTGTTTGATAGGTTTTGCATCCGGTTTGATGTTAAGACGGTGGGCTGCCACGTTCGGATCAAGCCCTGGCATATCTTCGTAATTCCAGGCGAAAACATCTATGAATTCTCTGATGAGGGAAATTAACTCCTCTTTTTCATCTGGTGGAAGACTATCACTTATAAATATTGGCTTTGGATTCGTCTCATTACCCATATTTATCTGGACCACTTTATCTTCGGTAGGAGGTTCTCTTTGCTCGAATCGATCTCCATACTGTATATTTAGATGGTGAATCCAGGGATCCTCCCAAGTCGGTAGTTGATCATCTTCTTGAATCGTGGAAGGATCAACTGTGGTCATATTCGACATCAAGCCTTTGAATACCTCTCCCAGGCTGACATCTGAATCCCAACTGGAAGAGTCGGATGAGTACCCATCTTGATTTGTTAAATGGTCTACGATTTGCCAACAACACTCGTCATCAGAAGCATAACCCAGACCCCTTTTATAGCTATAATAGTTATAAGACTTTCCTTCTGGTACATAGGCCATACGAGGTGGAACTCGTGGGCCTCGACCAAAACAAAGACCTTCTTCAAGCGCAAAATTATATCCCCATTTTTCCATGTAATCACGCGCTTGATGACTATATCGGGATGAGTGAAGGCCAGATCTCTCTTCATTTTTATCTTCACTTGACCGATTACAAAGGGTACAATGTCATTTAGTATAAAACCACTATTGTAATCAAAACCTGCTTCTGTGTCAGCTTCTTCCCTACTATCCTTGCCTTGAGCCGATGATTCAGTATCAGATTCAGCACCGTAAAGGAGGGAATCGGTAAAGTAATTTTCCAATCCTTTAAACGGTTGCTTATCTGCGACCACCGTCTTGACTTCATTATTGGCATCTACGTATTTTAGACACTGATGAACAGTAGAAGGAACTATAAGATTACCATGGATCCACGGTCGACCCAATAGTAAATTATAGGAGGTCTCTGCATCGATTACGTAGCACGTAACTTTGGATTTTAGATCCCCAAGTTGACATTTTATCTGGATTTTACCCAAAGGTCTGGATCCACTGGTATTGAACCCGTATATAACGGTACCTGTGGAAGCGAGCTTGCTTGCCGAGATTTCGAGATTGTGCATCAATCGGAGTGGCATGATGCTAACAGCGGAACCCGGGTCGACTTGGACCCGGTTAACTACGCTGGAGCCAATATATCCGGTGAAGTATAAAGGCCTATCATGCTTTGAATTCCTCACTTGCATGTCATCCTTAGTGAACATGATATGAGGAAATTATTTGGCCGATAAATTATAAAGCTGAACTGATGATTCTGTTTCTTCGCGGGCCGGCTTGACTTGAGTGAGGAACGCGTCAGAATCGGCTAAAGCTTCTCGCAATGCCTCTCTAGTATCCTTGGAGAGGCGCAACAACTCATATAAAGTTATTCTTGCTGGGATGTTAGCTAGCTGAGCCATGACATCAAAGCGGTAGGGAGTGTTTGAACTTCCCGGTTTATCTCTCCCAATCGGACGATTGAATCGAGACTGCTTCGGGTGCTGAGCCTGCTGAGGTTGAGGCTCTTTCTCCTTTTGCTTATTAGCTGACTTCTGTTGCGATTTTTCAACTGGTGTAGGGGGAGTTGTAACCACCCCCAGTTCGGCTAATGTCTTGGCATTCGCGTCAGAAGTTTCGGGATATTTATAATGATATTCATTCCCACCACTAGTGGTAAGAGCCTCTTGTTCATCTTCGGAGAGTGATAAGGTGTGGATACCTTCATCATCTTTTTTGGGAATTGCTGTGGTGGGACAGCAGGTTTTGCCTTTACCTCTGTACTTTTTCTTAGATGAGGATCCTACCCACTGCTCATCTCCTAACAAGTCTGGATGGACCCAAAGAATTTTGCCGCTAGAAGTTATGTGTTGTACGAGTCCTTTTTGACGTTGTCCATAAGGATCATCATTGACAGTCTTCATTTGCACCTTATATACGGGCTCTGGTTGAAACCACGCTAGAGGGACAGAACCAAAGCTAACAGAAACAGCGTTCGCGCCCACCTTCTTTTCTTTAGGCTGCTTTGGGGTGATAATTCCTACATCGATTAAGGCCTGAATCTTGTCCTTGAGAGCGTAGCACGCCTTCGTAGGATGATGGACTGTTCTGTGAAATGCGCAATATCGCAGATCCGTAATTTTCTTAGCTCCTTCATGATCAGTGATCGGAGGCAGCTTAATTTTGTTATTTTCCATCAAATACTTGAAGATACCAGGGACCTCATCTTCCTTGAAGGAGTATTCCTTCGGGAATTTTGGCTCAGAAGCTTTCTGTTGCCTCGGAGGTCGTTGTTGCCATTGAGACGTTTGTTGCTTTGGCGCTTGTTGCTGCGGCTGCTGTTGGGGTTGCAATTCAAATGTCTGATTCGCATCTACCACGTTCGCCGGTCCTTTCCCTTTACCACGGGGGGTAAAGTTTTGTTTTTGGGTATTATTTGCCGGTTGTCCCCTTTCAGCTTTCTTCCTTTTGAGGAAGCGTTCAGCCTGCTCTCCTCGCACCTTCAATTCCTTCCATGTCTTAGATGGTGCAGTGCCTATAGCTTCTAGTATATCTATGGAAAGGTTATTGTGGCATGTTTGGAGGATGAATTCCTCCGTGACCGGGTCTCGACAGTTCATTGCCTTGTTTCGGAAGCGCTTAACAAAGTTCTCCACGAGCTCTCCATCTTTCTGCTTTTCTTCAAAGAGCGTTCCGATCGATACTTCCGTGTCATCGTCGAAGAAATTAGCGAGAAACATGCTTTCCATATCGTCCCATGTATTGATACTTCCTGGTTTAAGCTGGCGGTACCAATCAAACGCAGCTGCGCGAAGGGTTCCTACGAACGATCGTACCATCACAGGTTCATTGCCCGAAATGATCCCCAGGTAGGACTTAAAGTAAATCAAGTATTGGGTAGGGGAGCCCCTTCCATCGAACGGCGTGAAGTTAATCAAACTGAACTTTGGCGGGTATGGAATGGAGTCCCACTCTCTCGGGTAGGGACACGGAATGCCAGTCTTTTTTACTTCTTGGGCAGACATAAAAGCATTGATTTTGCTTTCCAAGTCTTTCATCTTAAGGTCTTCGCCTACCTCTCTCTTTTGGCGATTTTGAGGATGGATATTGGCGCCACCCCCAGTGTCGTTATTTCTAGTAGGACCACCCCCAGCGTTCAGGTCAACGGGAGGGTCATCAGCATTGATATTTTCCCCCACTTCTGAGTCGCTATCTATCTGATTAGTAGTCGGACGACGGCTAGATTCACCGCGTTGATTTGTCAATTGCTGGAGTTGTTGGGCATGTAAATCTTTAACACGTTGCACAGCCATCTCCATTTCGATTTTAAAATCCTCTTTCTACTTTGCCAAAGCTTCTTGAAGAATTTGAGCCATCTGTTCAGTGGTGATCATGAACGACTCTCGAGTCGGTCCCGTACTGGACACAGTGGCATCCGAAGCGATTGCAGAGTTGGCATCCGATGCCTCATCGTCTGAGGACACAGTGGCATCCGAAGCGATTGCAGAGTTGGCATCCGATGCCTCATCGTCTGAGGACTGTCCTCTCTAAATTCTATTGTAATCTCTAGGCCTAATAGCCCCGGTTCGCAGCCGAGTCAATCGTTGGGATATTTGCGGGAAAGGTTCAGGACTGTAGCGTCGCGTGGATTTTCCTTTTTCTGCCATGTTAACCGTGAATTCTGAGAATTCACGTTCCTGAACGGCCGGCTTTCTTTTACGAAAACGTCTTGGTTTGTGTCTCACCGTTTCTATAGAAAGTCTTTCAAACACCGAAATCCTTTGTGAGGCAGTCTTGGAACAGTCTATAGTACCGCCTTAATAAGTTTAGTATAGTACATGGACAACGAGAATCCATTTCTCGGGTATTTCTCTTTCGAGATCTATTCATACCCCCAGTCTGATAGTATAACTCATCGATATGATTATCGGAGCAACCTATCTTGTGTTGGCATAATCCTCCCATTCTAATATCGTCGTCTTCTGACGAATAAGGCTCTCTTTGAGGATATAACACCTTGTCGTTATTTTCAAGAGTCGCTCGTTTGAAAACACGCCTTCGTGCGCGTGAGGACTCAACAGGCTCTTGGACTTCTACCCGCAGTCCAAGGCGAGTAGTTACCGGTAATTTCTCCATAAGAGGGGTCTTTGACTTACTGGAGAATCGCGTACGACCCCCAGTTTGTTTTGGATTTTGGCCTCCAGATTTGACGTGGTTTCGTCAGTTTATCGTCTGCACCATTTGCTTGTAGTTTCTTGGCCTCTTGCACCAGAATTCTTGCGTGCGCAAGTAAAGCATGGCGCTTCTTGATCCGTTCTTCAAGAGTTGAACGTGTCCTCTTAATGGGGACCCATTCATTCGTCGTTGGTTTGGACCAGTTACCAGCTTGTTGCCGTGGCAGTTGTCGTCTTCTAGACTTCAGATCTGCTTCATAGAGGATTCCATCCACTTGCTCAGAGGCTTTGGCCAATTGGCGTGCAAGGCGTTGACGCCGTCTTTGACGCGCCCTCTTGGATAAGGTCGGCTCATTTTCATTAGCAGTTTCAGCTTTGCAAGGTGTGCCTTGAGCCGCTGCGGGATGAGGTTCTTGGTTTTGAACCTTCAAATCCAAGTGTCCTCGACTTTTCCTCGTGGAGTTTCTCCTATTCCTACGAGGGGAGGATGATCGGGAAGAGGAGGATAAGTACTCTTCATATTTTGCTTGATCGAACTCATATTCGACCTCTTCGTTGATCGGGATGATGATCTTCGGTTGCGACACTACAGCTTTGGCAAAAAAGCTGTCGGCTCCCACTGTGGTCACCAGTTTGTTTGTGTCAAAAGTTGCCTTCTCCATTGTTTTCAAAACCTGTTACACCATTTATCGATTACAAGTTCAAACTGAAAGAAAAGTTGATCTTTTTATAAGATCTTTTTACAATGAAAAATAAAGATTACAACTTTATCAAACAAAACGCAGCAGTAGTTTATCTCCCGCTGCTTTGCGTGGGATCTTTGCCTGTGCCGGGGACGCGTTAGTCCGTGGACCACCGCAGATCAACTCGATAGACAATATAATTACGCTCTTGTTTCATGAAGGAAACAATTGCAGAAGCGACAATCACGACCAAGCGAGATTGTGGCTCTTCTCGAGATTAAAACCAAGTTTAATCCGGAGGAAAGAAGGGGAAAGAATCACAAACCTTTCGAAGGGGCTTTCTTTATGAAAGTATTCGCCAAGCTCTGATGATTCTCCTCTGAAATTCGTGGTTAACTGGACAATTTGACAGTACCTCGCCTTCTCAATCTCATATCCTCTTTAAAGAAGACCCTAGGCTTCTATTTATAGGCCTTTGGAGATATCCTTTTGAATCAGAATTTGTGTTTAAACGTCATCTGCAGTTTATAACTGTCTAAACGTGTTTAGGGATAACCTCAAAACAGTTGGAGAGATTCTGGGACGAAAGAATCCTTAAAAATCATCGAAATCCGTGTTTGGGGAGGTTTTGTATTCAGTAAGAGTCCTGGTGGCTCGGAACTGTGTGAGTCACCATTTGGTGGCTCGGAACTATGCGAGTCACCATTTGGTGGCTCGCATGAGTGCGAGCCACCATTTGGTGGCTCGCATAGGTGCGAGCCACCAATTGGTGACTCGCGCCTACACGGGCCTCCAAGTGGTGTTTCGTTCGCTTTTTTGACACTTTGGCGATTTGTAATTCTTCCAATTCCCTTGTTTTGCGTACACTTTGTCGCTTCGCTGACTTATGCATTCTATTGATCCAATTCATACACTTACTGATGTTGGATAAATTCCCTTGACTTGGATAATAACGTTTATCGTCTTTTCCTTGTCTTGAACTGTGTTTAAGGACTTATAGGCAATTTTTAACCCCTACACTAGATAGATGCATATTTCTTAATGTTGATTAAGTTATATGGTTTATATCATCTTGCGTGGATGTTATGTTTATGGATGGTAGTGGACAACGATTCTCTTGCATTTATTGTATTGATGTAATATAGCTAAAAATGTAATATTATTTTTGACCTCTTTCCTCCCCGAGCATGGGCTACGTCTACGGGTTTTGGCACTTGCTCACCGATCATGGGCTACGCCTACGGGTATAGGCCCTTGTTCGGGTGTGGGGGGTATGGTTATTTAGTTTAGTTATTTTATTTATGGCTTTTATTTTACATTCAATGCAATATTATTACCCATCCTATGAGATGGTTTTTTCATTATAAATGGGGCTTGCACGTCTTATGTATATGTGAATGTAATAATACAGGATTTGCAAGGGAGCTAGCAATGTAAGGAGTTGCAAATTGCTTGCCAAAATATAATTAGTGTAGTTGCATTTTATTTCCTTAGTTGTCCACTACCATTCCATATTTCTTTTACATATGTTGATATGTTGGTTGTGCCCCAATTGTAGATGTCAATATAATTGGGTGCTATATTCTACAAAGTTTATATCTCTATCTCATTAGAGAATAGTTTTTATTATAAAAACTCATTTTTAAACTTTGTGAGACATGGTAATAAGAGTTTATTGATCATAGAGTGGTGAGACCGACATTAACATAGTGTTAGTGTGAAAGATAAATAAACCTAAAGCAGTTAAAAGAGATGTATTTAGAATGAGCTTTTAACTAGTGTCAAGGAAAGTAATTATGAGATATAGCTCATGGGGTAATGCCCAACTTAAGATTAGGGGTGATGCCCAATCTTTCGCGCTATAGTCTTAAAGAGAAGTCGTTACTTAATTAAGGTCCGATAAATATTCCCGGTGAATAGCTCGGAACCCTCCCACCAATCTTGCGCTTTCCTGGCTAGTTTAATTGTTGCAAGTATAAATATAGAGCATCTTTAAACTATATCAAGTTCGATTACGGTAAAAGATTTGAGAAATCGTCCGTAGCCCTCCATCATTTTAGTTAAATACTATTAAGCTTATAAATACTATGTTTGTTGGCATACGTCAAGGCATAACTATTCTATGGCTAAATAGTATTCATCTGTATATAAGATATAAGGATAGCTTAAGTTGGTTATGCAACTTTGTTGGCATACGTCAAGAGTTTGCATAAGTTAAATTTAAGCCAGTCAAGAAATGATGGGTACAAACTTGACTAGCATTTTATGATTTGTTGGCATACGTCAAGGTCATAAAAGACTAGGGGTAAAATCATATCAAGAATTACAAGAGTGTAAAAGACAAAAGTTGTCTACCAATTATTGAATGTGTTAATTTGTTGACATACGCCAAGGTTGATGCATTCAATGATAATTGGATCTTGATCCCACTTGAAAACAATGAGTTGTTTTCCGATCACCTCTTATAAGGTTTTGAGGGACTCGAAAAATAGTGGGAGGCATAACTTAGATAAAAATAAACCAAATCTATTTTATGTATTGAACATCTGCTAAAATACCTTTTCTCTCTCTTTCAGGCCATTATGTCTGGTTTAAAACTCATATTGGAACAGAACAAGTTAACTGGTCCTAATCACAAAGACTTGTTGAGGAATGTTAAAATTGCCCTAACTTATGACAAAGTAGCATATGTCCTCACTGCGCCCGAACCTGTTCTAGGCCTAGAACCCACTATAGCGGAAACTGAAATCCGCAATACATGGGATAAAGATTGTTCACCTGCTCAATGCCTCACCATTGCCTCTATGGATTTGGTCCATCAGAGGCAACATGAGAATATGGATATTAGATCCATATTTCGTAATACAGAAGAACTGTATGGTGAGCAACCGCGACAAATGAAGTACGCGGCGTCTAGGAATATGTTCCAGACGAAAATGACTGTGGGATCTTCTGTTGGGGATCATGTCCTCAAAATGATCGCCTATGTCAATGAGCTTGAACTTTTGAACGTAGGCCTAGATGCAGATAGATATACAGATATCATTCTACAGTCCTTGACAACAGCATACTCCCGATTCATATCACAGTTTTTGATGATGGATCTGGAGCCCACTCTTCCTGCCTTGCTTAATTTGTTAAGACAGGAAGAAAGTTCTTTGAAAAAGGGACAAACACCAGTCTTGGCTATAGGGCAATCTTCTTCCTCTTCTGGCAAATTGGTTGCTAAGAAAAAAGGAATGAAGAAAACTACTAAACCAAGGAAAGGTGTTAAGAAGGCTGTCAAGAAGGATAAAGGAAAGGCAAAAATGATGACAGCAGAATGCTTCCATTGTCATAAGTCAGGACATTGGAAAAGGAACTGCCCAGAATACCTAGCCTCACTCACCAAGAATAAGCAAGTTGTTGCTTCATCTACAGGTGTGTTTGTTACTCAGAATTGTTTTTCTATAAATCATACATCCTGGGTATTAGATACCGGATCAGGATCTCACATCTGTAATTTGTTACAAGGACTTAAAAGTTATAGAAAACTTGGAGCTGGAGAGATAACCATGTAAGTTGTTAATGGTGCAATAGTTGCAGCACTTGCAGTAGGGGATTTTCATCTAGCTTTACCAAATGGAAACGTTTTGATTTTAAATAGCTGTTATTTTGTACCAACTATGATGTGTAATATAATATCCATATCTTTATTAGATAAAGATGGATATGTATTTAAGTTGGAGAACAATGTTATGAATATCATATTTAATCAAAAGTTGATTGCTTATGGAACATTGTGCAATGGCATCTATATTCTTAATCAAAATACAATTCTGAACACTCATCACACTAATAAAAGAAAGCACTCAGTTATGAATGACGCTTTCGTATGGCATTGCAGACTTGGTCACATTAATAAAGAAAGACTTGGCGAGCTTCATAAAGCATGGATATTTAGATCCATTTGACTTTGAGTCTTATGAGACTTGCAAGTCTTGTCTTAAAGGTAAAATGACCAAGACTCTATTTACAGGAACTGGAGTAAGAGTTACAGAACTCTTAGGACTGATACATAGTGATGTATGTGGTCCTATGTCTACAATGGCCAGAGGTGGCTACTCCTACTTTATTACTTTTACTGATGATTTTTCAAGGTTTGGACATGTGTTTTTGATGAAACACAAATCTGAAGCACTTGAGAAATTTATCGAGTACAAAAATGAAGTAGAGAACCAAACGAGCAAGAAAGTTAAAATTCTTCGATCGGATCGAGGAGGTGAATACTTGAGCTCGGAATTCTTAGGTATTTTAAAAGAGAATGGGATTCTCTCTCAGGTTACTCCACCCTTTACACCACAGCTTAACGGCGTGTCAGAAAGAAGGAATCGTACCCTATTAGATATGGTACGTTCCATGATGAGTAACACTGAGTTACCTTTTTCATTCTGGGGGTATGCATTAGAAACAGCAACACACTTACTGAATAGGGTTCCAACTAAAGCAGTGCCTAAACCTCCATATGAGATATGGAGTGGGAAGAAACCACATCTTAATTATATTAAGATTTGGGGATGTCATGCTTATGTAAAGAAGCAAGATCCCAAAAAGTTAGAGGCACGCTCAGTATTATGCAAATTTGTAGGATATCCAAGGAATTCCATTGGATATCAATTCTACCACATCGATGAACAAAAGATAATTGTTTCTCGGCATGCCACCTTCTTAGAGAAGGAATTTCTTGAAAAAGAAATTAGTGGGAGCATGGTAGAACTGGAAGAAATTTCAGAGATACAAAATATTACTGATAAATTAGTGGAACCAGCAAATTCAGTTATACCAGAAGAACCTCAACCACTCCACAGATATCCAAGGCGATCTCATGCACCTAAGACACAATATAATTTTTTAGTTGAAGGTGGCATGTTAGATCACGTCATAGATGATGACGAACCTTTAAGTTATCAGCAAGCCTCTGAGAGTAGGGACTCTGTTGCTTGGCATGATGCAATGAAATCTGAAATAGACTCTATGTACACCAACAAAGTATGGATATTAGACAATGCTCCTAAAGGGGTGATACCCATAGGTTGCAAATGGTTGTTTAAGAAAAAGTTGGGTGTAGATGGAAAAGTAGAGACTTTTAAAGCTAGACTGGTAGCTAAAGGTTTTCGTCAAAGACCTGGTTTGGACTACGATGAAACTTTTTCTCCAGTGGCTATGCTCAAGTCTATTCGGATCCTACTTGCTATAGCTGCTCACTATGACTATGAGATCTGGCAAATGGACGTTAAAACTGCATTTCTAAATGGTGATTTAGAAGAGTGCATATATATGACGCAACCAGAGGGTTTTGTAGTTAGTGGGAGCAGTGGAAAAGCATGTAGATTGCTTAAATCTATTTATGGACTGAAGCAAGCATCACGGAGATGGAACATCTGTTTTGATGATGCTATCAAAGAGTTTGGTTTCATCAAAAATCCAGATGAACCATGTGTGTATAAAAGGATAATTGGGAGTATTATATCGTTTCTTATTTTATATGTAGACGATATACTCTTAATCGGTAATGACATACCGTCATTACAAGCGGTTAAAATTTGGCTATCAAAAAGATTTTCCATGAAAGATTTAGGTGAAGCATCCTGTATACTGGGTATTCAGATCTATAGAGATAGATCTAAAAGGATGTTAGGATTATCGCAATCTAGATACATTGGCAAAGTGCTAAAACGGTTTAGCATGGAAAATTCCAAGAAAGGTTTTGTACCTGCATCTCCTGGAATCTCCCTCTCTAAAAAGATGTCTCCCCGGACTGATGAAGAGAGGAAACGCATGAGTCTAATTCCTTATGCCTCGGCAGTAGGATCGATCATGTATGCCATGTTATGTACTAGACCAGATATCGCTTATTCACTCAGTTTGGTAAGTAGATACCAATCTGATCATGGAGAAGAGCACTGGAAAGCGGTCAAAAATATACTTAAGTACCTTAAAAGGACTAAAGAGTTATTTTTGATATACAGTAAAAGTGACCTCCGAATGGAGGCTTTTTCCGACTCAAGCTTTCAGAGCGATATTGATGATAGTAAGTCTGTATCAGGATATATTTTCACCCTCAATAGAGGGGCTGTCAGCTGGAAAAGTTCCAAGCAGGATACAGTAGCAGACTCGACTATGGAAGCTGAATACATTACAACCAATGATGCAGCTAAAGTCGACTATGGAAGCTGAATACATTGCAGCTAATGATGCAGCTAAAGAAGCTGTCTGGATGAGGAAGTTCCTTTTAGAGCTGGAAGTTGTTCCCACCATTAAAGATCCAGTACCTTTATACTGTGATAGTAATGCTGCAATAGCTCTGACAAAGGAACCTCGATCTCACCATAAGTCCAGACACATTCTGAGGAAGTATCACTTGATCAGGGAGATAGTTGATCGCCGGGAGATCAAGATTGAAAGAGTAGACACAAAAGATAATATAGCAGATCCATTCACAAAGGCAATTGCTCATTCACAATTTGAGAAACTTGTTGAGCTATTGGGTATTAGATACTATAATTGGCCTTAGTGCAAGTGGGAGTTTGTTAGATATAGGTGCCCTGCAGGCAATTATTGTATATTGTAACAGGACCTATATGTATATAACATCCTTGTTCAAAATGATAGTATGCTATTTTGGTCAGATTTATCTGATGTTCTAAATATACAGATAATGTCCTTAGAATAAATACTAGACTATCAGACATTTCGGATAGTGATCGTAATGAAGAGATCTGATTAGTCGGTAACGTATATTCTAAAATGTTCCTGGTTGATGAAGTGTTGAGATAGGATATCATCACTTTGGTTAAGACTAATGTTTGCTCTATTTCTCCTTTTGAAGGAGATGATCAATCTCTTAGATCATTGATGTGAGACATCAAGATACAGTATACAAGTGACTCATTAGTGAATGAGTTGACTGAACGACTCACCGAGAACATCTAGTTGGTAATATACTTAACTGTCAAATAGAAGTTCTCAAGTGATATAGTACATAGTAGTCTCTTGACCTGAGGCATGAGTGCAATATCTTATATGTCAGTAAAGATGTATTTAGACTTTTACCTAACCACAGTTCTTATTGAATTGTGCATAACGGTTCTTGTTGGGTACATCCCGAGACATAAGTAGATATTGAGATGCCAAGAAGGGATTCGTCTCTCCCAGTATAGGGGTTGATGTCATAAGATTGTTTGATATAACTATAGCCTGGAAATCCTTGGCCAAGGTGAATAAGATAAACTGAGTGTCAGTTTGATCTTATAGGTTATGAGTTTAATATCAATAAACACTAATCAAGCTATTAGGGTTTGACAGTTTGCCATACCCTAGGCTCAATAGTTTGACATGGTTTGACGAAGAGACCGGACTGTACGGTATTATCATTGAGTGGTCCTGATAAAATTGGATAAGCATCTTGCAGACCTTTATCACAACTTATACCCGGGTGGTCTTCATGTGTAGCTAGCACCTCTGTTGTACTTATGGATATGATCCACTACCGAGTTTTTTAAGTTGGGCCCTAGAGTCACACCAAGCGCGTACTTGAATCCTATGAAACACAATTTATGGAGTGATGCGTATGATTGATACGCATATATGATTTCTTCCGGATACTAATGATTCATAAGATGATTCATTACATGACTCACTAGATTAATCATTGATATTTGATGATTCATTGCATGACTCATAGGATGAGTCATTCATGTCATGAACACATTCCACTCTATAAATATGAGCTCTCTTTCTTATGGAAAGACTAATGAAAAATTGGCTAAGTGGTTTTTTCCATAAGAGAATAAAAGAGAGCTTTCCTCTTACTAAACTTTGGCAATCTTTGAGCAAGAGAAAGTAGTAGGATTTTAAGAACCCGAGGGTAGATATCTTGCCTTGTGTCTCAAGAAGACTCCCATTTTATCAAGCCCACTTAAAGACTTGGAGATCCACTACGAGGAGATTTTCTACTACAAGGAGCAAGAGCTAGGGGTTATTCGATCTTCCATCGAATCACGCTTCGAAAGTATGACTTTCTAACTCTTGTATGCTCTCTTTAATATAGGGATTATGTTAGATTTAATTAGGATGGTCCTATTATGTATTTCATGCTCTCTACATGCATAACATAATTATACATATAGTCTTCCGTTGCGTATTTTGCATGTATTTAGCATGAATTTCCTTCTTGGTATCAGAGACATGGTTCCATCTAATTAAATCTTAACATGCATATCTAACTCATAGAAGACTTTGTTCTTGCTTCTAATTACTAGTTTAATTAAAAGATGTTTTAATGAAACTAGTTAATTTATTCAAGTTGTTTTGTAATTAATTATACTAGTTGTTGATTCAAAAATGTGATTTTTGGTTCATATGTTTTTAGGAGTAAAAACACTTGTATAAATTACAAAACACTTATTTAAAACCCTGGCACAACATATGATCGAATCCTCCAGTGCTACTCGATCATCATGGCTATTTAAAACTCTGGCGTCCAAATAAGTCCCGGGCGACCCAACCTCAGAGTTGGCATGTCAACAAGTCTTTGGTACCTTTTCAGGAATAAACCCAAGGCACCAACCCTATGGTCGACTCCCACAGTCGCCACTCGACCATACGGGGATTCTGAAAACCTAGGCACCTACGTAAGACCTAGGCACCCAATCTCAGGATTGTCATTCTACCAAAAAAGGTATTCATGTCATATTGCATAAGCCTAAGGTATGAATATTAAGTATTCGGCCGATACTTAATTGACCTAAAAACTTGAGCAGTCATTTGTCAAGTTCTTGTTAATTAAACGCTCAGCTAAAATAAGACATCAAGTGAACTAGTTGTCATAAGTTCCCAGTACGGATCGACACATTACAACTAACTCACTTTAGCCAACATTCTAGTTCTTAATAAGAACAAAGTTACAAAGTCAAGAAAATATAAACAATGAAGGCAAATTCAAGAATGGAAACAAAAGTTGACTTTCATTCATTAAGAGGAAACTTTAATACAAATTTCTCTACGAAAAAAAGAGACATGCAGGTTTTCAGCTCACGACCAGATCCGGGAGTTGGACTTGGCGGTTTCCTGACGTTAGCAGCTGCAGAAGATTTCCCAGGGGCCTTAGCAATAGGCACAACCTCATGAAGCGGTCTGGAGAAGGATGAGAGCTAGGGAGGCACTAGAGAAACGAAATAGTCGACTCTGGCCTTACATGCCAAAGCCACTTCAACTCTTCCTAAGAGGTCATGACGTTAGTCGTCGACCACCTTCTTTTTATACTGCTCTGAATTTAGTCGAACGAGTTTGTCCTCCAGTTCCTTGACAAGGTCTGCGGACGTCTGAATCTTTGATTGCAGCTCCTCGTAGTCCCTCCTCGATTTCTCGAGAGACAGGCAACTTGATTAGGCCTCCGCCTCAGCTGTCATCTTGCGACGCTTCTCGAACTCGATCTTCATCTGTAGATGATGTTGAATATCATTTCTCCATGATAATGTTTTGATGATAACAATTTATATTGTGTGTGCACTAACTTTCATATGCAGATTTCAATAGCAGAATATGTACAAGTGCAAGTGGATATCAAGGCATTTTGAAGTGAAGAAAATGAAGAACAAAAGATAATGTATTTGAATTTTTCTTTACTTAGAATATTTGTACAAGCCTTGATCACACACACACGCACACACACACAATTTTAGAACACACTAACACAGGCTTAGTGTGTTGGTTAACTATAGAAATCCCCTATGTTAACCATTAGAATATTAGTTAAAACTTAATTATAAAAACTCATTATTTCTGAATATTTGATCTTAATAGTCGACTAATTAGGATAGTAGTCGACTACTCATGTATATAACTCAAATACAAGTTTCTGTCTGTTTACAGTATAGTCGACTAATTAACATTATAGTCGACTACTGAAGAAAATGTCATTTTTCAAGTTTCTGTCAAATTACAGTATAGTCGACTAATGATCATTATAGTCGACTACTGAGAATATTTTCCGAAAACACAGAGTCTGTCTGAACTCAGTGTAGTCGACTAATAACTATAGTAGTCGACTACAAGAGACAGTTTTTCAGTTTTCAGAATTTGAATATCTGACAGTTTTTGGCCGTTTTTAAACATTTTTAAACTTTAAAAACTTGTCTTTTCAAAGGCTATATATAGGTTATTTGTTCAGAAAAATTGTAGATGCATACATACCCATAAGCTTTGATCTTTGTGCAATTTTTCAAGTGAAAAACATTCTGATTTTCTGAAAAAGAAGAGTTTCTGAAATTGCCTATATACTTTCATCAAAAACAAATCATTAGGCAATTTTACAGAGATTAAAAGTATCCTAAGCCACTGCTGCACTTCAATACACATTCAAGGCTTATAGGATCATTGTGTTCTTGTTTCAACAAGTTTTCTCTCGGTTGTGAGAGGGTTAATCTCTTGGCTTAGAGATTGGGGTTCAAATTGGCAAGGAGTTTGTCAATTGGTGTTGCAATTTGCAGGGACTTGCAAATTGGTCAGGTTTGCGTTTGATTTTGTAAGTTTATTCAAAATCATAGTGGAAACTCTCAAGCGGGATTTGCTTGGGGACTGGATGTACACCGGTTTGGTGGAACCAGTATAAAATCCTTGTGTTTGTGTTTGCAAATTTCTGAGATTGTCATTTTTCTTTGCAATTTATTATCTACTTTGCAATAATTTTAAAAGAACACTATTCACCCCCCCTCTAGTGTTCTAGTGTATCTATTTCAGATCCTACAGATGAGCCATCTCCTTTTGAAGATCCTCGATGGTTCCTACCTGCTTAGAGAACTGAATTCGAAAGCTCTTTAGGAGCTCTTCCTTCTCATCCAGACTCCGGCGCTAAGCACCTTATTTATAAGCCAACTCGGCCTCCAAAGCAGTGACCCTCTTTTCTGCCTCCTCCTTGGTCGACTTCTCCTTTGCCAGCTCTGCTTGCCATTCCAGGGAATACTCAAGTAGATTGAGCAAATCTTGCTCTAACAAAGTCCCCCAGAGCCAAAGAAGCTTAGAGGGCCTGATGTATGCCAACACTTGGCATATCCTCCAAACTCCTCTTGTCAGCACTATTCTCCATCTGGTATGACAGAGTTCCAGCTCTCCCTTCAACGTCATCATTCACCCCAGTCGGCTCCTTACAGGGCGGCGAGACGACTTAGGCATAGAACTAGGACCGATAACATCCTCCTCGACCGTTAGGGTCATTGTCTTCTCGCCAGGAGAAGACTCATCTACCAGCCTTATATTTTCCAAGCGGTCAAGCTGAGTAATCAGCGGACCCGTTCCGGCTGACTGAGGCCCCACAATCGGTCCGATTGGGCGTCTCCTCTCGACCATTGTCCTCCTTAATTCAGAGGCAATTTCGGCTGCTTGAGGTATCAAGACAGCCACCTCCTCAGTGCTAAGGGCCTCCCTTAGATTCTTATGAGGCCTGGCAGTGGAACCTGACCCCTCGTTCCCGGCGTTCCTCTTGTGGTTTTACACTAACATAGAGACGAGGCTCGCCCTTGCCTAGAAGCCAGTGGAAAACAAGATCATGGATATGCTCGCCGCTTGGAGATACATCATCAAATAGAGCATCACTCTCCCGTGGCTCGGCATCAGAACGAACCTTTTCTAGGTTTATCATCTCTGAATCGCTAAGGGTGACTGGCCTCAAAGTGTCCTCCTTCGCCTCCGGCCAGTCCGAGTAGGCGAAGACGCTGTCGCCACTATAAACCCATATGTATCGCCTCCTCCAGTCCTCGTCCAACTCTAAAGAGTCTGAAACAAGCTGGAAATCACCACGATAGTGGTAGAAGTAATGTGGGTCCTTCTCAGTCGACCCCATGCTGATCAAATGTCCAAGCAATCTCAAACTTGGTTGGACTCCGACACGGTGACAAATAATGATAAAAGCCACCAGAATCCCCATTGCGTTCTGATAAAACTGGGTAGAGCAGACTCCTAGAGTTGCATGCACCTCCCTAATAAAAGGATGTAAGGGCAGCCGTAAGCCATGCTCCAAGTGGACCAGATATAGCGACACTCGGCTTTCGTCATGGTAATACACTGGCTCGCTCATTCCTGGTGCCGCTAGTGTGAAAGTCCGGAGGATATTGTATTGATCATATAACCCTACCAGACTGTCCATATGGACCCTTGAGCGGATGAGTAGAAGAATGACAAGTCTCTCCTCACTACAGCCAGATGTTGAAAATTGAGAAGTCATGGAAGATTTTTCTTAAAAGTTTGGAGGAATATCAGAAATTTGTCAGAGAGAAAGTTTGTAAAAGAATCTTCTTAACATCAAGAGGCCATTTATAAGTTTCGAAGAAGTGCGTGGAAGCATTTCAAAAGACGCGGTTATTTTCAAAACAACCAGGTCAGATCCACTTCGGAATCTGAAACGGTTCTCTCGAAGCACGAAGCGCCGCCCTCATTTAATGCCCCACGTCTCAATACTCAAAAACAGAACATCCTTCATTATGTCCATGACACTTCGTTTCTTAAAATGACAGTTCAGATATTTGATAACGCCAGCCAAGAAAAGCGGAGCCGTGATGGGTAAAGAAGGATGCCCGATGATGTCAGTCACGTCGATAGACGAAGATTTCTCAGTTTCTTGTCCCAAGCAGACTTGTACTGATAAGAGCATATCTTATTTCACTCAGACAAAAGTCGACTCCAAGCGAAAAGGGCTAACTGTTAAGGTGTTTACTCACCCAAGATACGAGTATTTGTAAAATGATACATTCATCGCCTTGGCAAACTGGTCTCAACCAACTTAATGGCCCAAGCCCAACAAAAGCTTCGACTCCGCCGACTCATCAAGTCGACATTCTTTCAGGCCGACACGAAAGGCGGGGTCAGCCGACCCTATCGTCGAAGACGACCCACCAAGTGCACTCGACCACATACTTAGCAACTCACGAAGACGACTTGATGGACATTCCCTGCTATCGAATAAGCTGAGGAATTACCTCCGCCTTAAGCCTCTCCCCCAGAGTATATGTCAACATCCTAGTCCATCTCGGACAAGCCTTATCCTGATTCGGGCCTGATTGTCTCCATGACTTGTCAGCTGCCCATGTGCCTTCTGTCATGTCCTCAATCACTTTCCAGAGAATGCAGAGACACCCTTTCCCGTGCCGAAATAACTTCCCCTCTAGTCGCCAGCCGACACCTGTAAAGCGAGGGATGACTCAGCTCTTAGCCTGCATTTCACCACCACCTCCCTATGCTTGGCTAGAAGTGACCTATTTATCCCCATGACGGAGATATATACAGGTAGACTCCTAACCTCAAGGGAGGCTGGCTTGGCGGACTCCTAGCCTGCAGTCATCCTAATCCCTATCTTCTTTAACTATATTATTGTCCTGTGATAGTTAAACCATTAGCACTAAATAGATCTCATTGCTTTTCTCAGGATGAGATTAATAATGTCGATAATTAATATATCGTAGCTGTATCTCCTCGTCTTCCTGCTTAAAAGTTGTCATCCTAGTCATTATCTTCCTGTTTGAAACATGCCTTTATGAGTTTCTTTACCAGTAGCTTACTCATCCAAATTTTAAAATTTTTAATGATTTTTTATAGTTTCTTGATTTCAATGTAATGTTTAATAACTTTGTGTATTTGTAAATTACAAAATTTTAGGGTGTTTTTTTTACAATTTTAAAAACTTTTGAGGGTGTTTCTTTTATAGTTTTCTAAATTTTCATTGTGTATTTAGTGTAATGCATAGATACGGTCAATTAATGATGATATTGAAGAGTAAGTCGTTCTTAAGATGCATTATGCCATAGTTAAGTGTGCACATCACTAGAAATAATATAGTTTATATATGCAAAAAATTTTAGACAAACTATAGAGCGGTTAAATTTTTTTGACTTTAATGTACTATTTTTTATAGATTTCATTTAATGTGAACCCACCATATAAGTATAACTGTGGTCATCATAATTTTAATACGTTTGATTGATTGACTATATATGTATATAGACTATAAATTAATTTACTTTCTTGCATAAACCAATATTTAGCCATTAATAATTTAAATTATTACTTTTAAATTTAATATAAAGAGGAGCTCATTACATTTAATTATTTACCTACAGGATAATACAATCCCAATTCCTATTTTTTGCTTGAGATTTATTCCATAGTTACGCGTATGAAATTAATAACTAAAATAATAATTACTTATGCTTAAATTAGGATGATTGTAGCTGGTCACTCACTATAAAATTTTCATAAGATATATACCTTTGTATATATGTATATTTTATAAATTGGTTGTTAATTTGATATATTAAATTATTTTTTCTTTGTAGAAATTTCTTCTTTGACTTTTAGATTGTGTAATCACTATATCACCATTTTAGCGTAGAAAGAACATTACTTTAAATGGCTTCAATCCAATGTTTGAGTTGAACTAAAGTATATATTATTGCTACTATATGTATATATTTTTTAAGAAAATCATGTCAACACTTTTTAAACAGAAAAAAATATTTTAACATCTGATATTATAAAAACTAAATATGACTAATTGAGTGATTAGCAAAAGAGGACTTACATCAGAAAAACATGAATAATAAGATAAAGAGGAAAGGTAATGTCATTGCCAATAGTGTTATCAATAGCAAATTATAATGTAAAGTTAACCTATTTTGTGGAGCCCATCTACTGGCTATAAGCATCGAGGTTTTCATATATATACACTTTATAATTTATTAAAAAATGGTCATATAATCTTATATAATAAAATTGATTTAATACTGAATAGTAATATTATTGTAAATGGGCAATTACAAAGATGTTATGGACTAATATGTATGTATTTAAGTTTCAAGACGAATATCTTAATAACCTAATTATATAAGCACGTCCACTTTGTCACCTATTCTGTTCACTTTTCTCCTCGCTCATTCTCTACCAATTTCACTGTCACGTTCGAAGAGAAATAGAATTCATGTCGGTGAGGTCTTCTCTCTCTCTCTCTATCCCTCGATCTTATATTTTCTTAAATTAGTTTCTTAATTTTTTTAATAATTTCTTGGATTTATTTCATGCTTCATTCTGTGAAGTGCCTTGTTAGATTCAATTTAAATATAATTTTATTTCAATTATTTAATTTTCCTATTTATGGGTTAATTAATCACCAGAATGTTTAGGTCTTTTCGCCCATTTTATATTTTGAATTAACAGTTTATTTTAGGAGAATTTTTAAAAAGATTAATTTTAAAAATATTAGTAAAATCGACTACTTTACATAATAATTAACATAATTGACCTCTATTTTGCCACATCATCAAGACTGGCAAAAAAGACGTTGATTTTGTAAAAAAACTATTTTTAAAATACATGGGACTAATAGTCCCGTGTAATTGGCGAACATTAATTACAAAAGTAATTAAAGTCATAAAACATACGAAACTACCACTCTTGCGTATTTTGTAGTGGGAACCAGAAAATACACGAGACTATTGTGTATGTCCTATATACAATACAATTGCCCCAGGCAAGTGAGTTATAATAGTATTTTTTTATTCATTCACATCGGTTGGGGCAAGATTTGATAGGGACCTTGCATCAAAGGAAAAAAATATATTTAGAGCGCATGGCAAAATATATCATAATCTTCTTGCTCTAATTTTGTAAGAAAATAATTCTTTATACTTTTAGTTTTACTTTTATGCTATGGAGAATGAGCTATAAAATTGAATGATAATATTAGATAATATAAATATGAGTGAAACCATAACAAAAAGTTTATGTGAATATAAGTCAAACCACAACTAAAATTTTAATGGGCATATTGCAAGTAAATTCATATGTAAAATCCCTTTGTGAATTAAATGATCACCCATCTTTTGAAGATTTAATTGGTTCGCAACTAAGGCCCGTGGAAAACTAAAAAAACCCATCCACATCACTTTTTTCCCTTCCACCTTAGATTTTTCATTTCCACGCTATTTCTTTCCCAGCTTTGTTTCGATAGGGATGAAGAGGGAAACGAAGCCGCAAATCGCTGCCACCTTAGTTTTTTTCTTCGTTCCCGATTCCCTCCCCATCCGAGTGAAACCGACAAAAACTTTGCCACATCGGATTTTTGGCTTCGTCGTTGATTTCCTTCAGCCCCTAATAGTTACCTCTCTCCTCCCGTCATAAACTCCCGCTCTCTTCTTTGCCCCTGTAATCGAAGAAATTGGGGGAGTGAGTTTTGATATTGTGCCATCAATTTATCAGATCTGATCTCTGTCGACGCTGTTGCTTCCAAAACGAAGGTAAAAGTTGTCTATCTTTTTTATTTTTCGGATTATTAGTTTAATTTAGATCAATTTAGCAGAGAAATTGGTGCCCTATTCGGATTATTAGTTTACTTTTTTCTTCGGTCCCTATTCAGATCTCAGATTAAGGTTAATGTTTGACAAGAAGTAGTTTATGCCAAATTTGAGATCTGGTAAAAAAAATTATCTGCCCGGAGTAGAATTTTGGATTTTCAGAAAAAATATTTTACGCTTGTTCTTAAAAAAGTTGGTTTTGTGTGAAAATTGTTTAAACAGATCTGAACACGTTGATTTTGTGTTCTTTAAAAAGTTGATTTTGGGAAATGTAATATCAACAAACTTTTTTTCATTTTTTTTCCATGCGAACCAAACACAAGAAAAATAAATACATTGGTTTCCCATCATTTTTTTGTGCGAACCAAAGCGAAACAATCCATTTCTTGGAAAAGTTTAAAAAACTCAAAACTTGTGTTTTTGTACATGGAAATACATTTCCTTATATCTAGGAAACGAACCAAACAACCCCTAATAAACAGAGATGTTGTGCTAGATCAATGCGTTTATAACTCACAAATAGTAGATAACGTGGCGACAGTCTGAGTTGAAGGAAGCAATGCCAATATTTCATTTGAAAGAGAGATTACTGAGTTGATGATCAATCCAGCAAAAACTTTATTTTTATGTTATTTTTATCAATTTAGATAATCATGATATTCAAACACGTACATTGCATGTGTATTTCAATTAGTTCAATAAAATAAGGCTAATGTTCCGGCTGTATATCCAAGTTATGAGTGAATGCTATATGAATTTTCTAAGACGACCTACTTTTTGTAAGATTTCAACTTCATTTAAATAGATTGGCTGTTTTATTTTTATTTTTTTTTAATTTCTTTCTTTTTGGCGAGTCATTGGCTGGGATTGAGCTCGGGGCCTAATTCTTTACTTTAGCAAATAGGCTTTTACCAAAGCCCAGTTTGGACAGACAAAGCTCAAATGGCATCGCGAAAATTTATGAGTTTTCTTAATCATTCGGGTCCAGTAACCCGACCCGAGATGATGAACTCTGCTGCGCAGAGAAGCCTCTAAATCCTAGCTCCCTCCTCAAAAGAAATTCCACTCCGTCTCTCCTTCCCCCCAAAACCCTAGGGGGAAAAAAATAATAAATAAAAAAGGAAGGGCTCGTTCTCTCAGATAACTCAATTTTCCTCTAAAATTTTGAATTTTATTAAGTAATCACCACACAAGATCGATCTTAATCCCGCTTTCTCTCCTATTGGAAAAAGTTCTATCGCTTCAATGGGCAGCAAAAGGAGAGCACCGAGTTCCGCTGAAGAAACTGAAGTCCAATCTCAGAAAATGGTAACTCCTGAAGATTCCGGTCCTTTAGAATCAGTTCAAGACATCGCCCTGAAGAAAAACATAAAGCCGATGGAGAGGAGGAAGAAGAGGAAAGGACTGGATAAGGAGAGGAACCACAGTGAAGCCATAAGCAATTCTGAAGTGAAGAAGCCTGCTGAATGCCCTCCAGTAAAAGAGGCACCTTTCCATTCTTCTTCAATCAGTAGCAGCTCGCCCGGGTTCCATATCAATGTGTTTAAAGACCTGGCTTCTGCTGATTTGTTGGTCCGTAAGGCGGCAGCTGAGAAGTTGGTCGTGGAGCTGATCGAGGTTCAGAGAGCATACGAGAAGGTTGGAGGGGAGAAGGGAAAGGAGGAAGAAGGGGAAGTTCAATTGGAGGCAGAGAAGGATGATGGGTTGGATAATTGTGCACCCTCTTTGAGATATGCGATTCGGCGGCTCATTCGTGGAGTTTCCTCATCTAGGGAGGTAATGCACATTGTACTGATTGCATGATTTTATGGCTTGGTGTTGTCTTGATCCTTCATTTCGATCTTTTTCTTGCTTGAACTTGTCGATGGATATGTGTAATGACTATAATGCATCTCCTGGCTTAGGAAGTCTCATACGGTTATCCACATCTCTCTTTCCTAGACATCTAACCAGCTTATTACATTAGAAGCCTTAACATTGTATTGAAAATAATTTCGTTATCTTTCTTTATGATATTGGGGTTTGTTTTAATATTCTTATTCTTCTATATTTGTATGATTTACCCAAAACTCCTTCAAATCAGATGGATCACACTTGCAGTCTCTTTGCTAGCTTTGCTATAAATAAAATAACTCTTGTCTGGTTAAAACATAGACACACCAGAGTGTTAGAGAGTAAGAGAAAAGTCATACCTCCTAAAATTTCCGACCGTGGAAAAGCTTATGTATGTTTAGATTTCTTTGAGGTTGGGTTTATTTTTCCTCAAAACCAAGAAAATGGAGAAGTTTTAAAGATATACAACTACGATTTAGATATAGAATCCAGAGAATGCTCAGGTGTGTTTGCGTTTTTCGGGTTAGGATTCGTTTCCTTCTCTCATAATTAATGATATAGGAAGTCTTAAATGTGCGTAGATAAATGAAGAGACAGAGAAGGGTTAGAGGGTGGGAGAGTTTTGAGGAATTGGGTTTGAGTTTCTTTCTATTTTATTTTTCTCAATGAAGGCGAAAGAAAAGTGTAGATTTGATAAAAGAATATAGGGGTTGGGTTCATTCAATTTTGTTGGGTTTTGTTGGTTATTTTTCTCAAAATTAAGAGAAGTGAAAGAAGGATGTGAGATTAAGCAAAAGTATGTTGGAGGATTATGTTCTATTATCAATGGAGTTTGTTCCTTTTTCTCTATTATTTTTTTCAAATTCAAGGGAAGCATAAGAAAGATCAGATGTAGAAAGAGCAATTAAGGATTAGGTTCATATTTAGTGCATTTGAATATTCCTATGTTATCTTCCCTAATTCAAGAGGAAGGATGTGCAAGAGTATTTGTTAATTTTGGGGAATATTCTGCTTCCTCAAGTTACATTAACTGTAGAGATTGATATCAATATGAACGGTTTATAAAGTTTGTGGACTTAGAATTTTTTTACTTTAATGATTTGTCTTATGATCAAGCATAATTAGATGGATCAATATGGCAATTAGAAAAGTCCTATCATATTTGACATATTGATTCATTGAATTTGTTGAAAAATATGACCACTAAAATTTGGATTTTTTTCTTATACAGTGCGCTAGGCAAGGTTTTGCCTTGGGGTTATCCATTGTGGTTGCGAAAATTCCTACTATTAAAGTAGAACCCTTGATGAAATCAATAGTTAATTTGTTAGAAGTTTCGGCATCGATGAAGGGTCAGGTAATTATGTAAACATATCTATGTTATTCAATCAACCAAATAGTTTCTCCTATTTAATATGTAACTTTATTTTCTCAAATTACACATGCAGGAAGCTAAAGATTGTTTTTTGGGTCGCCTCTTTGCTTATGGAGCTCTTGCTAGATCAGGACGACTGGCTGCTGAATTTTTTGAAGACAATAATACGTCTTCAGTCACAGATTTTGTGAGTAATGTAATGTCTCTTGCTGGCAAGAAGCGTTACTTACGAGAGCCAGTTATGACCATTATTCTGCATGTGGTTGAAAAGGTATATGCATGTTTCTGACTTTTTCCCCCTTTTATAAACCCTATATGTAATTATGTATCATATATTTTTATCGGGTTCTGTAAAACTAAATTTATCTTCTTTTTTTGAGCAATAGTGTGTAACTTGTTAAGGCTCATACAACATTTACCTTTGTACTCCGCAAGTTTGTTTTGTTCATGACGCAAAAAAGGCATGCGATTCTTTGTAGTGATATTTGCAAGTCAAATTTCTCTACTCTTAATGCTATTCATCTTTATTCTATAACTAGCTTTAATTATCTCTCACCCTAAAGTGTAACTGTCTGCAGCCATGGACGGTAAAACCTCTTAAATTTACAATTTGCTCCCCTTTATTTAAAAGTATTTGCACCATAACTCTTACGAACATGTAGCTCATTTGAATTATTAGCTCATTTAAGGTAGAAATTTTAGCCCATTAAAGTTAGAAATTTTAGCCCATTTATTAAGAATGTGGTTTTATAATATTATTTTTTAAAATTTAGTAAATAGGTACTTGTCGTCCGCCCCCCAAGAATTTTTTTCTGGAACCACCACTGTCCATAGCTACCAATTGTCAAGGTTTTAAATGTCGGATGTCGGGTTCATGTCGGATGGCTGAAATCCATGTCGGATAGCGAAAATCGGGGATATATCGGGGGACATTGACTAAATATCGGATTGCCATATCGGGTAGTGCGCATATGTATAATATCATGTCCTAAATATAATATAAGCATTCATAAATTCAATATAAGCATACTTTATAAATTCTATAGACTAAACATATAAAAAAGTAAATAATATATGGATTTAGGTTCATAAATTCTTTCTATCGGGTTCATAAGAAACCCTTAAACATGAGAACGAGTCAAACGAGTTTGAGTATTTATCACTAAACCCAAACCCCATAACAAAAAATAGATCTTAAAAAAAGTACCATATCGATCGATTTTTTAAAGCTAAAAAATAGGCCGGTATGCCCGATATGACCCTGATATTTCCGATTTGGCCCTGAAAACCGACATACGAGTTAAAAACGTTCATGTCGTGTCGGTCAAGCCCTCAAACCGATATGTCGGCCGACATGTCGGACATGTCGGGCGACATTTAAAACCTTGCCAATTGTTAGATTATTGTAAATTGTATTTTTATGCAAGATAGTTCAAAATGTTTCTAGGATATTGCCTTAAAGATTATGTAATTAGTATTTCATACTAAATTAATACCTATGTGACTGACAATTGTTCAGCTACAGGTAGAGCTTGGCTTTGATGAATAGTTACAACTGATCTATGTTGTGCGGGTACTTCTATCATGAAGTCGTACCTGTATATGACGCAACCCGTACCCATAACCATATTCGACACTTTTTGGTTATTCCTTAATTATATGCATACATTTATTCAAACGTGTACTCAATTATACAATACATGTTTAGTTTAAAACGCTTGTCATACACCTGTTGGATATATACCATGTTACTTGGGTACTTCTAATATGGAGCCATACCCGTACTCAACACATGTTGTGCCCGTGCTTGTATCCCTACCTAACTCTTCTTGGACACTCCTTAAATATATGCATATATTTTTCAGACCAATACTCAATTATACAATGCATGTTTAATTTAAAACACCGAGTCACACAATTCTTGGATATATATCCTACACTTCACATCCATCTTTGTAACTTGCTAGTTAAGTGTCGAGTTTGTTTCAGCTTTACGAACTACGATTTAAACGGTCGTTTACATATATAGCTCAAAACTATGACTATATCTCATAAGTTTTAACTATGTCCCCATACCCTGCCTTTTACAAATATCTCGTGTCCCGTACCTGCACTTGCATGCGTACCTATGCAACTCAGGACACACACACAACACTTCACATTTAATTTTGAAACTTGTTGGACAAACAACCCATATCTTTTGAAAATTAAGATTTCAAAGTGACGTTTGCGTATTTAGATCAAAACTATTAACTGCCCATGCATTACAGTTGTCCCCATACCCTACCTTTTATAAATTTTCTATGCCCTGTACTTAGGGGTGCTAAATCGTATCCGTATCCAAAGAAATATCTGAAACTTTATCCGTTAGGATACGAATATGGTTACTCAAATCTATAACCGATAGGATATTGTTACGGATATGGGTTTGTCGTGAAATATCCGGATCTGTATCTGAAATATCCGATTACATATTAGTCATACTCTTATGATAGTTTTAATTTTTAGATTATGGATTTGTGGTTAATTTTGATGGATCAAGATGTCTAATCTTAGCTTTTCAGTTATAATGAATATATTAGCTAACTCTTTTGTATTACATGAACTATGTTTTTCTCAATACTATCTAGTTTTCTCATATCCGTTGTGTATTTGCATGTTTATCCGTAACTGTATATGATCTTAGCGGATATGGATATGAATTTTCTTTACCGATGTATATCCGTATCCGAGATGGGTAAGCGGATATGGATATGATAAGCATCATATCCGAGCCGTATCTAGACCGAATGCACCCGTACCTGTACTCATACCGACACCTATTTGTCTGTGTCCATTCAACTTAGTCACTGACATATCCATCTGACTGACCTGATATCCTTTGACTAAGATAATTACTGTCATTTAGCAAGAGGTATTTCTTTCTTTGGATTTACAACAATGGGGTATGATGGGAAGCTCAATGCTCTTGAGTTATAATTATTGTTTCTTCAGAGATATTATGCATTTTTAATTTCTTCCATAACTTTATTTTCAATCAGTTGTAGATATTTTCCTTCCAATATCGATTGTATTCTCTTTTTTTCTCTTTCTTTAAATGCAATTATTCATATACACGCTTCACACTTCTCTTGAAAAGGCGGATTTATGGTCCTTGGAATCATGACTTTTGTCCATATGATTCCAAATGATCTCAGAGTATGTGTGTCTAGTGTAGTAAACCACTTTTTCATGTGTCGTCTTATGTGCATGTATCTTCTGTGGGTTATGTTATCATTAGGTCAAATCCAATGTTACCTGATTTTTAAGGCATTTTCGGAGTTACATGCTATGTAGAAACATAATGATACTCCATAGAGCGTATTCTTTTTTTTAGGTCTATTTGTTACTAGAATTTTGGGCACGTGCAAGCATGCAATTTAATTTCATGCTTATACAAACTCTAATATACTTAAAGTGTTACAATTTAAAAAATACTATCTGTAACTTATGAAAAGAAGTGTGGGGAATGTGTGCAAGAGGACACATTGATGCTGGCACATCAATATAGTTACCTGTAGGATATACTTAGGATATACCATTATATCCACAATACCTTTTAAGTTGAAGAGAAAATTCTATAGGACAACTATAATAACAACAATGCTTTATGGATCGGAATGTTCGGCAATATTTAAAAGAAACATGTGCAGAAAACAAGTGTAGCAAAAGTGAAAATATTTTGAAGGCCTTGTAGGTAAACATTAAAATTGGAAATGAAATGAGGGCCTTCTTATGAGATTAGAGGTTGCTCCAATGAGGACCAAATGAGTGAGAATTAGTATGAGATAGCGTGGTCATGTATAACGGAGACCACTAGATGCTCCAGCTAAGAGCGGTAAGACCATAGGCATGTGTGTATTTTTATCATAAATGTTCATACTTGATGCACCAAAAATGCAGCTATAGAGAAAATGATATCTTTTGCAAAAGAATTTAGTCTCAATTGAGCCCTAGTTCTTCTTTCCACTTGTTTACATAAGCTAAAATTTGTTCAGGTCTAGACCTCAAACTGAGCCACAAATACAAATCATCATTTAATACAAATAAAAGTCCAAATCGATAATGCAATATTTTGGCTGATTTTTGTGAGGCCAAAATGTTACTAGATATATCAAGAAAATCACAATATGTCGCCCAAAAATTGCCAAAAGCAGTAAATAATATTGTTACCATATCATTTTGTAGCAAGCCATATAGAAGGATATATTAGGCAATATATCAGCCATGTTGAGGATATTTGAACCGATGATTAAGAAGGATATGCTAGTAGTTAATGTAGAAGATGACCCATAGTAGTAGTCCACTGCCAAAATTTGGGGGGAAAGGCATTGTTGTTGTTGTAAGGATGGTACATCTTTGCCTCTGATTACACTTACTCAGTGCCTGTTGGTTGAAATGCAACTAGTTTCTAATAATGATTCACTTATTACTTGTGTTCTAATATGGCTTGCTTTTGGGGTGGGGTAGCTGAAAATGATGCTGCTGAATCTTTTTCAGCATTAGTTTTGATGCAAGCCAGTGTAAGATCTCTTCACCTAATAACTGAGATTTGAGCCAAGAGGTATGCATCCAAAAACAGAGAGGAATATCCATCGAAACATATTTAGCTTGAACTGCCTGCAAAGTTGCAGAAAGGAAACACTTAGGTGATCCGTATGCTCTCTTTTCTTGGAAGTGGCATTACAAAGTTTTTTTTATTGAATCCAAATCATGTCGTTACGTATGTCCTCATCAATCGTCATAAGTATCAGCATGTTTAGGGGTACATGATCTGATGATTAACCATAACTTGCAGCAGTTTCTGGTCTATTGTATATCCTATTCGTAGGTTAAGTTGATTTTTATGAATTTCCCACATGGAATTTAAGTCAGATTCAAGTTGATCTGATGCTCAATATGCTAGTATTACAGCTACCTTTTGAAGCTGTGATGAACCATGTTCTTGAAGTTCCTGCCATTAAAGAATGTTTCCAGAAGGCTGCCAACATGGGAGATCCAGATGCATTGTTCTTGGCTTTAAAGTTGCAGGAGAGAGTTCCCATAGAGAGTGAAATGCCTGGCATGCTCTTGCCAAGCCCATTTAGTCCTGACACCTTCTTCACTCGAGATCATCTGTCGAATCTTGTCCATTGCTTCAAGGTCAGTTTTAAACCTGATCTATTTTATTTACTTGTGGATAATAGATTGTTTGTGTTCATATTAATTATCAGATATCTTGCCAGGAGTATTAGATGAGTTTATATTTTCTGCTTTGTAGTATGTTGAAGTAATATATAAAGGTCTGAGCATCTAGTTATTCTTAAAATGCTCTAAGATTATCTTTGGTTAGGCATGCCAAGAAGTTCCTCAGTATTTTGATGTTGTTGCTTGATGTTTGGCTTTAAATTTTGTTAGAATTTCTTTTTTATTATTGAGATGCACTATATTACACAACATACATAATGTGTCTAAACATATGATTATTATTGTGAAAGCAGGGCTTGAGATGCACTATATTACACAACATACATAATGTGTCTAAACATATGATTATTATTGTGAAAGCAGGGCTCGTTATTGTAAAATAACTTATAAATACATAATGTGTCTAAACATATGATTATTATTGTGAAAGCAGGGCTCGTTATTGTAAAATAACTTATAAACCCCATTTCACTGAAGTTGCCCAAGGGCGCTTAGCTTCTGTAATAATTCTTGATCTGCTCAAAGGATTGAAACCTTCTTCAGCCTGCTTTGTGGGTGTAATCCCTACTTCAACCTGATTTTTGGTACACTAGGGTGGGATGGCCCCCCAGCTACTGTTTTAATTCCAAGTAGCCCAAAGCAAGTAAAATTTATGTCAGTATTACTTAAAAGGTATTTCGTCATTTCCTACATTCTGGTCACCTCTTCACGAGCACAGTTGTAGGCTCGTAGTCAATAGGCTACATTATGTGTATTTCTTCTGAATAAGTATTTTTAGCTCTCCAAGTGTATGGATGGGTTATTATTATTATCTGAAAAGACAAGTTTTAGTGAATGTTCTATAATAAGTTATTGGGATAATAAGATTCTTTATTTCTTACATAGCTTTAAGGTCTACACATTATTTTTATTATTATTTAAATTTGGTGTTCGACATGGATGAAAGGTCATGTTGTTTCCTGGTGTATCAGACACCGGCTTTTGGTGGGGAAAGTTACAGATTTGTTTTTGCGTTAAATCCAAATATTTTATTAATTTCTCTTTTTTTTTGCATTTTCTTTGGTTGTTACTGTCTAGGTCCCTTTATTTATTTATTAATTTTTTTGGGAGTGAATTCTAAGTCTTTTTCTTCAAATTAAGAGCTCACCTATTTTTTTAGCATGAATTTCTTTCGTTTTATGTTCCCAATCTACAATTTACACCATACATGCTTAAGTATTTACATGCATGTGTTTAGTTGTATTCGTGTATAGTTACTAATTCATGTATAAATTATAAATGATTTTTTTAATGATAGAATGGCTGAAAAGTAAAACGAGAAATAATGTAGACATTGGTAATAAATGGATGTGGAAAAGTTTATAGTTGGCAATTGTGACACTTAAAGAGATGGATCTAAAACTTCTGGTCTTATTCCGCAAATGAACACCAGACTTAGAATTGTTGCAGGAGGACTTAATCATTTAGAATATCCTTATTTATTTACTACCAAATTTGCATTTCAACTGCAAGGAGTTTTTGTGTGCGGGCTTTAATGGAAATTCCTAGTTATTGGTTGCTCGGAATCAACATGCTGATGGCTGTTATACAATGTTTTTATATACTATTGTATTTAAGTTGACATTGACTTGGCTTTTGTTTAAATATCCTACCCTTTCAGGAATCAACGTTCTGTCATCCTCGAGTTCATAGTCTTTGGCAATTACTGGTAAATATGCTTGTACATCCCTTGACATCTCAAGGTGAAGTAGCAGCTTGTGTACATTCTACTAAGAAGCACAAGAAGAGCAGAAAAGGTGGGTCCTGTGAAGAAATGGCAAAGAATGTCCGCTGTTTCTGTGAGGTTGTCATTGAAGAAACACTTCTTTTATCATCTCATGAGAGGAAGCATTTGGCACTGATGGTTCTCCTTCTTCTTCTTCCACGGTTGCCAGCATCTTTTCTCCCATGTGTCCTTTCTTACAAGCTTGTCCAGTGCCTGATGGATATTTTACCTACAAAGGGTTCCCATTTGCATGAAACAGCTCTTTATTTTATGAAGGAGTTAGTTAACTGGATTGGCAATGATGACGACCGGCGTGTTGCAGTGATTATAGCCTTGCAGAAACACAGTAGTGGTAGATTTGATTGCGTCACGAAGACGCATACAGTCAAAGGTTTGGTTGCAAAATTGGTCACTGGTCAAGGCTGCTTGATCTTTGTACATAACATAATGAGTTTGTTTGTAGAAGATGGTATCCTTGCAGATGAACCATCTGATCAGAGTCAGACAACTGATGAAAATTCGGAAATTTGCTCAGTTGATGGTAAGGATGTTCCAGAAGAATCAGGGAATACAGACAGACTCAAGAGTTGGATTGTGGACACCATGCCTCGAGTTTTGAAGAACTTAAAGCTGGATTCTAATGCCAAATCTTGGGCAGACACTGAAATAGTAAAATTTTTGGAAGAAAGGTTTCGGGTGCAGGCAGAAATTATGAAATTTCTAGCAGTTCAGGGTTTATTTTCTGCATCTCTGGGCACAGAAGTGACATCATTCGAGTTGCAAGAGAAGTTTAAGTGGCCTAAAGCAGTCATTTCGAGTTCTCTTTGTAGGATGTGTATTGAGCAGCTTCAGTTATTGCTAGAGGATGCCCAAAGAGGGGAAGTCTCAAATGCTACATCAAGCAGCCTTGAGAGAAATGACCTTGGATCTTACTTTATGTGTTTCCTGAAGACCTTATGCAATATTCCGTCAGTGTCACTTTACAGAGCGCTTAGTGAGAAGGATCAAGAGGCATTCAAAAAATTGCAAGAAACTGAATCTAGACTTCTTCCAGAGGTAATTTATTGTCCCTTCTCTATTCTTGGATGATAGTTGCATGTCTCAATTACAACAACAACGACAAAGCCGTTGGCAAACTTAACTCCTAGCTTTCCCTTCAGTTCTGATACTTTCTGTTAAGCACTTAAGCTAATCACTATCATCTCTTTCTCAGTTGTGCATCCAACTAAGTTGTTTTAGGCTTACCTCTGTTCCTCATTGCTTCATTAATTATAAACTAATCACTTCTCCTATTTAGTGGTTTCCTTTGCATATTGCCAAACCAACCCAATCAATTCTCTCACATTTTCTTCTCAATGAGAGCAGCCTCTAACCTCTTACGACTGCAGTCATTTCTTGTCTTATCTCTTAGAGTATATACCTCACTATCTGTGTTGTTAGTATTTGAGAGAATAATATTTGGTGAAACTTGAGACAATATCCTGAGGA
>NC_033795.1:41790929-41815298 GCF_001876935.1 Asparagus officinalis
AGCCTGACCTGTTGCTGAACTCGTGTTTAATGACAGGGTGTCTGTGTGGCTTATTGAGGGCGTGGTAAACTTTTTGATTCTTTTATAAAATCTGCTTGTTCTGCTGTTTCATGCATGCGAACAAGTACCCAAAACGAGAAAAAGGGGCTCATGCTCTAATCTAAGTAATTTACAATATCAAACCTTATTATATTGCCAACGGAAACACATTTAAATTATTGTGAGATGATGAGAGGAGGTCAGGGTGCAAGTCTCTGTGTGTGGGCCAGGCAGCCTGCACACAAGAATTTTCTGGACCTATCTGTATCTATTCTCTAAATTGTGATGATTTACTTGCAATAGTTTGGTAGTTAACAATCACCATGGCATTCTTGATATGATAAATGTTAACAGGCTTAACTGGGGAAATTTGGAAACCTCCCGACTTTTCTTTCTTGAAAGTTGATCATTCCTATCTTCTTTCTAAACATCACAAGGGTATTTGTAAATGCTCAAACTGTAAGTAGCAAGACTTATTGTCAAGGGAACTTTCTCAATATTATCCATGGGTTTCCATTATCTTTTTGGCTTGAGTCCTGTAACTTCTGCAAGGTAGTTACAGGGAATGGAAATACTTTAGCATGAGAATATTAACTGTCAATTTACATTCAACATTAATTTCCTATTTTGTGCAAGAAAGTCATTATTTATGATTATGCATTCTCTTTTTCTAACTTAATCAATATTCGTCACTTCTAAGTTCTAACTATGAACTATGAAGGCCCCTGACTGTCCCTCGTGGATGTCTATATCATTATCTGCCAAGCACTGGTCGGCATGTTTCAGTTAAGACTTGAAACTAGTATGATATCGATGTCTTCCAACCTCTAATTTTTTGTAGTTGTTCGTCTTTGATAAACTTTGCATCGGATGTCCCCTTAAAATCTTTCTGGTTATAGGGAATTTAAGGAACAGCAATATTTCATCTTATCATTAAGCATATTCAACTGTTTTATTATCTTATGATCGTTGACAGTTTGTTTTCCAAAAACAATTTGCACAATGTTTTATTCTTTCTCTGTTAAATGCAGGAGAGGAACCTTGGATCTGGTCTTGAAGCAAATAAATTGCATGCTTTGCGGTGTGTTATCATCCAGTTAGTGCTCCAAGTTCTCCTTTGTCCTGATGAGTTCTATGAGGCTGCATCTGAACTTGTCATTTGTTGTGAGAAGGCTTCTCCTGCTGCTGCTGCTGCTGCTTCTTCTGATAACTCTGGAGAAGTAAATGAATTTGATGACAATGAAACGCCAGATTTGATGGATGTTCTTCTGGAAACTTTTCTTTCCCTGTTGCCTCACTCATCTGGTCCCATGTGTTTTGCTATTGAGCAGGTCTGTTTGAATGATATTCCACTAACGAAAAGTAGTTGATGTGCTGTAACTTATAGAATACTAAATGAATGCATAGTTACATCTGTTTTTTTATTTATTTTAAAGATGGTATTTCTTTTTTGTTGCATGCTTGCATTATTGGAAGCTCCTTAGCACAAAGCTTTTAATTAAACTAGTTGATGATTGCTTAGAACTCTAATACACAATGTAGACCATTATGTTAAAGTCACTTGGAGTTTTCTATTCAAATCTTTTCTTTTCTTCTGCAGGCCTTCAGATTGTTCTGTGATGATTTAACAATTGATGGAATCCTGCGAATGTTGCATGTCGTAAGGAAGGATCTGAAGCCTCTGCGCTATCATACTTATAGTAGTGATGATGATGATGATGGTGTTGATGAAGATGAGGATGATGATTTTCTTGGGATTGAAGATCTGGATGAGACTAGTAAAGCTGAGGATGTTGTGGCGGGTGAAGGGGATGACCATGCAAACCCTGGAAGATTGCTGGGAAGTGGTGAAACTGGTGACAAACTGACAAAAAATGAAGAAGTTGATTCTGGGGGAGTGCTTGGAGGTGATGCAAGTAGCGATGATGAAGTGAACCAAAATCTTAGTGACCATTCAGCATCTGATGATTCTGATGGTGATATGGATGATGATGCAATGCTCATGAAAGATGCTGCTATTGTTGATATCTTAAAGCAGCGCTTGTCTACTGAGAAAGATGGTGCTTCTTCTCTGCTGTTAACTTTTAAAAGCCGAGTGCTCACACTTTTAGAAATATTTTTACAGAAGCATCCAGGTATTATATTTAACTCTAAAACTCAGATTCAGTTTTTCCTTGGTAATATATATCTTGATCTAGACAGTGTAAATGTTGGTTTGGAATTTTGATGGCAATAACTTGGTTACAACCATCTTAGAAGCAAGGTGGAAGATAGTGTATGCTATCTAGCCATAAACCATGAAATCTGTCAAATTCAGTGAGGTGCTAACTTTTAACATTTTTACATGCAGTCCATTTGCCAAAATACTACAGTTTTTACTTATTCTATGACTTATTGACTTATATTATACTCAAAATATTTACATGGTATTGACAAACTGCTAAACCTTTTTTCTTATGTTATGGCTTACGAGCTATATTACCTAGGTACATCTAATCGGAAGCCGTACCTGTACACGTACCCAACCTACTTGGGCACTCCTTGCATATATGCATATATTTATTCGGGCATGTACTCAATTATACAATACATGTCTTAATTTAAAAGACTAGTCATACATCTTTTGCATGTATCCTGCAGTTCACATCTACTTGTTGAAACTCATTGGACACAGGTCAGGTTCCGAATTATGATTTTGATAGGGTCGTTTGGATGTCTAGTTTAAAAACTAGAAAATTTCCAATTTATAATCCACATAATAAACGAAACATAAAAATGGTATAGGAATTTTAATTCTTAATCCTTATTCTCATATGAATTATTAATTGCAATATATAATATGTGTGTATAAATATTTATTAGCCATGTTCTCATACCCTACATTTTACAAATTTGTTATGTCCAGTACCCGTACCTGTACCTGTAGTACCCGTACCTGTACCTGTACCCATGCAACATAGCTTACAAGTAATATATTTCCTTCCCTTTGCTTTCCTTGTGGATTCCATGTTTCCACAAATATTCTGTGCTGCAATGTCATTGATGCATTGTCATTTTTTGTTCAAATTGAACCTCTTCATTCCTATTTTCTACAGGAAAATCTCAGGTCTTGATGATCTACTCTTACTTGGTTCGAGCTTTTGTTAAGTATCACTCTGCCCAGAAACCCCAGCTACAGCAACTGGCATTGCGCATAAGAGGTATCTTGCAGAAGAAAATATTCAAGGCAAAGGACTACCCAAAAGGTGATGATATCCCTCTAGCAAGCCTTGAACCTCTTCTTGAGAAGAGCCTGAGATCGGCATCACGATACCCAGATAAAGAGGTTTCTTCTCTAGCACAGGCCTCTACATTTTGGCTACTAAAAGTCATCCAGTCAAGAAATTGTGACAAATCGGAATTGAAGACGGTTGTGGACCTGTTCCAGTCTACATTGGTAGACTACTTTGAGAGTAAGAAATGCCGGCTAAAATCAGGGTTTGTAAAAGAGGTCATTAGGCGACATCCATGGGTTGGCCACGAGCTATTTGGTTTCCTTTTGGAGAAGTGTGCGGTTGCAAAATCTGAATTCAGAAGGATTGAAGCACTTGAGGTGGTAGATTGTGTTATGAAGTCGGGGACTCCTGTCAAGGGTAAAGATGGATCAGGTAAATTATCAGCCAAGTTACTGAAAAAACATATGCCTGCACTTTGTGATTTGATCCAAGTGCTCCTGAGCCAGTTGCCAGAGAAACAATCACGGCGGGCTGAGGTCCGTCGTTTTTGTACACGGGCACTCAATGTTATCTCTGCACTTGACCTTAGAAAGCCATTTCTTAAGGTGTTGAAGCCAGAAGCAAGGTCTCTTTGTGAGTCTCATCTAGGCAATGTCTTTCTTCCCTTTAAGACGCCTTCTCCGTGAATTAATGGTTAAGCAGCCTCTCCAAGCCAAAGGTGAAGTAAGTTCCAGAATAGATAAATGAGTTTATTTATTTTGTTTGCGTTTTTCAATTTAGGGTTTCACTTTATGATGAACCTAATCTTTTTTTTTTTCCAAGCTGCAGTTGAAACATTTTAGAAGAAAGTTTATCCTGTTTTTATCTGACATGCAGCTGATATTCTACAAGCATTTATTGTGCGGATTTGTTACACCAGTATCAGAGTGCTTCTTCGTAGGATGAAAGTGAGACTTCATTCCAAGGACAGTTTTGGTGGAATTCGGTTTCTGTGCAATGAGCTGGATCTTTTACCCTAAGCTCTCGAGTCTTTATTTGGAGTTTTAAGGAAAGACTAAATCTTTAAAAGTTGAGGCTAAGATGTTGGTGAATTATGAATCGAATGCACAGAGCACAAGTACTCCAGCCATGATCGAAACTCCGAAAGCTTTAAAAGAGATTAAGCCGTATGTTGTGAAATTTTGATACCTTTCACATATTATCGTAAACGTTTGAATCAAAGTCATTTATTTGATTTCATGTTTTGTCTTCACTTTCAGTTCCTCTCTGCGGCGTATTTTCTGCAGAAAACAAGCTATTAGTCTAGTTTCCCTCTTATTCCGTCGTTTCAATTTTTTTTTAAAGCACATTTATTGTTTTACATGGTTATTCTTCTCAATTAGCAACTTCTCAGTAATTTTATCTGAGGTGACTGCATTAGTAGAGAAATCCGAAGGTAGCTTCCATTTTAATCGTTATTCCTTAAGGAAGATTTGACCATTATACAGCACTAGTCAAGGACTCAACAAATGGACTTAAAACACTTTCACTCAATCCACTAATTTCTTTATTTAATTTACAGTGTTTATTACCTTTCGATTGGATTATGCTCTAACAAGATCATTGCATCACTGACTGGACTATACTAACTTTTCCAATATTTTTTTATTTTGTTGCGAGAGCATGACTTGATTACATTCCGACTTAGGGCATGTTTGTTTGCTCAAATAAAAAGAGGAAATGTGTTGCCACCTCACCTTTTAAGAAAACCCCCATGTGCCACATGAGTTTTTGTTTTCAAGACATTTCTATTTCACGTGTTTGTTCGTTTTTAAATTTTGAGAAATGGACAGTGACGTAGGATGCCACCTCAATATTTCAAGAAATGTGTTTTCATAACAAAATGGGCTGAAAACACTTGGAAATGTCCCATCGGAGAATTTTTAATTAGTAAAAAAATTATTTGAAGTTTAGAAGAATAAACCGTATTATTTAAATAAGAGGTTTCTTATTTTCTTTTTCCTGTTCTCAAACAAACACAAGTAATAGAACTCTAGTCACCGTTACTATGGAGCCTTTTTTTTGTTTGTTTGTGTGAGTTGGCAGTGAAAATGAGAGTTTTCTTTGCGAAAAAAAGAAACCTTGGAAATGTCTTGAAATGATTTCAAGAGTGACATTTTCATTTCCGATTTTTTTGGAAATAGCCAAAAAGGCCCTTAAATCCAATGCTGGAATAGTTATCGTCCACCGCATGCTAAGTTTGAAATTTTCATTGTGAATAGACACTTGTATATTGTTGTTTTCAACTCTCTACCCCTCTACTTTTATTTTTGCGAAGTGATTATTTTAACTCTTTTAATCTTAGATAAAGAAGAAACTTATCAGAATGTTTCTTTTTCATTTTTTATTTTGCAAATAGGCCCCTGAGGGTGATAGAGTCAAAAAGCTTTCTTTTAGAGAATCTATTTTACAAAGTAAAAGTAGAATGGTAGTAACTTCAAGACAATGGTGCCTATCTGTGATTAACGCTTAACGCATGAAGAAAAAGATATCCACAAGTTTTGAGCGTAAAGAGTCTTGCACGTGAAGTATATGTACGTTCGTGGATGGCAATTGGCATATATTGTTGTAGCGATCTTACATGTGTCACATGAATCCTGAATTGTAATGGTCATAATTATATGCACATGATGTGCACGCTCTTGTCTTTTTATGTCTGTGTTATATGTATCCTAGATTTAGAAGTGTGATGTATCTGCATGCTTTTATTGCATGTCCTCAAGCTAGTGAGTATGCGTATAGAAACTGCTGAGAGTGGTTCGCTGACTTGAGCTTTCTGGCAAGAGGGACATTATGCTTAGTTTTTGTTTTTTTTCGGCCCCCCCCCCCCCCCCCCCCCCCAAAAAAAAAAAAAAAAAAAAAGGAATATACCTATATATCTAGTAGTTGTATTTGACAATTTACATCTTTAAACATATAATTAGTAGTTGGCCTGTAGGCTATAGGTTTAATGGCACCTAGATAACGGATAGGCTATATGTTGCTCTACTTTACACTTGTATACTCTCTTATTTTTAGCAGCACTTACATATTCTAAACTTTTTAGAATTTGAATTTTAATATACTGAGCTGTGCAAATGTGACAATTTCCTCTTCGAAAATTCTCATGTAACACTCACATGCTAATTTAAGAACTTCGAATCCTTAATTTTTGTTGAATTTACTGTTAAACCTATCATAACTCTATTTTAATAAACCCCAATTATATTTAAAATAGTATTTTAATAGTACTAACAGTAAATTTATTAAATATTAAGAGTTAAGATATTCTAAAATTAGCTTGCGAGTCTTGCATGAGAAGTTTATGCGGGAGATTCTCATGTTTGCATAATTGAGGGTGTTAAAGTGAAAATTGAAAAAATGTTAGGGTGTATAAATGCTGTAAAAAAACAAGTGAGAGTGCATAAGTGCAAACTAGGAGAAACTATCTTACTTATCCATCTTAGCCCGTCCAAGATTAAATTCCTAGCTCCGCCAACGACAATTGTGAGCAAAAGCTATAAAAAAGGAGCATGAGTTTGGAATATCCACTGCATCTCTGGTGGTCACTAGCAAAAATTTGTCCGTAAGGTTACCATCATGGACATGACAATACGCACATGAAAGCAAATAAACGTGGCCGTCGCCCTCATATAAATAATTTCAATACGCGACCTTCAAAAAAAAAAAAAAAATGGGGGTCATTTTCTACCTCTTTTGATCACCCAATTAACATCCAAATGGAGCTGATTATTGATACTGTAATGCAGAAATGCTAGTGTGGTGGATGTGACAAATACAGACATGGATTAATACGACAAAGATAAAAGATTGTAAACGGCAACTACGGTTGTCCTCTTTCTCCGAAGGAACGCTAACCAAGGAACGGTTATCCTCCTTTTATCTTAAAAGTGGGTTGACTTCAGCTTGAACTCATGGATCAGAGTGACAATATTCTGCGATCACATGATACGGAGCACAAAGGAACCAAACTTGTCAGTCAACAAACGGATGTGAATCTCCTCCACACCCACCAACAAAATTTACAGCACGTAACAGAGCATTTTCCTAGAAATAGCACAATCAAAACAAATCTGGAGCAAGTGAGATGCTTCTTCACCCTTTCCCAGTTTTTGTCGACTTGCCAAATGAAAGCGGATGCGGATTTACCGTGAAGGGAAGTGCCGGCAAAAGGAGTTGAAAGCGTGCAAAAAAATATATTTGTATTTTTACGAATATATCTATTTACAAATATAGATGTGCAATGAAATGTTCAAATTTCTATCTAAAATATCCAATATATGTCAATTATACCACTGTAATTGTTTTGATCCTTATATTAACGGATTGAGGTTAATTTATATTATATACAGAGTAAAGTTTTTGTAAACTTGAGTGTACTAAGGGCTCAGTCCACCACGCTTTTTAGCCATTGGATTTCTTTAATTGACTAAGATCTCATAAGATGATATGAAATCTATTTAATGAGGTAAGGGTAACTTAAGGGGAAAAAAATAAGAGAAAAATGTAGTTATTTCTCTTGCAGAAAAGAAGTCGCTAAAAGGGAATTGCCTCGTCTCCTTCTTTTCGTTGCATCTTTTCTTTCTCTGCTCGTCATATGTCCTTCTTCTCCATTGCATCTTTCCTTTCTCTGCTCGTCATATGTCCGCTCCATACCCTTGGGCATCTCCCTCTCCATGTTAGGATTAATTCAATTATCTACATAAATTAGAGAAAGGGGCTTGGTATTCATTGATTTCCTTTTCTATTATTGGGATGAATTTTCTTCTCGTTCAAAATTGCTCTAAGCCCAGGTTGTTATTAGTTGATTACTGAATCAAACAGGAAGGCAAAGAACACAAGGCGATGATCTCATTTGGTAGCAAGAAGCATTTAAATACGTTTTGCTTG
This sequence comes from Asparagus officinalis, assembly GCF_001876935.1. Taxonomy (NCBI): domain Eukaryota; kingdom Viridiplantae; phylum Streptophyta; class Magnoliopsida; order Asparagales; family Asparagaceae; genus Asparagus; species Asparagus officinalis. The sequence continues at coordinate 41,799,113 of NC_033795.1, forward strand.
GTTAAAGAGAGTTAGGGGCTGTTTGGATTGATTTTTTGGATAGGTAAAAGGGGGGAAAGCTGCCAAAAATGTCAGCTTTTTGGCAGCTTTCCCCCAAAATCACCTTTTATAGAGCTGATTTTGGGGGAAAGCTGTCAAAAAGCTGACATTTTTGGCAGCTTTCTCCTCTTTTACCTATCCAAAAAATCAATCCAAACAGCCCCTAAGTAGTGCTAACGACCAGTCATATTCATTTCTAAAGTAAGACCTATCATCACAAATCGGCAAAAAAAACTCGGTGGACTAACACCCTCCAGTAGGCTTAAGTTTACATGAAGCTTATATTATATCTATATATATATTATGATATATATATAGTATATATATGATATATATAATATACTATATATATAGTATAACTATAATATCATATATATATAAGGTACTAGTATATATATATGGAATAGGGTATGCTGGTACCAAGCATAAAACAGGTTTGTGGCTTGGGTAGTGAGGCTGGCACACCTCCTTCATATCAATCGGTTCATATCCCCATAAGCACCCTCAACCTCATGGTGAATGTGGTCCCCCCATCTTGAATGCTAGCACTGTATGATTGTGGCACCTCCCTAACCAGCACAAATTTTGTGCCATTGGTAGCTGAGGGAGCACAATCCCTCTAGACGTCATAGTCCAAAATCCGGTTGCATATCCCCATGCACTCCTCGAACCCAGGTGAATGTGGTCCATTTGAATGATGGAGCGGTGTGATTGTGCCACTCAACTACCAGCACAAAATTTGTGCTTGGTACAGCGATACCCATTGTTTCTGCTCTTCTCTTCATATAGATATACTATAATATATAATATATATTTATATACTATATATATATATACTAGTATATATAATTATAGTATATATATATATATCTATATATATTAGAGAGAGAGAGAGCGAGAGAGAGAGAGAGAGTAGGAGAGAGGAGAGAGAGGAGAGCATGTGTATGCTTGGTTTTTAAAAAACAGCCCCAAAGCATCACAAGTTTGTGCTGGTAGTGAGATATTTTTCCCATCCACTCATTCCAATTCCCAAAAACTCCCCAACCCATATGAATGTGAGCCCCAATTTTAATTAGTGGAGGAGAATATGCCATGTCATTACCAAGCATAAAAAAAACTTGTGCTTGGTGCCAAGCATACCCATTTCACACACACACACATACACACACACACACACATATACCCATTTCTCTCTCTCTCTCTCTCTCTCTCTCTCACACACACACACACATATACATACATACATACATACATACATACATATGGGTATGAGTTTTTACCAAGCGTTATTCCTAATTTTATTAATATCTACGATTGGGTAAGTAGATAAAGATATGATATGTATCATACATGAACTGTATCGATGCTTGCACCCATAGTAGAAAGCATTATAACCTGACTCAACCCCATGGAACTTCACTTCTTCCTCTTCAGCATAGACCCTCTTATGTATATATATATACAGATATGATAAGTATCATACATGAACTGTATCGATGCTTGCACCCATAGTAGAAAGCATTATAACCTGACTCAGCTCCATGGAACTTCACTTCTTCCTCTTCAGCATAGCTACCCATTTCACACACACACACACACATATACATACATACATACATACATACATACATATGGGTATGAGTTTTTTACCAAGCGTTATTCCTAATTTGATTAATATCTACGATTGGGTAAGTAGATAAAGATATGATAAGTATCATACATGAACTGTATCGATGCTTGCACCCATAGTAGAAAGCATTATAACCTATCTCAACTCCATGGAACTTCACTTCTTCCTCTTTAGCATAAACCCTCTTTTGTAGTTTCATAACTTACTTCTTGCTGAAAGACCTTCTCCCAATTGAATTTACAGATACAAATAGGGGAAATTGCTTCTAGCCCCTAATTTCCTAACAACTATTCCACCTCCTCCCAAGACTTTTTCAACGTTCCCAAAACCCCCAAAAGTAAACCCATTATTCTCTGAGCCCCCAAAACAAAAAACCCAAGAGTTTTAAACATGTGAAGACCATAATATCATTTCTCTCTTTCTCTCTCTTTTTTATCTATGATGATTTGAAAGGGTTTCCTCCGTCCTTTTCCTCGATGGCGGCCACCAACGGTTTGAAGAAGACGATCGTCCTCCGAAGCTCCAACGGTGGTGGCGACGGCGGAGGAGATTGCCGGGGCTTTGAAGAGAGTGATGGGGGGAGGGGAGGAGTATGAGGAAATGAGGATCGAGGCGAAAGAGCTTGGGGCGGCGACGCATAGGGCGGTGGAGGAGGTTACGGGTTGATTTTATCTCATTTTTATGTGGGTTTCTCTTTATAAGTCCTATAGTGATCTTTTTCCATCTGGGTTTCTCAAACTTTGAAGAAAGATGGGTCCTTTGTTACAATCAGTTCATGGAGTTATTGAAGAGATCATGAACCTTCGTAGGTCTCTTCCACTAAGGCCAAGTATTGTTGAAATTAAGGCAGCTATGGCAGTAGGTAAAAGCATAGAGAAGGAGGAGCCTGCAAAAATGGAGTTAATTTCAAAGCAAAGGAAAAGTATTGAGATCCCTGAGGGGCTCTTCTTTGTTCTCCGGGAGATGCATAAGAATTTGGATTACTTTCAGAGTAAAGAGCAAAATGTTAGATATAGGTGCCCTGCAGGTAATAATTGTATATTATAACAGGACCTATATGAATATAACATCATTGTTCAAAATGATAGTATGCTATTTTTGTCAGATTTATCTGGTATTTTAATACAGATAAAGTATTTAGAATGATACTAGACTATCATACATTTCAGATATGATCGTAATGAAGAGATCTGATTTGTCGCTAACGTATATTCTAAAATGTTCCTAGTCGATGAAATATTGAAATGAGATATCACCACTTTGGGAAGACTAGTGTATACTCTATTTCTCCTTTAGTAGGATGATGATCCATCTCTTGGATCATTGATGTGAGACATCAAGATATAGTATACAGGTGACTTATTAGTGAATGAGTTAACTGAACGACTCACTGAAAACGTCTAGTTGGTAATTATACTTAATTGTCAAATAGAAGTTCTCAAGTGATATAGTATAAAGTAGTCTATTGACCTGAGGCATGAGTGCAATATCTTACATGTCAATAAAAGTGTACTTAGACTTTTGCCTAACCACAGTTCTCATTGAGTTGTGCATAACGATTCTTGTTGGGTGCATCTCGAGACATAAGTAGATATTGAGATGCCAAGATGGGATTCACCTCTCCCAGTATAGGGGATTGATGTCATAAGATTGTTTGATATAACTATATAGCTTAAAAATCATTGGCCAAGGTAAATAAGATAAACTAAGTGTCAGTTTGATCTTAAAGGTTATGAGTTTAATATTAACAAATATTAATCGAGCTATTAGGGTTTGACAGTTTTCTATACCCTAGACTCTATAGTTTGACATGGTTTGACGAAGAGACCGGACTATACAATATTATCACTGAGTGGTCCTGATAAATTATGTAAGCATCTTACAGATATTTATCACAACTTATAACCGAGTAGTCTTCATGTGTAGCTAGCACCTCTTTGTACTTGTGGATATGATCCATTGCCGAGTCTTAAGTTGGCCCTAGAGTCACACCAAGCGCGTACTTGAATCCTATAAAATATAATTTATAAAGTTAATGTGTATGATTGATACACATATATGATTTTCATCGGATACACATAAACAATTATATGTATCGATAATATCAGAATGTTATATGGTTAAGAAATGAATTCCAATATTTTCCCCATAAAGTTAACTTTTAGTCAACTAGTTGATTTTTTAGTTAACAGTTGACTTTTGGTCAACTTATTGACTCATATGATGACTTATTTATTAATAATTAGAAAATTATGAAATACCATATTTATGAACCACCATATTGATGTGGTATTTTTATTTATAAAATACACACTTTATTATACCTTGATTAATGAGTCATGAGATGAGTCATTAAGATGGTATTGTTTGGGAATATGGTTTTAGCACATAGTTTTAATTCTTCATGACTCTTTGCATGACTTATGAGATGAGTCATTACATGACACATGAGATGAGTCATTGCATGACTCGTGAGATGAGTCATTGCATGACGCATGAAAGGAATCATTATATTTAGATGACTTATGGCATGACTCATGAGATGAGTCATGACATATGTCACTCTATATATATGAGCTCTCTCTCTTATGGAGAGGTTAACAAAAAATTGGCTAAGTGGTTTTTTTCCATAAGAGAATAAAAGAGAGCTCTATCTCTTACTAAACTCTAGTAATCTTTGAGTAAGAGAAAGCAGTAGGATTTTAAAGTAACCCGACGTGGATATCTTTGTAAAACTCCGTAATTTTAAATGTTGTGAGGTATAATAATAAACATGTTATATTGTGATAAATAACGTTTATTGATATTTGAGTATGCTAGGAATTGATTTGAGATCAATTCGATACATATATATGAATATATGAATGCAAATACACAAAACATGCACGAGAAAAATCTGAGAAAAATAACCAGTTAAGAGTTTATAGATTTTACACAATGATGCACTTAGAATCTGGGAAAACTTGAAAAAACCAAAGTTGTAGGTCTTTTGAACAGCTTTTCAACAAATCTTTAATCACCTCATTCTGAGGTCGGATGAGAAAGTTATTGCCAAAATACTGTGTACAGATTTCAGAAACCTGTGTATTACTTAGTAGTCGACTACTATGCTTAGTAGTCGACTATCGGGAATTCCTGGACGTGCCAGGTTTCAGTTTTCGGGTTGGATTTGCATTGTATTCGAACCCAGTTATTACCCAAAGTATATATATTCGTTTTAAAGCTCTTTTTACCCTATTTCACATGAGATTATCACCAGCCACCTTCCTCCTCAAACCATAACCCTAAACTGAGAATTTTGGGAGTGTTCTTGAGAAGTTTGTCGAGAAGAAGGCGAGTTTTGGCATTTTGGAGAAGAGAGATCTTGCGTGCACGTGGTTGTGGAGTCCAACAGCACCTTGAGGTAAGATTATCTTCGTCCAAACCCATCCCCATACTTAAATAACTAGATTAGAAGTTAAATATTGATGTTTATGTGCATGATCTTAATATGAGATATAAAAAGATTAGATTTTTATGTTATTTCATAAACTCATGCTAGATCTATACTTGTTTTTCTTGCTGTTGTATATAGTTTGTGATCATAATCATTGTGATGCTTTTAGTTTCACTTTTAATCCATTAATCATGTTTAGATCATACCTAAACCCTAGATATGCAATTAATTGAATGTACATGATGTTTAAAGAAGTTTAACCCTAGACTTGTGACATCTAGGTTTTGTAAAATCAGAATTTGAAACAAGATTGATCTCTGTTCATATGTAGATTTTAAATCATGTTATTATTATCATATTGTTTACATATTGATCAATTGAAGAAAATGATTAATTTTAAGGTAAAACCCTAACTAGACAAATTTATACATTGTTGTCATGCTAAGAATAGTTATTACTGTATGTTTAACAAGTTTAAATCATGTACATATGAAGTGATAAGTGTATGTTAAGTTAATTTCCTGTTTGTGCACGTCAGTATACATATTTTCACAGTGTAGTCGACTACTAAGCATAGTAGTTGACTACTCTATCAAACCTTCAAAACACAAAAAACTGAGTTATAGCAGAGTAGTCGACTATTGTCCCTATTAGTCGACTACTAACAGTAAATTTGTTTTCACAGAGTCTGGATTGACTCAGAGTAGTTGACTACTTAATCCTTGTAGTCGACTACAAAGGCTGTTTTTTTTCTTGAGTTTTGTTTTATGTCTACTTAAGATGTGATCGCGGACTTTGAGCCATACTTCTTTACACATATTTTCACGAATAGTGCAGTAGTACACACTTAGGGTTTTTGAGAGGGATTATGAAGGGTTAAGATCCAATTACTTTGAGAAAGAGTTTAGAACAAACTATACACACACCTTCTGAATATCGTTGATAAGCTCAAATCAGTACTAAGGGGGTAGTTCATCGATATTCCATTTGTGCAGGCCATTGAGTTGGGTTTGGATGCTTTATTTAGCAGTCCGTCCGCACGAGGGTACGATGAGGTTTGTGAGCCGTACTTCTAGGATACCTATATGGTAGGCCGTTCCGCACTCATGTTACGCACTGAGATCACGATGAGACTAATGAGCCGTGTACACTGATTAGGATACCTACAGAGTAGTCCGTTATATATGATAATGCTAAGTATCAAAATCTTGCACGGAGTTGCATTGAGATAGCCAAGCGATAGCCTGAGTCATTGGCGGATGCTAGTTATGTTTTTGACCCACTGTTAAAATATATGACCCAGAGTACTTTGCATATGAAAGTACACAAGATTTGTGCCGGTATTCATTCTATCTCCCTAGTGGCAGTGGCAGATATTATGAATACGATATGTTGACATCTTTATTTTTATTTTTCTACTTTTCTTTATTTCTTAGGTTGGGATCAATGATTAGCGGTTCACGATTTGGGACATATGGTATATACATGAGAGTTTTCTTGTTTGGATTATTTCGCTCGACGTACCAGTCTCGTGTTGTGAATTTCAAATTGTTGATTTCATTTATATTGTTTATCCTTAATTCGATATTAATGTTTAGATGTTTACGATTCAGGACATATGGTATATACATAAGGGTTTTCTTGTTTGGATTATTTCGCTCGACGTACTACATCTCATTTTGTAGGTGTTTGAATATTAATTCCGCTAGATACGGGGAAAATGATATAGGTAGACTATACTTAATAGATAGAGCTTCCACTCCATCTAACAACCATTCCCCTAGGGACGGATGGAGATAATCTTGCTGTAGCACTCTGACGCTCTTGTTGTTGTTTCCTTTTCTTTTAAAAATACCCTTTCAGGTAGCTCGGAGTTCCGGAGAGCTGCAGGATGACGGAGAGCTGCAGGATAACGGAGTTCTTGCATAATCGCCGTCCCGAGAGATTTATTAGAGGCTCCACTGTAGTTTCAAATTTTATTCAGACTTAGAGTTTATTTTCATTTTGTAAAGGCAATGTGCCTTAGTTCGACTTTCCGTTTTGATTCATGTTGAAACATCGTATGTTATTTCAGACTCCAGATGTATTTTAGTTTATTTTCAGTTGAGACATGACTTTTATTTATGAGATATCATTTTCTTTATCATGTCTATTATTGTCGTTCTACTTCTTTGCCTGTTTTGTACCTACGTTTTTATTTGATCCCACTAGAGGATATTACTGTGATTGTGTTCTACTTCTTTGCCTGTTTTGTACCTACGTTTTTATTTGATCCCACTAGAGGATATTACTGTGATTGGTGAAACTTATTGTTGCACAGTGTGATTACTGTGATTGGTGAAACTTATTGTTGCACAGTGTGGGTGCATGGCAGGTTTGACATCTCTGGGTTCACCTTAGACTGCAGCCATATGTGAAAATAGGTGCGTCATAATCCTACCTTGTGTCTCAAGAAGACTCCGATTTTATCAAGCTCACTTGAAGACTTGGAGATCCACTACAATGAGATTTACAACAACAACGAGAACGAGTTAGGGGTTATTCGATCTACCATAGAATCACGCTACGAAAGTAAGCTTTCGAAGCTCTTGGTTGCTCTCTTTATTATAGGGATCATATTAGATTTAATTAGGATGGTCCTAGTTTGTATTTCATGCTCTATACATGCTTAGTATTATTATACATACAATCTTCCGGTGCGTATTTAGCATATAGATTAAGCACGAGATCTCCAACATGGTATCAGAGCCATGGTTCCATCTAATTAAATCTTAACATATACAACTAACTCATGGAGGATTTATTCTGGCTTCTAATTACTAGTGTAGATGAAACTAGTTAATTAATACAAGTTGTTATGTAATTAGTTATACTAGTTGTTGATTCAAAAATGTTATTTTTTGGTTCATAAGTTTTTAAGAGTAAAACTAGTTGTTGATTCAAAAATGTTATTTTTTGGTTCATAAGTTTTTAAGAGTAAAAACACTTGTATAAATTACAAAACACTTATTTACAACGGTTCATAAGTTTTTAAGAGTAAAAACACTTGTATAAATTACAAAACACTTATTTACAACTAGTATAGTTATATGTTAGAAGCATGATAGTCTTATTTGAGTTAGGATAATCCCTATGTTATCTAGTTTTCCAATTTATTGCATAACTAGATAGATGCATATTTTTAATGTTGATTAAGTTATATATTTTATATCATCTTGCTTGTATGTTATATTTATGGATGGTAGTTGACAACGATTCTCTTGTATTTATTGTATTGATGTAATATAGCTAGAAATATAATATTATTTATGACCTCTTTCCTCGAGCATGGGCTACGCCTACGAGTTTAGGTACTTGCTCACCGATCATGGGCTACGCCTACGGGTATAGGTCCTTGTTCGGGTAGGGGGGTATGGTTGTTTAACTTAGTTATTTTATTTATAGATTTTATTTTACATTCAATGTAATATTATTACCCATCCTACGAGATGGTTTTTCCATAATAAAATTTTACATTCAATGTAATATTATTACCTATCCTACGAGATGGTTTTTCCATAATAAATGGGGCTTGCACGTCCTATGAATATGTGATTGTAATAATACAGAATTTGTAAGGGAGCTAGCAAGAAGTTGTAAATTGCTTACCAAAATATAATTAGTGTAGTTACATTTTATTCCTTTAGTTGTCCACTACCATTCCATATTGCTATTGTAGATGTCAATACAATTGTGTGTTATTTTTTGTAATCTTTATATCTCTATCTCACTAGAGAATAATTTTTATTATAAAAACTCTTTTTTAAACTTTGTGAGATATGACAATAAGAGTTCATTGACCATAGAGTGGTGAGACCGACATTAACATAGCGTTAGTATGAAAGATAAATAAACATAAAGCAGTTAAAAGAAATGTATTTATAATGAACTTTTAACTAGTGTCAAGAAAAATAATTATGAGATATAGCTCATGGGATGATGCCCAACTTAAGATTAGGGGTTGAGAAGTTATAGGAGACTTAGAGCTGGAGAGATGACCCTACAAGTTGGCAATGGTGTAATAGTTGCAGTACTTGTAGTAGGGTATTTTCTTCTAGATTTTCCAAATAAAAACGTTTTGATTTTTAAAAGCTGCTATTTCGTACCAACTATGATGTGCAATATAATATACATATCTTTATTAAATAAATATGAATATATATTCAAGTTGGAGAACAATGTTATGAATATCATATTTAATCAAAAGTTGATTGTTTATGGAACATTGTGTAATGGCATCCATATTCTTAATCAAAACATAATTCTGAATACTCATCACACTAATAAAAAAACACTTGGTTATGAACGACGTTTTATTATAGCATTCTAGACTTCGTCATATTAATAAAGAAAGACTTGACGAGCTACATAAGCATGAATATTTAGATCCATTTGACTTTGAGTCTTATGATACTTGCAAGTATTATCTTAAAGGCAAAATGATCAAGACTCTATTTACGAGAGCTGGAGCAAGAGTTACAGAACTCTTAGGACTGATACATAGTGATGTATGTGGTCCTAAGCCTACAATGGCCAGAGGTGGCTACTCCTACTTTATTACTTTTACTGATGATTTTTCAAGATTTGGACATGTGTTTTAGATAAAACACAAGTCTGAAGCATTTGAGAAATTTATCTAGTATAAAAATGAAGTAGAGAACTAAACGAGTAAGAAAGTTAAAATTCTTTGATCGGATCGAGGAGGTGAATACTTAAGCTCGAAATTCTTAGGTTTTTTTAAAAGAGAATGAGATTCTCTCTCAGGTTACTCCATCATTTACACCATAGCTTAATGACATGTCAGAAAGGAGGAATCATATCCTATTAGATATGGTACGTTCCATGATAAGTAACGATGAGTTACCTTTTTTATTCTGGGGGTATGCATTAGAAACAACAACACACTTACTGAATAGGGTTCCAACTAAAGCAGTACATAAACCTCCGTATATGATATGAAGTAGGAAGAAATCTATAATAATCATGAATTTTTGATACTAGTTTAAATAATGTTTCGGTATTTTAAAATATTAAATTATTATTTTAAAAGATTGTTTATATTTTTTGATTTTCTAGAATTTCTATGATTTAAAAATCCAAATTTATATTTATTTAATAATTTTTATAATTATAAATTAAATTGTTATGGTGAAAACTTTTAAATTAATATTGGTTACTTATTATTGTTATTGTTATTATTGTTATTGTTATTAATTATATTAATTATTCCCTAATTTTCCTACCTAACCCAAATCCTTTTGTCACGCCCCGCTTCCCAAAATACCCAGGAATCGAAACGTGAACAAGCTCACGACTTATTAGATTGAGAAGAAATATACACTATTATTTTTTTCTTTTCTTCTCAATCCAATACGCTAAACATCTAGAAATAAATACAATGTGAAGTCATAGGTCCCCGATCATATATAGCAAGAATATAAAGACAATCCAGAATAAGAAATAAACATATCATCCATGGTAAATCATCCCAGACATAAAAATATGGGTCAAACATACCCTTATTACCAAACTGTCCAACTAGGAATAAAAAATACATAGTTCATAATAAAAGAAAGTACTACTAAAAATATGAAAATCCATTATCAAACTAAGGAAAAAATATGGTAAAGAGTTCTAATGTTCCACAATTACTATGGAAGAAAACTACTACGTTTCAGTTTGTTCTTTTACTCCATCTACAAGGCACCCCTACTGCAAATCCTCTGGCTCCTGTACGATTCTGAGCTGAGGCTGTCCGTCTCCTAAATCTGATATACACTAGAGAAAATAGGTATATATCAGTGTGCATGGTATACAGCAAGATCCCACAGAGAGAATAGGAACGGTCGAACGACCAATGCAAAAACCGATGCAACAACAAAAATGTAAAACCCTAAAAATTTAAATATTTTGTGATAAATAATAATAAATATATTATATATTTATAAATAATATATTATGATGTTTGAGTATGCTAGGAATTGATTTAAGATCAATTCAATGTATATATGTATATATATAAGAGCAAATGCACAAATCATGCTCAATGTATAAATCTGGAAATTTATGATCAGTAGAGAAATTTTATATTTTACACACTGATACATTCTAAATATGGAAAAACTTAGACCAAATTTGTAGATATCTTCAGTAGATTTCCAACAAATCTTTAATCACCTCATTCCGAGATCGGATGCGAAAGTTACAGCCAACATACCGAAGAGTATGTTTCTAATCAGACTGGGTTTTCCAGTTTCGGGTTTCGGGTTTTGGGCTGTAGTTTTTTGGGTTTACTATCATATATACACATGTTTAAACACGAAAAATACCTCTTTTCTCCTGTGTTCCAAACCCTAGCAGCCCCTCTCCTCCTCTCTCAAACCCTAGCCCTAAACTTGTGTTCTCGGGGAAGTTTCATGAGGTGAAAGCGAGGAGAAGGTGAGATTTGTGGTGTTTGGCATCGAGGGATCATTCTCACATGATTTTGGGAGTTCATCAACACCCCTCAGGTGAGTAACATCTTGCCCAACCCTACCCCATGTTCTTAAAAGTTTTCTAATGATTTTAATGAGTTTTTGTTGAGCCTAAAACGTAAATTTGAGTATAAAAAAGATGTTCTTTATAGCATATGATGCAAAAATCTTGTGTTTCAGTTTATCAAAAGTCCACCAACGTTTTGGGTAATAAAGATCGAATTGAAACAATTTAATCATGAGTTAAATCACAACTTCTTATTTTCGAAACGTTTTAACATGTGTGTTTATGCTTGGGGTTTTTGGCGATGTATTTTCATGTTTAATTTTCGCTGCATATTATTATATGACTATTAAAAATAATAGATTTTTGTTTAAGAAGAAATTATCAAGTTTTAGATCTGTTTCGAAGCAGACAGAAACCTGTAGAGGGCTTCTGTTTGTTTCGCGGTTGACCGCTGTGAATGCGACGGTCGACCGTTGGGCGTGCAGATGGGCAGAATCTATCTGCCCTCTGCGCGGTCGACCGCGATAGACGCGGCGGTCGACCGTCAGACGTTTTTGTTGAACAACTTGTTACTGCTCTTTGTGCGGTCGACTGGAGTGACCTATGTGGTCAATCGCCAAACTGTTTGAGGACGTTTGTGTTTCGTTGTATATTTTCGCGTGTACGAGGAGTTGCCTTGATTATCTGGTACTAGAATTTAGTGATTAACTAATCATTTATGCATGTCAGATGAATTGAGGGCACCAGTTTAGATCCGCACACCGAGACACGTGTGAAATTAGTATATGTATATCTTTTCATATATCTCATCGACATTTACGCATTTTATACAGTCCATGTGTTGGACATTCATTTCATTCAGTCCATGTGTTGGGTATTTATCTTTCAGTCCATGTGTTGGACATTCATCATACATAGTCCATGTGTTGGACACTCATTTTTATTTATGTGTTGGACATTCATCATACATAGTCCATGTGTTGGACACTCATTTTTATTAGTCCATGTGTTGGACACCTGTTAAACTTTCCATGTGTTGGACACTCATTTTTATTAGTCCATGTGTTGGACACCTGTTAAACTTTGAGTATGACACTTAGCCGAGTTAGGATATGACATTTTATATAAGATGGAGACATGACAACTATGTATGTTGGGCACTACACCATTGTGGTTTGACATATCTTTATGTGCAAGAGTTGAGATGAGTTATTTTTCTTTAACTTATTGTTCCATGTATTAGATTTAGGGATTTGGTATTTAGGGGTTTACAATTTGAGATACAAGGTATATACATGAGGGTTTTCTTGTTTGGATTATTTCGCTCGACGTTCCTATGCTCGTGTTATAAATTTATAAATACTAAAATCCTCAATTTTATTAGAATCAATGAATTTTATATTATTATGTATTGATTGTATTTTCTTATATACAACGAGCCCTCTCCCTTGGGGTTGGTTGTGATGTTTCTCGCTAGCGCATTGACGCTCGTTGTCCCTCCCATTTTAGGTAACGAGCTAGGTGCACAGAGAGTCACAGGTTGATGACGATACACATTAGTGTTCATCCTCTCTTTATAGTTTTGTTTTATTTTGGGAGCTCCACTATAGACATTTTATTGATTCATTGAGAGTTTTATTCTAGAAGTTGTAAAGGCTGTGTGCCTTATTTTTTTAATCAGATATTCAGTATTTGGGACATGTTGAGATCTTTAGATTTTTCATTTCAAAGATTGACCTTGTATTTCTGTATGTTGGATGATAAAATATTAATTCGATCTCTATCATTTCATCAGTTATCATTTGTATTATCTTTTACTTGCTTTTGTACCTACACCCGTTATTGACTCTACTAGAGAGATAGTAATTATGATGGTGAAACATATAATTGCACGGTATGGTGCATGTCAGTTTTGACATTCTTGGTTTCACCTTGGATTGCAGCCTTGTGTGAACCCAGGAGCGCCACAGGAAATAACAAAAGAAACATGCAACTGGGAATATAACCAAAACAACATGCAATCCACTACTAAAGATAACAATCAGAAGAATCCATAATGTAAGACCCTGTTGATTTTGATAATTCATATATGTGAATATTAGTGCAACGCAATATTAAATATATGATAAATATCTTCATGGCATGGTTGTACATGAAAAATAGTATTTTGAGTTTATGAGGATGTGGATATGCCTCATGTATGAGGTTGAGTTGCAAATTTGCAAATCGTGTGCAACAGAAATCGAAGAATACAGTTTTTAGTCCATGAGTCGACCCATGACTTTCATGAGTCGACTCACGATATCGAGTCCTGTTGCCATTTAGTTTCTGCTGAGTTGACTCATGAATTATGAGTCGACCCATGACCCATGAGTCGACTCATCGCGGATTTTTGGCTTTTCTCAGTTCGGGTCTGTTGGGTTTTGGGTCGGGTTTTATCTACTCATATATATTTCCCCCCACCCGAAAACACTCTTTTTCATCAGCAAACCCTAGAGAAACCCTAGCCTCCTCTCCCCCTCAAAACCCTAGCTTGTTTTTGGGCATGCTTGGGCGATTTTTGGGGATTTTCAGCAGCATTTTGTGGATTACAGCGAAGGGGATTGCTCTTCATCACATCTGAGGCGAGTAACATCTCGCCCAATCCTTCCCCCAATGTTTTTAATAGTTTACACATGTTTTTCATGAGTTTTATCGAGCCTAAGACTTATTTTCAAGTATAAATCAATGTTCTTATTAGGGTGAATGCTAGAAATCATGTGTTTCAGATTTTAAATCCTCACCAACGAGTTTTTGAAGAAAAACCCAGATCTGGATATATTTTTAAGGAATAAAAATATGAGTTTTCTTTTTGATTAAATGCCTTTCTTTTCATGTTTAGGGGTTAATTGTTAGATTTAACTTATAAGTAATTGTTTCTCACGCTAGATGTGAATTTTTCACTGTATCATAGTCTAGAATTGATAGCTATAGAGATGTAGATTAGTATAATGGAAGGATGGATCGAGTTGACGAATTTTAACTTGTGATATATGCAGATTTCAGCCCATAAGTCGACTCATGACTCATCATGAGTCGACTCATCAGGTTGAGTCGACCCATGTCTGTCATGAGTCGACTCACGAAGTAATTTTCCTGTTATATCAAGTTTCTGCTGAGTCGACTCGTATCGGATCATGAGTCGACTCGTATCGGATCATGAGTCGACCCATGAGACATGAGTCGACCCATAAATGAGCACGAGTCAACTCATCACAGTATTTTTCCTGTTTGTTTGTGTTTCTGTTTAATCATCTGCTGTATACATATATATATACATATATACAGTGTATATATATATATGATCGAGGATACTGTCTACTATTCTTGAACTTGGGGTGTTGCCTTGTTTATCGAATATTTAATTGCAGTGATCATGATTTCCCCTGTACCTGTAAGATAACATTTGTGGCATAGGCTTAGATCAGCACAGCAGGGCATGTACATGAATAGGACATGTATATCTTTCTATGCACAGTCCTTGTGTTGGACTATAATCCATTTCAAGTTCTCGTGTTGGACTATAACCCATTAGAGTTCTCGTGTTGGACTATAATCTATTTTAATCATGTTTTAGACTTTTGCTAAACGTTGAGCATGTTACTTAACCAAGTTGGGTACATGACATATTGTATTAGGCTGGGGCATGATAGCTACCTAGGTTGTACATGACACCTATTGTAGCTTTGTCATGTTTACATTTTATCGGTAGAGATGTGTATGTATTCTTTTCTTTATTTGTTTCTTGTGACCAACCTCGGGTTTAGTATTTAGGGTTCTACAATTTGAGATACAAGGTATATACATGAGGGTTTCCTTGTTTGGATTATTTCGCTCGACGTACCTATGCTCGTGTTGTATTTCCCTAAGTACTAAAATCCATTAATGTTTGTGTAAATGATTTATATTATTATGTATTAACTATATTTTCATATACAGTGAGCCCTATCCCTTGGGGTTGGTTGTGATGTTGCTCGCTAGCGCTTTGACGCTCGTTGTCCCTCCCCCTTTCAGGTAACGAGCCAGGAGCCCGGAGAGTCGCAGGTTGATGGCGATGTACTTTAGCTTCAGCCGTCTATTTAGTTATATTTTCCTTTGAGCTTCACTGTAGACTTTTGTGTAGACATGTGAGAGTCTTATTCTAGAAGTTGTAAAGGCTGTGTTGTTGGCCTTCTTATTTTGATGATGTTTAACAAACAATTTACCACTAATGTTGTTTGTCTAGTATTTGTGTTTTTCTATGTATTGTAGACAAACAACGTTGTTGGAGGATGGATGGAATAGAGCTTCAACGATCATATCCAATGGAGGTTGGCGGAATAGTAGAGTGAAGCCTTGCAATTCAAAGTTAAAGATCAAGTTCAAGCTTCATCCGTAAGTGTACCAAGTTGTGCTACATCGAAGATCAATCAATCTTGGGTATATTTAGTTTAGGTATTATATTATGTGTGTTAGTACTTTAAGCTCAATCATATATACACACACATATTTTATTTATATATATATAGTTATATATATATACA
>NC_033795.1:41815306-41840590 GCF_001876935.1 Asparagus officinalis
TAGTTATATATATATACACAAGTTTTGGTTCTTGGCTTTTAAGTTTAAATATGAAACAAATATATATATATATATATATATATATACATGTTTGGTTTCATATGGTAAAGTTGTTTATGTACACATGTATTTATAAGTTTTACAAAATACATGAGTTTTTACAAATGAAAATTTCAATTTGAGAAATTCTTTTTTGTAACATGTTCAAAATCACATTTGCAAACATTTCCCAAAGTTTCATCAAGTTTGAAATTGATTTGTTACGTTTAATTGAATTTACAAAATCATGTTTTTCGTTCGTGCATGTTCGTGCATGTTTTACAAAACAGATAAGTTTTCATAAATGGGAAGTGATATTTAAGAAATTCTTTCTTTGACATGTTTATCTACATGTTTAGAAACTTCCCTCAAAATTTTACTATTTTTGGAGTTGATTTACTGTGCCCAATTGATTTTTTATCTACATGTTTAGAAACTTCCCTCAAAATTTTACTATTTTTGGAGTAGATTTTCTGTGCCCAATTGATTTTACAAAACCGAGTTTTCATTAGTTTTTCAGAAACTATTTATCTATGTTCAAACATTTATTTCTCTTAACTGGGAAGTGATTTTTCAGAAATTCTTTCTCTAACATGTTCATCTACATGTCTAGAACCTTCCCACAAAATTTCATAATTTTTGGAGTTGAGTTACGATTTTTAATTGATTTTACAAATCTAGATACATAAATTTCCAGAATGCTGAATTTAGGGGTATTTTCATCTTTTCAGCCTATAACGGCTAGTAACGGCTAGTTTTTGATATTTTCGGTTTTGGGAGTTTGTGGCTGGTTTAAGAGGCTATAAAAAGCCCTCAACTTTCATTGTTTCTCATGGATGTTTAAGAGAGTTTTAAAAAGAGTTTTACAAGTTTGTTGAAGGGTTTTTAAGTTTGTTTCAAGAGTTTGTTTGTGAAGAAAATTCCACAAGAGCTTGAGGAGATCATCTATTGGAGTTTGAGCAATCAACTATTCTTCCTCCATCTCTTGTCATCTATTGAGAAGTTTTCTAAACTCTTTTCTAGCTTTATATTTATTTGTTTGATTATCATCTTATTAAATCTAGTTTTATATTGAGTTTGGATTTGATTAATCTCATTGTTACACACACCCACTTGAGCTTATTGTATTTGCACACCATAATATATTTAGGATTGTGAGAGATAGTAATATTGAGTTGAGCCTAATTGAGTTCTCACATTGTATTAGAGAACAAATCATTTGTTATTACATTGTGAGTATTGTAAGGTTTTTGGTGAGCTAGAAAACCGAGTGTGTTGTGAAGTTTTCGGTGAACTAGAAAACCTAGTGTGAGGAGTAGACGTTGATCGGTGAACGTTAAAAACCGACATTGTGAGAGTGAGTGTATACGTTGATCGGTGAGCGTTGAAAACCGACATAGTGTGGTTGTAAACGTTATTCGGGTGAGCGTAGAAAACTCAGTCGTGATAGTGGATTTCTCCCCGGGAGTGGGGAGCGGAGACGTAGGACGGAAGGTCCGAACTCCGTGATCATATTGCTTGTTTGAGTTTGGCTTAGCACACTTATATTTGTTCATCTTTATAGCCTTTCTCTCATTGTTTATTTTATCCATTATATCATTTGTTTATGTTACCCTTGTGTTTGCATATCCTTGCATATATCATATAGTATACCTCTTTGCTAGGATATATCACCTTGTGTATATTGTATATTCTTGCACATAACTCTTTGTATATCTATCTTGCAAGAATAATATTTGAATTAATTTTTATTGGCATAAAATCAGATTAGATTAGCATAAGACCCTAATCACCCCTCTTTAGGGTCTAACATGTGTGCCTTATTTTCTCTTATCAGACATTTTGTATTTAAGACTTGTTGAGAACTCCAGTTCATTTATTTCAGACATTTACTTATATTCCAGTATATTAGATGATAAAATATTAATTTGATCTCTATTATTTCATCAGTTGCTTCTTGTATAATCTTTTATTTGCTTTGTACTACACCTGTTGTTGATTCCACTAGAGAGATAGTAATTGTGATGGTAAAATATGTTATTGCACGGTGTGGTGCATGGCAGGTTTGACATTTCTAGTTTCACCTCGGACTGCAGCCTTGTGTGAACCCAGGGGCGTCACAGTTGGTATCAGAGCTCTAGTTCCAGTATCCTTAGGATCATCCTGTGTCTAATCGTGGAGCTAGGTTAGAGTTTCTTAGGATTCATGTATAGAGTCCGCTAAGGATTTTCTAGTATGAGTGAGGACGATATATGCGTATATCTTAAAATTTTGAGAAATTTTTTTATGACAACTATTTTTGCTTAAAGTGTATGCGTGAATATTATGTAATGTGAAAATAATATTGTGATGTACTATGTATGAATAGAATATACGTCTACTTTGACTCATGAACTTTATTGTTTCTTATTTGTGATGTACTATGTATGAATAGAATATACGTCTACTTTGACTCATGAACTTTATTGTTTCTTATGATTAGAGTGATGGCAGGACGTGGGAGACCTCGCACTGGAAGGGCCGCTCAGGTAGAGCCCCAGCAGACCCCACCTGAGCCGCAACAGGCTCCACCCGAGCAGGAGCAGACACCACCAGAGCTGCAGCAGGCTCCTCAGTATTTGGTGGATATCATGGCTCCTCTTATTGCTAGGATGACAGCCATTGAGGAGTTGGTAACGACTCATATAGCACCACAGACACCACCACCACCGGTAGCTCAGCAGTAAGGGATACCAGCCGTCCCGATCAGAGAGAGAGACCCAGAGGTAGCACCTGCAATTATTCCACTAGCGGTACCATATAGAGCCACGGAGCAGGAAGCTTGGCTCCGTATGGTAGAGAGGTATCAGAAGATGAGGGCACCCGAGTTCCAGGGGTCACCAGACTCTCTTGCAGCACACAAGTGGAAGGAGGATGTGAGCAATATACTTGACATACTTAGTGTAGATTCGGTTCAGAAGCAGAGGTTGGCATCCTACAGCCTGAAGGGAGATGCCGGGAGATGGTACCGACTACAGTTTACTCCAGAGCAGAGGATGACCCTCACATGGGAGGATTTCATCTACTTCTTTGATGGGTAGTATATTTCTTCTGCAGCACGGACTGGGAAGGAGCTTGAGTTGTCCCGGATGACTCAGGGGGACATGACAGTGGCAGATTATGAGAGCCGGTTTATAGAGTTGCTGCATTTCACGGGTATGTGGCAGACAGGAGAGCGTCAAGCTCAGATGTTCTTAGCAGGGCTACGCCCTAATCTTCGCTGGTACCTTGTCTCGAGGAGGTTCTATTCAGTTAGGGAGGTAGCTGAGGCCGCCACTTCACAGGAGATTGAGACTACTATGTTCCAAAAGGACAAGGAAGGGAAGGCCAAGGGAGGACAGAGCGGGGACAAGGGTAAGAACAAGAGACCTTTGTCAGGGCATCAACATCAGCAGCAGCAGGGCCCTCATAAGAAGGGACCCCAGCAGGATCAGAGAGCGCATCAGCCGTGCAAGTTCCAGGGATATTGTTTCAACTGTCGCAAAGTTGGGCACAAGGCATCAGAGTGTTGTAGTATACTAGCAGGAGCTCAACAGGGTAGGGGTCTGAACCAGCAGTAGCAGCGATAGCAGGGCAGAGGTCAGGGTCAGCAGAACAGGCTTGAGGCACCGCCAGCGACGCAGAGGGCGGAGGGGCAGGTTCGAACAGTCCAGGAGGCTCCCCAGGGGCAGATTGTCCCATATTCTCCAGCATTAGCAGTAGAGCAGTCTTTAGCCACAGGCAGAGTATATACAGTGGTTCCTCGTGATCACGGTGCCAGCGGATCAGTTGTGGAGGGTACGTTCCTTGTGAATTCCGTTTCCGCCCGTATTCTTTTCGATTCGGGAGCTTCACATTCTTTCATCTCGCATGCATTTATGGCTAGACTCCAGCTCGTAGCTCAGCCTCTAGACACCCCTTTATCAGTCTCCACCCCTTTAGGTGAGGTATCGCTTCTGGAGAGCGTTTGTAGGAGGTGTACCGTCAGTTTAGACGAGTCAGAGTTCATAGTCGATCTGATAGTTTTGCATATGCCCGAGTTTGATGTCATTCTAGGTATGGATTGGTTATCGTCCTACCATATTAGTATTGACTGTTTTGCGAAGACAGTCAGATTGCGAGCGTCCGATGGGTCCGAGATGATTGTGGCCACTTCTCAGGGCAATCGCTTTGCGGAGTCATTTCTGGCGTTCATCGACGAGGTGATGCTGCGGGATCAGAGTTTTGATTTGTTAGAGACTCGAGTTGTCTTGGATTATCAGGGTGTCTTTCAGGACATACCTGGGTTACCTCCTGTGAGAGAGATTGAGTTTTGTATTGAGTTGTAGCCGGGCACAGCCCCGATATCCCGCGCACCCTATCGCATGGCGCCAGCTGAGATGAGAGAGCTTCAGACCCAGTTAGACGAGTTGTTAGCTCAGGGTTTTATTCGTCGGAGTCATTCTCCGTGGGGCGCGCCAGTCCTCTTCGTGAAGAAGAAGGACGGCAAAATGAGATTATGTATAGATTATCGGGAGTTGAACAAGGTCACTATCCGGAATAGGTACCCACCGCCTAGGATTGATGACTTGTTCGACCAGTTGCAGGGAGCGCGATTTTTCTCGAAGATTGATCTTCGTTCTGGTTATCATCAGTTGTGGGTTCGGGAGATGGATATCCCTAAGACCGCTTTCCTCACGCGCTATGGATCTTTTGAGTTCTTGGTCATGCCATTTGGGTTGACCAATGCACCCGCGGTATTCATGGACTTGATGAATCGGGTTTTTCATCCATTCTTAGATCAGTTCATGATTGTTTTCATCGACGACATCCTCATTTATTCGAGATCGGAGGCAGATCATGAGCAGCACCTCCGTTTAGCTTTGCAGACCCTACGGGAGCACCAGTTATATGTCAAGTTCAGCAAGTGTGAGTTTTGGCTTTCAGAAGTCAGATTTCTCGGCCACATCATTAGCGGAGAGGGCATATCAGTAGACCCAGCTAAGGTTACAGCAGTACTTGATTGGGAGCCACCAAAGACAGTGACAGAGATTTGCAGCTTTCTGGGATTAGCAGGCTACTACAGGAAGTTCATCCAGGACTTCTCGAAGATTTTGACGCCACTTACACGCCTTACGAAGAAGGGTGTACAGTTTATTTGGAGCACAGAATGCCAGAAGGCCTTTGATATCTTGAAGACTAAGTTGACCTCAGCACCAATTTTGACTATTCCGAACAACGATAGGACATTCGTCGTCTACACAGATGCATCATTGGCAGGATTAGGAGGCGTCCTTATGCAGACTCAGAGAGTAGTAGCTTATATCTCACTACAGTTGAGAGTGAATGAGCAGAACTATCCCACTCATGACTTGGAGCTAGCAGTAGTGGTATTTGCACTGAAGTCATGGAGGCACTACTTGTATAGAGTGCAATTCGAGCTGTTCACGGACCACCAGAGTCTGAAATAACTTTTCTCTCAGAAGGAACTCAACCATAGGCATTGGAGGTGGATTGAGTTTATCAAGGACTATGAGTTCGCGATTCAGTATCACCCGGGGAAGGCGAACGTCATAGCAGATGCTTTGAGTAGGAAGCGTCGACATCAGATTGCGGCTTTGAGGTGCTCATTGCACCGAGACCTTCTCACTCTTAGCCAGTTTGATTTTAGACCTGAGTTTGGTGGTACTAGTCCATTTTTGGGAGCTATATCAGTGCAACCAACTTGGAGCAGCAGAGTTGTTAAAGCTCAGTTGGAGGATTCTTGGATTCAAATCCGTAAGGAGGAGATTTCCAAAGAGCCTAAGGCCGAATGGACCATTAGAGCAGATGGAGGTCTACAGATGAAGGGTAGATTGGTTATGCCAGCCAGTGCAGAGCTGAAGAGGGAGTTGTTTGATGAAGCACACCGTACTCGGTACACAGTACATCTAGGGACCACAAAGATGTACAAGGACCTGAAGAGGCATTTTTGGTGGAGTGGTATGTGCAGGGAGATCTCAGAGTATGTGGCGAAGTGTTTTACCTGCCAGCAGGTGAAGGCGGAGCACCAGATACCAACAGGCACACTTCAGCCGTTGCCTATCCCAGAATGGAAGTGGGTGGACATTTCTATGGACTTTATTGTAGGGTTGCCTAAGTCGAAGAAAGGGAATGATTTGGTCTGGGTGATAGTGGACCGGTTGACGAAGTCAGCACATTTTATCCCAGTAAGGACTACTTCTACAGCTGAGGCGTATGCGAGGGTCTTCATTCGGGAGATAGTTCGATTGCACGGGGTTCCAGATACGATTGTGTCGGATCGAGGATCGGTTTTCACTTCGTAGTTTTGGAGGAGTTTTCAGGACTCGTTTGGCAGCAAACTATCTTATAGCAGTGTATTCCACCCACAGACAGATGGTCAGACGGAGAGGGTGAACCAAGTGTTGGAGGACATGTTGCGAGCATGTATCATTGATTTCCAAGGTAGCTGGGAGGATCATATCTCACTGATAGAGTTCGCTTAAAACAACAGTTATCAAGCGACTATCGGTATGGCTCCGTATGAGGCACTGTACGGGAGACCCTGTAGATCACCGATATGTTGGGCAGAGCCGGAGGATAGTTTGATGCTTGGACCAGAGCTTGTGAGGCAAACTACCGAGAAGGTAGCATTGATCAGGGAGTGGGTTCTAGCCGCTCAGAGTCGGCAGAAGAGTTATGCAGATAAGAGGCGAAGACCCCTCGAGTTCCAGATTGGGGATTTGGTTATGCTGAAGGTATCGTCTATGAAAGGCGTACAGCGATTCGGGAGGCGAGGAAAGCTTGCACCGAGATACGTTGGACCTTTCCGGATTTTGGAGCGCATTGGAGCTGTGTCATACAGACTAGATCTTCCTGCTTCTATGTCTAGTATACACAATGTATTCCACACTTCTATGCTCAAGAAGCACTTGCATGATGAGGAGTGGCAGCGAGTGTTGGATGCACCAGAGATTGAGCTTCGGGATAATTTGTCGACTATTGAGATTCCAGTGTCCATACTTGCTAGAGAAGACAAGAGACTCAGGAACAAGGTGATTCCATTGGTGAAAGTTCAATGGAACCGAAGTGGAGTTGAGGAAGCTTCTTAGGAGCGCGAGGAGGACATGCGACGCGACTACCCACACTTGTTCAAGCAGGTAAAACTAATTTAAGTATTTATGATACGACTTCTTACTTGTATATTTATATCTATATATATATATATATTGATACTTATATTTAACACTAGAATGATGGTATTTTCACTTAATTCTTAATCTTTCGGAACACATGATATATACATGGGGGGTTCCTTGTTTGGATTTTTCATCCGACGTACTAGTTCCGTTAGATTAGGGGTTAGGTAAGAATATTATCATTTTAGATCGTTAAGTATGAATATCGCTATGTGCTAACTAGCATTCAGTATTGTGAAATGTGTATGTATGCGGGTTGGATTAGACCTTTGTCATGCTTTTCAAGTATCTTTATGAGTTAGATATGATTTTCCTGAATTTCGAGGACGAAATTCTTTTAAGGGGGGAAGAATGTAAGACCCCGTTGATTTTGATAATTCATATATGTGAATATTAGTGCAACGCAATATTAAATATATGATAAATATCTTCATGGCATGGTTGTACATGAAAAATAGTGTTTTGAGTTTATGAGGATGTGGATATGCCTCAGGTATGAGGTTGAGTTGCAAATTTGCAAATCGTGTGCAACAGAAATCGAAGAATACAGTTTTTAGTCCATGAGTCAACCCATGACTGTCATGAGTCGACTCACGATATCGAGTCCTGTTGCCATTTAGTTTCTGCTGAGTCGACTCATGAATTATGAGTCGACCCATGACCCATGAGTCGACCCATAATATACCGTGAGTCGACTCATCGCGGATTTTTGGCTTTTCTCAGTTTGGGTCTGTTAGGTTTCGGGTCGGGTTTTATCTACTCATATATATTTCCCCCCACCCAAAAACACTCTTTTTCATCAGCAAACCCTAGAGAAACCCTAGCCTCCTCTCCCCCTCAAAACCCTAGCTCGTTTTTGGGCATGCTTGGGCGATTTTTGGGGATTTTCAGCAGCATTTTGTGGATTGCAGCGAAGGGGATTGCTCTTCATCACATCTGAGGCGAGTAACATCTCGCCTAATCCTTCCCCCAATGTTTTTAATAGTTTACACATGTTTTTCATGAGTTTTATCGATCCTAAGACTTATTTTCAAGTATAAATCAATGTTCTTATTAGGGTGAATGCTAGAAATCATGTGTTTCAGATTTTAAATCCTCACCAATGAGTTTTTGAAGAAAAACCTAGATCTGGATATATTTTTAAGGAATAAAAATATGAGTTTTCTTTTTGATTAAATGCCTTTCTTTTCATGTTTAGGGGTTAATTATTAGATTTAACTTATAAGTAATTGTTTCTCACGCTAGATGTGAATTTTTCAATATATCATAGTCTAGAATTGATAGCTATAGAGATGTAGATCAGTATAATGGAAGGATGGATCGAGTTGGCAAATTTTAACTTGTGATATATGCAGATTTCAGTCCGTAAGTCGACTCACGACTCATCATGAGTCGACTCATCAGGTTGAGTCGACCCATGACTGTCATGAGTCGACTCACGAAGTAATTTTCCTGTTATCTCAAGTTTCTGCTGAGTCGACTCGTATCGGATCATGAGTCGACCAATGAGACACGAGTCGACCCATAAATGAGCACGAGTCGACTCATCTCAGTATTTCCTATTTTTTTTGTGTTTCTGTTTAATCGTCTGCTGTATGACGAATCACGATCGAATCAAGATCGGTTTCGGACTCAAATTCAGAAGTGGATTTACTGCCTAATCGGGATCCGGATTTACTGCCAGCGAGGTCAACGAATCAAGTCTGGATAAATCAACCACAGAACCAAATCACAGATAGAACCAAGGCGGAAAACACCAAACCCACCACCTAGAGGGGCTCGGCCGAAGCCGAGCCAACTTCAGGTGGCTCGGCCCAAGCCGAGCCACCTCAAGGTGGCTCGGCCAAGGCCGAGCCACCTCAAGGTGGCTCGGCCCAAGCCGAGCCACCCTGAGGTGGCTCGGTGGCCGAGCCACCCTAGGGTGGCTCGGCCAAGGCCGAGCCACCCCGAGGTGGCTCGGCCCAGTGCCGACCACCCAGAGGTGGCCGACACTGTTCCGTGCGCGGGCACAGTAAAGGGTGCCTATAAATAGGCCACTTGGTTCATTTGTTCAAGGGTTGGAAATTTTGGAGGCGAAGCTCTGCCGGATTCAAGACTCGAAACTTAAAAAAGATTGGAGCTTTGGGACTTCGGGGACTCACTCTTCCAGATCTGGTGCTCAGCGATCGTCAACGCCAAAAAAGGCAGGTGTTCGAGAGGACCGGATCTCAGATCTACGCAGACGTACTCCGGATCTAAGCTTGGTCTTAGATCCCGAGACTTGGACGATTGTTTCCTTGGTGAATCAATCCTCCCCGGCTATTATTTCCTTCGTGGAATAATACCCGTCGTGCTGCTTAGATCTGATCGGATCTAGATCTCGCGGTGGTCCACGGATAAACCCCGGCGCAGGCAAAGAACCCACACAAAGCAAGAGACCGCAAAACAGGATCTTGCGATTCGTTCGACAAATAAGGAGAAAGTTGTAATTTTCTTTATTTCTTGTGTTATTTGATTTTCGTTGTAACCGGATCTAAAAAAAGACCGGATCTTTGTAATCGATAAACTATTACAAGAATTTGCAATGGAATCAATGATGAAGAAAACAACGATTTTCACCGCGAACAATCTGGCGACCACAGTGGGAGCCGACGATCTCGCTGACGAGATCGATGTGTCGCAGCCGCGGATTTCAATTCCGGTCGTGGAGGAGGTTGAGTACGAGTTCAACCAAACTAAGTTCGAGGAATACTTGTCCTCGTCTGGATCAACCTCCCCCCGCAAGTCCAAGAAACCCCAGAAGTTCTCCTCCAGGAGAAAGGTTCGTTGGTATGAATAAGTCGAAGCCACCAACGAAGATCTCACCCCGTTTGATGCCAAAGTCGCATCGGGTGAGATTCCTCCAGTTTCCAACCAGGTCAGATCTGCTCTGGCCAACTCTTCTGCCACAGAGGGCGTGGTGACTCTCTCGAAGAGAGCCCGCCAAAGGCAACGTCAACGCCTTGCGAAACGATTCGCAAAGGCCATGGAGTCAGTTGAAGGGATCTACTACAACGTGGATCTGAAGAACAAAAGAGGCAAGCAGCCTCAACAATCAACGAATGGTGGTTCCTCCAAGCCGCCAACAATGGAATGGGTCCGTGTCAAACGGAACCGATCGACGCTGGAGGAGCGCATTCGCAAACGCCGCGCACTATCAGCGCAGGCACGGGCTCAAGCTGAAGAAGCCCGTAGAAGCCACCACCAACTCGCAAAGTTTGGAGGCCGAAGTCTGAAGCGGCGGTTCAGACCAAAAAGCAGCAACTGCAGCCCCTGACAGCTCAACTTCCGGCGAGTCAACCCAAATCGCCGATGACTTCCACAACTGCTCCGGGAGATCCTACAGAACCATCCCAGAAAAGGAAGTCAGTCTTGGAGCGCCTCGGTCCACTTCCCGAGGATCGAAGCAAAACTCCAATCCAAGAACGTTTGGGCCCGCTAAGAAAACCCCAAACGACGCAACATGCTGGGGGTCGCCGCAACCCTCAACATGACAAAGAAATCATGGCACCCAAGCGCACTATGCTGCGCATTGAAGTTCAGGAGCCCGTCGAGGATTCACGCCCACAAAGGCGCGTCTCAAGGCTCTCAAGGCGCGTGACTCTTGAAAGTCCAAAGAAGGCAGTTCTCCCTCAGAAGGAAACGTTGTCGTCTGATGATGATTACGTTATACCTGAGAAATCGTGCCAACACACGATAGGTTGCTCTGACTTTCAAACAGACGAGCTGTACTATCGTGCTGGGGGTACGAACAAAGCCAGAAAGAGAAGTTCTCGAGGGCTAGAAACTCAGTGCCCTTGTTCAAAGCTCATTCGGGCAGTACTGTCTGAGTGCAACTGCATCAAGGTAGTCCCCGAGAGAATTTCAGTGTTCGAAAGGCTTAGTACCAAAATGCCAAAACCAAGGCGTAGGCGTTTTCGGCAAAGAAGGACGGTGGTTGAAGATGAAGAATTCCCGAGGGTCACCGCTAATATGACAAGCAAAGAGACATCGGCACGGGATAATCTCGAGTCGATTCTGAAAGCATCCCGGCGTCTAACCCGTTTGCAGTCTGGAGCCAACGCACGAGGAACTTATGGTAGGGTTCGGACAAGAGTACCTTCAGAAGGTGAAGAGTCGGATACCTGCTCCGCAGTCGCATCAGATAATACAGTGTGGTAATGAGAATGCCAATGAAGACACAGGCGAAAGTCTGAAGATCAAGAACCTCGAGAGCAAAATCAACACACTAATTTCCGCTCAAGAGACGAAGAAAACAGGCATTCCCTGTCCATACCCAAGAGAATGGGAATCGATCCCATATCCGGCGAAGTTTAATCTAATTAACTTCACGCCGTTTAATGGGATGGGTTCACCTACCCAGCATTTGATTTACTTCAAATCGCACTTGGGAGTTATCTCTGGTAATGAGCCTCTGATGGTGCGGTCATTCGTCGGCACTCTTCGCGGAGCCGCCTTCGATTGGTATCGCCGCCTCAAGCCAGGAAGCGTAAATAGCTGGGACGACATGGAGACCAAGTTCCTTGCCAATTTCTTCGACGACGACACCGAGGTATCTATCGGATCGTTGCTCGCCTCTGATGGTGCGGTCATTCGTCGGCACTCTTCGCGGAGCCGCCTTCGATTGGTATCGCCGCCTCAAGCCAAGTAGCGTGAACAGCTGGGACGATATGGAGACCATGTTCCTCACCAATTTCTTCAACGATGACACCGAGATATCTATCGGATCATTGCTCGATGAGAAGCAGAAGGACGGGGAGTTAGTCGACACCTTCGTCAAAAGGTTCCGGAACAAAGCGATGAACTGCCGGGACCCGATCACCGAGGAGTTCATTCTCCAGACCTGCCATAATAATCTATCCTTAGACGTATTGGAAGCAATGGGGAAAAGACTTCGGGTCCGAGACTCCAAAAAGAGTACTCTTTCAAGGACGAAGACGTTCAAGCCATCTTCGAATCCCTCCTTGAAGGTAACAAGATCAAGCTACCACCTATCACAAATCAGGAGGAAGCTGACAACACTACGGACCCAAAGTACTGTGTGTACCACAGGAGGGTCGTTCATCCCACCAAGGATTGCTTTACTCTCAAGAATAGCATTCAGACCTTGGTTGAAGCCGGCGTCATAACGCTAATGTAAGCCAATTAAGAACGCCACCACTCCAAAGAGTATACGAGTATAAACTGTTCCTCAAAACTCCAAAGAGTATACGAGTATAAACTGTTTCTCAAATCCTCCGACCGGTATAAGAGGTTAAACTGCTCCCTGATACTCCAATAGGTACATGAGTCTAAACTGTTTCTCCACTTTTGACGGGAAGTTCCTGGAGAATATTAAGCTAATATTCTTAAGGATAACCCAGTTAGGTAACTAATAATAATGTCCGAACCAGTTCCGCAGAGGAAACTGGGGGTGGACGATTTATGTAACAGGAAGTTCCCAAAACCACAGCAATGTAATGAATAAGAACTCCCATTCAAATTCTCACCGTGTCTGTGCACTCAACACTCTCTCTTCTAGAGTCCGGACGTAAAATTCCCATTTGGTCAAACCTTCTTACAGTTAGGGCCACAGTCAAAATCCCCTCTCGATTCCCCCAATGAACGAGAGGTCCACAAATCGAGCGATCAAACCTTCCTACAGTTAGGATCGTCTTAAACCTTCCATTCGGTCAAACCTTTCTACAGTTAGGACCAAAACCAAAATCCTCTCTCGATTCCCCTAATGAACGAGAGGTCCACAAATCGAGCGATCAAACCTTCCTACAGTTAGGATTTTCTTAAACCTTCCATTCGGTCAAACCTTTCTACAGTTAGGACCAAAACCAAAATCCTCTCTCGATTCTTCCAATGAACGAGAGGTCCACTTTCAAATCGAGTGATCAAACCTTCCTACAGTTAGGGTCATCTCAAACTCCTGCTTGGTCAAACCTTCCTACAGTTAGGACCGAAACCACAATTCATTCTCGACAAACGAGAAATTCATCTTTGGTTCGGTAATCAAACCTTCCGACAGTTAGGGTTATCTAAATCTTTTCGATTCTTGGAGTGGAGATCCCACTCTCAGTTTCACCTTTCCGGATTCTGGGGGTGGAGATCCCACCTCGAGTATCCTTTCCGTCTGAAGATAGAATATAAATTTTTTCTTCTTCAGTGTCGGGAGATAGGGTATAAAATTCTTCCTCTCCCATTTCGGGTTCGTCTTTGCCCCAAGAGAAGACACCACCTTTTTCAAATCTCAAAATCTGTGCCTCACAGGTACAGGGAATTTTATCCTGAATCCTAAGTAGGGATAAGTCGACGCCTAACACGCGTTGCCGGTTTAGTCTTTTTCCGTACAAAAAGACACCAGAGGTCGATTCTGGGGTATTCTATCCTGAAACCTAAGCAAGGATAAGTCTGCGCATAACCTGCACTGCCTGTTAGTTCTTAACCGCTAAAAAGAACACCCGTCCACATATTCAACATTGTGGCAGGTTGTTATTAATAACACCAAAATCCATGCCTTACACGCATGGGGAATGTCATCCTGAATCCTAAGAAAGGATATGTCGACACCTAACACGTGTCGCCGGTTTAGTCTTTTACCGAAAGACACCAGAATACCAGTCTGGGGTATTTTATCCCGAAGCCTAAGTAGGGATAAGTCAGCGTCTAATACACGTTGCCGGGTAGTCTATTCCCGTGAGAAAGACGAAGTCTAC
This sequence comes from Asparagus officinalis, assembly GCF_001876935.1. Taxonomy (NCBI): domain Eukaryota; kingdom Viridiplantae; phylum Streptophyta; class Magnoliopsida; order Asparagales; family Asparagaceae; genus Asparagus; species Asparagus officinalis. Next base: position 41,829,264 of record NC_033795.1, read on the forward strand.
GTATTCAATATCGTAGCACTATGAGCGTTAACTCTCTTAACGCAACGTCACATGCGGAACGGATCTACACAATCCGCATGTAAGCCCGATTCAAACGGTAATCGGTAAAAGCATGTCAAATCCGTTGAAGGCTGAGGATTTGCCAAAAATCCTAAGTCAACGTCTGATACACGTTGCTGTTTAGTCTTTTCACAGGAGAAAGACGAAGTCTACGTATTCAATATCGTAGCACTAAAAGGGTTAACTCTTTTAGCTTAACGTCACATGCGGAACGGACTTGAACAATCCGCATGCTAGCCCGACTCAAACGGTAGTCGGTAAAGGCGCATCAAACCCGTTGATGGCTGAGGATTTGCCAAAAATCCTATAAATACGAGAGTCACTGATGCATCAACTTCATTAGTTGGTCTCGTGACTTGAACATCCAACGACATTCGAAACCCTAGGGTCAACGCCGGACAACGCGTTGTAATCAAACAGTCAACAATTTAACGTACGACATTCGAAACCCTAGGGTCAACGCCGGTCAACGCGTAACCCTGGGTCAACGCCAATCAATGCTTTGCAACGAAAGAATCACTACTCCGAAAAGTATACGAGTATAAACTGCTTCTTACTCCGAAAAGTATACGAGTATAAACTGCTTCTTAAATACTCCAATAAGGTATATGAGTATAAACTATTCCCTAATTTTTGAGAAGTTCCTGGAGAATGTTTTCTATAAATATTCTTAAGGATAACTCAAACAATACGACGCCGGACAACGCGTTGCAGATAAAGACTCGACGCTAACAATCGATGGTCAGCTAAATCAGGAACCGACTTCAAAGTTCAAAATTCCGACAACGGTCAGACAATAAATGCAGCACCGAAACTCTTTCAGACATTCGACAAAGCACCGAATAGCCTGGAGAATTGAAGGAATCAAGAACGGAAGTCATTCCAAGGTCCCATTACACCGACTGAAGGTGGGGACAATCATATCCAAAGTATTCCAGACTCTTCTATAAAAGAACGAGACTGAAATACTTTGGAGGGGGTATCTGTAGGCATATAAAATTGCTTATAGGTCCCTTAGCTCAGCTCGGCACAAACCGACAAACCAACGAGGCAACGAGATTGACTAATCGCACGCAAGCAACGGAATACGTCCATTCGCGTGCGGGATCAAGCCAAGTGTTCGAAGAGTCAACGAGTCATCCAACCAAGGGCATACTCGGACGAATCACGATCGAATCAAGATCGGTTTCAGACTCAAATTCAGAAGTGGATTTACTGCCTAATCGGGATCCGGATTTACTGCCAAATCAGATCAACGAATCAAGTCTGGATAAATCAACCACAGAACCGCAATCACAGACTTAGAACCAAGAGCGGAAACATGACGGAACCAAACACAACCGTGTAGGGCCCTCGGCCTTCCAAACCGAGCCACCTCAAGCGTGGCTCGCCAAGCGAGCCACCCTGAGGTGGCTCGTGGCCGAAACCACCCAGCGGTGGCCTTCGCGCAAGGCCGCAGCGCCCTGAGGTGGCTCCGGCCAAGGCGCGAGCCACCCTGGGGTGGCCTCGCCAGCCGAGCCACCTAGTGAGGTGGCTCGCGAGCCAGCACTAGAGGTGCGGCCAGTGGCCACCAGAGGTGGCCGACCACTGTCCCGGCGGCACGGGCACAGTGAGCTTGCCTTATAATAGGAGAGGAGGGTGGTCAATTCAAAAGGTTGGAAAATTTTGGGGCAGGCGAAGCTCACTGCCGACAGATTCAAGACATCAAAATTTTAAAAAAGCATTGGAGCTTTGGATTCGGGGACTCCACTCTTGCCAGAATCTGTGTGCTCAGCGATCGTCAACACCAAATCAAGACAGGTCGTCGAGAGGAGCGGCGGATCTCAGATCTACGCAGGACGTACTCCGGATCGTAAGCTTGGTCTTAGATCCTGCAGACTTGGACGATTGTTTCCTTGGTCCGAATCAATCCTCCCGCTATTATTTTTTTTCCTTTGTGGAATAATACCCGTCCGTACTGCTTAGATCTGACGGACTGAGATCTCGCGGTCGGTCGCACGGAAAACAACCCCGGCGCAGCAAAGAACCCGACACAAGAGACCGCGACCGCAAAACAGTGAGGCTCGTGAATTTGTTCGACATAAAAGAGAAAAAGTTGTAATTTTTCAATTTTCTTTAATTTTTGATTTCATTGTAACCGGATCTAAAAAAAAGACCGGATCTTTTGTAACCGAAAAACTGTTATTCAAGAGATAGCAATGGAATCAATGAAGAAAGCAACGATTTTCGCGAGCGAACAATATAATACTATATATATATATATATATATATATATATATATGTTCGAGGATACTGTCTACTATTCTTGAACTTGGGGTGTTGCCTTGTTTATCGGATATTTAATTGCAGTGATCATGATTTCCCCTGTACCTATAAGATGACATTTGTGGCATAGGCTTAGATCAGCACAACAGGGCATGTACAGGAATAGGACATGTATATCTTTCTATGCACAGTCCTCGTGTTGGACTATAATCCATTTCAAGTCCTCGTGTTGGACTATAACCCATTAGAGTTCTCGTGTTGGACTATAATCCATTTTAATCATGTTTTAGACTTTTGCTAAACCCCTAGCATGTTACTTAATCAAGTTGGGTACGTGATATATTGTTAGGTTGTACATGACATCTATTGTAGCTTTGTCATGTTTACATTTTATCGGTAGAGATGGGTATGTATTCTTTTCTTTATTTGTTTCTTGTGACCAACCTCGGGTTTAGTATTTAGGGATCTACAATTCGAGATACAAGGTATATACATGAGGGTTTTCTTGTTTGGATTATTTCGCTCAACGTACTTATGCTCGTGTTGTATTTCCCTAAGTACTAAAACCCATTAATGTTTGTGTAAATGATTTATATTATTATGTATTAACTGTATTTTCATATACAACGAGCCCTATCCCTTGGGGTTGGTTGTGATGTTGCTCGCTAGCGCTTTGACGCTTGTTGTCCCTCCCCCTTTCAGGTAACGAGCCAGGAGCCCGGAGAGTCGCAGGTTGATGGTGATGTACTTTAGCTTCAGCCATCTATTTAGTTATATTTTCCTTTGAGCTCCACTGTAGACTTTTGTGTAGACATGTGAGAGTCTTATTCTAGAAGTTGTAAAGGATGTGTGCCTTATTTCCTCTTGTCAGACATTTTGTATTTGAGACTTGTTGAGAACTCCAGTTCATTTATTTCAGACATTTACTTGTATTCCAGTATATTAGATGAAGAAATATTAATTTGATCTCTATTATTTCATCAGTTGATTCTTGTATAATCTTTTATTTGCTTTGTACTACACCTATTGTTGATTCCACTAGAGATATAGTAATTGTGATGGTGAAACATGTTATTGTACGGTGTGGTGCATGGTAGGTTTGACATTTCTGGTTTTACCTTGGACTGCAGCCTTGTGTGAACCCAGGGGCGTCACACATAAACATCCGAATAACAAAGTCATACAACTATATAGAATTAATACTTAAAAATCTACAACAAGAGATGTAGTACGTCGAGCGAAATAATCCAAACAAGGAAACCCTCATGTATATACCATATATCTCAAATTGTAAATAATTAAATATTAATCCTGATCTATGTATGAAAAGAAATACAATGGGTCCGTATCTCACAAGAATCCATAATCACCTAAAGTAACAATGTTATGTAACTAGCCATTCTATAACAGGTCACTGGTCCACATCTCACACAGAGTCAATGCTCATATCATCGAATAACTGACTGATCGCAAATCAAAAATATCCCAACTCCACAGACCCACCCCAGTGACTACACAAACTTCACCTGCGCGAGCCCGGAATATAACCACAATCACAAATATCTCAACTCCTCAGACCCACCCTGGCGACTACACAAACTTCACCAACATAAGCCCGGAATACAACCACAATCACAAATATCTCAACTCCTCAGACCCACCCCGGTGACTACACAAACTTTACCGGCGTGAGCCTGGAAAATACATCAACAATCCCAACCGCTCACATGGACCAAGACTTCTCACTCCAATTCTTGTAATTCCAGGTCAACTACACATGAGGTTTTAGATCCTAAATGTGTCATACAGGTCACTATAGTCATAAAAACTCTTAATAATTCTCAATCACAACAATGAACAATCAATGCAACTAATCATATGTAATAATATCATGGCATATCAAATAACCAAAAATTAAGAATTATAAATCATAAACAACGTCTACATAATTCAAAAAATAATCTTTTCTAAATTAATTCATTTTAAATTATTTCTCTTAATAATTAATCTAAAATAATTCCTTTTCCAAAATAAATTTCTTTAAATTATTTATAAATATTCTAAAATGATCTTTAAAATATTTATCACATTCTTATTATTTATTATTTAATATCGTTCATCAAACAAACCCACGCAGATCATCACAAAATTCACATAACAACTAATATATGCACGTACTTAATTAACAGTATATCAAAATCTGTAAGGGCGAGTCAATGAGTAACGGAATCTTGCTGTTAATTTCTTACTGCAATATTTGTTATCTAGTCACACATGATCTTGATGATGTTATTGTTAGTACAGCTATATCTACATTGCTTCATGTCTATTTCATTTAATATTTCTATTGTTATAAGCATAAGAATCCAGATTACTAACCACAACAACTTATTTTCCCACAATTGATAACCATATCAGCTATACAACCACATATTGTAAAATAACAGATTAGCGAACAAATAATTGAGGAGAGGGATCTTGCCTCAGGGTTTTTGTCGAATGAGTCGATGTTGGATCTCGGGTGGTGTTGACTAGAGCAGATCCGAAGGAGCGGATCTGGAGCATGGTTGTCGGATCTGAAGGTCGACGAAGGCTACAGGGTTGAGGGGCGGTCGGATGAACTGTAGGGGGTCGACGGAGGCTGTCGTGGGCGGCGCAAGACGGGGGAGAAGTTGTCGGCGGGCTGAAGGGAGGTGGAGTTCGGGGAGAGGCTGGCCGCCGGATAATGGGGCGAGTTTTGGTCTGATCTAGCAGTTCAGTCGTCAGCAGCTCAGCGGGCGACGACGGCGGAGATGGTTGGGGTGGAGGAGCGGGAGCGTGGGATAGGGAAGGCCGTCAGGCAGCGGTCAGGCGGCAGAGGACGATGGCGCGGTGCCGTGATCTTGAGTTCGTGGAGCGTCGGGGAGGTGGAGGCGAGATGGAGGCTGGGGGGATGGGTTTTCATCCGCGTTTCGTTGATGGTGGCGAACTGGTGGCCGCGGTGATCTTAGGTAGGCACTATTTCAGTCGGTGTGGGCAAGAGAGATAAAGAGAGAATGGTGAGAGGATTGAGTGGTGGTGGGCGGCACTGGAGTTCGCGGCACGCTGATTTACAGGCTCAAGCGGAGGCTACGGTCGTTGGAGGTTATTGGGGCTGTGGTTTGAGGAAAGAAGGACGAGATGAGAGGAGTAAAGGTTCAGAGGGTGGCGGCTGGGGTTCAAAAACGAGAGAGAAAAAGAGAGGGTATGTGTTATATATATATATAGTATAATATTAGGCTTAGGGTTTGGTATTTAAAACTAAAGCAATTAAAATAAATAATTACAGGTATTAAAAAGTTAAACTAATTACAGAATAATTATCTACAAATAAAAACGTACATGTTATGCTAATATAACTGTTGATACGAAATAGTCAAAATATACCCATATTATATAATTAAACGAGAATAATTAATAATAAAAATATTTTTACTTAAATTTAAAATCAAATAATTATAGGACAATTACGTACACAGTAAAACATACTAGTTATACTAATACAACAGATAATATGTAACAATAGAAATAATACAACAAATTATACCAAAAACACGTAATTAATAATACCATGTATTATATGAAATAATTTATAATAATATTAATAATATAATATATTATTTAAAATAATACGTAATAGTACCGATAACATAATAAATTAATTCTAGAAATTTTTACCACACATAATAAATTTATAAATATCAAAATCATTTAAATAAATATATAATCAGATTTTTAAATCATAGAAAATTGTAAAAAATAGAGAAAAATACAAATACTCTTTTAAAAATAATAATTAAATATTTTAAAATATTAAAAAATTATTTTAACTAGTATCAAAATTCATGGTCCTTACACCTTTCCTTTATAAATATATATTTTTCTCATCTCTCTCTTGTTAGACCCTAGAGTGGGGGTGATAAGGATTTTATGCTAATCTAATCCGATTTTATACCAATTAAAACTAATTAACAAGTTATCCTAGCAAGTATAAAATACAACAAGATATGTGAGCTAGGATAAGTGATATACACAAGGGTAAACAAAATAAACAAGATAGTAGATAATATAAATAATGAACAATGGATAATGGCGACAAGAAATATAAACATAAGAGTAAGTGCGCCAAAGCAAACTCAAACACACGAAATGATCACGGAGTTCGGACCTTTCGTCCTACGTCTCCACTCCCCACTCCCGGGGAGAAATCTACTATTACAATCGGGTTTTCTACGCTCACCCGAATAACGTTTATACCTCACAATTTTATTCACGGAGTTTGGTCCCCACGACCTACGTCTCCGCTCCTCACCTCGAGGATATCTCCACTTCACACTCGGTTTTCTAGCTAACTGAAAACATTACAATCTCACAATAAGCACAATACAACAAATGATTTGTTTTCTAATATGGATGAGAACACAATGTAAGCTCACTCTCAATGATATAATCTCACAACCCAAATTATACTATGAATATAAATACAATAAGCTCAATGGTTGTGTGTGTAAGCAATGAGAAAAACAATCAACTAAACTCAATTAAATTCTAGCATATAGAAATTATGAACAAAACAATAAATAACTAGAAATAGAGTTTAGAAATTCTTCTCTAAATTCTAGCATATAGAAATTATGAACAAAACAATAAATAACTAGAAATAGAGTTTAGAAATTCTTCTCTAAAAAACAAGATGGAGATGTGGATTAAAATGAGGCTCAATCAATGTAGATGATCTTCTCCACTTGTAAAACAATCTTCACAAACCAAACAAACTTTAAACCTAACTAAAACCCTTGTTAAACCTCTTTTAAACTTCTTTAAAACTTCCCATTGGGTTGCCTCTGGTAGAAGGAGTTTGAGGGGTTTATATAGGAAGAGAAAACAACAGCAAAAACCCCAAACAAAAGACCAAAAACCCTAAAGAATCAGAAATCTGATTTTGAACCAAAAATAGCCGTTGGGCAATCGACGGTCGATTGTGGAAAACTCGCGGTCGACCGTGAGCAGCAAAAAGGCCAGGGTTTGGCTCTGGACAACAGCCGGTCGACCGTGGCGGGCGACCGTGAAACTCTCTAGACTGCATCCGGTCGACCGCCACGGTCGACCACGAGCCATCAAGAAACATACTGAGTCTCTGGACTCAGGAGCGGTCGACCGTGGCGGTCGATCGCAAACAGACATATGACAAAAACAGGTTTTGTAAACAGTTTTTTGATTTTGAAACACTGTTTAAAAAATATCAAACAAATTCTAAAAATTATAAAACTTTAAAAAATAATTATAGACATGATAATACACATGCTACAAAATAGTCCAAAAACATGAAAATGTGAACATATGATTTTTAACATTTTAGCTTAATGTTTTGAAATAATACAAAATGATTTTATAGATTTGAAAAAAAGATGTAAACTATTATTATGAAGTCTATAAATAATGAATATAGTATTTTATCAAAATACACATATAAAGATGTAAACTATTATTATGAAGTCTATAAATAATGAATATAGTATTTTATCAAAATACACATATAATGTACTAAAACATGATTTCATTGAACTAAATAAAATTGATATTGATGAAATCATATATATGCATGTAAGTATGAAACATAAATATGTTTTCTAATTATACTCAATTGTTTTATATTAAAACTAGAAAACTCAGAATCATGTATTTATATATATAACTAAATATACATAGAAACCAAAACTTAACTTATGTATATATATATAACTATATACATATACAAAGAAACCAATAAAATGTGTGTGCATATTATATTGAGCTTAAAGTACTAACACACATAATATAAACACCTAAACTAAATTACCCAAGCTTGATCTTGATCTTCAATAGCTTAACTTGGTAATCTCGCGGATGAAGCTTGAACTTGAATCTATAACTTTGAATTGCATTGCTTCAACCACTATATCCGCCAACCTCTATTTGATATGATCGTTATGGCGCAATCCATCCAACCTCTAACATGTTGTTTATCTATAATAAATAGATAAACACAAATACTAGACAAATAAAATTAGTGGTAAATTATTTGTTAAACATCATCAAAACAAAGAGGCCAACATCTCTCTGTTTGTTGGAAATTTGCAGTAAAAAGACAATGAAAGAAAAATTGACTTGTATTCCTCTCAAAATCAATTACAATTTGGATTCCGATTACAAAAGAGAGGAGAATGAATTTGATTCTCCCCTTTGTTTAAAACAGGGTTCTTCTTGGTAGCGATGGAGTGCCTCCTTCGATTGCTTGTATCGAACTTGCTCTCTGTTGACGATCCGACCATCATGATTCACTGGAGCGATTGACTTGTTTGATGAATTCGGTTTAGAACTCTTAACAAGTTTTATAAACTCAGAGCGAGTTGAAAACTCTGAAAAGAGTTATTGAGGACCGAATAACTAGTTTGATGTAATTACCTTGTGTTGCAAGTTTAATTACCAATTCTTAAATGAGTTTCAGAACTCGAAGTGAGTTGAAACTCTGTAACAAAGTTGTTAGAACCGAAGATTCGGTTAATAGCCAAGTAAATCCGCCATTTGTGAAGGGATTCTTCAAGATTTGATTAACTGATTGCTGATCAGTTCTTTGATCTCTTGGAAAATCGCCTTCTCTGTGCGGTTCCACTGCCGAGATTTGTTAACCTTATACGGTTTTGATGCCAGCACACGTCAACCCCTTTACTCAATTAAGTAAGTTAGTTATTTATAGGGGGATTAGGGGTGTGACCAACCCCTAAATCCGCTCCTAAGTGGGCGAAAATCCCTTAGAACGTGGGATAACAGTTTTGAGGCCGTTCGGGCTGTGTTTGAACAAGTCAAAACACCCCAGTTGGCGTTCTGGGCCTTAACTCTGCGGGTCCAAGGCTTGCAGACGCAGATGCTTAGGCATATAAATTTGCTTATTAGGTCCCTTTGCTCAGCTCGTGCACGAACCCAAGGACAAACCAACGAGGCCGACGCAGACTTGACTAATTTGCACGGCAAACAACGGAATACGTCCATTCGCGCTGCAGGATCAAGCCAAGTGTTCGAAGAGTCAACGGAGTCATACACCAAAGGCATACTACGGACGTAATGACGATCGAATAAAGATCGGTTTCGGACTCAACTTCAGAAGCGGCATTGGGTACTGCCCTAATCGGGATCCGGATTTACTTTGGCCAAATCAGATCAGCGAATCGAAATTCCGAACCTATCAACTACAAAACCTGCGGAAACGGGCACAAAGCAGGCCAAAACGGAACAAACACACTGGAGTCGGCTCACCGAGCCACCAAGGGAGGTCTCTGGATGGCCGAAGCCGTTAGGATTGCGCTCGCGTAGCGGCAGCACCATATGGGTGGCCCTCACCGGAGCCACCTTGTGCGATGGCTCGGCGGCACCAAGAGTGGCTCGGGCCACACGCAGCCACAGGATGGATGCTCGGGTAGGGCCGAGCCACACCTATAGTGTGGCTCGGCACCCACCACCAGAGCCACCACATGGAGATGGCGCTCGGTAGGGCACGGCCACCTGATAGGTGGCTCAAGGCGACCACCATTGGCTGGCTCGGACGACCACCGGCACCGAGGATGACCGCAGTAGGCCGAGCCCGCTTGGCCGCCGAGCCACCTAATTGGTGGTCTCGGGCGTGGCGCCGGGCCACCTGGCTGGCGGGCCACACTATGCCCAAGGCGCACTAGTCGAGGGTAGGGCTTTAAATAGGCCAACCCCTTGTTGTCATTGAGAAGGTGGCGTGGAAATTTGGAAGAGCGAAAGCCGCTGGCTGAAACTACGCTCGACTTTAACAAGATGCAAGCTTGGGACTTCGCAGGACTTGCACATCCAGCATCTGGTGCTCGACGATCTCAAATGCAAATAAGGCAGGGGACAGTTCGAAGAGACCGGATCTCAGATCTACGTTGCTACACTCCGGACATACTAAGCTTGGCTCTTACGATCCGAGACCTTGACGATTGTTTCCTATAGTGAAACAATCCTTCCCGGTATTATTTCTTTGGTGAAATAATTACCCGTTTGCACTGCTCGTAGATCGACCGCGATCTTAGATCGTAGCGTTGGCTGTCCACGCCGCAAACAACCCCGGCGCCAGGCAAGAACCCACAAAGCGAGCGACCCGCAAACAGGAGCTCGCGGATTCGCTTCGACAAACAATGGAAACAAAGTCTGTAATTTTCATTGTCTTTTCAATTTGCATTTTCTGTTTGTAACTGGATCTTATAAAAGACCGGCATCTTTGTATCGCGATTAGACTATTACAAGAGTACAATGGAATCATTAATGAAGAAAGCAACGCGTTTTTCCCGCGAACAATCTGGCGACCACAGTGGCGGAGCCACCGATCTCGCGACAGAGATCAGAGCGTCGCAGCCGCGGCATCTCAATTCCCGTCGTGGGAGGAGGTCGAAATACGAGTTCGATCTAGCACCCAAGTTCGAGGAGTACTTTCATCCTCGTCCAGATTCTACCTCCCCCCGCCAAGTCCAAGAAGTCCCAAGTTCTCTCCAGCGAAAAAAACTCGTTGGTTTGAAGAAGTCGAAGCCACCAAACGCAAGATCTCAGCCCCGTTTGATGCCAAAAGTCGCATCGGCGTGAGCATTCCTCCAGCTTCCAAACCAGGTCAGATCTGCTCTTGGCCCAACCCTTTCTGCCCACATGGGGGTCGTGGTGACTCTCTCGAAGAAGCCCGCCCAAAGCAACGTCACGCCTTCGCGCAAACAATCGCCAAAGCGATTGAGCCACCGACGGAGTCCGCATACAACGCGGCGTCTGAGCAACAGAGAGCCAACAGCCTCAACACAGATGAACGGTCGCCTCTTCCAACGCCGCGACAATGGAATGGTGTCCGCCGTCAAACAGAATTCGTTCGACGCGCTGGAAGAACGCATTCCGCAAACGCCGCCCGCACTATCAGCCGCAGGCACGGGCTCCACAGCCGAAGAAGACCCATAGAAAGT
>NC_033795.1:41841590-41856815 GCF_001876935.1 Asparagus officinalis
ATTCATGAGGTATTTTGATAGGGGGAGCAATCCCTATATCTTCTTATGCTTTGTACTCACCTATGCTTATTGATAGGGGGAGCTTTCGCTCTCTTATTCTTTTTGTCCCCTTTTTTATGTTGTTAAAGGGGGAGAAATATTGTGAGTATATGTATATTCTTTCTTGTTTATATGCATGATATATTATACTTTGTATATTCATTTCCGTTCATGCATATATCTTTTTTTGTAAATTGTTTGTCATCATCAAAAAGGGGGAGATTGTTGGCCTTCTTGTTTTAGTGATGTTTAACAAACAATTTACTTCTAATGTTGTTTGTCTAGTGTTTGTGTTTTCGTATTTATTCTAGGCAAACAACGTGTTGGAGGATGGATGGAATAGAGCTTCAACGATCATATCCAAAGGAGGTTGGCGGAATGTCGGTGAAGCCTTGCTATTCAAAGTTCAAGATCCAAGTTCAAGCTTCATCCGCGAGATTACCAAGTCAAGCTTATTGAAGATCAAGATCATTTTGGGTAACATTTAGTTTAGGAGTTTATGTTATGTGTGTTAGTACTTTAAGCTCAATCATATACACACATACACGTTTTGGTTTTTGTATATATATAGTTATATATATACATATATGTTTTGGTTTGATAGTTTTCAAGTTTTAATATGAAACAATTTAATATAATTAGAAAACATATTTTTGTTTCATAGTTATATGCATATATATGATTTCATCAATATCAATTTTAGTTAGTTCAATGAAATCATGTTTTAGTGCATTATATGTGTATTTTGATAAAATATTACATTTATTATTTATAGACTTCATAACAATAGTTTACATCCTTCTTCAAGTCTATAAAATCATTTTGTAAAGTTTCAAAAGTTGGTTTATGTCAAAACATCAAAATTCAAGTATCTCATTTTTTCATGTTTTGGACTATTTTGTAAAATGATAATATTTTTCATTTGGGAGGTCCTTTCTGATAACCAGTCATTGTAGCATGTTTATTATCATGTCTACAATCATTCCCCAAAGTTTTACATTTTTTGGAATTTATTTGATATTTTTAAACAGCATTTTAAAATCAGCAAATCAGATTTTCATATGTCAGTTTCGGTCGACCGACTGGTCCGACCGAACCTGAGTTCATTGTGTTCACGGGTCGACAGAAAGTTCATCGGTTCGACGGCACGTGCGGTCGACGCGACCGAATATAGAGCTTCCTTCGTCGGATCGCACCGGTCGACGGCGCGGGATAAGTCAGGCTGGTGTTTTTCTCCGGTGTTTGACCTGGATAGCGGTCGACCGAAATTCTGTGGCGACGATATCGTTTCTGTCGGTCGACCAGCGATTTTTCTTATGGTCGACCGCCGCTCGTATCCTGAATGGCTTCCAACTGGCTATTTTCTGAGCGTTTGCTGGGGCTGTTTTGTCTTTTTGCTTGGGGTTTTTGTTGAGATCTTGAGTGGGTATAAATACCCAATTGCTGATCTCTTTTCATGTAATCAAGAAGTGTTTTAAACAAAGTTTTTAAACAAGGGTTTAGGGTTTACTATTTGTTTAAAAGATTGGGTTTCTGTTTACAAAGGAGGAAGTTTTCACTGCAGATTGAGGGATTCATTCTCAATCCTCTTCATCCTCTTCTTTGTGTTTATAGAGAAGTTTTCTAACTCTTTTCTCTAGCAATTTCGTTATTGATTTTCATATTCTTACTATTGCTAGTTTGCCATTTGAGTTAGATTTTATTTTACTCATTGTTACACACACCCACATTGAGCTTATTGTATCTTTCATACATAGTATAGTTGGGTGGTGAGAGATTGTAACTTTGAGTTGTGCTTAATTGAGTTCTCATCCATAGTTGAGAACAATCATTTGTTATATTGTGCTTATTGTGAGATTCACTTTGTAATACACTTGTACACCGAGTGAGGAGTGTGTGGTGAGAGTCGGGGATCGTCCCAAGAGGAGTGGCGTCGGTTGACGTGCCTAGGGAGAGGTTATAACCGAGCACTTGAGGGAGACACGGCTAGGTCCAACACTTAGTGGGTGTAGAGTGGGATTACAATAGTGTGTTGATTGTAAAGTTTTCGGTTAGCTAGAAAACCGAGTGTGAGGTGTAAACGTTATTGCTTCCAAACCGGATTGTGTTAGTGGATTTCTCCCCGGGAGTGGGGAGCGGAGACGTAGGACGGAAAGTCCGAACTCCGTGATCATATTGCTTGTTTGAGTGTGCTTTGGCGTTCATTCATATTTATGTTCATATCTTATATCGCCTTTGTCATTTGCTCTTAGTTCATATTATCCACTATCTTGTTTATCTTGTTTCTGTTTATATCACCCTTAGTTTCATATCCTTGTATATAACTCATAGTATATCTTATTACTATGATATATCCCTTGTTCATATTGCTTATCCTAGCTTATAATCTTATTGTATTTCATACTTGCTAGGATAACTTATTAATTAATTTTAATTGGTATTTAATCGGATTAGATTAGCATAAGACCGTAATCACCCCCCTTAGGGTCTAACAGTTAGTAATTTTGCATATTTATTTTAGTGTCTATAGGCTAGAAATTCTCATGGATTTTTTTTTGTAAATTATGAATTTTAAGGACTTTTTATAATTTTTTAAACTTATAGGCATTTCTAGAGATTGTAAATTGTTTATAGATTATTAATACTTCCTATGCATTTAATTTAGTAACGAATTTAAAATTTTCAGGGTGTTTTTTTTATAAATTTTGAATTTTAAACATTTATTTCTAATTTTTAAAACTTTAAGGGTGTTTTCTATAAATTATAAATTATGTAGGAAATATTTATAATTCCTATATTTTTAATGCACTGTTAGGTTAGAAATTATCAGGATTTTTATAAATTTTATAATTTTGAGGGTTTTATTTTATAATTTGTAAAAAGTTTAGAGTGTGTATTACAAATTCCATAAACTTTTTAGGGTTGTTTGTGTTATTTGTAGGTTTTTAGTATGTTTATAAGTTTGATATTTTCAAGGTGTGTTTTATAAATTTTAAATTTTTAGGGGGTTTTTTATAATTTTTAAAACTTACAAGATATTTTCTCCAAAGCCAAAAAACTTTCAGTTTCTAGTTAGCATATATTTTTTAGATTTCTCACTAAATTGAGATAAGTAAAATTTATAATTTTTAAGATGCTTTAATAAAATTTTGAATTTGTAGGTGTGTTTTTGTAATTTAAAAAACCTAGAGAATATTTTTTATAAAGTCCAAAAACTTTTTAGTGTTGTCTAGCATTATGTTTTAGATTTCTCTACTAACTAAAATAAGTAAATGATTTGAATTATATGAAACATATCTATTTTATCCAATAATATGTTAAGTCTCATTATGAAAAGAATAAATCATTTAGTTATTAATTCAAAGAAGATAAGATAATTAGAATAGATTAGTATAACAATGTAATATTCAATAAAATCTAAGGGTAATATTGGCCATAGAAAGATTTTTCCAAACTCGTACTTTTAAAGGGAGTATGATTTTTTTATAACTTTCGACCTAGTCCTAACTTAATTAGCAATTTCTTCACGTGATGTTTAAACTTCAAGGGATTACCAATCTCATGAAGTTTTATTCATCAATTTTGGTCTAATTTTATGAAACTACGTCAAAAATGCTAATTAAGTTAGGACTCGGTCGAAAATTATAAATAAATATTTATAAAGGTCTATTTTCAAAATTGTTGAAGTTGGTCTCTACTTCAAAAGTGGGCCCTCTTTCTAATTAGATTTTGATTTGCACTCAAAATCCAGATTTGTATTCAGATCGAATTTTTTTGGGGGTTGAAATCACAAAACCTACCCCTTGAACCTTTTTTTTAAACATTAAAGAGCCTCTACAATTAATTATGATTAAACATGAGATTATTCAATGGGCACCATAATTAGAAGAATTTTTACATAAATTATATAATAAATATCATTCATAGGGTCCACTGAGTGAAAATATGTGATTAACGAGTTATAGAGGTTCTTTATAACCAAGGATGTACATGACTACATCTGATTTCTTCTCTCTAGCAAAGTTTAATTACTTAATAATTTGATAACAGTCCCTCAAATCTTTATATTCTAATATTAGTCCCTCAAATCTTTATAATGTGTTGATATAAGCTCCTATTATTAGTTGAGTAATAATGAGGGGGGTACTCAGTTATGTTTAATCTCTATATATAAATTAACATTTATGACTCTTACTTAACAAACCCAAACCCAATAATAACTTCCCCCAAAGCCATATTCGTTTAGAACAACCCAAACCCATTTTCCCTTTCTTTCTCCCTCAATTTGTTAATGGGTCAAAGATTTTGATGCCCCTTGAGGGCACCTTAGGAATACTCTTGTAACCAACTAGACATTGTTAGGATTAACACACCCATGGTTTATTGCTTGCAACCCTAAACCTAACAAAAGGACTTGTATCAAACACATAATAAAGATTTGAAGGACTAATACGAAATATGAAGAGTTGAGGGACTAATATTAAATAACTACAGATTTAATGGACTAAGGGCCTGTTTGGGAGATGTACTAAGGGTCTGTTTGATTCAATAGAGGCTAGGAATAGGATTATGAATCCTATTTTATTTATGGATTCTAACCTAATCCGTTTAAAATTTATACACAAGTTTTAGTTTTATGGAATCCCATTTTTTTGCATTCTATGTTTGTTTCACCCAAAGGAAAAAAAAGAATCTCACTTTTATAGAAACCCTCCAATTCCTAATACCATGTTTGGTTCAGAATAAATTTTTTTTAGGGATCAACACTATAGCAACGACTAGCTCACTGATCATTACAAAAATCACTGTAGCAAAGGCTAGTTCCACCAACCTTAAAATTCAAAGACATAACATTGTAGCAACGACTTGTTTCAAGGTCATTGTGGCTATAAATTCAACTTGAGGCCTCAAATTAATCCATGCATTCTCATTTCTCAGCAATTTATAAATTCCCATTGTCTGCAATTTGCATCCCAGATGTAGACGGTAAAAAAAATACCTCTATAGGCTTGCAGGAAATTCGCCTACGAGAAGAGCTCGCACGCTCAGTTCTCTAGCACGGGCCTAAATCGCGTAAACGTCAGATATGCTCGATTCTAGGTTCGCCTAACGGTCGGCTCGCCAGTGCGAGTTAAGATCGATCAGGATGGCGGAAGTTCGCCTTTCACTCAACTCACCTGCTCGAGTTCAGGGTCGAATCCGCCAGCAAGCCCCAAGACCCTCAGTACAGCTGGGTATCCGCTACCCCACGTGCTGAGATGGGTCTTCCCATCCCTCTCTCTCAAGGGAGAGGACACAATACCCCAAGACCGTCAAACGGCCGCTCGCGGTACGCACAGCGCGAAGGACTGGACAGGTGTCGAGTCAACCTGAGCATTCATAAATGCGACTCACCTCGGCTGTCTGAGTCAAGAGCTGGATCCGCCGGCACTCGGCAAGCTGGCTAGACCCACTCCAGTACTGTGCACCTACTTCGCCGCCTCTCCTGACCGGAAAGGAGAAAGCACCGTGCTCAAAGCACGCCGGGCGGTCACGCACAGTACGAGTGATAGGACAGACACCTCATCGATCTGCGAACTCATAAATGCGGTTCATTAATGCTGGTCAAGTCCACTCGGGTAGCGGACGGCCGTTGCCTCATATACAAGGATGGGCCTTCCCATTTTAGGTGACAGGACATAAAGCACAATCCCTCGAATGACCATTCATGGTATCGAGGAGCAGCTAGACGTCTCTGAAGAAGATGTGGTCACATCCCATAATTCAAGGATGAGTCAAGCTGTCCCTCTTTCATTTAAAAGCCCCTTCCAGCACACTGGAGAAGAGGTCGCCAACTTAGAGAAAAGAGTTGAGACCAAGCTCTCTGCATAATCTTTGCATTGCAGCATCACTATTTAGTTCCGAGCTCCGATCGCCGACGAACTAAGCAGACCCGAACTCCCTCGAGTTGAGCTTCTACTGTGAACTGAATCTCTCCAGCAACCTCGATCGAACGGTCCAAGGGAAGCAGACTCGACACGAGCATCGAGCGAAGCGTCCTATAGCCACCTAAAGTCCCCACACAAAACAAAGAGGGCATTCCCTCTGCTTCTGTTGTAATCATTTGATTTGTTAGTTTGTAATAAGCCTTCTTATCAATACAAACGAACACTCCCCGTTTTCGGGAAATCAAATATTCGCCCTACAGAAGATGGCGACCACAGTGGGAGAAGCTGTTTCGTCGAGTGAAATGGTGGTGGCTCAGTTTGATGAGGTTGTTGTCGGGACGACCGTGGAGCCCCTAGAAATCGAGTTCGACCAGGCCAAGTACGAAGAGTACTTGTCTTCCTCCTCCTCTGGTGGCGATGCGTCCCGCAGACGCTACAGAGTCGTGCGCCGAGGCCGACCTCAGACGGTCAAAGCCTCTGCACCTGCGGGGTGGCGATGCGTCCCGCAAACGCCACAGAGCTGTGCGCCGAGGCCGACCTCAGACGGTCAAAGCTTCTGCGCCTGAAGGTTCTACCCGAGTCTCATCAGGGGAACCCACATCCTCGCAATCGATCAAGGCCAACCCAAAGATCGAACGCAAGGGACAAGGGTCTGCCAAATGGGTCGCCAAGCGATCCCCGCAGACACTTACCCCGAAGGGAACGCCGGTTCACTCCTGCACAAACAACACTGCCACTACCTGTGGTGATGCTCCCCTCGATAGGAGAGTTAACCAACAGCAGCGGCGAACGCCCGTCAGACAGGGGGTCCAAACCTCCGTTTCTCATAATGGCCTGAACCATCATACAGGCCCGAGAAACGCTAGACGGGAAGGCAAACTGCCCGACGTCGGAAGGCCCTCCAAATCAGGGGCGCCAACCGAGGACGGCAGAGCCATCCGCTCAGGAGGACTTCGCTTCTCAGGTCATATCCCTGATGCGAATAAACCACACCGAGCGTACGAGCCTACCCGAGTAGGCGAATCCTCGAAGGCTGGCGAGCCTCGCCATAATCATTTGGCGGATAAACGTAAAGGTAGAGAAGTAGGCGAATCTTCGCGAACCCGCTCTTCCAAACGTAGGGTTGAAACCCGCCCACGCATGAGGCGAATCCTCAGTGCCACTGCGAGAGACTCATCCACACGGTCCTCGCCGACTGCCAGTGCGTCGGAACGGCGAAACCCTCGGTGTTCGAGAGGCTTTCTCAACAATCCTCTCGACCAAGGCCCTCCCGTCGAAGGCGCCGTCACCAAAAAAGACGCGCTGCTGACGACCTAGAGCTCTCATCCGCCATAGTTAACATGACGGACAAGGGGAAGGCGGTGCTCTCCGACTCTCCAGACTCGGACTCCGTCCTGAGACCTAACACTCGGTTCGCTCGACGCCGGCAGGAAGGCATATTCTAGCAAACCCGTAGTCGCAGGGGGGCAAGTATTGGGTTTGACTATTCCGCCTTAGTACCTCCCTCCTACGGCGAAGACGAGGTTCATTCGGCGGCGGCCACATCTCAGACCTCGCGCTCAAGTCAAGACGCGCAGGCGAGAGTGCACATGACCGGACTCGATATCGAGCAGACAATGGCCCAAAAGCTGGAGGAACAGCAGGCGACCATCGACTCTCTAAGAGAAATGATGGAGCAACTGCTGAACAAGAAGAAAAAGAAGAGGACCCAACGTCCCTTACCCCGGTAAACCAGGGACAAGGAGTGTGTACCTTCTCACCGACCAGCGGCTGAGATAGAGGATGATCGACAGTCCGATTACTCCTCCAAAACATCGGTAGGAACGTCACACACCGCGGATAGCACCCGTGACAAAAGATTCGACGAGTTCCAGGACCAACTGAACGCGCTGAAGCTTTAGCAAAATATGAACAAGCTGGGGGTGGTACGTCCCTACCCTATCGAATGGGACACGGTCCCATACCCAGCGAAGTTCAAGCCCATCAGCTTGGTACAGTTTGATGGCAAGGGGTCACCCTCGCAGCACATCTACTATTTCATGGCGCAGACCGGATTCCTCACCGGGAACGACGCCATTCTCACTCGACTATTCATAGGTACCCTCAAGGGGGTAGCCTTTGAATGGTTCCGCAAACTGGAGCCCGGCTCTATCAAGGCATGGGCCGACGTCGAAAAGCTCTTCCTCGCCCGCTTCTTCGACGACGACACGGAAGTGTCGATGGCCACTCTCCTCGCTGAGAAGCAGCGGAAGTCGGAGTCGGTCAACGACTTCGTGAAGAGATTTCGAAATCGATCAGTCCACTGTCGGGACCAAGTTTCTGAAGCGACGCTGATTGAGATGTGCCGCAACAATCTATCGATCCATATCCTGTCCAAAATAGGGGCAGTAGAGACCCGGACTTGGAAGGAACTTGTTCGCCAAGGCGAGCAAGTTGAAAATATGATCAAGAGGCTGGAGGCCGAAGAGCCGCAGTCCAAAAAGGGAGCAGCAGAGCCAACTGCGCCGAAGAACCCTCCTCGGTCGAGAGAAAAAGAGATCATGGCGGTCGACACTGCCCCGGCGCCAAAGGCTGCTCAGAAGCCTAAGCCCAGGCAGTTTGAGCCACGCCCCCAGCGGCAATATGATTTCAAAGAAGACCAGGTGGTGGCAACCTTCGACACTCTACTCAAGAGTGGGCGGATTAAGTTGCCAGAAGCCGTCAAGCCTGAGGAGGCGGACAAAACCGGTGACCCAAGTTACTGTGCATATCACAGATTCCTTGGCCATCACACAACCAAGTGCTACGTCCTCAAGGACAAACTCCAGGCCCTCTACGACGCGGGGGTCTTGAAGAAAGAGAAGGTCCAAAAGCAAGTGACGGCAAACATGGTCACTTTGAGCTTTGGGACGGGTCTCCCGGAGGTTCAAGCTCCGGCGGGGATAATTCCTATCCCCAAGGCGATTTTGAAGATCACTAACGACGATCCTCACAACCAGCGGGAAAAGGGTTTGGTTCCACAAACTCTGCCATCAGGGCAGATGATGTGGGTCCATCCGGACCTCCTCAATGACGAGCAGTGGACTGCACAGCCTTCCAAGGAGGCTAAGAGGAAGCATTGCAACGTTGTCTCCGCCATCCCAGATAGAGATGACACGGCGATGAATGCCCTAATCGATTCTGAAGAAGACACCAACGTCTTCGCCACGAGAGCCAGAAAGGAGTTCGCGAAAGAATATCCCGCGAGGGCGGAAAACCCGGCAGGACCTCCCGCGAGGCCAGCCGCAGCAGTCCCTCCCAATCCAGATGGACCAAGTTCGAGCATCCAGCCTTACCGGTTCAACGTACTCGCGCAACTAAAAAGTATCCCCGTGCGAATCACCATGTACGACATCCTCCGGTTATCCAGACCTACCCGGGAGGCCCTACAAGAGGCGATGGCCGACGCAGAGGCGTTCTCGACCTATTTCTCAAAAGAAACAGGGACCGAACAGGGCTGTACGACTTGCTGCCAAGTTTCAGAGAGACAGATCCCCTGCATCACTTTCACCCCTGAGGACATGCTCATCAAGAGCACGTCCCATGACCGGCCGCTGTACTTCACAGGATACGTCGGCTCGGCGAAAGTGGATCGGATCCAGGTTGATCCGGGGTCTGCGCTGAGTATCGTGCCCCTAAAGTTAATCAAACACTTGGGGATACCGTCGAAGAGCCTAGCCTCAACCTCGACTACCATCTTCGGCTTTAACGCCACGGGTACTCGGCCGCTCGGCAAAATCCGCTTGAAGTGTCGGATAGGCGACATGAAGACGGAGGTGACGTGCTACGTTATCGATGTCGAACCCTCCTACAACATACTCCTGGGACGTCCGTGGATTCACGGCAACCGGATCGTGCCGTCCACACTACACCAGTGCTTGAAGTACGTGGACAATTACGAGCGGGTAAGAACAGTAGTGGCCGACAAGCACCCCTTTAAAGGCGTAGAGAACTACTTCGCGGATTCTCTGCTGTACCAGGACCCCGACCAGCCACCAGCAGAAGAACTGGAGAGTGGCAATAAGGCGGACAGCGAGCCTGAATACGGTAACAGCTTAATTCTGAACGACTTTGAGTCAATTGTAATTGGTTACGAGAGTCGCCATGTAACCAACGCTGTTCAGGCAGAAAAGCTTATCATGAATGAGAAATCCAACTTTGCTTATTTGTCGTCTTGCTCCTCGTCCGAGGATGACGCATCTAATAACTTATGGTCGACACTCTACAGTGAGTCTTCTCTACACTTGCCGGTATGTTCGTCATACGTCTCCAGAACGCGGCCGATCGAGTCATCGCAAGCTGTGTTCGTCGTGCCAGCACGGAATAGGTATCGAAAAGACGTCATCTTCGGTCGAATCGATCATCCCCTACGCACGCTATGGGACGAATCTGAGGACGAAGACCCGGCGCCCCAGTTTTCACAATACAGTCGAGTGGCGAAACGCATGATGAGCGACATGGGGTATAACCTCACTCGCTTGGAGGGCCTGAATTACGGCCGAGGATGTAAGACGGTCATCAAACCTGCCTACGTCCCCAAATGAAAGCCGTCAAATTACTTCAACAGGACCCGGAGAGGCTTAGGCTATTCCTCCTCCTCGTCAGATTTGTGTTTTTACGTCGACGAGGATTCCGATTACGCATGTTCGGGGGACCAATCATCGACAACCTCGGCTTGGGACTCGGACGTCAGCGTGAGGGATCTATTTGATGGCCTTACAGTCAACATGGCCACAGTAGACCCCGCCGGAATGGCGGAGGACGACCAACTTCCACTTTATGACGAGACATGGGATCGCCATGTTAACGCCCAGTGGAACAGTCGCTTTGAACAGCGTGAACCACCAACTGAAGACGAAGTCCTCCAGGTGAACATGGGTACTGAGGCGAACCCCAAACCTATATTCATCAGCGGCAGTCTGCCTCCTCAAGAAAAAGATGATCTCATCGCCCTCATACGGGAATACCTTGACGTCTTCACCTGGAATTATGAGGATATGCCTGGTCTGGATCCGCGGGTCGCCACACATCATCTCAACATCAGCCCTGACGCCAAGCCAATCAAACAACAGCAGAGGCGGTTTCGCCCCCAAATCATGGAGGCGATCGAGTCTGAAGTAAAGAAGCTGATCGAATCCGGCTTCATCAGAGAGGAACAACACCCCGACTGGGTGGCGAATATTGTTCTAGTCTTGAAGAAGAACGGCAAGTCATCAGAGAGGAACAACACCCCGACTGGGTGGTGAATATTGTTCTAGTCTTGAAGAAGAACGGTAAGATCCACATCTGCATCGACTTTAGGAACCTCAACGCCACGTGCCCTAAAGACGAATTTCCTCTGCCCATCACGGATGTCATCATTGACAACACGTGCGGATTCGAGAGGATGTCCTTCATGGACGGCTTCTCGGAATACAACCAAATCAAAATACACCCTGAGGACGAGAAGCACACTGCATTCAGAACTCCCATGGGGGTGTACTGTTACACCGTCTTGCCTTTCGGGCTCAAGAACGCCGGCGCAACCTACCAGCGCGCCATGAGCATGATCTTTCGAGATCATCTGCGAAAGACGGTCGAGTGCTATGTGGACGACTTGGTCGTGAAGAGTCGCCATAAGGAGGATCACCTCCAAGACTTGAAGGCTATGTTCGAACTTATGAGGACTCATCAGCTCAAGATGAATCCTACCAAGTCATTCTTGGGGATGTCTAGCGGTAAATTCCTCGGTTTCGTCGTCACGACGAAAGGGATCAGAATTGACCCAGACAAGGTGCGAGCCATTCAAGAGCTCCAGCCATCCCGAAATCTTAAAGAGCTAAGAGGCCTTCAAGGACGACTGGCTTATATCCGAAGATTCATCTCGAATCTCTCGGGCAAATGTCAACCCTTCTCTAAGCTGATGAAGAAAGGTACCTCCTTCGTCTGGGATGAGCCATGCCAAAAGGCCTTTGAAGAGATCAAAGCTTATCTCTCAAATCCGCCTATCCTTGCGGCGCCAATCTCAGGAAGGCCATTCCTCATATACATACGGGCTATGGAACATTCTCTGGGTGCCCTCTTGGCTCAGAACGATGATGCAGGCCACGAGCAGGGCATCTACTACCTGAGCAGAACCTTGCAGGGCGCCGAGCAACGGTACCCAATGGTCGAGAAGGAATGCCTAGCCTTGGTGTTCGCTATCCAAAAGATGCGGCACTACTTGGTTGGCCAAACCATCCATGTCATCTCCCGGATGAATCCCATTCGGGTCTTCATGACACAACCCGCAGCGTTAAACTAACTGGCGCCTGGCCAGGTGGGCGCTTCTGCTCTCTCAATACGACATCCACTTCATGCCGCAGAAATCAGTCAAGGGACAAGCCATCTGCGATCTCATGGCTAGTCACCCGCTGGGGGTGAAGACCGATCTATTCGAAGATCTGCCAGATGAACCTCCCGAAGCCAATATGACTTTGTCGCCAGAGGTGTGGCAGATGTTCTTCGACGGCGCGTCTCACGCAGGCGCGAGCGGCTCTATTTCTGCAGGAGTGGGGGTGGTCCTCACCTCTCCGCATGGTCACGTGTTACCCCGGGCCTTTTCCTTGATAGAACCATGTACCAACAACGTGGCTGAGTACAACGCGTTGCTCATAGGGCTCGAGTTGGCCAAAGAGCTCGGGATCAAGCATCTCGAGGCTTATGGCGATTCGCAACTCATTGTCAAACAAATGACTGGCGAATATGAAGTCAGGAATGAAGATCTTATCCCACTCCACCGAGCGGCCGTCAGACTAGTGGAGTCATTTGAGAGCTTCCGTATCGAGCACGTGCTCCGTTCAAGGAACACCCATGCTCGATTATGTCCTATACGGCATATTGCCCGAGGACTCGAAGGAACGAGAGTCTATCCGACGACGTGCCTTGCGGTTCTACTACGATTTAACCACTAAAACGTTGTATCGGAGGTCATACGACGGCTTGCTGCTTTGCTATCTTTCAAAAGCGGAGGCGCAAGAAGCCGTACGCGAAGCACATGACGGCGTGTGCGGAGCTCATCAGCCCGGACCCAAACTTTGGGATCGCCTACGGAGGATGGGCTACTTCTGGCCTGGGATGGTTACTGACGCAGTCGCTTATGCAAAACGATGTTATGAATGCCAAATCCACGCCAACTACATACACCAGCCTCCGGAAGACCTGCACCCAACAAAGGCGTCTTGGCCCTTCGAGGCATGGGGG
The DNA here is from genome assembly GCF_001876935.1 of Asparagus officinalis. Taxonomy (NCBI): domain Eukaryota; kingdom Viridiplantae; phylum Streptophyta; class Magnoliopsida; order Asparagales; family Asparagaceae; genus Asparagus; species Asparagus officinalis. The sequence continues at coordinate 41,854,796 of NC_033795.1, forward strand.
ATGGACATAGTTGGGCCAATTTCTCCACCGTCGGCGAAAGGCCATCGCTTCATCCTCACGATCACAGATTACTTCTCTAAGTGGGCCGAAGCCATCCCCTTAAGAGAGGTCAAGACTAGCGACGTGATCAAATTCATCAAGCACCATGTCATATACCGATACGCAAATTCATCAAGCACCATGTCATATACCGATACGGCGTACCCTGACGTATCATTCATGACAATGGCACACAATTTGTTAGCCATGCCTTCACCAGGTTCTGCGACAAATTCCGAATACAGAACCTCTCTTCCACGGCCTACAACCCTTCAGCGAACGGTTTGGCCGAAGCTTTCAACAAAACGATCATCAAGATCTTGACCAAGCTGACTTCCACTAGCAAGCGCGACTGGAACGAAAAGCTAGGTGAGAGCCTGTGGCCGTATCGCACGACGGTTCGCACACCGACTGGCACCACGCCCTACTCGTTGGTATACAGCTGTGAAGCTGTATTGCTATTAGAGATTCAGATTCCATCCCTCCGCGTCGCCTTAGCAACAGGAATGATGACTGAGGAAAATCACCAACTACGACTCGCAGAGCTCGAGGCGCTGGACGACAAGCGACTAGAAGCCCAGCAACACATTGAGTTCTATCAAGCTCGGATGGCTAAGAACTTTGATAAGAAAATTAAGCGCCGAGCCTTCAAAGAGGGAGAGCTTGTGCTCTCCGTCCATCGACCTATGATCCTCACTTCCAAGAAGAAGGGGAAATTCCAGTCCAAATGGGAAGGACCATTCGTGGTAGAGACAGTCTACTCGAACGGCGCCTATCGCCTCGTCAAACCGAACGGCGATAAAATCATGATGCCCATCAACGGCAAGTATCTGAAGAAGTACTACCCCTAGTTCTCCTTCGCAAACTCCCACGAGTGCACGAGTCTAAACTGGCCCTCACACCCTCCAACTGGTACACGAGGCTAAACTGTTCCTACTTTACCCGCTCTGGCGAAAGCCTCTTGCGGAACTCAATCCGCCTATCTTCTCCAATGAGATGGCGGATCCACTAGAGTCGTTCATATCACGACAAACACACTCGATTCGCCTATCTTCTCCAATGAGATGGCGGATCCACTAAAGTCGTTCCAATTACGACATTCCCTGTCAAGTTAACATTAAACCTCTGACAAAATCCACTCACTAATCCTCTTCCAAAGGATGGTGGGTCCCCAAAGTCGTTCTAATCACGACATTCCCTGTCACGTTAACATTAAACCTCTAACACAATCCACTTACCAATCCTCTTCCGAAGAATGGTAGGCCCCCGCAGTCGCTCCAATCGCGACAAGACCCCATCAAGTTAATAATCACCTCTGATGATTGGCACCGTTATTCCTACGAATAGCAGAGCCCAAGTGATGGCCTACCATGCGATGCGTTGTCACTTCTGTTAATAGTCATACTCCTACATCCCTGAACTATTTGACCTATTCCAGATATCCCAATATTCCCTTAGGATAACTGATGGGTAAAGTCTACCACGCGAAGACTCCATCTACCACGCGAAGACTCCTACCACAATCAATTGTCACATTCCTACATGATGACAATTGTCGAAGGCGGTTCGGCAGACAATCCGTCTATCGATTCCTCAGGCAACAACTCGCCGAAGGGCAAGTCAAAGTTGAATTCTTCAGTTGGCCGCAGAAGTGGATGATCGTTCTTTGCTGCGAGCCAAGTGTTGCTCTCTCAATCCCATTGGAGCCACAACGCGAAAATCGGGATTGACCCGATCCACGTTGTGAGCAACCGAAAGCAGAGCAAGAGCCTAAAATGACTAAGTCCAAAGCCAGATAGTCGAGGGCTCGCCAAATCCAACTCAGATGTCAAACAACACAAAAAAAAAAAAAAGAAAACTGTGCAAGCAAAGTAAGGAAAGACATAACAAGCAAAAGAGGGCCATAACGGGCCAAAGTTTACACAAGTTTGCAGTTTAGTTGTGGTGCCTGAGGCACCGACTAAATTAACAAAAAAAAGGG
>NC_033795.1:41857166-41925853 GCF_001876935.1 Asparagus officinalis
TCTCGAAGCAGTAAGAACTCTGCTGAAGAGAGGCAAGTACTAATACATGTTCGAAAAGAACTCAACGGCTGAGATTCATTACCCCAAGCGATCAAGCGGTCCGAACGCCCTGCGACGTTTCGAACTCGACGCCATTAAAGGCTACTCTCGAGACCCCAAACCGACAGATCGGATTGGGCACGAGAGGCGAAGCGACCGGTCGCTTCACCATAAATAAGCATTAATGCGCCTGCAGAGTCTTGGCTGGCAAGCACTTGGGCCCGCCGACCGACACGTGGCGTGAGTTTCGCTCGCAGTTGGATCTCCGACTGTTGGACAAACTCGCTGACTGCTCAAGTTTCGCCTATAGTTCAAACTCGCCGGGCAAATCGAGTCGGGTTTCCAACACAAGCCCACTATCATACGGGTCTCGCCCGCAGCATAAACTCGCCAGCCATTGAGTTCCGTTGCCAAGCGAAACTCACCAGCAAATGAGCTTTACCATCTACTTGAATTCGCCAACAGTTGAGTTCAGCTTCCAAGCGAAACTCGCCGCGATCAAGTCTCGCCTGGAAACAAATTCGTCAATCAATTGAGTTTCACCGGCAATTCGAATTCGTCAGGAACCGAGTTTCACCATTTTAACAAACTCGCCGTCGCCCTGGTTTCGTCGTCGCACAAAGGACTTCGCCCGCGATACGAGATCGCCTGCGGTAACAGAGCAAAATACTGGAAAGCGACGTATCCAAAGGGTATACGCACAATGAGCGGGCACAAACCTCATTGAGACTTTAAGACAGTACATTTGAACAAGGTTATGGTTTTTGCAATTGCGAAAGTCATAATGTTACGTTCAAAGAAACAAAACATGCGCCCAGTGTTTTAAGACAATACATTTGAACAAAGTTATGACTTCATAAACAAACAAGTCATAAGCAAAATGTCTTAACACAATCATAAAACAAAGGTCTCAGTCGAATGCGCTAAAAGTGGAGATCTTTTCTTTGACTGCCTCCATCCGGCTCGCGTGGTCTTCTCGAGCTTTACCTTCAGCAGTCTTCCGAATTCGGTCTTCACGGCTCGACCTGGCGGCAGCATCCGTCTGGCGCAAGGCTTGCAGGCGTCGAGTTTCCGCCTCAGCATTCTTACTGACCTTTATAACGTCAGACTGGAGTCCCTTCCACTTCGCCTCCGCCTGCCCCAATTCGGCCCTCAGGCGAGCCATGGTGCAGTTGAGGTCAATAATTTGCTCCTCTAGCAAGTGTTGTTGACCCACCCAAAAGTTGGCAACAGACGCCAAATCCGCTATTTCCTTAGAGCGGGTCTCCTGCTCCAGGGCGTCCTGACGCCTGACATGAGCCATGCAAGACTCCATGTTAGCTTCCGGACCTTCCCGTAGCAAGGCCTCTAACTCTATCATGTGTGGCTTCAAGAGACGGAGTTCACGCACGCAACGGGTAGCAAGCTGATTTTCACCCGATCGCCGTAAATCAGCCACGTGATCATAGAGGGACTGCCTGAAGCTGTCGAAACTGCCCATACCGAGTTCGACGAGGGAAATCGCCTGTCTCACAGCGCTCTCGAACTCTTCGATATGAGCCTGCCAGGACAAGGACTCGGAGGGAACAGGCCCTTGGCCCGGAGCGAGCGCCGTGATGGGCGGAATTTCGAGGCAAGGTTCGGCTCCCGGCTGGGGAGCAGGATCTGAAGCAGCGGAAGTCGCAGGACCCTCAAACTCGTCGTCTAAAAACAAGATAGGCTCAGCCTCATGCTCCTCTGCAGCCGGCGTTTCCCCTCGATCTGTAAAACACAACAACGACATAGAGAGGAGTCAAGGGAAGAATACCTACTAAGCTCACGTGAAAGTCGAAGCAGGAAGATACCTTCAGCCGCGGCGGCCTCAGCGACGCCTGAAGAAGACGGCTCCTTCCTTTTCTTGAAAACGACCCTCTTCACCTTCGGTGCCATCAAGAGAAGGAGGAAAAGGGAAAGTTCGGTTTATGAGGGAAGATGATGAAGAGGCTGTAGATCCTCTTAATAGAGGGTAGGGGCGTTAAATACCCTACGAGTCCTAGACGGTTACTCAATATTCGATTAGACCGTTCGGGGCTATAACAGTTGGAGAGTAAAGACGAACAAGATCTGACGGTTCACAACCACGATCTGCAACAACGGTCCGAATCGGGCGCGAGGGACGAAGAGGCCCACTACCTCGCATTTAATGCAAAACGGCTAGCCCACGTCTCCTTAACCGGCGTACACGTGGATTAACACGTGGCCCACTGAAAGCGGAACCCGGTCAGAGCTAGGTTCGCCGTTAACTCCTGCAAATCTGCCTGTGAACAAAATTTGCCTGCAGATGAGGTAAACTTGCAGCAGAAGCTCACCGGCAAGAATTCCTCTACAGTTGAGGTTCTCTTACGGCTAAATTCTGACCATTGCATGATTACGAAAATGGAGCACATCCACAAATGACAATAGGCCAAAAACAAGAGGGATAATTTCATTCATAAAAAAAAGAAGTCCCATTACAAGCGGAAAATTAAAGGCGAATTACAGGGATTTCAATCTCAGCTCCGCCTCACGAATTTCTTCAGTATGGCGAAGCTCAAGCCTCCTTAGGACCTCTCGACAAATATCTTCCTCTGTGCATGGGATCAAATCCTGAATAGCCTCTCTGACATCCTTGAGAGCCCGATCCTTCTCCGCAACAGAGCCAGTGGTCAATCGCCGGCGAGACTTAACGCCCTCCAACTCTTTTGCCACGTGATCACGAGCCTTCTCTTGAACGGCCAGGGCAGCCTGTGCTTCGGCTATAACCTGGTTCAGCCTCTCTACTTCGAAGGAGAGTCGGGAGAACTAGCTATCGACCGTTTCTTCCTAGCGGGCTACCCGTGCATCCTCGGCTTTGACCTGCTCCGACTCTGCGGACAACTTCAACTCTAGCGTCATGTTCTCGTTCAGGCGGCGATCACGATCTGCCATAGCTACTCGAACTTCGCGGGAGGCGAGATCAACAAGAGTGGAACTCTCCGCACGAAGAGCGAGCAGCTGCCGAACAGCCCCCTCCACTTCGTTCAGACGCTGAAAATAGGGCCTCGCCGCGGTAGCACCGAACCTCTTACGCAAGAAGGACGCATCGTGTTCAAGAACTTCCTTGAATTCTTCGAAGGGGCAATTCTCCTCCAAGACCAGCCGGGTGCAGTGGGCGAAAGTATCTTTGAAATTCACCAGAGCTCGCTCCACCTGCGTTTTTCGCCAGCGTTCCAAGGGAGAGAGGGCGGCCTCCTCCGCCGTGGATGAAACCACGGTCGAGGTACCCATAGCCATAACCGTAGGGGTGGTAACGGGCACCACCGGAGCCGGTGCGACCAATGACGCCCTCGGTGCAGTGGTCACAACGTCAACGGCCGCCCAGAGTAGGAGCCTCCCGTTGAAGCGGAGACTCTCGCGCCGATGAACGACCCCCAGCCGACGCTTCCGCAGGAGCAGGAGATCCCCCTATTTGGCCAGGCGCGTCCTCGAGAGCCAAATCCTCTTCCTCGCTGGACAATGCCTCGTGAACCGAGACATTATCATCCTCCTCACATTCGCCCGCCTCCTCAGATGAGCGATTCGCCCAAGAGTGAGGACCCTCCTCACCTGCGATTTCATGGGTAGGATTAGCTACAAATACACGGAAAGAGGTTAACAGAGACCCTTCGAAAGGGACCCTACTAACGGTCGAGTACGGAAGGGAAAGTAATGCTAAAACACATGCTTACCTGAGCTGGTGGGCCCCTCCTCGTCTCCAGCCTCCCCTTCTTCATCGGAAGGAATGGAGATCACCTTCTCAATCGCGCCTGCATAGGTCCAATACCAATGTCAAAAGGTATGAGATCATCGTTGCGATCAAAGACGCTGTGCAAAAAATTACCTCCTGATGCGGATGCAAAAGCCGCTGGAACTCCCGTCGGTGGCCTCACGCCAGACAGGCAGTGCAGCTCCAGATCCAGACGTCGCTGCTCCAGGAATGCTTACCTGGGGAGCATTATCCCGACCTTCCGCCGCTCGGATGGTCTCTGCTGTCTCATCACCACGGGCCTTCTTAGCCGCCCCCGCTCGGGAACTCTCGGCCGCTGCCTCCCGTTGACGCTTCGAGAGAAGCGAGCTACTCGGAGACAGAAGCGGCGCCCCCATTTGTCCAATGGTCGGACTCTGGACCGGTTTTGGGCGCCCGGATTCCCTTGGTTCACCAGGGGCATCCAGCGAAGGACAGGGAGAAGGAACTCGAACCTCGGGAACCTCGGATTCGTCTAAGCCAGCGTCAAAACCCTCGGTGTCCTCAACTGGATCCTCCGAGAACAACTCCCTAGCAGTTTGGTGGCCCCTTCGCCTCGAAGAACGGAGAGAACCCCTGACAGGACGATCGCGTTCCACCAGATATGAGTTCTGGAACCAGAAATTGGCAGGATTAGCACTAGCGCCCCGATACCAGCGGCAGTATAAGAGCGTGTGGTGTAAATCGCGGTCCTTCGCGGGCAACTCAAAGCGAGCCTGGGTACCTCCAGCATGGGTCCAGAACCATCCCCGAGCTCCGTCAACCAGTCCTCCTTCGAAGTTTAGGTGGGGATTGGCATTGCCCACATACAATTGATCGTACCCAAACTGGCGGGCGAACCTGCAGGGGATATATGGCTCGAGATAGCATGTAGGGCCCGTTCTCAGAATGTGATACCCCGGTCGGATATTCACCAACCAGCGAAAGGCACCACGAGTAAGGACCGTGTAGTGATCCACCGTCGGCGCATCCCTGAGAGATTCTCCATATCCGTCCCCGCTGAAATAAGGGAAGAAGCGGCGAAAATTATAATGCCCGAAGTGGGAGAGCGTCTTCCTTGCATCAGGGATGTCGCGGTCTTGCCAAGTCTCCGAGCTTTGTGTCCGCGCTCAAGCAGCTTCGCCTCGCCTCGGAGAGAACCAGCCTCCTCAAAGAAGGCTCTGTCCAGATAGGCGTCCATCCGGTCCAAAACAGCCCGGTGCCGCTTCCGCAGACGCCGGAGCTCGGCCTCTTTCGCCTGGATCCGCTTCGCTCGCTCTTCGCGTTCGAGCAGAAAGCACAGAGAGGGGGGCGGGGGCATGTCGGAGGAGTCCTCGTAGGCCAGTTCCTCGAGGCGGTACATCCACCCCTCCACGCGCTCAAGCTCCCGCTCACATCGCCGTGTGAGCGAGGCATCACCAGCGCGGCGAACCGCCTCCAAGCCCGCTTCCACAGCAGGAAGCGCGTCGTAGTATCGCTCGTCGCCAACACTGACCGAGATGGCGATCCCGTGCACCAAACCCACCAACTCCTGGAGGGGCACGAAAGCGGGGTGAGCCACGGGGTCCGGAATCGCAGGGACGGCAGCCGGAGCGCCAACGTCGACGACGGTGGCGGAAGAGCCGACACCCTCCGAGTCACTGTGATCGGAAGCAGAGGCCATGGAACAGAAGAAGTCGCTACAGCGGTTTTCTTTAGCAGATTTTTTTTCGAAGCAGGAAGAACTCTGCTAAAGAGGGGCGCGTGCGGATATATATGCCGAGAAATCCAACGGCTGGGATTCATCACCCCAAGCGATCGAGCGGTCCGAACGCCCTGCGACGCTTCGAACTCGACGCCATTAAAGGCTACTGTCGAGACCCCAAACCGACAGATCGGATTGGGCACGAGAGGCGATGCGACCGGTCGCTTCATCATAAATAAGCATTAATGCGCCTGTAGAGTCTTGGCTGGCAAGCACTTGGGCCCGCCGACCGACACGTGGCGTGAGTTTCGCTCGCAGTTGGATCTCCGACTGTTGGACAAACTCGCTGACTGCTCAAGTTTCGCCTACAGTTCAAACTCGCCGGGCAAATCGAGTCGGGTTTCCAACACAAGCCCATTATCATACGGGTTTCGCCCGCAGCATAAACTCGCCAGCCATTGAGTTCCGTTGCCAAGCGAAACTCGCCAGCAAATGAGCTTTGCCATCTACTTGAAATCGCCAACAGTTAAGATTAGCTTCCAAGCGAACCTCGCCACGATCAAGTCTCGCCTGGAAACAAACTCGTCAATCAATTGAGTTTCACCAGCAATTCGAATTCGTCAGGAACCGAGTTTCACCATTTTAGCGAACTCGCCGTCGCCCTGATTTCGTCGATTGCATAAACTCCCACCCCGGGGCTCTAAAGTCCTTCGGGGGAAAGCTCCCACCAGCTCGAAAGAAGCGGTGACGGAAGGTCTCCGCCACCGCTGTCGATTCCCCCACGGGCAGTTCAGCAGACACTAAGCCAGGGCGCAGACCCGTCACGCGCTTACATGAGCTCTCCACTCCATACCCAGCCGTAGAGCCCGTAAAGACGCCACAAGTGACCCCGTCCTGAGAAGGGGTCAAATCCCAGTTCATCGTCCGAGGAATGGCGAGGGACCGCAGCTCAACAATCGAAAACCCTCTCGACATGCTGGGGAGGTAGTAATGGGTCCCCTCTACCGTGCGGTACCACCGGCTCTCTTTGAGCAACAGGGCGGAAGGGTCGGCCATAGCGTCGCCGAACAAAAATTGAGGCTTCGGCAACTCTGCCCTGTCCTCATCCGTCAGCGCCGCGTTGGTCGTCAACTCGCGTAATGTCAAGTGATGACCATCCGTGACTCTCTGTATCAGACCATGCGGCTTATCAGCGGTGAATACGGGCACTAGAGCCAAAGAAGGAAATCAAGAAGGTGCCGTGTAACTCGTAGCCCCGGTGTGGCCAACGGCCACACCCTCCGGGAAAGCCTCATCGGAAAAGGTCGCTGCAACAAGAAATAAAAAGTCAATCGAGACAAAATCCGCTGTAGGGGCAAGATCGCCCATCAAACAGAGGAGGGCGAAATCGCCTATCGAAAGGGGGAACCCATTTCGAACGAGGTCTATCCGTACAGGCTATACTCCCCTCTAATGGGAAAGGGCCGAACTCGCCTTACGAAAAGGGAGTTCGCCTCCTTCCCACTGAAGGATTCGCCTGTAGGGATAGTAATCATCCTCTAAGGGCAAATAGGGCAAACTTTGCCCCAAATCGGGGAAGCTACCAAGCATAATGAGCAACGCTCATCTCCCTAAAATCCGACGCCTAAGACCTCCAAGAGATCGTCCAACGAACCCATCAACATACATGGGTGCGACTCCAGAGCACCGGTAGGCATGCCAGCGGAGAGACGGTCGGAGTAACGTCCGGGGCCTGCACCCCTCACTTTGCACCTCTTAGATTTCGGAGCCATTGTAGGATGAAGCGGGAATTCTTTCCTTGGAGGTTCCTTTCGAGATTTGAGGGCACAGTAACTCCCAATGGAGGAAAATGGCTAATTTAGAAGGGAGGAGTTACCCACGTGGCCACGACTGCCCTCGAAAGGCGAAAACCCTAACGGACAGGAGACGTGGCCACGATCAAATTCGACGGCCCAGATCACCTTCGGTATATCGAAGGAACCGAGGTTGGCGGTTGTATCCGACGGTTGAGTTCGAAAACCACGGCCACGATGCGTCGCGGGGCGAAACACGCGAGAATCGTGTTGTCAAATCACGATCGCCACGACCCGATGAGACCGCGCCGCCTTAGCTGGAAAGCACAAAGCCCTATCAGCAGACACGTGGCTCATCTCCCGTCAGATCTGGGCCCGCCTCAAAAAAGGAAGAGATCTCGCCTACGAGTACTTGGCCCGACCCCACGGGTCACGCGAAACTTGGCTCCCAGAAACTAATTTCGCCTTGACGATTCACTCGCCACTAAAGGTAAAATTACAAACGAAGCCAATAGAATGACCTCACTTAAACGGTTAAAACCCACGCCTCAGACGGCTAAGGGTTAAAACAGAAATCTTAGCATTAAGCCTAAGAGAAACTGTTCAACAACTCATCATACTGAGGGGAATAGTATGGCTAGCCCGATTCAAACGGTAATCGGTAAAGGCACATCAAACCCGTTGATAGCTGAGGATTAGATGGGCCTTCCCATCCCTCTCTCTCAAGGGAGAGGGCACAATACCCCAAGACCATCAAACGGCCGCTCGCGGTACGCACAGCGCGAAGGACTGGACACGTGTCGAGTCAACCTGAGCATTCATAAATGCGACTCACCTCGGCTATCTGAGTCAAGAGCTGGATCCGCCGGCACTCGGCAAGCTGGCTAGACCCACTCGAGTACTGTGCACCTACTTCGCCGCCTCTCCTGACCGGAAAGGAGAAAGCACCGTGCTCAAAGCACGCCGGGCGGTCACGCACAGTACGAGTGATAGGACATACACCTCATCGATCTGCGAACTCATAAATGCGGTTCATTAATGCTGGTCAAGTCCACTCGGGTAGCGGACGGCCGTTGTCTCATATACAAGGATGGGCCTTCCCATTTTAGGTGACAGGACATAAAGCACAATCCCTCGAATGACCATTCATGGTATCGAGGAGCAGCTAGACGTCTCTGAAGAAGATGTGGTCACATCCCATAATTCAAGGATGAGTCAAGCTGTCCCTCTTTCATTTAAAAGCCCCTTCCAGCACACTAGAGAAGAGGTCGTCAACTTAGAGAAAAGAGTTGAGACCAAGCTCTCTGCATAATCTTTGCATTGCAGCATCACTGTTTAGTTTCGAGCTCCGATCGCCGGCGAACTAAGCAGACCCGAACTCCCTCGAGTTGAGCTTATACTGTGAACTGAAGCTCTCCAGCAACCTCGATCGAACGGTCCAAGGGAAGCAGACTCGACACGAGCATCGAGCGAAGCGTCCTATAGCCACCTAAAGTCCCCACACAAAACAAAGAGGGCATTCCCTCTGCTTCTGTTGTAATCATTTGATTTGTTAGTTTGTAATAAGCCTTCTTATCAATACAAACGAACACTCGCCGTTTTCGGGAAATCAAATATTCGCCCTACACCAGACATCAATATGATATCAGAAGAGTGCTCCAAAAATTATAAAGTTTATTGCGACTGCAATCTCCGAACACCGATGAAAGTGTGCAAGAATGGTAAAAATAAGGGAAGGTGTTATTGGGGGTGTGTAAAATTCCCAAATAAAGAATGCAATTTTTTCGAATGAGCTAATGAAAAAGGAGACATAAGCAACCAAGGAAGTTAATATGTCAAAGAAAATAGGTACATAGATAAATAAATTTTGCAATCAAAGAGGCTGAAGAAAGAATTGAGACTTGTCAAAAATCAACTACTAGCTTGGAAAATTTCAGCAATTTTATTAGCAATTTTTTGTATTATTTTAATTATTATAAACTGCATGTCATGTACTTGTATTTGCAAAAACTATTGATGTTGTAATGAAAACTGTTTTTGGAATTGGGTATAAATTCAAATTGATATTGTATGGTTCAGTAATAGATCAACTTATCAAAATTGATTGCCCCACCTATAACTTACATGTTTATTACAGATTGCATTCTAAGGAGGGATTGCATCGCCTAGACATTGTCAATTCAATGTAGGCCGCAATCTCATCACATTTTGCCTCATTTGAATATAATAAACAATGTAAGTTAGATTGTATTCTCAGTAAATGCTAATCATCATCATTGCCAAATATCAACTGCAAGGAGCTACACAAGCTCAAAACAAAATGTAGGCTGTCTAAAAATCACAATAGATAGTTGATCCCCCATCAAACGCCGATGATGGAGGTTATAATCTGACGACTTCTAGAAGGTTACAATTTGAATATTTTTATATTTTCAAGGAGCCAAGATGAAGATTACAAGATGGTGATCTTTGCAACGCAAAAGAGACTACAAATCGACAGTCTCTTCAAATTCAGACGTGGAGCTCACCTATGCGTCCCAGATTCAAAACGCATAGCTCGTGGCTGCGTTCTAAACTCCCAGAACAAAACGCGGAGATCCTCCCCGTGTGTCAACAACAAAACGCGGAGGTCCTCCCCGTGTGTCAACAACAAAACGCAGGGGTCGAATCTGCGTTGCAACACCAAAACGCGGAGGTTCTCCCCGTGTGTCAATATTGAAACGCTGGAGTCGAACCCGCGTTGCAGCATCAAAACGCTGGGGTCAGACCCGTGTTGCAACATCAAAACGCTAGGGTCAGATCTGCGTTTTTTGTGCTTGATTGGTTCAAACAGAACCTGAACGGTTTTAAAACAGTATCTCCACTTAATGGGGTCGGTTACACCCCATTATGGAGAGATTTTAGGGGGGGGGGTTATACCCTTTAAACCCTTGAACAGTTTCAGAACTGTTTCCCATGATTTGTGGGCGGTTACACCCCACTTAGGAGCGATTTAAGGGATAGTTACACCCCTTAATCCTCTATAAATAACTAAAAATCAATCCAGTTCAGGGGTTCGGTCTGTTGGAATTTCTTGGTTCGGATTGACCATTCGGCTTGGTAGCAATAGGAGAGATCATTGGGCGAGCTTTTGAGGGGATCGACATCATCCTCCAAAGAAGATCATCTTCAATGTTCGGCAATGAGGAGCTTCTTCATCCTTGGCTTATAACCGACATTCGGTTAAATCAACTCTTTTTCAAGAGTTCAAACTCGTTCAGAGTTATCAACTCGTCCAGAGTTCTAAAACTTGCCACGCAAGTTCTCCACAGCGTCGAAACGTGAGGAGAAGACATCGTTCCAGTGAAGCAAAACGTCGGATCGTCAACGGAGAGCAAACTCGATGTGAGCATTCGAGGGAGGCACTCCATCGCCACCATGAAGAACCCAGTTTTAAACAAAGGGAAGAATCAAATTCATTCTCTTCTCTTTTATAATCGGAATCCAAATTGTAATTGAGATCGAAGGAATACAAATTAATTTTTCTTTCATTTCTTTTACATCGAAATTTTCCACAAACACAAAACAACAACAAACCCACATGCAAGGAAAAACACAAGCTCCCACATAGCAACGGCTAGCTACACAAGCTCAAAACAAAACCTCATATAACCCAAAGGCAAGGAGCTACACAAGCTCAAAACAATACCTCATATAACCCAAAGGCAATGAGCTACACAAGCTCAAAACAAAACAACAACAAACCCAAAGAGATTGAGGAGCTACACAAGCTCCAAATAACAGCCACAAACCCAAAGGCAAGGAGCTACACAAGCTCCAAACAAAATAGCAACAAACCCAAGAGCAAGGAGCTACACAAGCTCAAAACAAAACCTCATATAACCCAAAGGTAAGGAGCTACACAAGCTCAAAACAAAACCTCATATAACCCAAAGGCAATGAGCTACACAAGCTCAAAACAAAACAGCAACAAACCCAAAGAGATTGAGGAGCTACAGAAGCTCCAAATAACAGCCACAAACCCAAAGGCAAGGAGCTACACAAGCTCCAAACAAAACAACAACAAACCCAAGAGCAAGGAGCTACACAAGCTCAAAACAAAACCTCATATAACCCAAAGGCAAGGAGCTACCCAAGCTCAAAACAAAACAGCAACAAACCTAAGATCTTTGAGCTACACAAGCTCCAAATAACAGCCACAAACCCAAAGAGAAAGGAGCTACACAAGCTCCAAATAACAACCAATAACCCACAGTAACCACATGTGACTTTGGAGTAATAGCCAGCAGGAGGTCCACTGCTTTGAGCTTCAAAAACCGACAGTAGTTAACCCAAGCAACAGAGCATCATAGCCATTGGAACTAAGCAACACATGCTAAAAACCGACAACATTTAACCCAGACAACGGGGCAACATAGCTAAAGGAACTGAGCAACAGAATGTAAAGGCCGACATCAGTAAACCCAAGCAACAAACTCATTTACCTGATATCAAAAGCAAAGGAAAAATTCAAAGAACTCATTGATCATTCCACGACCATACTTACCTGCATCAAAAATTAAAATGTACCAATTCATCAATTACATCACGGCATAGATGTTCTTCATAATAATAATATATATTGCAATATTAATAGTTTGCAATTAACACAACAATATCCATCAAAATATAATCGAAACCCAACAAACTAGCTATCCGACCAACCTTGGTCGTTAACTAATTTGGTGATGTACCTCTGCTGACCTTTCTTGGTTTTTATGAAAAACCTCCTAACTTCACGTTCATTGTCATATAAATGGTCTAAAACCCTATCGAGGAACTCCTCAGAATATTCAGTCCTAAGTTCCTTCAACGCTGCAGCCAACTGCTCAGTCCAGTGAATAATGTGTTGATTTCTCATTGACTGAGACATTGACTCAACAAAGGCACATAGCATTTCCTCTTCACGATTAGATTTTCTGGTTTTCTTGTTAGATGATGAAGTCATATTGTCTTTACTCTTAGTCTTATATCTAGTGGGTTGTGGTTGGTTGCAAGCATCAGAATGTGGTTCAGTTTCACTCTCCTCTAGAATCTCACAATCATTATCGAGAATAGGTATGGACCTATTAGACCTAATGTTAGAGTACACGGGCCTAACAAATTCACCCTTGGCTTGATCATCACCCATGACAACTTATAAATTTTTGAAGTGAGGAAGGGGTTTGTTTATGTACGCTTTGTACTTAGAATTAGATTTGTCCTGCAATAACAAATACTTATAAGTAGCGAATCAAATGTATTAAATATTGTTGACAATATAGATGTTGAATTTGTTATACCTGAGCCCAAGATTTCAAGGTTTCATCATCCAATATAATCATTTTACTTGTTTCATCCCACACAGCACCACTTATATCAAGGCAAGCCTTCATGTCGTTGAGTTTGTTCCTCAAGCATTTCAAGTGGTTAATGACATGTAGGTGAGTGAAATCAGTCCTGAATTGCATGTTGATTTTCATGGAAGCCATTTTATAAGCTTCAGCCTTGAAGTTCTTGTCTGGCTTCAGGCCATCCAATGCTAAATCTGCAAGATAAGGAATAAGCACATTATCGTGCTCTGGAAGCCAAAACTTATTAGCCACACCTCTTGAGTTCAACCTGGCACCCGAAACTTTTTTCTTATGAGCTAATTTTTTCCCTTTTTTCATTGGCAAAGTGTGCTCCGCACCATCAACATCATGAATATCCTTTCCAACTGAATCACCAATATTTGGTGAAAATTAATTAGGTCCACTACTTTGAGAACTGGCTGTGGAAAATAGCAAACCTTATGGACTGTTTAACAAGCTCATGTATGACATTGGCGGCTGTGTCATCCCACCATAATTACCATTGTATGGTGGGAATGGTGAGAATGTATGAGGTGGTGAAGTGAATGGTTGTGGTCGAACATGCATGAAGTTCATATTAATCCCTGATGTAGGATTTGGCATTGCATTCGAATGAGAAGGCACACTTTGCTTATCTGCCGGATTGTTAGTCATACCTAATGTATATTGTAAGCATAGCCATATTAATATTAAAGAAATATAAAACAATATGAGATATGCATGCATTTATCAAGGAATATATGAAACGATGATATTTCTCAAACAACATAAATAAGAGCAACCGATAAAAGTAGTAATGTTTTGGTACAAGCAAAGAAACATTAAACAATATCGACGTGAACAATATCTTAAAATTTATCAAGTTATTACATAGTCATAGAACAAATAACACACTAGTTAAACTGCTATCCATTGTGTTACCACTATTATATGTTGGCCTTCTTGTTTTGATGATGTTTAACAAACAATTTATCACTAATGTTGTTTGTCTAGTATTTGTGTTTTCGTATTTGTTGTAGACAAACAACATAGTTGGAGGTTGGATGGATTGAGCCTACACGATCATATCAAGAGGAGGTTGGCGGAATAGTGGAGTGAAGGAATTGGAAAATACTATTTTGTTTCATGTTTATGTATATATATATGATTTCATCTTTAACGAGCTTATATTTAATGAAATCATATTTAGTGTTTTGAATACATCGCATAGAATATGCAATTTTGTGAAAATATTGTATTCTTAGTTTGTAGACTTGAATATCAGTTTATACATGTTTTACTAAGTCTATAAAAACATTTCACAAAGTTTCAAAAGTTGGTTTATGTCAAAACATCAAAATTCAAGTATCTCATATTTTCATGTTTTGGACTAGTTTGTAAAATGATGATATTTTTCATTTGGGAAGTCCTTTTTGATAACCAGTCATTGTAGCATGTTTATTATCATGTCTACAATCATTCCCCAAAGTTTTACATTTTTTGGAATTTATTTGATATTTTTAAACAGTTTTCTGGAAATATCAGTTTTCGGTCGACCGGTACGGTCGACCGGTCAATTGACCATTCGTCAGGATTTTTCTAGAGAGTCATCGGTCGACCGGTCCGGTCGACCGAGAGCTCAAATCGGTCGACCGACAGAATTTCCGGTCGACCGACGATGGTCCAGAACGTTTTCTTCGTGTTTTTGCTCTCATCGGTCGACCGACGGAATTTTCGGTCGACCGACAATAGAATCGTTGTCAGGTCTCCCAACGGCTATTTTTCTAGCCGTTGCAAGCTGTTTCTCTGGGGGCTGTTTTGTCATTTGTTTTGGGGGTTTTTGCTGAGATTTCTAGTGGGTATATATACCCCATTGCTGATGTCTTTTCAAAAAAAACCAAGAGAGTTTTAAAACAAGTTTAAGAAAGTTTTAATCAAGGGTTTAAGTTTGTTTAAAGTGTGTTTATAAGCTTTTAAGCATTTGAGTGTTTCGATTTTGTGAATCAAATTCCACAAGAGCTTGAGGAGATTATCTATTGAAGTTTGAGCTTCCAACTATCATCCCTCCATCTCTTGTTATCAAATTGAGAAGTTTTCTAAACTCAAACTCTAGCTTTACATTTATATACTTGTTTGATTATCATTGTTCTTAAGCTAGATTTTATATTTGAGTTTAGTTTGATTTTGATTTATATCTCTTTGTTCACACACAACCTATTGAGCTTATTGTATTTACATTCATAGTATAATTTAGGGTTGTGGGTTTGTGACATTGAGAGTGAGCTTAATTGAGTTCTCATCTTGTTAGAGAGAACAATCATTTGTTATATTGTGCTTATTGTGAGAATCACTTTGTAATACACTTGTACACCGAGTGAGGAGTGTGTGGTGAGAGTCGGGGATCGTCCCAAGAGGAGTGGCGTCGGTTGACGTGCCTAGGGAGAGGTTGTAACCGAGCACTTGAGGGAGACACGGCTAGGTCCAACACTTAGTGGGTGTAGAGTGGGATTACAATAGTGTAATGATTGTAAAGTTTTCGGTTAGCTAGAAAACCGAGTGTGAGGTGTAAACGTTGTTCGGGTGAACGTAGAAAACCCGGTTGTGATAGTGGAGATCTCCTCGAGGTGAGGAGCGGGGACGTAGGTCGTGGGGACCGAACCTCGTAAACATATCGTTTGTTTGTGATTGCATTGGCGTACTTATTTTTATGTTCATATCTTATATCGCCTTTGTATATTGCTTGTTGATTATATTCTAGTTTAGATTGTTTACCCTTGAGCTTATATATCCTTGCACATACATTGCCTATATCTCTTTGTTAGGATATATCTTGTTGTTCATATTGCTTATCCTAGCTCATATACATTGTTGTATTTTATACTTGCTAGGATAACTTATTAATTAATTTTAATTGGCATTTAATCGGATTAGATTAGCATAAGACCCTAATCACCCCCCCTCTAGGGTCTAACAATTGGTATCAGAGCTTGGTGCTCTTTGATTTAAGGTCTAATCGCCTTGAGTTAAAGATCCAAGTTATCTTTTTGTGCTAATCTTGTTTTGATTGCATTTGTATCTTGCTTGCATATTTCTACAAATTATGGATATGAATGATGCATCTTGTTTAGGCTATGATTCTAGTATTGCTCCTAAATTCAATGCTTTCCCTTATGCTCAATGGTGTTTTAGATTCAAAATATTTGTTCAATCTAAAACTGTCTCGCGGGCGAGACAGACTTTTACTGTCTCGCCCGTGCGAGACAGTCTTTACTGTCTCGCCGTGTGAGACAGAATTTACTGTCTCGCACGTGAGACAGCTCTCAGAGGCCCAAAACTACTTTGCATAACCGCCAACACGTGGTCACTAACTGTTCAAGAACGTAGGAAACGTTGTGGGCGAGAATCACGTTGATAACTGCCAAAATAACGGAGTTTGAAACGTGGGAAGACAGTTACAACGAAAACTGCCAGGAATATTCCTTTTCTGAGACAGTGTTTACTGTCTCACGGGCTGAGACAGCAAACACTTTCTCGCCCGCCGAGACAGCAAACACTGTCTCGGCAGCCGAGACAGCAAATGCTATCTCGCGAGCTTGTTTTCCACCAACTGTTCCTAGGGGTTATAAATACCCCCAAAGGCCATTTTTAAGTGGGCTGATCATTTTGGAGCACTTTGGAGCAGAGAGAGAGAGAGTTCCTGAGCTTCTGGCCATTCCTTGAGATTCGAGCTTTGACTTGATCTTAAGAAGAACGACTATCTTACTTTGATAAGATATCGTTTCAAATTCTCACTTCGATAAACGAAGGAAGAATCATTAAACCCCTCACGATTCAATCAGAATCTATGATTTGGTGGTCCACGAGTCAAAGCGCTCCCGGCACAGGCAAAGATCCCACGCAAGCAGCGATCCAAACAACGATCCTGCGTTTGTTTCTCAAGAGTTGTAATTTTTCTTTTTGTTATGTAAAAGGAGTCTTATAAAAAGGCTATCTCTTTTTTGAATTTATTGTAATTGATCGAAGATATAATAAATTCCACAACGAGAGCAACTTTTGACGCAAACAAATTGGCGACCACAGTGGGAGCCAACGGTCTCGCTGTCGAGACCGTCGTGTCGCAGCCAACCATCAAGATCCTGGTTGAATCAACGGTCGAGTACGAGTTCGACCAAGCGAAGTTTGAGGAGTATTTATCATCCTCATCTGTAAAGTCTTCCTCGCCTCGTAAATGCAGGAAGATTTCATCTTTGTTGAAGTTGTCAAACACTACAGATGAAGACTCTCGCTTAATTGTTGCTGAAGATCCCACTCGCAACCTCTCAGCTCATAATGACTCTTCTTCAATTAAGGAGTCATTAAATCAAAACCCGCCGGCATTGACGAAAAGAGCTCGTCAGAGACAACGCCAACGCCGCGCTCGCCAAATGGCTAAGGCCTTAGAACAACCCGATGGAGTTCGTTATCATGCGGATTTAGAGTCGAGGAGGCATCGAGTGGTTCAGTTGTCTCAACGACCAATCACTCATGTCTCTGCTAAACTCACGACGGAGGAATGGACTATTGTCAAAAGGGCTCGTTCGACCCTCAAAGAACGTATACAAAAACGTCGTGCAAACGCTGCTCATGCCCGTGCTCTCTTACAATAAAGACGAGAAAGGAAGAAGGAAATGGTGGCCAAAGAACCACCGAAACTCTGCAAAGTTTGGATTCCAAAGTCTGGAGTTGTGCAAAATCAGCATTCGGAGCCCGTTAAGACTCCATACCCGCAAGGGGGTGGTTCTAAACGTGCGACTCCCAACATAACCTTGGATTTCTCAAAGACAATAATAAATTGTCCTGAGAATGCCAACAAGGTTTTACACCCCCAGAAGAAGACACATTCACCAAAAGACATCGTCATACCTGGGAGGTCATGCCAACAGACGATACGATTTTTTGGCAATCATACCGATGAATCGTATTATCAAGTTGGAGGTGTGAATAAATTTCGAAAGAGAATTATTCGCTCTCATTGTTCCTGTGCACGACTCATTAGAGCAGTATTGTCGGAATATGACTACTCCAAATGAGAAGCCATCCCATGAAGAGCCTCGGTATTCTACAGTCTTTTCACCAAAATGTCGAAGCCTAAGCCGAGACATTTTCGCAAGAGAAGATCAGCTGTCCAAGATGACGAATTCCCCGAAGTCACCATCAACATGGCTGATAAAGGAAAATCTAAGCGGCATTCAAATGAATCAAATCCCGACTTTTTCCCGAGAGGAAAAGTCAATTCAAGAATTGCCCAACGGATGTCCCGACTCCAACTAGGAGCCATCAGACATAGGGACTACAAGAGAATGCATGAAGGGATGTCATCAGAGGATGAGCTCTCGGACACTTGTTCTGCGATCGCTTCGGATGATACATCATCTAGCATAGGGCAAACCAGAGAAGTACTCACAATCATCTCTGATCAATTCGCTCAAATGCTTCAAGAAGCTCTAGCCAAACAACGCGAAGAAATTAGAGCTGAAATGAAGACAGAGATGGAGTTGGCTATCCAACAAATAAAAGAATTGCTAGCTCAACGGTCTCAACCTCCTGAACCCAACCGCCACACTCAGAATATTATGGATGACAGTGATCCAGAAGTTAATGAAGTCATTATGGCTGATACACCTCCCAATAGCAATAACACTGGGGGTGGTCTAACGGATTCTCCCAATAACGAGATTGGGGGTGGTTCAATAGCACCTCTCACAGTGGGTGGTCTAACTCATTCTCCTCAAAGTCCTTCGAATGAAGACATAGACGATAAAGGGAAAATGAAAGAGCTTGAGAACAAAGACAACGCTTTGATGACGGCTCAAGAAGTGAAGAAGACGGGTATTCCATGTCCCTATCCAAGAGAATGAGATTCAATACCGTATCCGGCAAAGTTCAATCTGATTAACTTCACACCGTTTGAGGGGAAGAGCTCGCCTATTCAGCACTTGATTTATTTCAAATCTCATTTGGGCATGATCTATGGAAACGAGGCTTTAATGGTCCGGTCATTCGTTGGCACCCTTCGTGGGCCCGCCTTCGATTGGTACCGACGCCTCAAGCCAGGGAGCATTAATTGCTGGAATGACATGAAAAGTTTGTTCCTCAGCAATTTCTTCAATGATGATACCGAAGTGTCGATCGGAACCCTTCTAGATGAGAAGCAAAAGACGGAGAGTCAGTTAACAATTTTGTCAAGCGCTTCCGTAACATGGCAATGAATTGTAGAGATCCTGTTACAGAGGAGTTCATTCTGCAAATATGCCACAATAACCTCTCCATCGATGTCCTGGAAGCTCTGGGGGTCGTACCATCCACCACTTGGAAAGAGTTAAAACTACGTGGTGAACAAGTTGAACACTTTCTTAAAAGAAAGAAAGCTGAGAAAAGCCGGCCGACGACATCTGCAATCACTAGGAACGCGACTCTCGATCCGAGGTTCCAAAAGGAGTATTCTTTTGAAGATGATGAAGCTCCAACCATATTAGAATACCTCCTCGCTAATGATAAGATCGAGCTACCGCCTATTAAAGATCAGGAGGGTGCTAAGATGATTACAGATCCAAACTACTGTGCATACCACAGAAGGATTCTTCATCCCACCAATATTTGCTTTGGACTCAAAAATAAGATCCAAGTATTAATTGACTTTGGCGTCATAATGGCGAAACAAGCCAAATGAAGACGACCCTAACTCCATGGGATACACGAGTATAAACTGTTTTCCCCTAACTCCATGGGATACACGAGTATAGACTGTTTTCCCCTAACTCCATTGGATACACGAGTATAAACTGTTCTCCTTAACTCCATAGGATACACGAGTATAAACTGTTTTCTCCTGACTCCGATAAGTATACGAGTATAAACTGCTTCTCCATCTCACTCCGAAGAGTATACGAGTATAAACTGCTTCTCAACACTCCAAAGAGTATACGAGTATAAACTGCTCCTCGATACTCCAATAGGTATATGAGTCTAAACTGTTTCCCACTCTTGACGGGAAGTTCCTGGAGAATTTTTTTACATTCTTAAGGATAACCCGGTCATGTAACTCAGCATGATGTTAGACCCAGTTTCGCGAAGAAAGCTGGGGGTGGATGGTTTGTGTAGCGAAAGTTCCCAAAAGAATGTTATATATATAATTTTCTTAGGGATAACCCAATCATTACAAACAAAGTGATAAACACTACATCCCCACGGTGATTTCCGAATACTCCTATGTTGAGATGAGATTCGATCACTTTGTTGGATCAGTCTTCCCTCTCAAACTCTCATTTAGTCAAACCTTTAAACGGTTAGGTCCAAAGCCAAAATCCCCTCTCGATTCCTCCAATGAACGAGAGGTCCACAAATTGAACGATCGAACCTTTAAACAGTTAGGATCGTCTCAAAACTCCCACTGTGGTCGCCAGTTTGTTTGCGTCAAAAGTTGCTCTCGTTGTGGAATTCATTATATCTTCGATTGATTACAATAAATTCAAAAAAGAGATAGCCTTTTTATAAGACTCCTTTTACACAACAAAAAGAAAAATTACAACTCTTGAGAAACAAACGCAGGATCGTTGTTTGGATCGCTGCTTGCGTGGGATCTTTACCTGTGCCGGGAGCGCTTTGACTCGTGGACCACCAAATCACATATTCTGATTGAATCGTGAGGGGTTTAATGATTCTTTCTTCGTTTATCGAAGTGAGAATTTGAAACGATATCTTATCAAAGTAAGATAGTCGTTCTTCTTAAGATCAAGTCAAAGCTCGAATCTCAAGGAATGGCCAGAAGCTCAGGAACTCTCTCTCTCTGCTCCAAAATGATCAGCCTCCTTCAAAAATGGCCTTCGGGGGGTATTTATAACCCCTAGGAACAGTTGGCGGAAATCAAGCTCGTGAGACAACATTTGCTGTATCGGCTGCCGAGACAGTGTTTGCTGTCTCGGCGGACGAGACAGTGTTTGCTGTCTCGGCCCGCGAGACAGTAAACACTTGTTCGCGAAAAGGAAATATTCCTGGCAGTTTTAGGCTTGTAAATACTGACACTTTCCCACGTTTCAATATAAGCTCAGATTATTATGGCCAGTATAATCAACGTGTTCTCGACCACGACGTATTCCCACGTCTTTGAAACAGTTAGTGCACATGTTGCGCGGTTATGCCAAAGTAGATTTTGACCCTCTGAGAGTTGTCTCACAAGGTGCGAGTACTATTAAATTCTGTCTCGCATCGGCGAGACAGACTTTTATGTCTCGCCCGTGCGAGACAGTCTTTCTGTCTCGCATGCGGAAACGATTAGAATTTATCTGTTCGCACGTGAGACAGCTCTCAGAGGGTCAAAACTCTTTGCATAACGCCAATACGTGGCCACGTGACTGTCTTCAAGAACGTGGGACTTCGGTGGCGAGAATCACGTTTGATAATGCAAATACGGGTTGTGAAACGTGGAAGCAGTTACTGCAGAAACCACTGTGTAGTTAGGTTTTCCGAGACAGTGTTTACTGTCTCGGAACCCGAGACAGTAAACTCTGTCTCGGCCGCCGAGACAGCAAACACTGTCTCGGCAGCCGAGACAGCAAATGCTGTCTCGCGAGCTTGATTTCCGCCAACTGTTCCTAGGGGTTATAAATACCCACCAAAGGCTATTTTTGAAGGAGACTGATCATTTTGGAGCACTTTGGAGCAGAGAGAGAGAGTTCCTGAGCTTCTGGCAATTCCTTGAGATTCAAGCTTTGACTTGATCTTAAGAAGAACGACTATCTTACTTTGATAAGATATCGTTTTAAATTCTCACTTCGATAAACGAAGGAAGAATCATTAAACCCCTCACGATTCAATCAGAATCTGTGATTTGGTGGTCCACGAGTCAAAGCGCTCCCGGCACAGGCAAAGATCCCACGCAAGCAGCGATCCAAACAACGATCCTGCGTTTGTTTCTTAAGAGTTGTAATTTTTCTTTTTGTTATGTAAAAGGAGTCTTATAAAAAGGCTATCTCTTTTTTGAATTTATTGTAATCGATCGAATATATAATGAATTCCACAACGAGAGCAACTTTTGACGCAAACACTAAGCAATTTGATCTCGCATCTCCTTCCATTCATTTCTTGTATCTCGATCCTCTCTTTGTGTCCTACTTTGAGTATAATCCACCACACTTGAATTGTCTTCATTTGTCTCTTCCCCAGTATCTTCATCAATTTCAACATTTTCATTTAAAATATCATCATCTGAATCCTCCAAGGTAATAAAATTGTGCAACACAGTACACGCTAGTACAACGTCCACTTGAGTGGGAAATGGATAATTCGGCTTCGCCGTTAGAATTTTAAACTGATTCTTCAATATACCAAATGTGCATTCAATTTTTTTATCTTAAAGATGAATGCCTTAAATTGAACAACTATTTCCTATTCTTTGGTGTCCTATCGGTGTGCTCTTTTAAATGATATCATACATCGTGATATGGGGATATGAAGCATGGCATTGTGGTGTATCCAGCGTCACATAGGTAATATTTACCTACATTAATTGAACAGTATTTTAAAATCTTAATTATTGCCAAGTATTTAATATATTATTCAAAATGTGCATAAGTGAGAATGAATACCATCATAAACTCGGAGCCCATAAGGCTGTGGTCTCGACAGAGCATCTTGTAATATCCTATAATCATTTGTTGCTCCCTCCCAGCCAGCCAAGACATAAGTAAATAGTTTATTGGGGGTGCAGGCTGCTAAGATGTTTTGGGTCACCCCTTTTCGCCCTCTAAACCGTGTAACTAGGTCACTAGGTAACACCACGTTGACGTGTGTGCCATCTATCAAACCAATGCAATCCTATAAAAAATTATAAATTATACATAGTTCAATAAAAAGTTATTTATTTGAAAATTGTTAAGATGTATGTATTTAATTTACCTTAAAGTAAGGAAAATAATTTGAGTTGTTTGCAATCTCCACGGGAACTTCTTTTGGGGCTTGCTTCATGTACCGATCACGTAACCCATTCATTGCTTGCAGGACTTTATTGAAATACCTGCTAACTGTTTCCCCTGATCTTATGAACTCAATTCTTATTATTCTATTTTTAGTTTTATGACCCATAATATTTAGGAACATAGCAAGCTGTTCTTCAACTTGAACATGTCTTGTATCCTTTAATAAACCGTTTGCTTTCATTACTTCAACAAGTTTAAAAAAGGCCCTCGGTCTCATTCTAATATAAGATCGGTAGCTATCACTATAGCCCTCCAATACACGTCTGAAGTAAGCCTCTCTACAATATATTTTTCTGATCTTTTCTTGATTCGTATAAGTTGAAATTGTCTTACGCTTAGCATGCATTCTCAAAATACATGTTACCAAAGTGACCACGGCGGAAACAGTTGTATTAGCACACATCCTCTTCAAATTCTTCTTCATCTTCCATATCCATCTACATCCGTTTTAAAATTAGCATACATTTACAACTTATCTTGTCTACTTATTTCAGTTTAAAATTAATTAGATAACTGATACAAATATTTATTTCTTGTAAGGCAGGAAATCTAATTATACTGAATTTTATTTTAACTAGTGTTGCATTCGATTTTACATAATTATCAATAACAACACATTCTACTACCCGGTTCCTTTCATGTAATGAATTTAACCCTATTCTTTGGTAAACATAACCCTATTCTTTTTCATGCATTCACATTCTTTTGTAATAAACACAATTATCAAGAACAACACATTCACACAAATATCATGCACTCTATTTCACACAACTAACTGAAATTTAGTAAACATAACCCTATTCTTTATTAAAATTCCCAAATAATGAATTATCACGAACAAAAAAGAGGGGGAAAATCGTATACCTTGAGCTGCAGAGGGGAAAAAATGTCGACGTCCAAACAACAAACCCACCAAAGCCGGGATCAACACCGTAGCCAACAAACACACCCGAACCAGAACAAGTTCGAGAAGGGATCGCCAACAACCAAAGCCAAGGAACCCACCAACAAGAAGTTGGAAAACAAATCAAAGAAATTACGGCTCAACAAGAGGCGGGATCAGATTAGAGGGAGAAGCCGATTCGACATATAAATCTGCAAAAAAAATTATGGCTCAACCAGATCTAGGGTTTTGAGTTCCAGCCACAACCACGCACAAGCCACGACAAGCGGCGGGAGGAGAGAAGCGAAGAAGAGGCGCGAAGAACAGAGCGCTGAGGCGGGAGAAGAATAGCGGGGAAACCACGGATCAACAGATCTAGGGTTTCGTAGATTAGGAATCAGAATAAGAAAGATGAGAGGTGTCAGAAATTTGGCTCAATTCCTCTCAAATGGACTGGAATTGGGAATCCTAAAATATACATTGTTTGAGCCACTTTATAGATTACCTATTCCATAAATTTTTTTGAACCAAACTCAGGATTAGGATTCATTTGGAATCCATTAATTATGAAAATGCCACTGTTAGGTCCAAATATCATTCATATTCCATAAAATTGGTGAAACAAACAGACCCTAAAGTTATGGGTGTTACGAGGCTTTGCTTAGATACTTCTAAAATAAAGTTTTGTTTAATTTTTAATTACAAGAATATTATCGTACTTTGCCCCAACTTTGTGCCTCCTTGCTTCCAACTCTAGACTTCTTTCTTCCCTTCGTCGGAGCTCCTTGAGAACATCAAGTGATTTTTTTATTACAAATAAAAGAGAAATTTGCCCATATTTAAATTGGATATTACCACTGAAAACATATGTTTTTTTTTTCTTTTTAAGTTTAAGATTTTATTGAACCCATTTTCCCTCCACAATCTTGTAATTAAAAATCCATTTTTTAGTTTTTTAAATATTGATAATTAATTAAGCCCTTCCCAAGAAAACTTCAAACTTTATACCATAGTTTCATATTCATTTATCAAAACCAGCGAGAGTTTCTTTCAAGGGAAAAATGTGTCCAGGCCCCAAAAGCAGAATGTTCATGTGACCCGCCCCCTTGTATTTTGCCCCATGTGATTCAGCCCCAAAAAGTACCATTTAATATTTTAAGGCCCCTCCACGTCAGCAGTATAAAAAAAGAGATTGTATTTTGAAAAAAAACCCGAAATTACCCCTCCACTTATCTTCCCTAGACGTCTGGTCCACAAACTACATGGAAAGTCACGCCCATTAATGCAATCTGATGGAAAAAATAGAGGGAAATTTCCCGCCCTTTTTTGAACTCTATCATGAGCAATAACTCATGTTAGTTCTAAGTTATTTAATGTTAGTTCTAAGTTATTTAATGTTAGTTCTAACTTATTTTATGTTAGTTCTAATTTAGTTCTAATTCATGTTAGTTCTAATGTTAGTTCTAAGTTATTTAATGTTTGTTCTAACTTATTTTATGTTGTTCTATGTTAGTTCTAATTTAGTTCTGACTTATTTAATGTTAGTTCTACTTCCAGCTAGTGTTGGTTCTAATATAAGCGTTAGTTCTAGTGGCTATATTAGTTCTAATTGAGCTCCTGTTAGGACTGACACGATACCTGTTAGAATTGATACTGGAGAAGCTAGAACTAACACATCATCAAGTAGAAGTAATATGACATTTAGACCTAACAATTACGCTGGAACTAACGACTTAAATAAATTAGAACTAACACGATACCAGTTAGAACTAACACTAGAGAAGCTAGAACTAACACATCATTAAATAGAACTAACATGGCGTTTAGACCCAACAATTACGTAGAACTAATGACTTAAATAAATTACAACTAACACGATATCTGTTAGAACTAACACTAGAACTAACACATTAAATAAATTAAAACTAACACGAGCTGGTAAAAATTAGAACTAACCACATTAGTTCTAATTTATACAAAGTTAGTTCTATTTTATAACAAGTTAGTTCTAATTTTATACCATGTTAGTTCTAATTTTATGCCACGTTAGTTCTAATTTATGCCAAGTTAGTTCTAATTTATACAAGTTAGTTCTATTTTATAACAAGCTATCTCTAAATTATACAATGTTAATTCTATTCTGGAGCGTGTTAGTTCTAATCTATACCATGTTAGATCTATTCTGTAGCGTGTTAGTTCTAATCTGCACAGTGTTAGTTCTATTCTGTAGAGTGTTAGTTCTAATCTGCACAGTGTTAGTTCTATTCTGTAGAGTGTTAGTTCTAATCTGCACAGTGTTAGTTCTATTCTGTAGAGTGTTAGTTCTAATCTGCACAGTGTTAGTTCTATTCTGTAGAGTGTTAGTTCTAATCTGCACAGTGTTAGTTCTATTCTGTAGAGTGTTAGTTCTAATCTGCACAGTGTTAGTTCTATTCTGTAGAGTGTTAGTTCTAATCTGCACAGTGTTAGTTCTATTCTGTAGAGTGTTAGTTCTAATCTGCACAGTGTTAGTTCTATTCTGTAGAGTGTTAGTTCTAATCTGCACAGTGTTAGTTCTATTCTGTAGAGTGTTAGTTCTAATCTGCACAGTGTTAGTTCTATTCTGTAGAGTGTTAGTTCTAATCTGCACAGTGTTAGTTCTATTCTGTAGAGTGTTAGTTCTAATCTGCACAGTGTTAGTTCTATTCTGTAGAGTGTTAGTTCTAATCTGCACAGTGTTAGTTCTATTCTGTAGAGTGTTAGTTCTAATCTGCACAGTGTTAGTTCTATTCTGTAGAGTGTTAGTTCTAATCTGCACAGTGTTAGTTCTAATCTGTAGAGTGTTAGTTCTATTCTGCACAGTGTTAGTTCCGTTCTGTAGAGTGTTAGTTCTAATCTGCACAGTGTTAGTTCTATTCTGTAGAGTGTTAGTTCTAATCTGCACAGTGTTAGTTCTAATCTGTAGAGTGTTAGTTCTATTCTGCACAGTATTAGTTCAAGTCTGTAGAGTGTTAGTGCTATCCTGTAGAGTGTTAGTTCTATTCTGTAATCTGTTCCGATCCAAGTCAGTTCTGCTTCTGCACATGTTAGTACTATCTGATACCAAGTTAGTTCTATTCTTTGGCTTGTTACTCCTAGCCCCTCGAGCGCATCGAATAACTGAGATGTTAGTTCTATTCTTTTAAGCGTGTTAGGCCTAATATGATAGTTGTTTTGTTACTTACAACTTTTTATCTAGTGTAAGCTGATGTTAGTTCCCGATTAACAAAGAGTAAACATTCAATCGGAAAAAAACAAAATATTTGTTGCATACTGGGACGAAAACACTTCAACATATCAAACACTTAGTCAGCTATAGATTCATTACATGTTTTACGGTTATGACCTTCCATATGACATCGAGAACATTTTACTGGCCGCGTGTAAACAGTTCTGTTGTTGATACGCCTGGTTTTATTTCTCCCTTTCCTTTTTGTTGTAAGTGGAGGTAGGATCTGTATCTCATCCCTTGGCACGATGCGCTTCTCAAAGTCAGGGATAGGGTAGAGGATTGGCTCGTAGCTCTTTTTAAAGGCTTCAACCGTCATAAACCAGTCACAGAACTGGTAGACATCCCTTTTCATAAACATAATGGATGCGCATGCATGTTTGCAAGGGACACGGGTTACATCCCACCCACGGCAAGTGCATGTTTTATTGTCTAGATCCACTTGACAAGATCTATGGGATTGTACCTCAAATAATCCTGTGTGGGACTGACGAACCTCCAATGGACGACCATTTTCCATGTTCTCTTTGAGAGCAAGTTCAGCTTTGGGGCAAAGAAATTGATTCCAACTTTCAGCCATGGTTCGTCGCTCATTCATACGAACCATAATCTGTTTACGTATGTGCTCTACCAGTTGAAGTATCCGTAGTAGCCTAGCCTCATGTATCCATTTGTTGAATGACTCTGCAACATTTGATGTAACGTGACCATATCTGAAACATAATAGGGAATTCGTCAAGCGGCTTATAATAGTCATGTAATGAAATAGCTTATAACTTACCTAACTCAGAGAGAGAGAGAGAGAGAGAGAGAGAGAGAGAGAGATGGGATGGGGTTAAAGGGATGGGCGCAGTTACCAAGCTCAATCAAATCAAAGGGTAAATTTGTAACTTTTGTTGGGTTTTTCTCAGGATCTGGTACTTTGGGGCCTTAACACAAATACAATGTGTATTTGGGGCTGAATCACATGGGGCAAAATACAAGGGGGCGGGTCACATGAACTTTCTGCTTTTGGGGCCTGGACACATTTTTCCCTTCTTTCAATCCATCAACACTGGGAAAGACCTAGAAAATAGATGGAAAGAAAATTGGACAATTTTTTCAAAAAGAATTAAGTCGCAAATTTAACTGTAGAAACCATTTTCACATTTATTAAACAAGAGATCACGCTTTTATCGTAAACGTGACTTTTAGGGTAAATAGGGGATCACGGTCCAAGACGACTGATGATAGAAAACAACTCAGTCACGATTATACAAATAAATGTGATTATGGTTGCCTTTCACATTTGAATAAGAAATGGGTTTTTTTTAATGACATTTTTAAAAATTATTCTTTTAATTTACCCTAACTTCATTTTAGACTTTCTAACAATGCCATCTGCACTGTAAATTTATACACATTTTAAACTAGGTGATACTCTTCTCTAGTAAAAGTAGTTTTTGGTAGTTTTATGTAAAACCCCTATAGCAGTCCATGATGGTTTTGTGAAATTTATCATACTCCCTTTAAAAGCACGAGTTCGGGAAAATCTTTTCGTAGACAAAAATACCTCTATAAGTTTGAACTATCCTAATACTAATCAAATTCTAATTTTTAAATTGTAGTTAATGATTTATTCTAATTCTAATCAAATAACTTTAAAATTTGAACTATCCTATTCCTAATCAAATTCTAATTTTTAAATTATATTTAATTATAAAAAAGAAAATAAATCACTCGCACACTTGAATCGCAGCTCACAGTTGACACAACTTTGATATCTAATATTTTACTTGATAATGATATTTAATTTGCAGAAGTGAGATAATCTTCAATACGACTAAGTACTTACCTTACTGACACTTCTAATAAAGTTTGAATACCATACTCTCTTTAAAAGCACGAGTTTGAAAAAATCTTTTGGTAGATAAAAATACCCCTATAAAGTTTGAACTATCCTAATACTAATCAATTTCTAATTTTTAAATTGTATTTAATGATTTATTCTAATCCTAATCAAATAAATTAAAGTTTGAACTATCCTAATCCTAATCAAATTCTAAATTTTAAATTGTATTTAATTATAAGAAAAGAAAATAAATCACTCACACACTTGAATCGCGGCTCACACTTGGCATAGCTTTGATACCTAATTTTTTACTTGATAACGATATTTAATTTGTAGAAGCGAGATAATCTTCAATACAACTAAGGACTACTTATCTTACTGACACTTTTAATAAAGTTTAAATAAAAAACTAAAAGACTATCCTAATTATTCAGTTTGAACTAAATATCCTTATCCTAATTCTAATCCGTACACATTCTACATCCTCTCTTTCTTTAAAGCTTGAATTAAATATCTATACTAATTATGCCTCCTCTCTTTCTTTAAAGTTTGAACTAAGACACAAACTTTAAAGTTTAAATGAACTACTAAAAGACTATCCTAATTATTCAGTTTGAACTAAATACCCTAATCCTAATCCGTATGAGGCATAGACTTTATGCGTATGAAATTGTTATATAAGAATTATGTTATTGTTATTATAATAAAATATTATATAATTTGCAATATTTATACAAAGAGAACTCTAATTATAATTGTTATCCTATCACATGCAACATCTCATGTCTATATATAAACCAAGAAATTACACAATTTTCATGGTAACTTCGTCTCCTTCAACATGTATGTTCTTTGTTTATCTTTATAATTATTCTTTAGTAATATTGTGTATTTGATTATTCTTTTTTGTTAGTGTCTTCTTCAACATGTATATAATTGCTCACATCAACAAATTAAATAATCTTAATTATCTTACCATCAAATATTATTAATTTCAAATGACCAACTTTTAAATTGGTAGGAGTAGCTTGCGTACGGTGGTTTTATTAATCATGCACATGTGCTGTGAATTTTTCACAGTAGGTTTTGATTTTCAAATGAATTACTAAAAGAAACAATATTTCAAACATCAAGAAAATTACATAATTTTTATCCAAATAGAACTCTATTTATAATTATTATCCTCTCACACGTAACATCTCATGCTTACATGCATGCATAAGTCAAGAACTATACAATTTCGATAGTACTTTAGTCTTCTTTAACAAGTATGTCTCTTTATGGTCTTATATTATTTTTCTTTTTTAATTTTTTATAATAATTTCTACTTTATTTTTGTTGTTGTTGTTGTTATTATATCCATTGCTTAAAATTATTCCCCTATTGTAAATAGAAAGGTTCTTCAAAGATTAATAAATATTTTTTCCTTTTGTTAGTGATTGATTGTTGTCGTGCACCCTTTATTCAAATCAAGATTAGGACTTTAATAATTTATTTGCTATGAAAATTTATTTTGTTTAACTATTTCAATCAATCCAACATTCTGTGGTTTTAAAGTAATAAATACAAGGACGTCAACGCTTATGAACAACGACAAATTTTCTTTTCTTCTTTTCCTTCATCAATGCTTTTCATATTTACTACTCGCATCCCCTTCTTAACTTAATTAATGTGTCAAAATGACAGTAGAAAATTCTTTTACGAAATTGTTAAGCTTAAAACTACACACCTCATAAACTATAAGTAAACAAGTATTGGTTCCTAAAGAGTTTAATGTAGCTTCTGCAATGAGAACCCTGCTAGGAACTAAAGGCATTAATTGGCAGTATAAATCAATTTGATTAGAAAATACCCATAAGTAGTTTGTAATTTTCATAAAGCATCCTAAAATTTTTAAAAATTATAAACAACACCATAAATATTAAAAATTTATGAAAAACCATGAAAATTTCAAACCCTCAATAATACTACACTGACTCATAAATAGTTTATAATTTTCATAAAGCAACCTAAAGTTTTGAAAAAATAACAAAAAACCCTCAAAATCGAAGATTTATAGAAAAAAATATGAGAATTTAAAAATAGTTATTCACATCAGATGTTTCTAACATCATTTAGGCTCTATTTGGCAAAACTAGCTGAAAGCTGCGAGATTATAGCTGGCAGCTGTTAAGCTAGCTAAAAGCTTTGAAATTATAGCTAAAAACTGATAGTTGTGTAGCTAGCTAATTGACTAGAGCTGTTTGGTAAAAGTAATTGTACATCTAGCTTAAATTTGTTAAATAACTAAAAAGAACATGCAATATTATTGATATAAAATTAGAATTATTAGGGGTAAAAACGAAAGAAAAAAAATTGGCGGCTCCTTCCCAAAGACAAATGCTACTTGAGGTAGCTTTCCAAAAGCTACTTGCAAAAGACACAATCTTTAAAATAATATTCTCTTATTTTTGATCACCAAATAGCTCTACTAGCTTATTGACCAAGTCAATAAGACACAATCTCTTAGATAAGACACAATCTCCTGTTGCCAAACAGTGCCTTAATAAATTTGAAAAATAGAAAATTTTTGTGAGATTAACTTTTATTCTCATTGAAACAAAAAAATAATAATGTTGGAATCTTTTAAAAATTTTATCGAAACAACCTCAAAACAAAAAGGCATCCATTGACTCTCACTAGCTAAATTTTGTGAAAAAAATCCTACGTATTTACGTTAATCACAGTTTTACTAAAAGTATTTTTTAACATATTCACAATAGATTTTCTCTTTGAGTAAAATATTTGGTTATATAGTTATATATTTGATAGATGAAGCCTGAAGGGTATTTTTTCGGAAAAAATTGTGGTTCATACTTTTAGGGTTTTTTTTAAACGTTGAAACTTGAAGTTGGTTTACTAGGAAACCCAAACTAAAGGAGGATTTTTGTGAAATTTTAAAGATTGAGGAGGGTTATCAAAGAAATGCCAAAACTTAAGGGTTTTTTTTATAAATTTACCCTTAAAACAACTACAAACTGTAATCACATTGGTTTTGATTATAGATTTTTCCAATAAGTAAAATAGTTTCTTTCCTAAGAGACTGCTTTGTTACTTTGATTCCACAAGGATTCTAATGGATTTTGCCTAAAAGTGAGCCCATCAACAAAATCCTATCAGATCAAAAATCTATAGAGCATTCTTTGTTTATTTAAACGGATGTGAGTAGTTGAACAATGTCCATCATGTCAAATTTTTGGGTTGTCAAAAATCACAAGCAAAAAGAAAGGATTTTGAGGGGGTTTCTGGTATATGTTTCCTAGACCTATTTAAAAATTACAAATACAATACAATGTATGCTTATTAAATTCCATCTTATACTACTTTAAGTTAGACATGGCCACGGTCCAGATTCATTAAGCGAGGTTTTTTGGGAGTTGTCCAAACCTAGACTGGAAGCTCGACATGCCGGTCCTGGGCTTTTTCCAGGCCAGTCTCACCTTTTTGATTTTGGGTTTCGAAACTGCCCAAATCCTACTTGGAAGCCCAACCCAACGTATTTCGGACTGGGCCCAAACTTCCCAAATTATCTACTTAAGAGTGAGTTGAATTCATGTTTAGTAAAATTAAGGGTTTGGTTTTTAATAAGGCCTTAAATTTTAACCATTATTTTAATTAATTTTATGAGAATATCAAGTAATTATTTAAGTATGGTTCAAATGACCAATAAAGGTCAACGATGTTTTTATATATTATAATGCAACATGATTAAAAAATAGTTTACACGTGATGGAGGCTACCAAAAAAGCAAGAATGCAAGGATGAACTTGTAGATACAAGCTAACATAACGTGAGAGATAAATTCAATTATGAGATGTTTGGAACTTGCTTTCATTCAGAAAAAAAAGTAAAGACTATTAAGATGGCTTCACTATATGCAACGAAGCCATCAAACACACGATCAAGAGAGATAATTAAAGATGATCCAAACATAAGTAATGCATTAGGTTTGGGGTGAATCCGTCTTCGTTTGACCCTCCATCGAGCATGTAAAAAGTTCTATTCATTCGAAACCGATAAAATTGATACGAGTGGATGAAGGGTCAAACCACGACGGGTTCACCCCAAATTTGGTGTGTTAGGGTTTTAGAATATGTAGATCAAGTTCAACAGAACAGATCATCCATAATGTAGCTCAATCAAGTGATCATCAATGGCTAAAAAACTTAGTGGATATCCATGTAGGCGTCTAAAAATGCCTATAGGTGTCCGCACACAGCTCGAGTAAGAGAGAAGGCGATGAACATTATTATCTGAAGCAAAGAAGATCACCCGACGTCGACAAGCGCATGAAGCGAATCGGCAAACTATTGATGACACGACAACGAACCACCACAATGGAAAACGCCAAGTGGACCGCACACGTTAATCAACTCAAAGCGTACAGACGTGCCCAACAGTCAGTTAACACGCACGCATCATTCAGCTCGTGCATGTCAATCAGTGCGCGCGCAATTCAGTTCACGATGGCGTCAATCAACGTACATTAATCAACTCGCGTGGAGCATACAAGTCGACACGACGGATGAGTAAACAAAACGGGAGAAACTACAAGTCCCGGAAGATCAGAAAAGTCATAAAACACAAGAAATCAGCGAAACAAAAAATCTCAGCGCACCGCGCGGGACGGACCAAACCGACCCGCGCCCGTGCGGGTCGGAATGATCCGACCCGCGCAAGCGCGGGTCAGACTTGTCCTGCGCGCGCTGTTTCGATCGGGTTCAGTTTTTGATGGTTTTTCTCGGGATTTGTTGGTTCCAGAGGTTCCCAACTGACTTGATATCATCTACAAACGTGGTTAGGCTGTTATTGACTAAAGATAAGGCCAAATCACTTGTTCTCATCCAAATAACCGCTTCCGAAGCCCTATAAATACAAGCCTAGGGCCTCCTTTCAGCGGGGCGATTGATTATCAAGACGAGGAGGTGCTGACGGATTGTGGAGTCGAAGGAGCACGAATTTCAGCGAGGGTTGACAGATCTTGGCGAGTTCTTCGGTATAAAGAAGGAGAGTTCGAGAGATCCGACTCTCGTTCCCGTCCGTCCCTTGAGATTAGGCTTGGTCTTAATCTCGAGAAGAGCCCTGATTTCGCTTGGTCGATTTCAGCGCTTCAAATCAAATACTTCCTCGGCGAAGGCGAAGCTCTGCCGAATTTTTCATCAACCGGATCCAGATCTAAGGCGGTCCACGGATAAACCCCGGCACAGGCAAAGATCCCACGCAAGCAGAAGACCGATAAACGATCTCTGCGTTTGTTTTGACGAGAGTTGTAACTTTTGTTTTCATTGTGTAAAGATCTTATAAAAAGATTATCTTTTTGTTTTCATTGTAACGACCGAAGTTGTAATGAATACCACAATGAATACATTAATTTTCGACGCAAACAACTAGGCGACCACAGTGGGAGCCAACAGCTTCGCTGCCGGAGCTGTCGTGTCGCAACCTCGGATCTGCATCCCGGTTGAAGAAGTAGTCGAATACGAGTTCGACCAACTGAAGTTCGAGAAATATCTGTCGTCCTCCTCCTCCAGATCCTCCGCCTCTCGCAAGCGAAGGAAGATCAACGCCCCCGTTGTTGCGGTAGCTGAACCTTACAACACCCTTCCGGCCTCCAATGAGTCCGGATCTGCAGATCTGAACTCCTCCTTAATCAAGGAGTTGAGTACAGAAGGCGCGCCTATTTTATCGAAGAGAACTCGTCAAAGGCAGCGCCAACGCTGTGCGCGCCAACTCGCTAGAGCATTGGAGTCAATTGACGGGATCCGTTACGAGGCGGATCTGAAAATTAGGCAACGCCAAGCACCCCAACAGCGGATAGATGTCCTCCCCTCCAAACCAAAAGCAAATGAATGGATCCAAATCAAAAAGATTCGTTCAACTCTGGAGGAGCAAATTCAAAAGCGCTGCGCGCTTGCGCGCACGCGAATTCTTGTGCAAAAAGCACAAAAGATGCAGAAGAAGGACATAGCTAAGAAACAACCAAGACTGTATCAAACTTGGAGGCAAAAATCTAAAACGGCAGCCGAAAAGATCGAGAATCGCGGGTCACTTCAATCCGACCCGCTAATTTGCAGGTCACTTCAATCCGACCCGCCAATTTGCAGGTCACTCCAATCCGACCCGTCAATTTGCAGGTCACTTGGATCCGACCTTCCAAATCGTGGGTCATTTGAATCCGACCCTCCAACCCGTCGGTCACTTAAATCTGACCCGCGCCAGGGTCGAGACAGAAGACGTTCTGCACCGGTTACGTTGATCCCTTCGAGTTTCGCACCTCTGGTGGAGCCCCACGACAACATGGATTCGTCCCGATTCAAGGTGAGGATAGTTGATCGCCTGGGTCCTTTGCACGAGGATCGAGGTAAAGTTCTAAGCAAAGAACGTTTGAGTCCGGTGACTGAACCCCGAGCAACTCGTCGAGCTGGGGGTCGCACACGCCCTCATAACAATTTCAAGCCTTCTCATGAAGGGAAAACTCCAATTTCTATCCGCCTGGGGGTGTTTATCCAAAACCAAGAGCCTTTTGAGATCCTGCGCTCCCAAAAGCGTAGTTCTAAACACGTGACTCTTGAGAATGCTAATAAAGCGGCAACTCCCCTGAAAGAAACGTATTCATCTGACGATGACAACGTTATACCAGGGAAGTCATGTCAACACATGATAGGTTGTTCTAGTCATCTAACCGATGAGTTGTACTATCAAGCTGGGGGTATGAACAAGTCTCGTAAGAGATATACCCGAGAAATAAAATCTTACTGCCCGTGCACCGAACTAATCGAGGCAGTATTATCAGCGTGTAGCTACCCCAAGACCACTCCGCAAAGGGTCTCGGTATTCGAGAGGAGCTCCAATGGAATAGCTAAGTCCAGACCAAAACGTCTCCGTAAGAAGCGATCGGCTGTTCATAATGACGAACTTCCAGAAGTCACAATTAACATGGCTGATAAGGGAAAGTCGATTCGACCTTCTAGTTCTGACCCTCTCGTATCTCATCGTCTAACCCGGTTGCGATCAGGGACCACTAGACGTAGGGACTACCAGAGAATGCAGAGAGGTTTATCATCGGATGATGAAGCATCAGATGCTAACTCAGTAATCGCTTCTGATAATACGGTATCCAGTCTGGGACAATCTCAAGAAGTGTTCATGATCAACACCGAGCAAGTAGCCAAAATGGTTGAGGATGCCTTGGCCAAACAGAAAGAGGCATTCAAAATCGAAATGGAAATGGTTATACTACGGATGAGAGAAGAACATGACCAACAAATCCGAGCTTTGTCGAATCAAATTGGTGAATCCAGCCGTCGCAACATTGCTAACCAAGCAAATAGCGATTCAGATGTAGATGAACATCTTAATCCTGATAACCCTCTCATTGATCAAAACGCTGGGGGTGACCCCACTAAAGACGACAACGCTGGGGGTGACCCTATTATTCCTCTTAAGAATCGTCCAAAGCCCGATACGAGCGAGGATGAGAAAATGAAAGATCTCGAGAGCAAAATCAACGCTCTAATGTCTACTCAAGAGGTAAAGAGGCTAGGACCGGCATTCCATGTCCATATCTAAGAGAGTGGGACTCAATAGCATACCCGGCAAAGTTCAACTTGATTAACTTCACACCGTTTGACGGGAAGGGTTCACCCACTCAACATCTGATCTACTTCAAGTCCCACTTGGGTATGATCTCCGGTAATGAAGCATTGATGGTTCGGTCATTCGTTGGCACCCTTCGCGGGCCGGCCTTCGATTGGTACCGCCATCTCAAGCCCGGAAGTATTAACAACTGGGACGATATGGAGAACTCATTCCTTGGTAACTTCTTTGATGACGACGTCGAGGTATCCATCAGGACACTTTTCGATGAGAAACAAGAAGATGACGAGACAGTCGACGACTTCGTCAAGCGCTTTCGGAATAAAGCAATGAACTGCCGAGATCCGATCACGGAGGACTTCATCCTCCAGACATGTCATAACAACCTATCTATTGAGATATTAGATGTTATAGGAGTCGCACCGTCCAACACTTGGAAAGAGTTGAAGACGCGCGGAGAGCGGGCCGAACGCTTCCTCCGAAGGAAGAAAGCCGAGAGGAGCCAACCGACGGCGAATCTTCCGAACTCAAACTTCGCCTCCCGTGGTAAAGTAAAGGCACATGCAGCGATTGTAGACGTTAATCAGACATCACAACAACAACCCCGAAGGCATCAAAAGACTTTGGATCCGAGACTCCAAAAAGAGTACTCCTTCAAGGACGAAGATGTTCCAGCCATCTTCGAGTCTCTCCTTGAAAACAACAAGATCAAGCTGCCACCTGTCGTAAATCAGGAGGAAGCTGATAACATCGTGGATCCAAAATACTGTGCATACCATAGGAGGATCCTTCATCCTACCAAGGCTTGTTTCGCTCTTAAGAATAGCATCCAAACCTTGGTTAAAGCCGGCGTTATATCGCTCAATTAAACCGAATGAACACTCCGACAAGTATAAGAGTATAAACTGCTCCTGTCAATACTCTAATAGGTATATGAGTCTAAACTGTTTCCTACCATTGACGGGAAGTTTCTAGAGAATTTTTTATATGTAATATTCTTAAGGATAACCCGGTCATATAACTAATCATAATGTCACACCCATTTTTGCAAAGAAAGCTGGGGGTGGATAATTCATATAACGGGAAGTTCCCAGAAGAATGTTAAATGTAATATTCTTAGGGATAACCCGATCATTATGAACAAAGTGATAAACACTAAACTCCTACTATGACTTCCGAATACTCTTTTGCTGAGATGAGATGAGATCGCTTCATTAGATCAATCTTCCCTCACAAAATTCTAAAAGTTAGGGCCAAAGCCAAAATCTCCTCTCGATTCCTCCAATGAACGAGAGATCCACAAATCGAGCGGTCAAACCTTCCTACAGTTAGGATCGTCTCAAACATCCCACTCGGTCAAACCTTCCTACAGTTAGGGCCAAATCCAAAATCCCCTCTTGATTCCTCCAATGAACGAGATGTCCACTTTCAAATCGGGTGATCAAACCTTCCTACAGTTAGGATCACCTCAAACTCCTGCTTGGTCAAACCTTCCTACAGTAAAGACCAAAACCACAATTCACTCTCGATAAATGAGAAATTCATCTTTAGTTCGATAATCAAACCTTCCGACAATTAGGTTATCTGAATCTTTTCGATTCTCGGAGTGGAGATCCTACTCTTAGTTTCACCTTTTTGGATTCTGGGGGTGGAGATCCCACCTCGAGTCTCCTTTCCAGCTGAAGATAGAATATAAAATTCTTCTTCCTTAGTGTCGGGAGATAGAATATAAAATTCTTCTTCCCCCATTTCGGGTTCGTCTTTGCCCCAAGAGAAGACACCACCTTTTTCAACTCTCATAATCCGTGCCTCACACGCATGGGGAATTTTATCCCGAATCCTAAGTAGGGATAAGTCAACGCCTAACATGCGTTGCCGGTTTAGTCTTTCACCGATTGAAAAAGACACCAGAGTACAATTCTGAGGACTTTCATCCCGAATCCTAAGTAGGGATGAGTCAACGCCTAATACGCATTGCCGGATGCCATGTTCCCGTAAGAAATGGCGAAGTCTATGTATTCAAAATCATAGCATTAAGTCTAAGAGAAGCAATTCTCTTAGCACAACGTTACATGTCAAACGGATTTTAATAATTTACATGCTAGCCCGATTCAAACGGTAATCGGTAAAGGCACGTCAAACCCGTTGATGGCTGGGGGTTTGCCAAAAATCCCAAAGTCTATGTCTAACACACATTGCCGGTTAGTCTTTGACTGTAAAAAGGACACAAGACCACATATTCAACATTGTGGCAGGTTGTTATTAATAACACCATAATCCGTGCCTCACACGCACGGGGAATTTTATCCTGAATCCTAAGTAAGGATAAGTCAACACCTAACCCGTGTTGCCGGGTAGCCTATTCCCTTATTCATAACGCCAAAATCCGTGCTTCACACGCGCGGGGCATTTTATCCCGAATCTTGAGCAGAGATAAGTCAACGCCTAACACGCGTTGCCAGTTAGTCTTTTGCCGTGAAAATGACAAAAGTCCACATATTCGACATTGTGGCAGGTCGTTATTCATAACGCCAAAATCCGTGCTTCACACACGCGGGGAATTTTATCTCGAACCCTAAGTAGGGATAAGTCAACGCCTAACTCGCGTTGCCGGTTTAGTCTTTCACCGATTAAAAAAGACACCAGAATCCAGTCTGGGGAATTTTATCCCGAAGCCTAAGCAGGGATAAGCCAACGCCTAATCCTTTAGCACAACGTCACGTGCGGAACGGACTTAAACAATCCGCATGCAAGCCCGATTCAAACGGTAATCGGTAAAGGCACGCCAAATCCGTTGAAGGCTGAGGGTTTGCCAAAAACCTTAAAGTCTACGTCTGATACACGTCGCTGTTTAGTCTTTTCACAGGAGAAAGACGAAGTCTACGTATTCAATATCGTAGCACTAAAAGAGTTAACTCTTTTAGCATAACGTTACATGCGGAACGGACTTAAACAATCCGCATGTTAGCCCGACTCAAACGGTAGTCGGTAAAGGCTTATCAAACCCGTTGATGGCTGAGAATTTGCCAAAAATTCTATAAATGCGAGTCATTGACGTATCAGCTTCATTAGTTGGTCTCATGACTTGAACATCCAACGAA
Organism: Asparagus officinalis; assembly: GCF_001876935.1. Lineage (NCBI taxonomy): Eukaryota > Viridiplantae > Streptophyta > Magnoliopsida > Asparagales > Asparagaceae > Asparagus > Asparagus officinalis. The sequence continues at coordinate 41,896,483 of NC_033795.1, forward strand.
CTTCAGGATAAGATCCACATGTGCAGATGAATCAACTTTAATAGTTGATCCTACAGCCTAACATTCGGGACCGTCACGCTCCAATGCCTTAAGAGCTTAAACTGTGTAGACTCCAGCAAACGTACGAGTATAAACTGTGTTAACGCCGGTCAACGCGTTACAGTAAACATCGATGCCGGTCAACGCATCAGCAATTTCGCCAAAATAAGGCAAAAGATGACTCCAAGGATTTCAGTTACAATCAGATATGAATTCCCGATGGAGAGGATTAGTTCAAAGTCAACTCAATGTCACAAGCTAAGTTCAGAAAGTTACACACCAATCTCAGTTCAAGATTTCGACAGCGGTCAGACGATAAACGCAGCGCCGGAAGAACTTCACCTATTCGACAAAACAATGAATAGATTGAAGACTGAAGAAGTTAAGAATTGAGATAGTTCAAGGTCACTCTACGAAATTGAGGAGATGGCCTATCTTATCCAAAGCATTCCAGACTCCTCAATAAAAGAATGAGTCTGGAATACTTTGGAGGGGGTATCTGTAGGCGTCTAAAAATACCTATAGGTGTCCGCACACAGCTCGAGACAGAGAGAAGGCGATGAACATTATTATCCGAAGCAAAGAGGATCATCCGACGTCGACAAGCGCATGAAGCGAATCGGAAAACTGTTGATGATACGACAACGAACCACCACAATGGAAAACGCCAAGTGGACCGCACGCGTTAATCAACTCAAAGCGTACAGACGCGCCCAACAGTCAGTTAACACGCACGCATCATTCAGCTCGTGCATGTCAATCAGTGCGCACGTCAATCAGTTCACGATGGCGTCAATCAACGTACATTAATCAACTCGCGTGGAGCATACAAGTCAACACGACGGATGAGTAAAACGGGAGAAACTACAAGTCCGTCAATCAACGTACATTAATCAACTCGCGTGGAGCATACAAGTCGACACGACGGATGAGTAAACAAAACGGGAGAAACTACAAGTCCCGGAAGATCGGAAAAGTCATAAAACACAAGAAATCAGCGAAACAAAAAATCTCAGCGCACCGTGCGGGACGGACCAAACCGACCCGCGCTCGTGCGGGTCGGAATGATCCGACCCGCGCTCGTGCGGGTCGGAATGATCCGACCCGCGCAAGTGCGGGTCGGATTGGTCCGACCCGCGCAAGCGCGGGTCGGACACAACCGACCCGTGCCGGCGCGGGTCAGACTTGTCCTGCGCGCACTGTTTCGATCGGGTTCAGTTTTTGATGGTTTTTCTCGGGATTTGTTGGTTCCAGAGGTTCCCAACTGACTTGATATCATCTACAAACGTGGTTAGGCTGTTATTGACTAAAGATAAGGCCAAATCACTTGTTCTCATCCAAATAACCGCTTCCGAAGCCCTATAAATACAAGCCTAGGGCCTCCTTTCAGCGGCGCGATTGATTATCAAGACGAGGAGGTGCTGATGGATTGTGGAGTCAAAGGAGCATGAATTTCAGCGAGGGTTGACAGATCTTGATGAGTTCTTCGGCATAAAGAAGGAAAGTTCGAGAGATCCGACTCTCGTTCCCGTCCGTCCCTTGAGATTAGGCTTGGTCTTAATCTCGAGAAGAGCCCTGATTTCGCTTGGTCGATTTCAGTGCTTCAAATCAAATACTTCCTCGACGAAGGCGAAGCTCTGCCGAATTTTTCATCAACCGGATCCAGATCTAAGGCGGTCCACGGATAAACCCCGGCACAGGAAAAGGTCCCACGCAAGCAGAAGACCGATAAACGATCTCTGCGTTTATTTTGACGAGAGTTGTAACTTTTTGTTTTCATTGTGTAAAAGTCTTATAAAAAGACAATCTTTTTTGTTTTGTTGTAACGACTAAAGTTGTAATGAATACTCAACGCCGCAGCCGCCACCGTCGTCGCTCCAGCACCCGTCGTGCCCCTCCTCAACATTTCGAGTCATCCTCCACAACCTCCTCAACTCCGCCACCACCACCACATCGGCCACCCTCATCTTGTCGGGTTCAGTTCTTCGTCTAATTTCACATTTTTTTGTTTAATTAGTTGAGTTAGAGAAGGAGATCTCGTGTTATGTCCTGTTATCCAACAAAACCCATGACCACATTGCCTTCAAGGTATTTATCGTTGATTTTCCAGTTAAATTCAATAAATAAATAAATATTAAAAGAGGGGGGAAAGATTGATTGTTTTGGGTTTTTTTGGCTTGTTTTAGGTTATGGCATCCACCTGGAATTGCACAATGTGGCCCAACAGAGAGATCCTCTTGCTACAATCCACATCCTCCCCAGACTTCAGATTAGTTGCATCAAAATGAAAATAAGTATCAGTGTATTGTGAAGTTATGGATTATTACACTAATGTAATTCCATCTGGGCCTTTTCCTTAATCTGATACCTCAGTAGGCACAATGTTATTTGGCTTTCATCTTGCCTTGAACGTAGATGTAATAGCTAAATACTTTTGTATGTATGTAGTAACTGTGTATATTAACTGAAATACTTTTGTAGGGATGTGATCTATAATGAAAATGTGATATAAAATTGATGCACAAATTTGTCCTATTAACTATTAAAATACTTATATAAGTCATTAACTATTGAAATACTTTTGTTAGCTTGTTAAGTTACTCTGTTAGATTGTTAAGTTACACAGGTAACATGTTAACTTTTTTTGGTAGCTTGTTAAGTTACACAGATAACATGTTAACTTTCACAAATAGATTGTTAAGTTACACATGTATAACATGTTAACTTTTCTTGGTAGCTTGTTAAGTTACACAGATAACATGTTAAAGCTTCAGGCTTCCTTTCAACGGATAAAGCATCACAAAGAGTTTGCTTTGCCATTTGGATGTCAGTTTGAAGTCTCCACTCCCATTGGCATGAACCTGAATATAGTTAATAAGCACCGTAAAATAGTTAACATGAACCTGAATATAGTTAACAAGAACCTTAAAATAGTTAACAAGCACCCTCAAATAGTTAGCATGAACCTGAATATAGTTAACAAGCACCGTAAAATAGTTAACATGAACCTGAATATAGTTAACAAGCACCTTAAAATAATTAACATGAACCTGAATATAGTTAACAAGCACCTTAAAATAGTTAACATGAACCAAGATTTCCACACATACTCCGTCCGGTAAACTTTCAAAAATGCAGTGTATCGGTCAACTCTCCATTATCTTTCTTTGGCTGAGTGGCATGTACTTTCATGGAGCCCGTTTTTCCAATTATGAAGCATGGCTAAGTGATCCTACTCACATTAGACCCAGTGCCCAATTAGTTTGGCCAAAAATAGGTCAAGAAATATTGAATGGTGATGTGGGTGGCGGTTTCTGAGGAATACAAATAACCTCCAGGTTTTTTCAGCTTTGGCGAGCATCTGGAATAACTAGTGAATTAAAACTCTATTGTACCGCAATTGGTGCATTGGTCTTTGCATTGTTAATGCTTTTTTCCAGTTGGTTCCATTATCACAAAGCCGCCCCAAAATTAGCTTGGTTCCCAGATGTAGAATCTAAGAAATTACAACCTTCCAAATAGGAACTAGCCAATCCATGGGTATACCATGAAGTTATAAAAGTTGTACATGTGAACCAGCCCCCTAAAGCGAAATAAGCACAAGGAAATCTGAATATAGTTAACAAGCACCGTAAAATAGTTAACATGAACCTGAATATAGTTAACAAGCACCTTAAAATAGTTAACATGAACCTGAATATAGTTAACAAGCACCCTCAAATAGTTAACATGAACCTGAATTAGTTAACAAGCACCGTAAAATAGTTAACATGAACCTGAATATAGTTAACAAGCATCTTAAAATAGTTAACATGAACCTGAATAGAGTTAACAAGCACATTAAAATAGTTAACATGAACTTGAATATAGTTAACAAGCACCCTCAAATAGTTAACATGAACCTGAATATAGTTAACAAGCACCGTAAAATAGTTAACATGATCCTGAATATAGTTAACAAGAACCTTAAAATAGTTAACATGAACCTGAATATAGTTAACAAGAACCCTCAAATAGTTAACATGAACCTGAATATAGTTAACAAGCACTGTGAAAAAGTTAACATTTTAAGAGCCTTCTCGCCTTCTTCTTTTCTTGCATATCCAGCAATTAGAGCATTCCATGAGATTTCGTTCTTGGAATCCAACCGATCAAACACAAAACAAGGCTCATCCATCTTCCCAAAACGTGCATACATATCCAACAATGAACTCCCAACAAACACATTCAAGTTGCAAGAATATTTAACACTTAAAGCATGAATTTGTTCCCCAATTCCAACACTTGCAGCAGAACCAAGGGCCTTCAAAAGGCTCGCAAAAGTAAACTCGTTAGGTTTCAATCCAAGTACGAGCATTTTAGGAAGCAACTCCAATGCCTCTTTAGGATGATCACTCTGTGAGTAACCAGTTATAAGCGCAGCCGTGTTGATCACAACTTTAACAGGCATTTCATCAAACGCTTTGTGGGCATCGATCAAGCACCCACATTTGCAGTACATATTAATGACTGAAATTTGGAAGAAAGGGTTGCCTTGAATCTAGAACTCATGACCTGTAGTTGCTCAGCTTGTGCTCGCCTCCTATGATCCTAAAACTCATGACCTTCTTCTCGTCGTTAAAGATTTCGAGGCGCTTGGTGCTGCTGACGACGGGGATGCTGGAGATGAGGTGGACCTCGCGAAGGCAGCCGGCGGGAGGGAGGAGTCGCCGTCGAGGAGGCGGAAGGACTTGACGAAGCGCTTGTAAGACTGAGGGGAGTCGAAGCGGCGGAGGAAGGAGACAGAGGAGGGAGGAAGGAGATGGGGAAGGAAGAGGAGGAAGGGCGGAGGAAGGAGACAGAGGAGGGAGGAAGGAGATGGGGAAGGAAGAGGAGGAAGAAGTGTGATTTTGTGGGGGAAGATGACAGAGATTTTGGGAGGGGTAAAATTGGGTTTTTTAGGAAAACATGAGCTGGAGTCATGATACAGGGGTTTGGGCAAAAAAATTTCAAAATTTTGGGGCTGCAGCACATAACCAAAAGTATGAGGGGCTGGGTCTCATTAACATTTATTCTCATTCAAATGACTTGTAAAGTTAGATTGGAAGAAAAAAAATGAATGAGCCCAAGGAAAGATAATAACACGACAAGTCCAGATCCAACATGATGCTACAATCGACGTAGATGATGAAGACACCACTCCAGAATTACTTTAGAAAAAGATAAAAGTGAAGAAAGTTTGATCTTGACTCAATAAAGAATGAAACAGAAAGAATAAAATATAATATTTTCTTAATATTTTATAGAATAGACTATATTTTTGAGTAAAATTAAGAATATTTGGAAGAGATATTCACGAGTTTTTAAATATTTTTATATACTTATTTTGTGGACGCTTTTATCATATAAAATTATAATAGAGTTAGCATTAATATTTAGTTTCTGGTTTTTAATGAAGTCTATCAATGATTAGGAATAAAATCCATATTCTCTTTTGTGCCGTTTTAGCCACTTCTAATCAATTGTCTAGGCTTATTGGCTTTAATTATCCTTCTTCCTATTATAATGCTATTTTTCAAGTATTTTTTTACTTTTACAACACTATACTTCCTTAGGTAAAGCTTCATTTCATGTCAATCCAAATAATATCAATATTCAAATTGGCTTCATTTTGGTTTCATGTCAATTGAATTATCAACATGAAACTTAAAATTGGGTGTAGCCTATTCAAACAAACATTAAAGAAGATAAGTAATCACAATATTAAATTTTAGAGACATAAATGAGCAAAAACTATCAAATTGAAATCGAAAAACAAATTTTAGTAAGAAAATAATCTAAAATAAATAATTATAATATTTAATCACGTACATTACACGTGCATAAAAACTAGTTCTTCTAAATATGTGGTCCCTATGAAGAAATATCGACGACCTGTGCTTTTAGTCCACATCCTCATCTTAAAGTGTTCCCAAACGTGACTTTTAGGGAGGAGCATCAAGATTGTTTGTATCGTAGGATATCTTTCCATACAAAGTTTTTTCCCTGCGCAGTAACAGTTTAATTTACAAAGAAGAATCTTCACATCTAAACACAGTATAAACGTTGAGATCAGCTGAACTGTATTAAAAACTCAATAGATAAAGTTTATTACTATAATGCACATCATATGATAAAGGCAAGAGAAATGTCACGCTAAGAGCATGGGATTATACATTGAATGCTCATAGTCAATGGCACATAATTGCAAATAGTTTACAAATAATTGTCCAAAGTTGACCAATACTATCATAGCCTAAGTTGACCAACATCAACCATAGACTCATAAAACTAAGAATAACTATTCAAGAAACAACACCCTTTCTCAGAAAATCTGTCAAAGAAAATTGAGGAGAATTGAATCTGATCTCCCAATTCATATGATCAATACCCATCACCATATATCAAGCCAAGGTTATTTTAGTAGCTTTTTATGAAGAATAATGATAGGGTTATTTCGATATTACCCCCTAAATCTTGAATATTTCAATATTAGACCCCAAAATATTTGAAATTGATCTCAGCCCCCCAACCCCCTGCCAAAAAAAATCTTTTGCATTTCGATATTAGCCCCCGAAATATTTGAAATTGATCTCAAGCACCCAAATCCTACTAGAATGCTGAGATAAGCCCTCTTAGTTAAATCATACTTCTTTTAAAAGTATGAGTCCGAGAAAATCTTTCATTGGTCAATATTACCCTTTACTTTTTAAAATATTTTATTTAAATATTAATCTAACATTAATCATAATTACGTCCTATCTTAATCTCATGTGAATTACTTATAGCTCAATAATTTGAAAAAAATAAGATTAATAAGTTACATAAAATATCACAAGAACAACAAAAACCCCATTTTTTTTTAAAAATTACACAAAATACTCTCAAATATTCAAAATTACACAAAAGGCCATTGAAATATCAAAACTTAAGATAACAAACATGAAATTTTGGAAATTAACAGTATTCTCTGAAGAATTTAAAATTTGTAATTAGCACCCTCAATATTTTAAAATTATAGAAACACCCTCAAAAGTCTAAAATTATAAAAAAAGTACCCTTAAAACTTACGAACAACATAGATAAATTCTAGAGATTACCATCAGACTTGAACATAGATCCCCGTAAAAAGCTCTTTATCACATCAATTAAGCCTTAGAGATGATAGAGAAAGATAATACCATACAAACACCAATGATTTTAAACGATAATAAAAATGTAAAGAAATAATAAACAGATAACATACATGAATTATTGTCAAAAAAAATTTAAAAGTTTTAAAAATTGCACAAAACACCCTCAATAATTAAAATTTGCACAAAACATCTTGACTTTTCAAAACTTAAAAGAACAAACATAAAATATAAAAATTGATAGTAGCCCCCTACAATTGAAAATTTATAATTAACACCCTCAAAATTTTAAAAATCATAGAAAAGCCCTTAAAAGTTTAAAATTACAAAAAAACAATAAATTTTGAAAAATATATTGATAGATTAAAATTTAATATCATTTTTTAAATAAAAGCAATTGCGTATAATTTTACTCATAAGCTGGAGTATCAAAAATATAGAGGTAGCATTAATTGATAGAAGGCTAAATTACTTAAAATTTTATAAAAGACTATAATATAATAGCTTAGCGTTAATTGATTATTTTAATAAATATTATTCTCTGATGTTAGTAATATTCATTGTAGGCGTCAAAAATTGCATATAGGTCCCCGTACGCGGCTCAAGACAGAGAGAAGACGATGAACGTCGATATTCGAGTCACAGAAGCTCATGTGATGACGACAAACGCATGAAGTGAGTTGACGGACCATACGAAACAACGAAACTTCAAAATAATGGAAACACGAACTGATCGGGAGCCCCGCGTCGCTTACGAAAGGCAAAGCGCCCCTCATATCCCATTTATTCCACATATGATTCAATCATGGGAGCTTGTAGATCTCCTCGTTAGCTTTCCAACACATCTTGAACCATGCAATTCTGAGTTCGGACGATGAAGATACGGTGGGAACGGACAGAACGCGCGAATCAAAGTTCAGGCCAAAGTTGGCCAAGACACCAAGTGGTGTCTCGGCCAAGGCTTGGTCGAGACACCAAGAGGTGTCTCGGCCCAAGCTTGGCCGAGACACCCACGGGTGTTCGCAGATCCGAAAAACTAAATTTTGATAGTTTAAAGCTGTTTTTCGATCGTTAACCGTATGGATTTGTTTCAACTGATAGAATATCATCCAAGAACATGGTTAAGTGGTTATAACTGAAGATAAGAGTGAATCAATCATTCTTATCCGAACACAGGGTTCCTGAAGCCTATAAATATAACCCCAGGGCCTTTATTTTTTAAGATCGGGAATTCACGAGCGTCGATGAAGCCCTGCTGAATTAAAGACTGAAGGAGCACGAATTTCAAAGAGGAGGAGGAGACTTCAGCGAATTCTTCGATATAAAGAAGGAGAGTTTAATAGATATGTAGCCCGGCTCTTTTCCTTGAGATCGCCCCGTTGCGGTGATCTCGAAAAGAGTGGTTATCTTGCTATTGCCAAGATAATTGCTTCGGTTTCTTGATTCCTTCGCGAATCAACGAAGCTCCAGATTTGATCTAATCATTTGGTGGTCCACAGATATAAACGCCCCCGTCACAGGCTAAGATCCCACGCAAGTAGAAGACCGATAAAAGATCTCGGCATTTGTTTTGACGAGAATTGTACTTTTTATTTTCATTGTGTAAGAGTCTTATAAAAAAAACTATCTTTTTATATTTTTATTATAACGACTGAAGTTGTAATGATTACCTCAATAAAGAAACCAACTTTTTCCTGAAACAATATGGCGATCACAGTGGGAGCCAACAGCTTTTTTGCCAAAGCTGTCGTGATGTAACCAGCGATCAAGATTCTGGTGGCTGAAGAGGTCGAATACGAGTTCGACTAACAGAAGTTCGAGGAGCACATCTCCTCCTCCTCCTCCAGATCCGCCTCTCCTATCAAACACAGGAAAGTCTCCTCCGCTCGAAAGATCCGCTGGTCTTCAGATCTGAAGACTCAAGAAAGTGAATTCTCCGCTACCGTTGCTGCAGCCACTCCTCACAACGATCCGCCGATGTCCAATGAGACCAAATCTGTAGATCTAAACTCCTCCGCGATCAAGGAGTTAACTGTTGAAGGCGCGTCAACTCTATCAAGGAGAGCACGAAAAAGGCAACATCAACGCCTCGTGCGCCAATTCGCCAAGGCTTTGGATCAGGTGAACGGATTTTATTACCAAACGGATTTGGAGTTCAGAAAGCACCAAGTGGCTAAGCCATCTCCACAGCAAGCTTCAGGAACCTCCTCCCAACCACCTACTAACGAAAGGGTTCGTGTCAAATGGAACCGTTCCACTCTTGAGGAGCACATTCAGAAGCGTCGTGCACTTCCTGCACATACCCAGATCCTTGTACGAAAAGCATAAGAAATACAAAAGGAAGAGGCTGTTAGGAGATCACCGAGATCCAAACAAATTTGGATGCCAAAGGCCAAATCAACGCCTAAGGCAAAAGTAATCAATGTTGCTCCCCAACATTCGCCAACTTCGGATCCCACTCCTTCTGCCACTATACCTTCGGTGAAACCCTACGGCGACGTGGACCTCTCCAAATTTAGAATTCCATTAAAGGATCGTCTGGATCCTTTACACGAAGATCAAGGCAAAGCGCCTGTTAAGGAACGCTTGGGACCGTTGAAGGAACCCCGAACAATCATCCAGATTGGGGGTCGTACGCGACCTCCTAACAAGTTGATTCCCATAACTACCTGTGTGGGGGTGCCTGCACTAAACCAGGAGCCCGTTAAATTTTCATCATCACAAGGGTGTGATTCCAAATGTGTGACTCCTGCTAAAGCTAATAAAACCCTACATATTAAGAAGAAGACGTGCCGAATAAACGATAGCGTTTAATTGGAGGAATCAAACCAGCAGCCGATAGGTTGCTCTGACCGCAACGTTGATGAGTTGTACTATCGGGCTGGGGGTACGAATAAATCTCAAAAGAGAAGTACCCGGGAAGCAGACTCTCACTATCAGTGTACCAAACTTATCATGGTAGTATTATCAATATGTAGCTGCCCCAAGACTGCTCCATAGAGGGACTCGGTATTTGAAAGGATCTCTACCAGAACGTCCAAGTCCAAGCTAAGGAGTTTATATAGAAAAAGATCAGTTGTGCAAGACGATGAACTCCCAAAGGTCACCATTGTTAGGAATCTTGACCCCAAGATTAGTTTATTTTGATGATAACAAATATTACATATTGTGTGTATTATGTGCTAACATTTATTTTACAGTATCAGAGCTATATCAACAATTATATTCAAAGAGATATTCAAGATATAGATGAGTTCAAGGTAAAATGAAGCAAAGAAGAAGATATACTTTATTATCAAAATATAATTTTATATTTTCTTTGCTTAGAAATTTGTACAAGCCTTGATCACTCACACACATACATACACATAGTGTTAGAATACACTAACATATGCTTAGTGTGTTGGTTAACAATAGAAATCCCCTATATTAGCCATTAGAGTTTATAGATACTGAGTGAGTCTTAAAACATTTCATTTATACCCCTTACCAATTAGAATCTAGAAAAACTTAAAATACCAAAGTTGTATATCTCTTCAATAGCTTTCCAACAAATCTTAAATCACCTCATTCCGATAACGGATGAGAAAGTTACAATTAAAATACTAAAAAGAAAATTCCAGAAACTGTAAGTTTACAGTGTAGTCGACTACTATGCCTTGTAGTCGACTACTAAGTAATTTTCTGACTTCATAGAGCCTGTTTAGACTCAGTGTAGTCGACTACTATAACTTGTAGTTGACTACAGATGTAGTTTTTTTAGATTTTAAGTTTTGAATAAGTGACTGTTTATAGCCGTTTTGTGTACGTTTTTAGGGGTTGAAAACTTGTCTTTTAAAGGGCTATAAATAGGTTATAAGTTCAGAAATTTGCACAACAAAAAATAATTCATACACATAAGATCAAATATTTGTGCATATTCACTCTCTAAGTTTTCTAGATTTTCATGCTAAGTGTTTAGAAAAAGAGAGTTTCTGATATTGCCTTGGTTTCAATCATTCTTAGAGATTGTATAGGCAATATTCAGAGAGTTAAAAGAATCCTAAGCCACTGATGCACTTCATTATACATTCAAGGCTTATAGGATCAATTGTATTCTTGCTTCAAAAAGGATTTCTCTCGGGTTTGAGAGGGTTGATCTCTTGGTTTAGAGATTGGGTGACGATTGGCATGGTCTTATCAATTGGGTTTGCAATTTGCATGGTCTTGCAAATTGGTCAGGTTTGCTTTTGATTTTATAAGGTTTCAAAATCATAGTGGAAACTCTCAAGCGGGATTTGCTTGGGGACTGGATGTATACCAGGGAGGTGGAACCATTATACATGTTTGTGTTTGTGATGTTCATTTTCTAAGATTGTCATTCTTTCTTTGCAATTTATAATCTATTTTACAAACTCACCCTCTAGTGTTTAAGTGTAAACCTTCCGCAGATTTTTATAAGAGCGCACTCTATTCTTAAGAGTCACGATCCTACACTTGGTATACATAAGCAAAAACATGACCCTACATTTGGTATCAGAGCAAGGTGAAAGATGGCATCAACAAATACATCACAATTCAAAGAAGGTCATTCTACAAATCGTCCACCAATGTTCGATGGATTGAACTACAACTATTAGAAGTGCAGAATGAAGATTTACCTTTAATCAATTAGCTACGAACTTTGGAGCATTGTGGAAACAAAATATGAGAAGCCAACCACTCCTTTCTCAGAATGGACTACACCTCAAAGAAACAATGCAAATTTGGACTCCAAAGCCATGAATGCACTATTCTGTGCACTTGACTAGAATGAGTTCAATAGGGTGTCAACGGCCACATCTGCATATGATATTTGGCATACACTTGAGCTAACTCATGAAGGTATAAATAAAGTTAAAGAATCTAAAATTTTTGTTCTTGTACACAGATTCGAATTATTTAAGATGAAGGAAAACGAGACTATTGGAGAAATATTCACAAAATTCACCGACATCACAAATTCTCTCATTGGTCTTGAAAAAACATACACACAAGTGGAGATGGTAAGAAAAATACTTCGATCACTTACTCCACAATGGGGAAAAAAAGTTATCGCAATCGAAGAAGCCAATGATTTGTCAACTCTTACGGTTGAAAATCTTATCGAAAATCTTATGGCGTATGAAGTTCAAATGATAGAAAGAATGATGAAGAAACAAAGAACAAGAAAGTACTTGCATTCAATACTACTTCTAATAAAGAAGATTCAGATGGTGATGATGAAGAAATGAGCATGTTTGCACGAAAATTTTGAAAATTAATAAAACGAGGTAATTTTAAATCTAAAAGTTTAATTTTAAATAACCCTCTTTGTTTTAAGTGTAATAAAGCAGGTCATATGAAGAAAGATTGTCCAATATTGAAGAATAAGCAAAAATCAAGTTATTTTAACAACTTCAACAACATTCAAAATAACAAGAAAAGGAAAGCAATGGCTGTCACTTGGGATGATAGTGACGAGTCATCTTCAGATGAAGATATTAAAGAAAAGGAAAGTGCTCACATGTGTTTTATGGCACAAGATGAAGTAAGTGACAATGAAGAGCTTTAAAGTGCTCACATGTGTTTTATGGCACAAGATGAAGTAAGTGACAATGAAGAGCTTTTAGATGCTTTTAATGAATTATATGTGAAACATTTTTTAGATTAAAGGCTTCACATAATTTTCTTAAAGGTGAAAATAAAAGATTACTTGAAAATTTTCTGATTTTAATTCTTCTACTATTTCTAATTCTCACGTAATTGAATTGAAAGAGAAAAATAAATCCTTGCTTAAAGAAAATCATATTTTGACTAATGAGAATATTTATCTAAAATCAAAATGCAATGATTTAAAAATCCGCATTAATGTTTTATATAAAGATATTTCTTCTATTAAATTAAAATATGATGATATATATTTGAATGTTAGTAAATTCAATAAAAGTAAAGAAAATTTGAATAATTTGCTCTCATTTCAAAAATCTTCAAACAATCATTTTGGCATTGGATTTGTTCCTAAGTATTTTACAAAGAATGATTATGTTTTGAAGAATAATAATAAGAATATTCATGCTAAACAAAATAAGTATATATGGATTCCTAATAATTTGAATATTCATGATAGGAATGATTATATTTCATCTTATATGTATGAAGTTTGCAATTCAAAGAATTACAATTATGTTAATAAATGAAAACCAAATTCCAAGTGGATTTGGATTCCTAAGGGCTAATCCTAATGATATAATATAAAAGGGTACCAAAGAGCTTAATATTTTTATTAAGGTACCCAGGAAAAGAAAATTTTAACTAGAATTATGTTTTTTTTTTGCTAATGACAAAGGGGGAGTTATATAGAAAATTTTGAATTTTTTACTAATCCTTTCATGCAGGGGGAATAAAAGATTTTATTTAACGATTTTATGCAGGGGGATTAAAATTTTATATCTTAATAACATATATTTGTCATCATCAAAAAGGGGGAGAATGTTAGGAATCTTGACCCAAAGATTAGTTTATTTTGATGATAACAAATACTATATATTGTGTGTATTATGTGCTAATATTTGTTTTGCAGTATTAGAGCTATATCAATAATTATATTCAATATATATTGTGTGTATTATGTGCTAATATTTGTTTTGCAGTATTAGAGCTATATCAATAATTATATTCAAAGAGATACTCAAGACATAGATGAGTTCGTTTTGCAGTATTAGAGCTATATCAATAATTATATTCAAAGAGATACTCAAGACATAGATGAGTTCAAGACAAAATGAAGTAATGAAAAAGATATACTTTATTGTCAAAATGTAATTTTATTTTTTCTTTTCTTATAAATTTTTGCAAGCCTTGATCACTCACACACATACATACACATAGTGTTAGAATACACTAACATATGCTTAGTGTGTTGGTTAACAATAGAAATCCCCTATATTAGCCATTAGAGTTTATAGATACTGAGTGAGTCTTAAAACATTTTATTTATACCCCTTAGCAATTAGAATCTAGAAAAACTTAAAATACCAAAGTTGTACATCTCTTCAATAGCTTTGCAACAAATCTTAAATCACCTCATTCCGATATCGGATGAGAAAGTTACAGTCAAAATACTAAAAAAAAATTCCAAAAACTGTAAGTTTACAGTGTAGTCGACTAATATGCCTTGTAGTCGACTACTAAGTAATTTTCTAACTTCACAGAGCCTGTTTAGACTCAGTGTAGTCGACTACTATAACTTGTAGTTGACTACAGATGAAGTTTTTTAGATTTTAAGTTTTGAATAAGTGACTGTTTATAGCCGCTTTGTGTACGTTTTTAGGGGTTGAAAACTTGTCTTTTAAAGGGCTATAAATAGGTTATAAGTTCAGAAATTTGCACAACAAAAAATAATTCATACACATAAGATCAAATATTTGTGCATATTCACTCTCTAAGTTTTCTAGATTTTCATGCTAAGTGTTTAGAAAAAGAGAGTTTCTGATATTGCCTTGGTTTCAATCATTCTTAGAGATTGTATAGGCAATATTCAGAGAGTTAAAAGAATCCTAAGCCACTGCTGCACTTCACTATATATTCAAGGCTTATAGGATCAATTGTATTCTTGCTTCAAAAAGGATTTCTCTCGGGTTTGAGAGGGTTGACTCTTGGTTTAGAGATTGGGTGACGATTGGCATGGTCTTATCAATTAGGTTTGTAATTTACATGGTCTTGTAAATTGGTCAGGTTTGCTTTTGATTTTATAAGGTTTCAAAATCATAGTGGAAACTCTCAAGCGGGATTTGCTTGGGGACTGGATGTATACCAGGGAGGTGGAACCAGTATACATGCTTGTGTTTGTGATGTTCATTTTCTAAGATTGTCATTCTTTCTTTACAATTTATAATCTACTTTACAAACTCACCCTCTAGTGTTTAAGTGTAAAGCTTCCATAGATTTTTATAAGAGCACACTTTATTCTTAAGGGTCATGATCCTACACTTGGTATACATAAGCAAAAACAGGACCCTACAACCATCAATATGGTCGATAAGGAGAAATTAACGCGAAGTTTCAATTCCCGACATTTTTCGGACATATCCTAACGTATAACTCAGTTACACACGAGAACTACTAGGCGTAGGGACTATCATAGGATGAATAGCGGATTATCCTTGGAAGATAAAGCATCAGATGCGAACTCTGTCTTCGCTTCTGATTATACAGTATCCAGCATAGGACAATCTCATTAGGCGTTTATGATCAACACCGAGCAAATGACCAAAATCATCGAGGATGCCTTGACTAAGCAAAAAGAGAACTTCAAGTTCAAAATGGAAATGGCTATGCTGCGAATGAGGGAAGAGCATGATCAACAGATCCGAGCCTTGTCGAATCAGATAAGTGAATCCAGTCATCGTCACAATGTTAGTCAAGCAACTAGCGATTCAGATGTGGATAACACCTACATGCAGATAACCCTCCCATTAACCAAAATACTGGGAGTGACCCAACTGAGAATAACAATGTCGGGGGTGGTCCCGCCAATAATGACAACACTGGGGGTGGCCCCATTATTCCTCCTCAAAATCGACCAAGGAATGACACGAGCGAGGATGAAAAGATAAAAGACCTCGAGAGAAAAGTCAACGCTCTGATGTCTACTCGAGAGGTGAAGAAGACCGGTATTCCGTGCCTTACCCAAGAGAGTGGGATTCGATACCGTATCCGACAAAGTTCAACCTGATCAACTTCACGCCATTTGACGGAAAGGATTCCCCCACTCAGCATCTAATCTACTTCAAGTCTCACATGGGTGTGATTTCTAGGAATGAATCCCTGATGGTCCGGTCATTCGTCGGCACCCTTCGCGGAGCTGTCTTCGATTGGTATCGCCATCTCAAACCTGAAAGCATCAACAGCTGGAACGACCTAGAGGACATGTTCCTCACTCATTTTTTTGATGATGACGCCGAGGTGTCAATCAGGATACTCTTCGATGAGAAACAGGAATACGACGAGACGATCGACGACTTGGTCAAGTGCTTCCGGAATATGGCGATGAACTGCTGAGATCCGATCACAGAGGACTTCATCCTCTAAACCTGTCATAATAACTTCTCTTTGGACGTGTTGGAAGTTATGGGAGTAGCACCGTCCAGCACCTAGAAAGTGTTGAAAGTGCGCGGAGAGCAGGCCGAACGCTTCCTCAGAAGGAAGAAAGCCGAGAGAAGCCAACCGATGGTTAACCCTCCAAACTCAAGTTTCGTATTTCGTAGTAAGGGGAAGGCGCATGCAGCAGTTATTGATGTTAATCAGACGTCACAAAAACAACCCAGAAGACAGCAAAAGACTTCGGATCCGAGACTCCAAAAGGAGTACTCCTTCAAGGACGAAGACGTTCCAGCTATTTTCGAGTCCCTCCTTAAAAATAACAAGATCAAGTTACCACCTATCGCAGATCAGGAGGAAGCTGACAATACTACGGATCCAAAATACTGTGCGTACCACAGGAGGATCCTCCATCCTACCAAGGCTTACTTCGCTCTCAAGAATAGCATCCAAACATTAGTTGAAGCCGGCATCATAACGCTCAATTAAGTCGAATGAAGACTCCGACAAGTATAAGAGTATAAAGTGCTCCTTTCAGCACTCCGAAGAGTATATGAGTATAAACTGCTTCTCAATCCTCCAACAGGTATATGAGGTTAAACTGCTCCATGCATACTCCAACAGGTATATGAGGTTAAACTGCTCCATGCATACTCCAACAGGTATATGAGTCTAAACTATTTCCTTTCTTTCACGGGAAGTTCCTAGAGAGTGCCACGTCTGGTATTCTTATTGATAGCCCAGTCATCCAACTAAGTACAATGTTAGACCCAGTTTTACAAAGGAAGCTGGGGGTGGATGATTCATGTAACGGGAAGTTCCCGGAAGAATGTTACATATAATATTCTTAGTGATAACCCGATCATTACAAATAAAGTGATAAACACTAAACTCCCACTGTTAAAGTCCTGACATAGTACTCGGAATTTTAGCCTCCTGATCATTGACAATTGTCAAACCCCTTCGTGTTAAGTATTTGTCACTTAACACCAATGACTCTCTTCCAGTGATTTATACGAATCAACACTCCCACTGTAATTTGTACTCCCACTCTCACTGTTTATTTGGTCAAACCTTCTTACAGTTAGGACCATAACCAAAATCTCCTCTCAATTCCTTCCATGAACGAGAGGTCCATTTTTAAATCGAGTGATCAAACCTTCCTACGGTTAGGATCACATCAAACTCCTATTTGGTCAAACCTTCCTACAGTTAGGGTCAAAACAACAATTCACTCTTGATAAACGAGAAAATCACATTTAGTTTGGTAATCAAACCTTACGACAGTTAGGATTATCCGAATCTTTTCGATTCTCAGAGTGGAGATCTCACTCTTAGTTTCACTCTTCAGATTCTCAAAGTGGAGAGCTCACTTTGAGTTTCCTTTGCAGCAGGAGATAGAATACAAAATTCTTCCTCTCCAGCATCGGGTTCGTCTTTGCCCCAAGAGAAGACATTACTTTTCAATACCAAAATCTGTACCTTACACGTATGGGGAATTTATCCCGAATCCTAAGAAGGGATAAGTCAATGCCTAACACGCATTGCCGGTTAGTCTTTGACCGTAAAAAGGACGAAAGCCCACATATTCGACATTATGGCAAGCGGTTATTCATAATGCCAAAATCTGTGCCTCACACGTATGGAGAATTTTATCCCGAATCCTAAGTAGGGATAAGTCGACGCCTAACACGCGTTGCCGGTTTAGTCTTTCACCGATTGAAAAAGACACCATAATCCGAGTCTGGAGACTTTTATCCCGAAGCCTAAGTAGGGATAAGTCAGCGTCTAACACCCATTGTCGGTTAGTCTTTAACCGTAAAAAGGACAAAAGCCTACATATTCGACATTATGGCAGGTTGTTATTAATAACACCATAATCCGTGCCTCACACGTACGGGGAATTTTATCCTGAATCCTAAGTAGGGATAAGTCAGCACCTAACACGTGTTGCCGGTTTAGTCTTTCACCAATTGAAGAAGACACCAGAATCCAAATCTGGGGAATTTTATCCCAAAGCCTAAGTAGGGATAAGTCAACGCCTAACACGCGTTGTCGGTTAGTCTTTAACCGTAAAAGGACAAAAACCCACATACGACATTGTGGCAGGTTGTTATTAATAATACCATAATCCGTGCCTCACACGTATGAGGAATTTTATCCCGAATCCTATCAGCGCATAACACGCGTTGCCGGTTTAGTCTTTCACCGATTGAAGAAGACACCAGAATCCAAGTCTGGGGACTTTTATCCCGAATCCTAAGAAGGGATAAGTGAGCGCCTAACACGCGTTGTCGGGTAGTCTATTCCCGTAAGAAAGACGAAGTCTACGTATTCAATATCGTAGCACTAAAAGAGTTAACTCTTTTAGCATAACATCACTCGTGGAACGGACTTAAACAATCAGTATGCGAGCCCGATTCAAACGGTAATCGGTATAGGCACGTCAAATCCGTTGATGGCTGAGGATTGTCAAAAATCCTGAGTCTGCATCTGATACATGCGACCGGGTAGTCTATTCCTATGAGAAAGATGAAGTCTACGTATTCAATATCATAACACTAAAAGAATTAACTCTTTTAGCATAACGTTATATGCAGAACGGACTTAAACAATCTGCATACTAGTCCGACTCAAACGGTAGTCGGTAAAGGCTCATCAAACCCGTTGATGGTTAAGAGTTTGCTAAAAGTCCTATACATGTGAGAATCATTGACGCACCAGCTTCATTAGTTGGTCTCATGACTTGAGCATCCAACAACTTCAGGATAAGATCCATACCTGCAAATGAATCAGTTTTAATAGTTGGTCCTGTAACCTCAACACTTGAGACTATCACACGTTGCGATAAAAGTCAACGTCGATCAATGCGTTACGACGAGAAGTCAACGCGGGGCGATCCGAAACCCTAAGATCAATGTTGGTCAATGAGTAACCCTAGGTCAACACCGGTCAACGCGTAACCCTAGGTCAACGCTGGTCAACACGTTGCGACAAAAAGTCAACGGGAGGCGATCCAAAACCCTAAGGTCAACACCGGTCAACGTGTAACCCTAGGTCAACACAAGCAACATGTGCGACGAAGGTCAACGCCAGTCAACGTGTTACGATAAAAAGTCAACGCCAGTCAACGTGTAACCCTAGGTCAACACGTAACCCTAGGTCAACGCCAATCAACGCGTAACCCTAGGTCAACGCAAGTCAACGTATTTCCGATGAAGATAATCAGTTCAAAGTCAATTTGACGATACGAGCCAAAATCAACTCACCAGTTTCGATTCGAGACTTTGACGACGGCCAGATGATAAACACAGCGCCGGAACAACTTCGGTTATTCATTAAGATATTGAATAGACTAAAAATCAAAGAAGTCAAGAGTCAAAGCTAACTACAGGTCCTTTTACACCGACTGAAGGTTGGACCAATCATATCCAAAGTATTTCAGGTTCATCTATAAAAGAAACGAGACTAAAACACTTTAGAGGAGGTATCTGTAGGCGTCAAAAATTACCTATAGGTCCCCACACACGACTCAAGACAGAGAGAAGACGATGAATATTGCTATTCGAGTCACAGAAGCTCATGTGATGATGACAAATGTACGAAGTGAGTCGAAGGACCATACGAAGCAACGGAACTTTGGAATAATGGAAACACGAACTGATCGGGAGCCTCGAGTCTCTTACGAAAGGTGAAGCGCCCCTCGTATCCCATTTATTCCACATATAATTCAATTATGAGAGCTTGTAGATCTCCTCGTTAGCTTTCAAACGCATCTTGAACCACACAATTCTGAGTTCGTACGATAAAGATACGACAGGAACGGATAGAACGCGCGAATCGAAGTTCAGGCCAAAGTTGGCCAAGACACCAAATGGTGTCTCGGCTAAGGTTTGGCCGAGACACCAAGTGGTGTCTCGGACAAGACTTGGCCGAGACACCCATGAGTGTCTCGACCAAGACTTGGCCGAGACACCCATGAGTGTATTGGCCAAGTCTTGGCTGGGACACCAAGAGGTGTCTCGGCCCAAGCTTGGCCGAGACACCCACGGGTGTCCGTAGACCCGAAAAACTAAATTTTGGTAGTTTAAATCTATTTTTCGATCATTAATCGTCTGGATTTGTTTCAACTGATAGAATATCATCCAAGAACGTGGTTATAACTAAAGATAAAAGTGAATCGATCGTTCTTATCTGAACACAAGGCTCCTGAAGCCTATAAATACAGTCCCAGGACCTTCATTTTTTGAGATCGGTAATTCACGAGCGTCGGGGAAACCCTGCTGAATTAAAGACTGAAGGAGCACGAATTTTAGAGAGGAGGAGGAGACTTCAGCGAATTCTTCGACATAAAGAAGGAGAGTTCGATAGATCTGCAGCTCGGTTCTTTTCCTTGAGATCGCCCCGTTGCGGTGATCTCGCACTAGTAGAATTCGTAGTATTGCTGACGGCAACATCCCTGACGGGAGAATGCCGTCGGCGTTGTTTATATCCATGACGGGAATAGCCGTCAAGGATGTGGCCGTCGGTAATGAAAATTTCCCGTCAGCGATGTTTACATTGCTGACGGGAGGTCCAACATCGCTGACGGGGTGCCGTCAGCGATGTTGAATTATTTTTGGTGGGGATTCATCCCTCCAAAAATTTCATTTTTGCTCCTGAAATTCGGGTCCGCCTCTCTCAGTTCGGATTTCCCATGGAAGAAACCCCCTGCCCTCAGCTTCGCCTCCCCCAAAACCTCTTGATCCGCTCCCAAATTTCCTCTCTCCCTCTACACGAACCCTACCCCCAAAACGACCTCCGCCTCCAGTTCGACCTCCGCTCTCCAAATCTCCTCTCTCCAGCTTTCCAAATCCCCAAATCTCCTCTCTCCAAATCTCGGTTCGCTATTGCCATCACCTCCCGCTCCTCTCCGACTCCACCCCCGGCGCGTCGAGGCCCCGAACCCCAGTCTCCACTTCGTCGCTCACGGCGGCACCGAACCGCTCAGACTCGCAGTGATTTCTCGCCGGACTCGCCGCGGCACCGCCCCCGAGCAACTCGCAGAGACCTCCGTCAGTGATTTTTTAATTTTTTTTTTGTGATTTTAGGTTTTGTTGTTTCTTATTTGAGACTCGATTTCTTGGATTGCTATGCAGGAGATCCAAGCTGATCTTACATTTCTTTTTTGAGTGCTGTAGTTTTGCATCTTTTTGAGTTTGAAGCACTTGGATGCATATTATTTTCAACCGAACAGGTTCATGAAGAGGTAAGAATTTGAACCAAAAAAGTAGGGTCTTTTTCAATATTGCTTGGTCTATATATCACCTTATGTTGGTGTTGTATACAAAGATTTCATTCAGTAGGCTTCTAAGATTTCAAATCCATTTGAAAGAAATTGACAGTCACTAACTTATGAGGGGCTAATACCTAAAAGTTGTAATGAAATGATACTAAGTTGTGAGCTTAAGCCAGAAATGGAAAACATTCTCTAGCATGTGGGACAAAGAGGTGTTAGTGTCTGCGGGTGAGTGTACTTGTGTGTGAGTGCCTGTGTTTGTATCTTGTCGTTGCTGGGTGAATTCTGGGACGGGAGGGCGAGGTGCAAGCAGGCAGTGTATGGATGTATGATTGTGTTGGAATAATCAACTTTAGCATTTATGGAGGTCACTTTGGATGTCAGTGGTATTCATGTTTCACGGATGATGCAATTTACTCCAAGGAAATAGCTCCTTCAAGAACCTTCTGCATTTATGAAGAGGTTTATATACAATTTCTTCTAGTTATAATGTATTTTTGGCTTTACTACTTTAATTATGTTAATCTCAAATGTTGTTATAAGATAAAAGTTTTAATCTGTAACCTATAACACATTGATAAGTTCAAGATAAAGGCAGTTGGTGCTACTAATAGGCTTGGATAAATTGAGGCTCCTCGAGTGGAAGAACGGGCTCATGGCTATTCAGGATAGAGTTGTAAACTGCCACTTCAAAGCTGGATACATTTAGGCTACCTTTGAGCCATCACTTGGACATAAAATATGCTGCCACCTCCACCATGCCCCTATCTTCCATTGAAATACAGTTTTGGATGTAGAGGTATCAAAGAGCTTTCTCTTCTTTTTTTAAGGTTGAGTTGCTATTTATGTGACGAAGCCTCTAGAATGTATTGAAGCATGTGAGAGTGGTCTTTTTTGTAATTGGATTGTTTTTATCTTACATATATTTACAAACCTCATTATGGAGTCGACTTGTTTACAGGTCGAAATGATGCACAAAGCTGGTCTCATTCAAGGGGGATCACTGGAAAATGCAATGGTTTGCAGGTGCAATAGCCTTTGCTACATTTACTGTTGCTTCAGTTATTGGTGGTTGTCTCATAAATGTCGCTTTAGCGCTAACAATATTATTTATTTCATATGTCATTGGGCTTTATCTTGTTGGAAAAAGATAATATGTTACCTGCAAAATACGATGATTCATTGTCATCTTGTTATGTTTTCTTTCCTGTCTTTCCATCAATATTTTATCTTTGCATCAATATTTCTTTTCTCATAGCACAACAAACCTAATAGTACTTATTAACAAATTAAATAACAGTAATCTATATAACGGCAAGTCCAAACCAGGAAAGGCGCACTTCACTGTCTCTTTTCCCCCCTTTATATTCTGGCATTTCCCTTAAAACAAATAATAACAAATTCACATAAGCATGATCGTTTTATTTACAGGCTGGTCATTCACTGCATACTGAATTTGTGCGCCACTGACATACATTGTATGGTCGAGCCAGGTCATAGTGTAATTAGGATTTAGTGTATATGAGAATCTTCCACAAGATATCAACCTTAGACTGTTTTTTACAAATGAATTGTTGTTTTTTACAAATTTTGGTATTCATTTATAATACTCTTGACAGAATTTGCACTCACTTGAATTTTTCAACTTGATCAATTCCTTCAAGTTCATCTCGTCTTAGCATTTTCTATTCTCTCACATGCCATATCGTCGGCGTGGTCTTCTTACATGCTATCTCTTATATGTGCTAGCTTGTCCACATTCTTACCCTTTTCTTATTCACTGGTATAACAGAGCAGCGGTGATTCTGGTGCTAATGTGAAGCGCCTTGAACAAGAAACTGAGAGCAAAATCCTCCAGCTGAAGGAACAATCATCACGTGTCTCTCGCGATGTGGGTGATATGCTCTTGAGGCAGGTCACAACCGTAAAGAATTAGCTTTCAGCGTGTTTATGGCTGTGAAGGAATATTCAATATATTTATGAATATATGTATGTGTTGTGAGGAAATCTCTCCCCAGATCTTATAAACCCGTCAGGGATGTTTCTTCCCTGACGGGACTTTTCCTGACGGCATATCCTTGACGGGAAGCCGTCAAGGATATGTATTGCTGACTAGAAATTTGGCATCCCTGACGGGAAAGCCCGTCAAGGATACCCATTTTTCTACTAGTGTCGAGAAGAGTGGTTATCTCGCTGTTGTCAAGATAATTGCTTTGGTTTCTTAATTTCTTCAACCCGTCAGGGATGTTTCTTCCCTGACGGGACTTTTCCTGACGGCATATCCTTGACGGGAAGCCGTCAAGGATATGTATTGCTGACTAGAAATTTGGCATCCCTGACGGGAAAGCCCGTCAAGGATACCCATTTTTCTACTAGTGTCGAGAAGAGTGGTTATCTCGCTGTTGTCAAGATAATTGCTTTGGTTTCTTAATTTCTTCATGAATCAACGAAGTTTCGAATCTGATCTGATCGTTTGGTGGTCCACGGATATCAACGTCCCCATCACATGCCAAGATCCCACGCAAACAGAAGACCGATAAACGATCTCTGCGTTTGTTTTGACGAGAATTATACTTTTTATTTTCATTTTGTAAGAGTCTTATAAAAAGACTATCTTTTTGTATTTTCATTGTAACGACTGAAGTTGTAATGATTACCTCAATGAAGAAACTAACTTTCTCCCGAAACATTCATAGGGTAAAAAAAAATTCTCTAATGTTAATAATATTCACAAGGTAAAAAAAATACAATGAGTTATGTATGGAGAAACTAACAAAAAGTTTAGAGATGTCATTCAAACGGACCTACTACTTTTATTATAAATGGAAAAGTGAAGGAAATTAACCCAAAATTCATAAATTTACATGAATCACACGAATTGATATTAACAAGAAATATATCTATCAAAGAAGTGGTAATTGATTTCCCATTGGAGAACATTTTAAATAACTATTTCCAATCAAAGAAGCATTTTTCATTTAAGATACAATAAATATGAGTAAGTATTATAAAATTTCATATTTTATTCTTCAAATACTAAATGAATAATAAACTTATTATATAATTAGATACATATGATCTTACAATAGAAACTAACGTGAAGCTATTGATAAGCTATATTACAAGATATAATAAACCATACAAGGGAGGAAAATTATTATAATTGACAAAAGATATGCACATAATACTTACTTAACAAGCCAGACAAAAGGTGGCAAATCACTATAGTGGATAAAATATATACACATGATACTTGCTTATCATAGCTTAAGATACACATGTAATATATTTCATTATAAAAATTCTTATTAAAGGCCATTAAACATAAAGTTCACCTTATACCCATTTCAATTTTGCTGGGGAGATTTGCACGTCATCACAAATTTGCCTCAAAAGATTCAACTAACCAAATAAATAAGAGAATGGTTAGTAAACCAAGTAAACATCCATATAACATAATAAACAATAAATATTATATTTTTAAGTTAATATGTAGGGCTCATTTATAACAAGCTATCAAAACAAAAGCATCTCCATCAAGGCTCTTTACAAATTCAACAAAAATTTAACTTAGCGATATTATGCAGGCATCACATCATTCAAAATATGTATGATCTTAAAAAACCTACTCTATAATTCACACAATTAAACCTAATTAAAATTTACCAATATACAGATACGCTATTGCACTTTTAAGGCAAAGATAACTACCAATTATAATAGACTGGAGCTGTGGCTTTACACTTGCAAAAGCCGCAATAAGAAGGTGGATATAAATGTTAATAATGAGTGTCCAAATAATAATTGTTGTAGAATCTATTATGACTTAGGACAGTGCAAAGGTAACACTGTTTGACACAGTAGAAACTCTTATTGAGTGCACAACACAAGAATTCATTACAAAGAAAAAATAGGCAATCCTAACTTAACTTATGTAATGAATTAGAAACATAGGAAAATTATCACATATATGAAATTAACATTTATTCTTATTAATATTTTTTTCATTCAAATTACTTGAAAAGTTAGATGAGAAGATAAAAGATGAATTTGCCGAGGGAAATACACTAGCACGAGAAATCCAGGTCCAGCCTGATGTCACAATCGACGTAGATGATGAAGACACCACTCCAGAATTACCCTAGAAAAGACAAAAGTGAAGAATGATTGATCTCAGCTCAATAAAAAACAAAAGATAATATTTTCTTAATATTTTATAGGATAGCCTAAATTTTTTAGTAAAATTAGGAATATTTTGAAGAGATTTTCATAAAATTTTAAGTATTTTTATATACTTATTTTGTGGATGCTTTTATCATATAAAGTTATACTAGTTATCATTAATATTTAGTTTATGGTTTTTAATGAAGTATATCAATAATTAGGAATAAAATCCATATTCCCTTTTGTGCCATTTTAGCCACTTCTAATCAATCGTCTAGGTTTATTGGCTTTAATTATATCTCTTGCTATTATAATATTATTTTTCAAGTATTTTTTACCTTTGCAACATCATACTTCCTTAGATAAAGCTTCTTTTCGTGTCAATCTAAATAACATGAATATCCAAATTAGCTTCACATTGGTTTCATGTTAATTCAAATATTTCAACATGAAACTTAAAATTTGGTGTAGCCCATTCAAACAAACATTAAAAAAGATAAATAATCACAATATTATATTTTATAGACATAAGTGAGCAAATACTATCAAATTGAAATCGAAGAACAAATTTTAGTAAGAAAATAAACTAAAAATAAATAATTATGATACTTAACCATGTGCAAAACACGTGCATAAAAACTAGTCTAATTAAAATGGGGGAATAATCTATTTACTTTAATTTTTTTGGTAATTAGCTAGTTATAGTCCTTTCACACAAACCCAAGCTTATTAACCACTTTAACTTATACCCGTTGAGCTTGCCAAATCAATCTAATAATACCGTAACTCAAACTCATTTTTTACTTTATTTTCTCCAATGTCTTCTCCATTATCTTCCCCACTTTCATTGCAAATTTGGGATTAGGGCTGAAGAAAGTCTATAGAGAAGACATTGGAGAAGATAAAATGGAAAATATTTCTAGATTAGAGATTTATTAACTAGATTTGGGATTTTAACACGTATAAGTTAAAGTGGTTAATAAGTTTCATTTTGCATGAGACGAGTATACACTAGTAAATAACCAAAAAATTAAAATAAACAGAATAATCCCCCCCATTTTAACCAAATTTTCACTAGAGTGCTTGTTTCAACATACTAATAGGATTTGAGGGCCTGAGATTAATTTTAAATATTTGGAGGTCTAATATCAAATTATTAAAGATTTAGGGGGCTTGAGATCAATTTCAGACATATTTGGAGGGGGGGTTAATATTGAAATATTGAAGATTTGGGGAGGGGGAACTAATATCGAGATAACCCATAATGATAACAACATTATCTTACGCTACTTCTACGCTACAATAGAGAGAAGTATGTTCTCTCTTGATAAGTCCCCATTTTAAAGAAAAAGTTGAAGAGAATGGACGGCATGCCTTTCTGTATTGTATTATAGAAATGGTAATATAGTTATCTCTACTCTTTGATGAATACAATACAGAAAACTCATCACAATTAAGCAAGCTAGATTACCAAATTGGTATTTTTTTAAACCCCTTTACGACTTTGGTACTTTTTCTTACTTTGGTGTCATTTGGGTTTTTTTTCTTAACCCAATGGTTAAATAGGCCTAAAAATTGGCCGCTTGGAAATTAGTCACCTAATTCTTCATTATTATGTTATCAGTGCCCCAAATCAGTAAATATTGAAATTAGTTTTTCCTATTTAATTTAATTACAAATTCAAACTCAAAGTCATTTTAAACACTGATCTTCTCTATTTTATCCCCTTACAAAACCCCTTACCCATTTAACTCAATTATAAATTCGAACTCATTTCGAACTTTAATCTCTCCATTTCATTCACTTCCAAACCTCTTACCTATATATTTAACTCAATTACAAAGCTAACCACATTTCAAGCTTTCATCTTTTTTTTCCATTTCATCCCTTACAAAACACCTCACTCATTGAACTCAATTACAAACCCAAGCTCATCTGAAACTCTCAACTTCTCCATTTTATCCCCTTACAAATCCCTTACCTATTTAACTCAGTTACAAATTCAAGCTCGTTTTAAACTCTCATACTCTCCGGTTTATCCCCTTACAAATCATTTACCCATTTAACTCAATCACAAATCTAACCACATTTCAAACTTTCATCTTCTTCATTTCATCCCCTTACAGAACCCCTTGCTCATTGAACTCAATTACAAACCCAAACTCATTTCAAACTCTTTAACTTCTCTATTTCATCCCCCTAAAAACCCCTTACCCATTTAACTCAATTACAAATCCTCATTTTAAACTCTTATATTCTTCATTTTATCCCCTTACAAACCCTTTACCCATCTAATTAAATTACAATTTCAAACTCTCATCTTCTCCAATTTATCCCATTACAAACCTCATACCCATTTAACTCAATTTGGAGTCTATTAAAGATAGGAGATTTTCGATATTAGTCCCTCAACTAGGATTATAAGGGGATGAAATGAAAAAGATGAGAGTTTGAAATGTGTTTGGGTTTGTAATTAAGTCAAATAGGTCAAGTAACTTCATATATTCATGGTTTGGTGTAGTTTATTAAAGGGGATGAAACGGAAAAGATGAGAGTTTGAAATGTGTTTGGGTTTGTAATTAAGTTAAATAAATAAACTACTTTAAAAATATTCACGATTTGGAGACTAATATTGAAATAGAGAAGATTAATTGAGAAGATTTGACGGGCTAATTTCAAATCTTTCTAATTGGTGGCCAACTTTTGGGCCTATTTGACCATCAAGCCAAGAAAAAAAACATCACGATGACGCGGGAGCAAGAACAAAAATACAAAGTGATAAAAAGGATCAAGAAGAATGGTAATCTAACCCAACCAAGCATGGGCTTCCAAGATACCAAAGAAGGCATAGAAAGGTGAACTTACCTTCAGCGCCTCTTCCCTACTTTTCAACAGAAAGGCAGTGGGTTCCTTTACCTCTTTGAAGTCTTTGCTTACCATGTCGGTAAAAGTAGCAGTCAAACTCGAATAGAGTAAAATTATGGGCAATGAATGTTGTATGAAATGTCAAGAGTAACTACATTCTAAAACCTACCATCCTTCCTAGTTACAAAGATAATTCAATGATAAATATATATTCAGGGTATCCTACCACTAATTTACCATTAAACAAAAGTTCAGAATCGAAACCTCGGAGCCTCGAATCGATGCGGCATCACCTTCCACAACTTCTCCCCGTCATCATCAACAGACTCAGTCGCTGGAACCCTACGCGAAAACACCGGCGAACCCCTCTTCAAAAATCTTCTTTATAAACCCCAGCATTGACTTTTCCTGTAAATTTTATAAAAATGAGCTCCACCTCGCTTCCCGTTGCGATTCGGTTGTGACTTCATGCATGGGATATTAATGCTGAGATGGGCGTCGTGATTTTGGGCGAATCAGGGTTCTGAAGGTGCCGGTGGATAAACGATGGTTGTTTCCGATTATGCGTGGTTTCTTCGTCGTCGGTTAATGGGAGGGGGTTTAATGAGGCTGCTTTGGTTGAGGGTTGATTGTTGGTGGTGATGAGTTTATCGATTCGAGCGCAGGATCGATGGAAGTTGTTGTTGGGTTCTTCTTGAGGAAATGCCCAGATTTCGCTTGGCTGGGGATTCGAAAGCCTAGGTGCTAGTGTTATTGTGGGTCTCATTTTGGCGGT
>NC_033795.1:41925863-41943972 GCF_001876935.1 Asparagus officinalis
TGCGGCTGGAGGAGACGTCATGACTGTTCGTGGGAGTGGCGATGGAAACAAATCGATCCCTGGGTATATGTATATTTGTTTAAACATTTCACATTCGAATCCAAATTCGAATATCTACCTGTGGAGTTCTTCGAATTCGAATGGGAATAGCTGGTATTTGATAAATGTTCGTTAAATATTCATGAAAATATTTATCGAATATTTGAGTATGTAAATTTTGCTAATCGAGACGCATGTCATCCTCTTGAGAGTAGTTTACACTTAGCAATTTCTGTGACATAACATCGGCTCCTTTCACTCGAACCTAGGTCGGCGGGTCCAAGTGAAATTCAAATAATTGCCTTCTAGGAATCTGAAGCACATTTAATGAGGGGTTACTGATTGGTCACTGAGTTCTGACATCAGGGGAGATTGTGTATCGGTTAAAGGGGTGTGCCACTTTGGTTACTGAGCAGTTGCCTTGAATCTCGTGTGCCTTTTTAGTCGGGAATTTATGTGCCGTGCATGTGTGATTTCAAATCATCTCTTTCAATTTTCTTCAATCTCCTTCACCGAAAATAATGGCTTCCTTTGCTTCAAACGCTCTTGCTCACAACGTGGCTAGAATCACTTTGCTTCGAGAGTTCCACTTCATGGTGCTCCCATTGATTCTTAAGACCTATTATGACAGGTCTGACATTCCTTGGGTGTTCACCCTGATGGCATCGTTGAAAGATCAGCCAGTCTACCACCATAGTGAGAGCCTAGCTCCGGTGTATGTCCATCATTTCAAGTGCAGCTTGTGCTTTTCGCTCCACCCCTTTCTCCGATGAGTCTTCAAGGTCATAGGGATTTCGCCATTGCTGAAGCTGAACTCCCTCACCATGCTCATCGGCTTCATCATTATTTGCCATTGGGTATATGTAAAGTCCACGCTAAGGATCCTCAACCACTTGCTTTGTGCCAAGGTGGCCAAGAATGAGGAGCATTACTACTTGCAAACATCAGGGGTTTCAAGCTAGTTTCTAACATCCTCAACTGCAACAAAAAATGGAAGGATTGGTTCTTCTTCAGCTTTGGTGT
This sequence comes from Asparagus officinalis, assembly GCF_001876935.1. Taxonomy (NCBI): domain Eukaryota; kingdom Viridiplantae; phylum Streptophyta; class Magnoliopsida; order Asparagales; family Asparagaceae; genus Asparagus; species Asparagus officinalis. Next base: position 41,926,926 of record NC_033795.1, read on the forward strand.
TGACTCTCTCCTAGATCCTAGCTTGCTCTACTTAGCTAGAGATAAAAAAGGATGCTCCAAAGGCGGGCTCCCTCTCAGAGTTAGAGAGGTGCGGGTTAAATAAGATCCAAGCTTATATGAGATCTCACTACAACGAGAATCTCTTTGACAACTCAGTGCAGCGAGTTGTCAATATCTCTCACACTCCCCTAATCAAGGAAGATAGGGCTTGGGTTGCTCTTCTGGTGCTATGGAAAGAGGGAGCTGAGGCCTCTCAAGTTGGGTCTTCGGTAAGGACCTAGAAGCACCTCCGAGAAGAGTTGGCTTCGGAGGAGGTCGAGCGGATCAAGGCCAATGCAGCCGAGATTAGCAACTTCGTAGGTAGGTTTAAGTCTGGCCATGGTTTATGCGAGAGGTCAGAAAAAAAGAGGAGGAGGAAGCTGAAGGTGAGGGGTCAGAGCCCATTAGGTAGTGCCGAACCATCGAAGAATGCAAGGGTTATAGCGGAGACGAGCACACCCCTTCCTGATCAAGAGGGAGAGGCGATAACTCAGCAGTTGATGTTAGACCCTAATGCCACTAGGAAAGAACCCTAAAGGGAGGTGAATAGGGTTTATGCTAATTTAATCCGATTTAATACTAATTAAAACTAATTAACAAATATCCTATCAAATTAGATATGCAACAAGATATATATGCAAGGATATACAAACAAGAGTAAGTAAACTATAAACAAATACAAACAATATAGTGGATAAATTAGACAATGAGAGAATGATGATATAGATAAACAAAATATAAGTGCACAAGCCAAACTCAAACACACAAGAAATAATCACAGAGTTCAGACCTTCTATCCTACGTCTCCGCTCCCACTCCCGCGGAGAATCCACTATACAACTGGGTTTTCAACGCTCACCTGAATAACATTTACACCTCACACTCGGTTTTCTAGCTCGCCGAAAACTTTACAATCAACACTCTTGTAATCCTACTCTACACCCTATAAGTGTTGGTCTCTAGCCCGTGTCTCCTTTAAGTACTAGGATTTACAATCTCTCCCTAGGCTTTACTACCGACATTACTTCTCTCGGGACGACCCCGTCTCTCACCATACACTCCTCTTAGTGTACAAGTATATTACAAAGTGTATCATCACAATAAAAGCTCAAATACAAAGTTTTGTTCTCTATTATGGATGAGAACTCAATTAAGGCTCACTCTCAATGTCGTAATCCCACAACCCCAATATATACTATGTATACAAATACAATAAGCTCAATAGGTTATGTGTGAACAATGAGTATAAATCAAAATTAAACTAAACTCAATATAAACTCTAGCTTAAAGAAATAAAAATCAAACATATAAATAGCTAGATAAGAGTTTAAAAAACTTCTCTAGATGACAAAAGAGAGAGGGAGAAGAGTTAAATGCTCAAACACCAATGGATAATCTCCTTAAGCTCTTGTAAAATTTTCTTCACAAATAAACTCTTGAAACAAACACTAAAACAAACTTAAAACCCTCTTAAACTTGTTTTTAAATACTTCTTGATTACTTCAGAATGTTAGAGGGTCAGAGGTATATATAGGATCATAAGACAAAGCCAAAAAACCAAGAAAAACCAAGCAAAAAGATAAAAATAACAAAAATTAGAAATATAACCGTTAGAGGCCGTCGGTCGACTGATGAACAGTATATGTCGACTGATAAGCTGACCGTACAGGCAGTTCACAGCTCATCGATCGATTGAATACCTCATCAGTCGACTAATAGTTCATCAGTCGACTGATAGTTCATCAGTTACAAAAAGCAAAAACTTTTTGATGATTCCATGCGAGTGTTTGGTGGAAAATTTGTAGTAAAAAGAAAAATTAAAAGAAATATATTTGATTTGTATTCTCTCAATCTCAATTACAATTTGGATTTCCGATTACAAAAGAGAGGAGAATTGATCTGAATTCTCCCCTTTGTTTAATCTCAATTACAATTTGGATTTCCGATTACAAAAGAGAGGAGAATTGATCTGAATTCTCCCCTTTGTTTAATTTTGGATTCTTCACAGTGGCGATGGAGTGCCTCCCTTGAATGCCCACGTCGAGTTTGCTCTCCGTTGACAATCCGAATGTCTTGATTCACTAGAACGATATCTTCTCCTCACGATTTGACGCTGTGGAGAACTTGCAAAGCAAGTTTGAAACTCTGAACGAGTTGATAACTCAGAGCGAGTTTAAACTCTTAAAAAAGAGTTGATTTGAACCGAAAAAACCGGTTAATAAGCCAAGGGAATGCTCCAAGAACTTTGTTGCTACCGGAAGCTCGAAGATGATCTGCTGCCGAGGAGATGATCCGAAGAAGCCGATCTCTAGATCTCTAAGATATTCCAAGATCCAAAGATCTCTTCTTTGCTGCCAAGCCACATGACCGAAGGATCAAAATCGAGAGCCCAAACTCAATTGAGTTTCCCGCTATTTATAGGGGATTAAGGGGTATAACCACCCCCTTAATTCACTCCTAAGTAGGGCTAAATAGAGTGTAACCGGCCCCTTAAATATCTCCCCAAATCGTGGGGAAAACGGTTTTGAAACCGTTCAGCTTGTGCTTTGAACGAGTCAAACGCTAAAAAATAGCGTCCAGGACCCGAACTCTGCGTTTTAGACTAAAAACACAGAGTTGGGCCTATTTTGGTGGTTGAACGCACAGGTCGCGCTGCGTTGTAAATATGAAATGTAGAGTTGGGATGCAGAGATGAACTTCACGTTTTGGATCTGAGACGCAGAGTTGGGCTCTGTATGAACTCTGTGTTTTGGACCTGAGATGCAGTGTTAGGCTCTGCATGAACTCTGCGTTTTGGACCTGAGACACAGAGTCGGGCTCTGCATGAACTCTGCGTTCTGAGTCCACAAACTCTGCGTCTGGACTTGAATGCTAGGGATGGCCTTTGCGTTTTGACTCTGGGACACAAGCATGACCTCTGAGTTTTGATGTTGTAACATAGGGATGACCTCTGCATTTTTGATGGTGTAACACAGGGATGACCTCTGCGTTTTTTATGTGAAGAGATCATCAATTTGTGGTTTCTTTTGCTAGAGCGTTGCAAAGACCGTCATCTTGTAATCTTCATCTTGGCTCCTTAAAAATATGAGAGTCGTCAGATTGTAACTCTCGATGTTGATTGTGAAGGCTGTTGAACTATAGCTTTTATCGGTTGTTGTGAAGGTCGTCAGATTATAACCTTCATCGATCTACGTGAAAGTCTTCAAATTATAGCCTTCTGAAAGTCGTCAGATTGTAACTTCCATCATCGGTGTTTGATGGGGGATCAGCTATCTGTTGTGATTTTTAGACAACCTACAGCGAGTTCATCAGTCGACTGATAAACTCTATCAGTCGACTGATAACAAGTTAGCAGCCTGATTAAAACAGTAAATCTGATTTTTAAAGTACTTTTAAAAATAATAAATAAATTCTAAAAAATATAAAACTTTAAAAAATAATTGTAAACATGATAATGAACATGTTACAAAAAGTATTTTTGAAATTTCACCTCCTAAATGATAAATCTCTTCATTTGCAAAAAGGTCCAAAACATAAAAGCTCAACAAGACATGTTTTTGACAAAATATTTTAAACAAACTTTTAAAAATTTGTAAATGATTTTATAGACTTGATAAAAGATATTAACTATAGTTATTAAGTCTATAAACCAAAAACATAATATTTTTAAAATATAATAGAATATGAAACATATGAATATATATATGCATGTAGTCTTGTTTCATATATATGTAACTAAACTAAAATAACTTATCCACATGAAAACAAACATATATGTATATGTATATATATCTATTTGCTTGTAAAAATTTTGTTTGTGGATAAACCAATAAATTATGTATGCATATGATATTGAGCTTGAAGTATTAAACATACATAATATAATATCTAAACTAATTTACCCAAGCTATCTTGATCTTCAATAAGCTCGACTTGGTAAACTATACGGATGAAGCTTGATCTTGATTAGACTTGAATTATAATGGCTTCATGCTGATATTCCTTCCATCCTTCAATGGATATGATTGTTTAGGCGCAATACAACCATCCTCCAAATCATTGTTTATCTAGAATAAATAAGAAAACACAAATACTAGACAAACAATATTAGTCGTAAAATATTTGTTAAAACATCATCAAAATAAAAAGGCCAATAGTTGAGTGAGACCCTCCCCAATAAGCAAGTGAAGCCACACCCAAGTCAGTGTGTGAGATTTCTACTCTTCCGACCGAGGGAACTCCCCAGGTTGCCTCATCTGATGTCGTTATCTTGGATGATGATGTTAGACCCTAGAGGGGGGTGATTAGGGTCATATGCTAATCTAATCCCGATTAAATTCCAATTAAAATTATATTGATTAATTTGTTCTTGCAAGAATGATATGAGATAGATATGAGCAAGAATGATATGAATAGCCACAAATAAAATATACGCTAAGCAAAACACAAACACACGATATGTTTACGAGGTTCGGTCACCACGACCTACGTCCCCACTCCTCACCTCGAGGAGATCTCCACTATCACAATCCGGTTTGGAAGCCGGAACTTCTACACACTCGGTTTACAAGCTTACCGAAAACTCTCATATAATAAACACTATGCAATCACACTTTACACACTAAGTGTAGGAACCTAGCCCGTGTCCTCCTCCTCAAGTGCTCGGATGCAACCTCTCCCTAGGTTCGTCAACTGACGCCACTCCTATTGGATTCGACCCCATCTCTCGCCTCACACTTCTCTCGGTGTACAAGTGTATTATAAGTGATACTCATAAATAAAGGTTAAATACAATGGTTTGTTCTCAACAACAAATGAGAACGCAATGAAACTCACACTCACTAAATCACACACCACTACCCACAATATATAGTATGGAATATTAAGCTCAATATAATGTGTGTGATAACAGTGAATAAAAATATGTAACTCAATAGATATAGCTAAGATATGAAAATGAAATTATAAGCTATATAAAAAGATGAGTTAGGAAAACTTCTCAATAAACAAGAAGAACAGTAGAGGATGATGAGGATAGGATCCTCAGTTGAAGTGAAAGCTTCTTCTTGTTGTATCAGACTTCTTTTAAAACAGATGATCAGAATCAGCTTAAACAGCTCCATAAACACACTTAAGATTTTGTTAAAACTTCACTGTAAAAAATAAAACTTAGGGGTTTGAAAGAGAACAGTAATGGGGTATTTATACCTACTCAAAATATCAGCCAAAACCAACTTGAAATGACCAAAATAGCCCCCACAGATTTATATCAGAATATAGCCGTTGAGAAAGCAATAATGAGTTCGGCTGTCGACCGTGAAAATCTCACGGTCGACCGTGAAGCATAAAAACACTAAAAAACAAATTTAAAAAAGCTGGCGGTCGACCGCGGCTGTCACGGTCGACCGCAAACTGATACATAGCAATTGACAGGTTTTAGGCTGATTTTAAAAATACGTTAAAAATATCAAATCAATTCCAAAAATAGTAAAACTTTGGGAAAAGTTTCTAAATGATAAAATAAACATGTTTGAAAAGGAATTTTTGGAAACGCAATTTTTGTTTGTGAAAACTCACTGTTTTTGAAAAGTGTTCATAAAACCTGTTTTTCGCGAACATAAAAATTGAGATATGACTTGTAAACACGTATATATATCATGCATACGTTATATTATATATATATAATAAAGTATGAATGAGCTGTAAACATGAAATAACAGTTATTGTGATAAAGTTTGATGAAAAATCATTTATATGATAGAAAACGTTAAATTTGTGTCGTGTTACATATTGAGCTTAAATATAAACATACAATATATGTAAGCAAACTACTCTAATACCTAGGTGAATGCACACACATGAACTGGAATCTTTAACTCTTGATTGTCGTGTATTGAATTACCTGTAAGGAGAACAACCAAAACAATAAAGACTAAAAAATATATTAGCAATAAATTGTTTGACAAATCATCATCAAAACTATAGGGTCAACAATCTCCCCCTTTTTGATGATGGCCAACAATTTATTTAATGGTATAAAATATATATTGATAAACCACATATAACATGAATAAACCAAACATATATAACATGAATTCAAAAACAACATATCATAACATTCCATCAATATGAATCAATCATTAAACGGAACATCATTATGTAGATTTTCTCCCCCTTTGACAACATAAAAAAGGGAAAAAGAATAAATATAAATAGGAGTAACGCTCCCCCTGCATTCAAGCATAGATAATAAACAATTATATGGCCAAAACCCCCCTGTCAATTTGTATAAATGACATATAAAGATCATATATAGGAGCTAAGCAACCATATACATCCATATACAATCATAAACATTTGAAATTTACAGACCCAACTAATCACAAAGCATCATTAAAAACCAAAATAAAATCATAAGCAAACATAACCGTAATTTGTTCCACAATACCACATAGTTTTCCACACAAACCATAGAGTTATTACAACTGAAAACAAAACATAAGTATCAAGTTTTCGTTCACCAAAACATAAACATAAGCATAAACCCAATAATCATCGAGAATCAATCTCCACCATCGTCAGAAGCAGATCCGGAGCCAGATCCCGAACCAGAAGCAGATTCTTTATCAGAGCCCTCTCCTGAACTAGAGTCAGAACTGGAAGAGGGATCCGGAATCTCAAGAGACTAACGCTGATAGCTGAGAATAGTCCTAATGTCCTTCTGAATACTTGAGACCTGAGTCTCAAGACGATCCAGTCAGGCACAAACATCAGAAGTGGGGGCTCTAGACCGAGAACGGGAAGATGATGGCTTAGCAGGATCAGATAAGGAGTCTGAAATTTGCATACGAGAGAGAGAAACTCTATCAAAGTATTCCTTACTCGGATCAACTTTGAGTTCATTTGACAGAGCAACACCGAAGTGTTGGAGAATGAGGGTGATGAAGCAACCAAAGGGAAGAAACTTGTAATGCTTGCATGCCATGTTCTTAAGAAAACATTTGTCCAATTCACTTTTATTTTGGCAAAGATGGCATAAACAGCATTAACCTTATCAGGGGCAAAGTGATCAAAACTACTGGTCTTGGGAATGAGATTCTGAGCAACAATACGAGCAATGATTTTATCAGTGGGATTAAGTGATTTGTTGTTCATAGGGTAGGTGCAACTGGGTTTAAACATAGCATCGTTCACATCCTGATCGGTGTGTTCGATAGACATGAGCTCAACATCACTTGACGGGATCTTAAGGATTCCCGCAAGTTCGTCGGCAGAAAATGAAATAGGAACATTCTTAACAGATGTATCGATGGTTTGAAGACCATCAGCAGAAATGGTGACAGACAGATTTGCATAAAACAAATAAACGAGAAATGGATAATACGGAATCTTACGTTCCACATCTAATAAATCATGCAGACCGACAGCAGATAGAATTTCATGAATATTGTAGATAGCTAATTCCTCATATTTTATATATCTACTAGATAGAATTTTTAACTTACAAAGCTCCCTATACTTTTTAACTAGGGGTTTGAACGGTAGAAAAGCCTCATAATTAGAGGCAATGGAAGATGAGGAACTAGCATCGGGCTTAGATCTCTTCTTAGGAGGCATAATATCATATTGAAATAACTAGGGTTTGGCAGATATAAAAAGACAGAAACAGAAACCCTAGAATTGACATTGAAAGAAACCCTAGATTATGAAATAGAGCACAGGAGTGATATGGAAGAAATTACCCAACAAGTTTAGGAGAGGAATCGACGAGGAAAGGAGCCACGGTCGAACGACGACGAGGCGACAGGCGACCGAGAGGAGAACTGAACAAAAATGTCGATTTTGGGGGAAAATTTTGAAGTGGGGGTAAGTTAGAGGGTCGGATCATAAGAGGAGAAGAAGGGACGGTCTGGATTAGCTTAAGATTAAGAGATCATAAGAGGAGAAGAAGGGACGGTCTGGATTAGCTTAAGATTAAGATCGAAGGTGGAGATGAATCGGGTTCAGAAGAGTTATCAAATAAAAACCTGGATTAGCTTAAGATTAAGATCGAAGGTGGAGATGAATCGGGTTCAGAAGAGTTATCAAATAAAAACTAAAACCCGAAAAGAAAATAAAATCGAAACAAAAAATTTTCTTACGATCGACTGTGGCGGTCGACCGTAACAATCTCCAGAAACTTTGACGGTCGACCGTGGCGGTCGACCGCGAGAGAAGTGAAGGCACAGGTATTGTAAAAACTAAATTTTGTGAGAATTTCATTTTAGATTATTAAACAATATTGTTTTATAAAATTTATATTTATATATATATAAAGTTTTTACTTACTAATCCATAACAAACATTTTATTTTGTCTTAACATAAGAGAAAATCAATGTTTAAGCTTAAAAAAACCAATCATAAAAAATAAAATCAAAACTATAGTTATCAAATAAAATTTATTTTGGTACCCAAATCATTTTGGTAGCACTAAAATTTGGGACAAGACCCCTATCATGTAAATCCAAGGCCCTAGGGTTATGAACCCGCTTAGGCGTATTTTGTACACCGATACGGTCAAAATAAAAATCATAAACATGACCCATGCGATTGCAATTTGTGTAATGTAGGGGTTTGAATGGTTTGCGTTGACCAAAATGATTTGCACGTGGTTCATTTTCAGAAATAGATTTTTCTTTATAATTATTTTGCAAACGAGAATTTCTTTTCAAATCAAAACAAAACATAGCCAGATGACCACAACGACCACAATAATCACATTTGTACACATGAGCATGTTTATGATTTACACTATGTGTGTGTACATGTGTATGTGAAGAAGAATCTTGATGGGAAACACAATCATGAATAGGCTTGTCAATTTTTTGTGCATTATGACAAAATTAGGCTAAATGGCCTTTAAGACCGTAAATAGAACATTTATGAATTTTGTCATACATATGTACATAGTGAATAGGTTTCTTAGAAGAATTAACATTGAATTTTGTACATAAGTTCATAAGCTTTTTATTATTAGCAATACAAATGTTTAGTGTTGAATCTAAGGTTGATATACGTTTTCTCATTTGATTCAACTCATTATTGTGCATACAAGCATTACTACTAGAAGTAGGATAAACATGATTATTTAACATAGATTTTAACTTATCTACTTCTAACATGGCATCACGTTTTTCATGAAGCAAACTAGCATTTTCTATACTAAACTTTTCATTGCACTCTTTAAGAATTATATTTTCATTTGTAATAAAATTAAACTTAGTGGTTAGTGTTTCATAAATAGATTTTATATTAACATACTTACTTTTTACATCAATATAGCAATTATGTAATTTTTTAAACTCAAGAGCAAGCTCATCAAAAGTAATAATATCATCGTTGTCAAGCTCGCATATCTCACTAGGGTTATCACCTAGTGGTAGAGTACATGGAGATGAGGCTTCTTTAGAACTCAAAGCGGGATTTTCTAACGCTTGTTGAATAGCCTCCAAGTCCCCTTGATATGCTTCAATAAATTTCCATAAGGTGTAAGCACTATCAAAATGAGCAAATTTGTTGGAAAACGATGAGTGAAAGGTACTAAGCAAATATTCTAACAAAATCTTGTTCATATTAAGCATTCTTTTATCATTTATATTCCACTTGGATTTTTTCGAAGTGGGAATAATATAAGCTTCCTCAATAATTTCCCATAAATCAAATTGTTTAAATTGAACAAAAAGTTTGAATCTAACACGCCATTGAGTATAGAGGAAAATATCTAAATGAGTGTTGGACCCTAGAGGGGGGTGATTAGGGTCACAAGGCTATAATTGTGCAATAAAATTAAGACAATCAAAACACAATTTCCAAAAGCAATCAATATAGAGGAGATAGAGTTAGGAATCGCTATTCTATGACGCGCGATGTGTTAACGAGGTTCGGTCCGCTGACCTACGTCCCCGCTCCCCACTCTCGAGGAGAAATCCACTACACAACCTGGTTTGGAAGCCGAAACTTCTTCTACATAGCGATCCCCTCACGATCTCACACTACACAGTTGATCTCACTAGATTACACTCCCACACAATTGATCTACACAAGATCAATCTCTCAAAATAGTAGAAATGGTGTAAGAACCCTCTCTTTACAATGACCCCATGGCAAAGAGAAGGATTAAACTGAAGCTGGGATGTGCACTTGAGAAAACACAGAAAACAGTTTTTGAAAATTTGAGCTCTCAGAAAACAACGTCTCTCGTTTCTTCAAAAGCTAGGGCAACTTAGGAGGAAGAAGAACATGAGTTTAAATAAGAGAAAACCAGCTGTCTAAACTCATGATCTAATCCCCTAAAATCTGGAACACAGTCTGTAAACAATCTGAAAGTGATTGTGTACAGACGGCGTGGAAATCAAAAATAAAAGACCGTTTGAAAACGCTTGGCGGTCGACCGTAAATATTCACGGTCGACCGCGATCCAGATCACAAGCAGTGAAAACGAGCAGAGACTTCTGCGGTCGACCGTGGAAAATCTCGAGCTCACGGTCGATCGCGGCGGTCGATCGACAAACTCTCTGCTGTCCACTGACGAATGAACATAGGTGCGGTCGACCGTGACGGTCGACCGCAGACTGATACATTCCAAAAACTAGTTTTTGACTCACTTAAAATATTTGTAAAATATTCATTTGACTTCTGAAAATTATGAAACTTTGTAAAATGTTTTAATACAAAAAATAAAATGTTTAGAAAAGGAATTTTGCAAATAGGTCCTCATACTTGTGAAAAATAGTATTTTATGAAAAACGCTCAAAACTATAAGTATGAAAACGTGTGTGTGATATCCCAATAGCTTCAAGTAAAATCGATAACTCTTTGCCTACATTCTAGAACTAGAGAGAAAATAAAAACTAGCTAATATCCTCACATACAATTCTTGAGTCTTGATATAGCTAGAGTTGGATGAAGCTTCTATTAGAGTTTGGTGTTCTTGAAATAACGTTGCTTCATCACTATGCCTCCTCCTCCTCCTTTGGATATCATCGTTGTAGCGCATATTCCATCCAATCCTCCATTTGTGGTACTAACAAGCTTGATATATGAATTTACTATATTTGCACGTAATAAGCCATTAGTACCGATAATGGTGGTTATAAAACATCATCAAAACATAAGGGCTAACAATCTCCCCCTTTTTGATGATGACAACCAACCATTATATAAGAGAAAAAATAAATATAGCTTATAGATAGGTGCTCCCCCTATCTATGAGCTCCCCCTAAATATATGCAACAAATGAGGAGATTTCTCTCCCCCTTTGTCACCATCAAAAATGGGGTAAAGAGAAATGCATGCACAATGCAACTAAACAAGCAAGTAAATAGAACTTTCACATATTGCATAAGCCCAAGCCATTTCTTATACGACAAAAATCATCCTCACCAAGAGGCTTAGTAAATATATCCGCTAATTGAGATTTTGTATCAACAAACACTAGGGATACATCTTGTCTCTCTACATGACCACGTAAGAAATGATGGCGCACATCAATATGCTTGGTTCTAGAATGCAAAACCGAATTTTTGGAAATATTAATAGCACTAGTGTTATCACAAAAGATTTTTATATTTTGAAAAATCAAATCATAATCAACTAAGCTTTGTTTCATCCATAAAACTTGGGCACAACATAAGCCGGCGGCAATGTATTCCGCTTCCGTAGTGGACAATGCAACGTAATTTTGTTTCTTGGAAGCCCAAGAAACAAGGGAATTTCCTAAGAATTGGCATGTTCCACTCGTACTTTTGCGATCTACCTTACATTCGGCAAAGTCGGCATCACAAAAACCATTTAAGTCAAAAGTGGTGCTCTTTGGATAAAATAAGCCAAGATTAAAAGTTCCATTAACATACTTAATGATCCTTTTAACTGCAATTAAATGAGATACTTTAGGAGATGTTTGAAAACGTGCACATGCACATACACTAAACATGATATCGGGTCTACTAGCGGTGAGATAAAGAAGACTACCTATCATACATCGGTATAGTTTTTGGTCCACATCTTCATCACTCTCATCCGCATCAAGCTTGACACTAGTACTCATGGGGTAGGCGCATGCTTAGAATTCTCCAAATTGAATTTCTTCATCAATTCCTTAGCATACTTGATTTGAGAAATGAATATCCCATCCTTAGTTTGCTTGACTTGGAGCCCAAGAAAGAATGTAAGCTCTCCCATCATACTCATCTCAAAATGATCTTGCATAACTTTAGAAAATTCCTTGCACAAATATTCATTAGTAGCACCGAAAATGATATCATCAACATATATTTGAACTACAATGAAATCATTTTTCCTTTTTCTCACAAAAAGAGTGTTATCAATTGTTCCTTTTGAAAAACCATTTTCAATAAGAAAACTAGAGAGGCGAGCATACCAAGCCCTAGGAGCTTGTTTCAACCCATATAAAGCTTTTTGAACCCGGTAAACATGATTAGGAAAAGCATGATCTATGAAACTGGGGGATTGCTCAACATATACTTTCTCTTTTATAAAACAATTTAAGAAGGCACTTTTAACATCCATTTGAAACAATTTAAAATTTTTAAAGCTATCAAATGCCAAAAACATCCTAATAGATTTCAACCTTGCAACCGGTGCAAATGTTTTATCATAGTCTATGCCCTCCTCTTGATTGTATCCTTGGGCAACCAAACGAGCTTTATTTCTAGTAACAATGCCATGTTCATCAAGTTTGTTTCTAAAAACCCATTTAGTACCAATAACACTAGCATTGTTAGGTCTAGGAACTAATTTCCAAACATCATTTCTTCGAAAATTATTTAGTTCTTCATGCATAGCCAAAATCCAAAATTCATCATTTAGAGTATCATTAATCTTTTTAGGCTCTAGTTGAGATAAGAAAGCAACATTACCATACTCACTAAAAGCTTTTGAGCGAGTAACAACTCCTTGTAAAGGGCTCCCAATTATTTGTTCCTTTGGATGGTTTGATGTGAATTTCCAAGCTTTAGGAAGATCAACTTGTTCATGAGCATTGGAGCTATCCACATCCTTTTGTGCTTCTGTAGAGGGTGTATCATTGATTTGCAAAAAGTCCAATCCTTCTCCATCATCATCATCATCTTTCCTATGTAACACAACTTGAGAGCCAATATTAGTCTCATCAAAAGTAACGTTTATAGATTCTTTAACAACGAGACTTCGTTTATTGAAGACCCTATAAGCCTTACTTCGAGGTGCATAACCTAAGAAAATACCAACATCAATTTTGGAATCAAATTTGTCATGATGATCTTTTGTATTTAAAATAAAACATTTACAACCAAAGATACGAAAATAACCAATAAAAGGAGTTTTTCCATAAAATAGTTCATAAGGAGTTTTCTTAAGCTTTGGTCTAATTAAAACACGATTTAAAACATGGCAAGCCGTATTGACGGCTTCCGCCCAAAAATATTTTGGCAAATCATTTTTCTTTGCAAGAAATATTGTCCATGTAAAACGAGAAAAATCATCGATAATCATAAAAACATAGTGTTTGCCTCCAAGAGAGGTAACACGCATAGGACCAAACAAATCAAGATGAAGTAATTACAAAGGTTTAGAAGTCGATACCTCATTGATGGATTTGAAAGAAGATTTTGTTTGTTTTCCTTTGGCACAATCCTCACATATGGTATCTTTGATGAAGTGCAAGCTAGATAACCCTTTTACAAGGTTTCTCTTAGACAATTTTGATATCAATTCCATATTTGCATGTCCAAGTCTCTTATATCAAATCCAAGGGTTTTCATCAATTGTCGCAAGGCACTTCACATCTTGAGTCACTAATTCATTCATCTCAAAGATGTACACATTAGATTTGCGATTAGCAACAAAAACAATTTTTCCATTCATACTAATAATGCATTTATCCGGTTTAAAGAAAATATCAAAACCTTTATCACTCAATTGGCTAATGCTAAGAAGATTATGATTCAAACCATTTACCAAATAAACATCTTTTATAACAGGTGAAGGTTTCTTACCAATAGAGTCAATACCAATAATTTTACCTTTGTCACCACCACCGAAGGAGACGCTACCTCCTTCAATCCTTGATAGGGTTGCAAATAACTCTTTGTTGCCCGTCATATGATGAGAGCAACCACTATTAAGGTACCACATCTCTTTACATCGTTGCCGTGATGTCCCCTATAAGAGAGGAAGGTGTAGTAACTTTAGGTACCCAAAACTTGGGTCCTTGGTGGTTAGTAAACTTGGTACCTTTGAGTACCCATGTCAATCCATAAAATTCATAATTATCTTTAATTCTACAATGAGTAGAAATATGACCATGTTTCATGCAATATGTACACACAAAATTTCTTTTGTATGTATGAGCATGAGAACCATGAAACCTATTTCTACCATGGTGATGATGATTAGCAAAAGCATGAGTGGATCTAATCCTACCACTCTCAATTTCTAGTCTTTCAATCTTAGATCTTAATTATTTGTTTTCAAAATCAAGATCCCCTAGCAATTCATCTTTTAATGCAAGAGAAGTTTGTAATTTTTATAGTTGGGCATCACAAGAGGTATGTAATTTTTTAAAGGAAGAAAATTCCTTTGACATTCTTTTAAATTCAATGTTCAATTCCTCTAAAGCCGTAGCAAGATCACATTGCATGTAAAATGATTCACTCTCGGTGTCGAATATTACCTCATGTTCAAGGGCCATGAAACAAATGTTGGGATCATGAAGAGCAAGTTTAGCTCCTTCTTCATTACTATCCGAATCACTTGGTTCGGATTCCTCCCATCCGGTATACATGGCCTTCTTCTTCTTGTACTTCATGTACTTCTCCTTAAGCTTGGGGCAATCCTTAATGATGTGGCCCAGTTCATTGCATTCGAAGCATTTTCCTATACGTGAAGAAAATTTATTGTTAGATCGGGGGTTAAATTTCTTATTCATTTTTATGAGTCTAGAAATTCTTCTAGAGAAATGATCCACTTCTCTAGAAAAATCCACTTCACTATCCGATGACGAAGAGGAGTTATCACTAGCTCCTTTGAGAGCTATGGTCTTCAATTTTGGTGATGGCTCCTCAACTTCCCGTGAGGGCACTTCCTCCTTCTCCTTTCCCTTAAGCTTCTTCTCATGAACCTTGAGCTTTCCGATGAGTCCATCGAGAGGTAAAGTGGTAAGGTCATGAGCTTCTTCTATTGCCGTCGCCTTGGGTTCCCACACCGGAGTCAATGAACGAAGAATCTTGTAGTTCATCTCTTGAATTGTCAATTTCTTGTTAAGACCATGCAATTCATTGATAATGTTAGTGAAGCGAGAAAACATAGCATCAATTGATTCATTTGGAAGCATTTGAAATAACTCATATTCATGCATAAGTCCACTAATCTTAGATTCCTTAACTTGGGGGGTTCCTTCGTGTGTAATACACAATTTCACCCATATTTCGTATGCGGTTGTACATGTGGAAACCCTATTATACTCGTTGGGGGAAAGACCACAAATTAAGGCATTCATAGCCTTAGCATTAAGATTGGCTTGGTGCCTTTCTCCATCGGTCATGTTCCCGACTTTGGACTTCTCTACATACTTCTTCTCTATGAGCTCTAAGATGTCAAGGTCAATGCAACTGGGATAAATCCTCATCCTAGCCTTCCAATAAGCAAAATTACTACCGGTGAAAAGTGGTGGTCTAGTGGTGGATTGTCCTTCTAACATATGCACATTCATTGAAGCCTCCATAAGATCTTTTCTCTAAGGTGATTAAACCAAAAACTAATATAGAGACCAAGCTCTGATACCAATTGTTGGACCCTAGAGGGGGGTGATTAGGGTCATAAGGCTATAATTGTGCAATAAAATTAAGACAAGCAAAACACAATTTCCAAAAGCAATCAATATAGAGGAGATAGAGTTAGGAATCGTTATCCTGTGACGCGTGATGTGTTAACGCAATATAGAGGAGATAGAGTTAGGAATCGTTATCCTGTGACGCGTGATGTGTTAACGAGGTTCGGTCCGTTGACCTACATCCCCGCTCCCCACTCTCGAGGAGAAATCCACTACACAACCCGGTTTGGAAGCCGAAACTTCTTCTACACAGCGATCCCCTCACGATCTCACACTACACAGTTGATCTCACTAGATCACACTCCCACACAATTGATCTACACAAGATCAAGCTCTCAAAATAGTAGAAATGGTGTAAGAACCCTCTCTTTACAATGACCCTATGGCAAAGAGAATGATTAAACTGAAGCTGGGATATGCACTTGAGAAAACACAGAAAACAGTTTTTGAAAACTTGAGCTCTCAGAAAACAACGTCTCTGGTTTCTTCAAAAGCTAGGGCAACTTAGGAGGAAGAAGAACATGAGTTTAAATAAGAGAAAACCAGCTGTCTAAACTCATGATCTAATCCCCTAAAATCTAGAACACAGTCTGTAAACAATCTAAAAGAGATTGTGTACAGACGGCGTGGAAATCAAAAATAAAAGACTGTTTGAAAACGCTTGGCAGTCGACCGTAAATATTCACGGTCGACCGCGATCCAGATCACAAACAGAGAAAACGAGCAGAGACTTTTGTGGTCGACCGCGACGGTCAACCGTGGGAAATCTCGAGCTCACGGTCGACCGCGACGGTCGATCGACAAACTCTCTGCTGCCCACTGATGAATAAACACAGGTACGGTTGACCGTGGTGGTCGACCGTAGACTGATACATTCTAAAACTGGTTTTTGACTCACTTAAAATATTTGTAAAATATTCATTTGACTTCTGAAAATTGTAAAACTTTGTAAAACTCACTGTTTTTAAAATATTCATTTGACTTCTGAAAATTTTTGGGAACGCAATTTTTGTTTATGAAAACTCACTGTTTTTAAAAAGTGTTCATAAAACTTGTTTTTCGCGAACATGAAAATTGAGATATGACTTGTAAACACGTATATATATATCATGCATATGTTATATATATATATATATATA
>NC_033795.1:41943982-41983339 GCF_001876935.1 Asparagus officinalis
AGCTTAAATATAAACATACAATATATGTAAGCAAACTACTCTTATACCTAGGTGAATGCACACACATGAACTGGAATCTTTAACTCTTGATTGTCGTGTGTTGAATTACCTGTAAGGAGAACAATCAAAACAACAAAGACTAGAAAACATATTAGCAATAAATTATTTGACAAATCATCATCAAAACTATAGGGCCAACAGATGACTCCTCAGTGCAGGATGCCGGGGGTAATAAATTTCTTATGACCGAGCCTGAAAGGACTATAGCGTAGACTAAGGAAGAGGTGGCGTCTGATGTGCCCGCCAATTCTGCTTGCCAACCTGGAAAGGAGCCGGCTATTGAAGAGGCCCTTGTTGCCCAATAAGCAATTATTGAGGGCCCTACTTCCAAGGCAGGCTAGGAGGCAAGTTTCGAGTGGCCCTTTTCCCACCGCATTGATGAGCTTTCTCAAACTAAGTAGGAGGACCTGAGGATGCCATTGATAGGATCGGCAGAAGCTTGTCCTTAATATGATAAGGAGTAGTCGGAGGAGAACCGATTAGTTCTCGAGTGTCAGCTTGACCAGAGGGTATCAGTTCTAAAATCCAGGGCCACCCAAGCTAGAATGTTAGAGCAGTTCTGCTACCTCGTGATGATGAAATACTCACCGAGATGCCAAACTTTAGCCTCCATCAAACCCTTAAGAGTACTTGCTCAAGGGGGCTCTTGTAGAGCATGAGCTGTACGTTGGGTCTGTGCATACGCAGGAGCACTACTTCAAGCTCTAGGAGGATATAGAGGCCCAGAAGGTTGCTTAGGGTGTAGCTAACTTAAGAACAGCGAAGGAGAACGAGCTATAGTGTTGAAGAGGGGTTAGGCTGGCTAGAACGAGAGGTGAAAATGTGGGACAAAAAGACCAAAGATATGCTCCCCACATGTATCCAATGGTCGAACCAACTTGCCGAGGCCCATTGGGCAATCAAGAAGCTTTAGGAGGACCTCTGCCATCTTGATCATGAAATTCAGGATCGGGATGATAGAGTGAAATATTTAGAGAAGAAGGTGGAGGTTAAGACTCGGGAGAGAAATGATGCTTACAAGCAGGCTTGACTAGTTCGTTTGGTTGCTGAGAAGAGGAGGACTTGGCTTAAGGAGGCGGAGGCTGCATAAGAGAGGCTGAGGTAGGAGGCGAAACAGTCACTTTGGAGGTCAAGTAACAATGTGAATCGATCCTCTCACAGATCCAGGCACTACAGAGTCGTCTCGACCACTTGGAAGTCTGAGGCCTACCGGGTCGAGATTGTCAAGAGGTATCATAATGACACTCTCAAGAAGGTGGAAGTGGTCCTGGCTTGTAAGGTCGGGTACGATTATCTGAAGAAGTAGCTTTCGCCTGAAATTCCCATCCTGAGTGGTTAAATTATCCTCATCGTGTGAACAACTGCCGCGATGCTCTTAAGGAGATTGAGCGGAGAGGAGGCGGACTCACATTAGGATGTGAGAATGGTAATAAGGATGAAGAGGAATCAGTTCAAGGAATGGGCAAAATTTTCGGTGGCGATAGCTGGGTGAGCTAACCGGACGAGTGATATGACCAAGCTATTTCATCGGACCCCCAGCTGGCTCCTCTGCTGACTCCTTCAGCTTCGAGTCCTGTTTCAACATCGGGTTTTGCTCCAGCTCCTAATTCTGCTCCTTAGGAGAGCTTTGTATGTATCTTTTTTTTTTAAGAATTGTAAATGCTTTTGGTATATTATAAATACTTTTGATGTACGAATGAAAGATATTCCCTTTAGTCAATTCGAACTGTGCATTTTTTGACACTTACACGCGATTGCATTTCTTATGTGTTAGAATATCTATAAACTATTGTAATCGAGTGATAGGAACCTGATTTTAGGCCTTAGTTTATCCTGAATGGGCAATAAGGTTGCGAGCGCGTCTTGAGTGACTATTTGGTCGAGTGGACTCAGCTTCGTGCCTTGTTTTTGCTTTGAGTGGACAAGGTCTTTGGTATGTGCCTTGGGCTTATCCATGAATGTGACACCAAGGGCTTAGAATTGGTGACGACCGAGTTAATAAGACCCAGCCTTGTGCCTTGGTTTTATTCTGAGTGGACACCAAGGTCTTTGGTACATGCCTTGGGTTTATGCATGAATATGACACCAAGGGCTTAGAGTCAGTAGTAACCGAGTTGAGAAGACTCGGTCTCGTGCCTTAGTTTTACTCTGAGTGGACACCAAGGACTTTAGTACGTGCGTTGGGTTTATTCATGAATATGACACCAGGGTCTTAGACTACTACAAAAATGTAGAAGAATGAGACACACAAAATATTCATTTATATACATAAGAGTCTTATAGTTACATTCATTAGAAGTATTTTTTTGAGATGTTCTATATTCTAATAGCGTTGCAAGATTATCCCAATGGGACTTGGTAGTCAGTAAGTCCTAGGGTGAACTTCTTCTATCACCATGTACAGCCCTTCCTAGTTGGCAGCTAGCTTTCCACGCTTGCTATCTTTATTGGAATTTTCAAGGTCAGACTCTGTTGTTGTAATGCTGGGCAATGCACTGCTGATTGATGACTTGTGAGCTAAGCACCTTCTTTCGAATTTCATCAATCAGTTCGAGTTCAACTTGAAGCCCGATAGTGTTGGAGTCTTCATCAAAGTATCACAGTCAGATGGTTGGCATGTTGACCTCCACCGGCACGACCGCTTTCACCCCATATGTCAGCTTGAGCGGGGTTTCCCCGGTGGAACTTTTGTGGGTCGTTCTGTACAACCACAAAATCCTGAGTTGCTCTTTAATGTAGTTCCTAATTTCTTTGTCCATCTTCCCCTTCAAGACCTAGAGCAAACATTTGTTCATAGCCTTGGTTGAGGTAATTGAACTTAGGATGTGCCACCGAGGTGAACTTAAGTTGAATCTTCCATTCTTCACAGATGCTATGGAAGTTGTTACTATCAAACCGATGCTGCTGTCTATGACAAAAGATGTAGATAGCCCAAATCTACAGATAATAGACTTTTATACAAAGTTGGTGATATTTTCTCTCACTGATATTGGCCAAAGACTTGGTCTCTATCCACTTTGTGAAGTAATCTATGACAATGATAAAACACTTTCGATGCCCTACTTCCATTAGCAATGGTCCTAACAAATCCAGTCCCCACTAAGCCAAGGAGATCGGATTGATGAGGGTAGTGAGGTTAGTGCCGAAGCCCCGGGTATGCTTTAAAAGAATTGTCAAGTGTTGCATCGATAGATGAGCCTCTTGGACTCGGCTAGAACTGTCGGCCAGTAATAGCCTTTCCTAATAGCCTTCTTGACTAGGGTTCTAGACCCTGGGTGGTTTCTACATGCTCCTTGATGAATCTCCCTCAGTACATAATCTACTTCTCTAGGCTGGAGGCATCGAAGGTAGGGCCCCACACTACTGTTAGTGTATGATAACCAATTTAGTTGATTGTTGATCATGAGGTATCTCTGAGCGTTTATTTGTAGACTCCTTGCCTCTACAGGATTTTCTGGCAAGGTCCCTTTAGTTACACACTGAATGAGTGGGTCCATCCAACATGACTCCGTCGAGGCTTTAATGTGCATAATTGAGTCTGTCGAAGCTTTAGTAGTGTCGGGATGTTTGAGGGTATCTATGTACATGAGCCCTTGATTCTTCCCTAAGCTTGAGGAACCGAGCTTGGATAGAGCATTTCCTCAGGGAATTCATACAATTTTGAATTTTTTTTAAACTTTCACAAGAGCTCCTTAACATTCCCTAGGTATTGAACCATTCTGGGGTCCTTAGGTTCATACTTCCCCTGCAGTTGGTAAACAATGAGATGGGAATCGGCCAAGATGAAGATGGACTCGGCTTTGGTCGCCAGAGTGGCTCGAAGTCCTGTTGAGGCTAGGAACTTGAACATGATAGAGTATTCATATAAGAGTCCTTCAGGGCTACATAGAACTACTCCAGCTCTGATACCTATTTCTCCTAAATTTCCATCTATCTTAAACAGTCACCATGAGGAGAACTCGAGTGAATCATGTTTAGGGACACTGTGTTCCGAAGGTGGACTTTCTTGACCTTCTCTTGAGTCGGAGCTTCTGAAGAAGGAGCATATGCAAGAGGCAACAGGCTAGCATCTAGATCAAACGACTCATTTAGGAAGTCAATCAGGGCTTGAGCTTTTATGGTCGTTCAGGGCTCAAACTATATGTCATACTTGCTGAGCTTGACCGACCAATTGATCATCCGTCCGAAAGTAATTAGGTGAGTATTTTCTTCAAAAGTAAGTTTGTTCACACCACTATAGTGTGAGCCTGAAAGTAAGGGCATACCCTCCTAGCAATAGTATAAGAGTGAAGGAGGATTTCTTGATAAGAATGTAACTGAGCTCGGCGGCCTCCAAAATGTGACTGTTATAATAGACCAGCCTTTGAATATTCTTCTCTTTTCAGATTAAGACTCAACTCACAGCCTCCGGTGAAATAGCTAAGTAGAGATAAAGGGTTTCTCCCTCCATGGGTCTGCTCAGTAGGGTCTTGAAGCATAAGTATCTCTTAAGCTCTATGAACGTAGTGTTGTAGTCTATTGTCCACCCGATGCCTTCTTTGGGTTCCTTGTTTCCTTTGAGGATTTGAAAGAAGGAAAGACTTTTTTCGATCGACTTTGAGAGGAAGAAGCTCAAAGCAGCTATTTTGTTGTTCAGCTTCTGAACATCCTTTAATGTGTAGGGCTCAAGCATTTGGTCAATGGCAAGTATCTTCTTAGGGTTAATCTCGATACCCGTTAGATGATCATAAAGCCAAAGAATTTACATGACTGCACCCTAAAAGCACTTGGCTGGGTTGAACTTCTTGTAGAAGTGCCAGAGTACAAAGAATGTTTCTTCAATATCCAATACATGAGAGATTGCTTATTTGAACTTTACCAGGATTTCATCCATATATGCTTCCGCATTGCATCTGACTTGATGTTTAAATATTTTGTTCACCAACCTTTGATAGGTGGCTCTAGCATTCTTAAGGCTGAAGGACAATACTTTATAGCAATAGGTCCCTTGATTTGTAATGAAGGAAGGTTTCTCTTCATCGTGTTCGGCCATCATAATCTAGTTGTGTCTAGAGAAAGAATCTATAAAACTAAGTAACTCGTGGTCAGCACTTTCATCGACCAGCTGATCAATCCTAGGGAGATGATAGTTGTCTTTTGGGTAAGCTTTGTTTAAGTCAGTGAAGTCGAGACACATCCTCCACTTGCCAGTTGATTTCCTAACTAGCACCACATTAGACAACCATTTTGGGTATTACACTTCTCGGATGAAGTCAGCTTTAAGCAGTTGATTGACCTCTTCTGTAACCACCTTTTGCCTCTCAGGCTAAAATGTCTCTTCTTCTACCAAACCGGCTTGCTATGTCGGTCGATAGATAACTCCTAGCTTATCACTTTTGGGGGATCACTAGCATATCCTTAGGCCCCTAGGCAAAAACATCCACATTGCTATGCAAGAAAACAATGATAGCTCCTTGCTACAACTCAATGAGTTCTGGCCTAATTTTGACCTTCTTGTTTTCATTGAGGCAGATCAATATCTCTTGCAGTTATTCTACAAAAATTGTTCGCTCTCGCTCTTTATCTTTCTGTAGTTGAGAATGAATCTTCTTAATTGGTAAAATCTCTAAAACTTCTTCTCCTTTCATCGAGAGCAGATAGCATGATCTGGCATCTTGTTGATTGCTTCACATAAAACTGACTCCTTTTAAGGTCAGAAACTTCATCATCTGGTGGTAAGTGGATAGGACAGCTTGTAAGTTGTTTAATGAGGTTTTTCCGAGAATAATATTATAGGTAGAACATCCATTACAATGAATTGGACTTGAATTATGAACTAGCAAGGGTAATCATCAATCACCAAGGGCAGAGTGATCAATCCCTCGGGTTAGACTGAGTGCCCTGAGAATCCAACGAGAGGACTCGGGCAAGACCACAAAACTTACTTGTTGATCCCCATCTGATTGAACGCCTCGATAAGCAAAATACCGACGGAGCTTTCTATATCTATTAAGATTCTCTTGACCCAAAAGCCATTAATTTCTGCCGATATGATAATGGGGTCATCATGAGAGGTCTCTATGACTTTTAGGTCAGTGTTGCTGAAGGAAATAGGTTGATCAGTCTTGGGCTTCTTTTTACATACATTAATTTTCAACGCTCGCTAGATATACCTCTTCTGAGTGTTGTCGAACATCCCCTCGGTTGCTGGGCCATCACTGATGGTGTTGATGGTGCCTCAGCTACCTGTTTTTTAGGTTGATCACCCTACTTGTTCAAGAAATGGGGAGATCTTGACCTAGATCTTCTCCTCTCTGGTCTCTTTGAGGCTGGCTTACCTTTATCCTAATGGGAGATGGATTTCTTTAGCAGTCCCCCTTTTATCATGTCCTCGATGTCTCTCTGGAGAACCATATAGTTATCAGTATAATAGTCATGATCCTGGTGATATCAGTGGTACTGTTTGACGTCTCTGGACTGAGGGTTTGACTTCATGTGAGGGGGAGGAGTGGTGAGGTTCCACTCCTTTTGAATTAGGTAGAACACTTGTGAAAGAGAGACGTTGACAAAGTGAGTGTTGGTTTCTTTGTTGCTTCTTTCTTCTGATCCCTCCTATCGACCCGACTGAGTTTGGAGTCACTCTTGGGGGAATTATCTTTAGCCTTCTTCCTTTGAGAGAATTCTGCTTTAGCTACCTCTACTCAAGCTACCTTCTTTGGGGCTCAACTATCTTCAGCGTTCATGTGTTCAGCGTCCATGTGTGATCGAGCTCTGCCCATTTGTTGGTCAAAATCAGTTACACAGTCCATGATGAGAGAGTCAGATAGCTTTTCATCTTCTAGCCCTATAATAGGATGGAGGAAGGAGTCTTCTCCTTTGTGTCGGCCAAAAAGTGATGCACAAACTTTTGACTAAGCTACTCACAACTATGAATGGGCTTCTTATCTAGAGAGTTCCACCACATCTTTGCACTACCCGTTAGAATGATTAGGAAGGCTCTGTAGATTACTAGGTCGCTCACTTGCTCCTTGCACATTAAATCATAAAGATTTTGTGAATGCTCAGCTAGTTCTCCTTTGACCCATTGTATTTCTCAATGTGGGACATTTTGAACTCAGGGTACGGAGCATTTATGACCCAGTCAGTGAGAGGAGTATTTCTTTCAATGATATTTGTAACAGTATTGAAGGTCCAGTCATAATCAAATGCATAGTTGGTGGTAGAAGAGTCCATTCTACTCACCGGTCCTGGCAGCATGGGGTATCTGGTACTGCGCTATATCATCCAAGTGTCGTATTCAGGGCCAAGACTCAAACTTTCACCGATTTCTTCCATGAAGTGTGGTGGTTGCCATGGATAAGCAGTGAAACGAGCTTGCTACCAAGGTGGTGGGGGAGTGATATCTCTAGTTCGCTCCTCCAGCATTTGTCACTAAGGCTGTTTTCAGGAGTCCAAATTGAATAACTCCTCAGGGAGGAGTGACGGATTGTGGAGGAGGATGAGAAGGAGGAATCTAGCTAAGGAGTTCATTCGTGAAAGAAGATAACTGTTGCTGAAGGAAATGGCTATTTTTTGGGTGGACTCATCTAATTAGGCCTGAGTAACGTAGCCTGTGTTGGCCGTCTCTCTGGAATTGGGAACTGACGATTGGTCTGGTCGACGAGAATCGGCCATCTTCCTTAAGAAGAAAAAGAGACCCTACGGTGGGCACCAATGTTTATGTTAAAAACTTAATTATGCGGGTTAGAATGATTTTGGAAGAGCTTAGGGTCCTCAATCTTCTTTGATAGCTGATCACTTTGGGCAGAAGAAGATTCATACACAAACGTTAAGGGATTAGAGTTGGGTTCTCTGATGGTTCTTCCAACGATCAAGACTGGTTATCTTAATAGGAAAAGTATATGAAAGTAGTTGTTAGGTATTTTTTTTATTGTAGAATATAGCGTACCCTTATGCAGAAGACAAACTGCCTATTTGTAGTGAACCGATAAGGGTATTTTGGTAATTTTAGGAGGGTCCATGTAGTCGGTTTAGTTAGCCGATGCTTTACATGCATCAGTAGTGAGTGATTTGAGTCATCCTAGTATTTAATGAGATGGCGACATAATGGCCAAGGTGATGGTGTAGTCCAATGAGTCATTATGACTTCAGCAAGGGAGTAATGATGGCTTTGATCATGCATTTAATACGATGGAGACTACCCGGCGTCTCTTAGAAAGACGAAACATAGGTTTTCTAGTGGTTTAAGATGCGTTGTTGGGTCCGAGTGAAGACGCCTTTCATCTCAGACTTCGAGAGAGCCCGAGTAAAGACGCCTTTCATCTCGGGCTTTTGAAAAAAAAAGCCCAGGTGAGGACGACTTTCATCTCAAATTCCTTGAGAAGGTTCAAGTAAGAATGTCTTTCACCTCAGTTCGCAAAGTGCTTTAAGGAGGGAGAGCCAGTACTCGTGAGACCCGAGTCAGGTCGATGTCTCAAGTTGGAGTTGGCTAATCGAGAAACATGTCATCCTCTTGAGAATAGTTTACACTTAGCAATTTAAGTGATGTAACAAAGACTAAATCAAATTCAGACTCAAGATTGTTGGCCACAAATAATAAGACAATATCTCTCAATCCGTACGTTGAGATCTAGCATATTATGTATGAAAATCGACTATCTCGATGAGACGAAGATATCCAGACTGGAATATTCTTGAAATTCCATTAGAAGTGTTTGATTTTGGCAGAAATCTGAAATTAATAAACCTTAGATTATTTTTAGAAATAAATTAGAGCATTATTTGGATTAGGAACACATTTGATTTGATCTCAGATTTGACCTACTTATTTTCTCAAATCATATATTCAATTACGTGAAGACCAAGTTGAATCCTACAATTGTGAGGGATTCCTATCCTTCTGCCGTGATTGATTCTAGTATAGAATAATAAGACCCTAGACCCCTCTTTTTCTCATCAATTCATTAATTGATCCTATAAATAATTTGATGGCTTGACTATCTAAAAGAAATGTCATCTTCATTGTAGAACTTATTTTTTGAAAGTTTTTCTTAATAAAAATTTTTTTCTTCTTCTCTTTTAGTTCTTGCAGTATTCTTCTATTTGTGTTTGTTTTTCTTTCACCCTAATTTTTTTAGGTTGCTTAGGAAGATGAAACCGGGGTAGTTTTCACTTAGATTATTAGTTATTTCTCTTGAGCTTATTTATTCATGTTGTAATTAGTCTAGGCTATTAGTCGATAGAATAATTAGACTTTGATAGGTTATCGACATTAAATTTAAATTTGGCACAGCCTATGCTTAGTTTATTATTTCTAGGGTTATCTTTTGGTCAAGAGTAATTACATTCATGAGATCTATAATTTGCTAGGTTTTAAATTAATAGGTTATAGGCATTTAAATATTGGCATAATCTATACTTTTAGATCTAAGTAAATAAGATAATTATTAATTTGCTACGTTTTAAATTGAAAGTTTATAAATATTTAGATATGGCATAGCCCATGCTTTTTAGATCTAACATAAAAAAGGGAAGAACTAATATAACTAAGTAATTATCAACCTGGTGAATTCTTTCCCAAGTCTCTATTTAGTTCATAAATAGTTTTTAAATCAACTAATCAATCAATCTCTCAAACTCTTTTCTCAACCTTGATCAAAAGAATTTTTTGAAACTCCATCTTCCATGTGGATTGACCTGTAAGGACTACAACTAGACATGTGTATACTTGCAGTATTTTTAGGACTTGGAAATTCCCACAACAATTAATGTAAAGAACTTATGTAGAAGATATGATTGGGTTGAAAATATAATATCATGTGTGTAATAATATAAATTATGAACGATCAAATTTTAAAAGAATATTTGATAAGCAAACGAATCGAATATTCTTCTGGTTAAATTTTATTCGTTTATGAACTCGATTGCTAAAACTTATTTGTTTACAATGGAATTGGATACAATGAGTGATAGGGGAGAGAAATGATTCAAGTAAACCCAAAAGAAAGGAATGATAGAGCGTGGAACAAAATAGAGTTAATTGCATTTGGACAGCGAACGAGGAGAACAGAAGATATCTCCAATTTGTATTTATTTATAACGGAGAAGGATAGGGACGGTAAGCTACACGACCAATATAGTTGTTAGTCTAAGGTGTAGACCCAAAGTTCGAGATGAAAGCTGGAATCAAAAGCTCAGAAAAACACGCAGACAGATCGGCGGTCGACCGGGTCAGTTGACCGCAAACGTGCACATGAGCAAAGGAGGGCTTGGATCAGGTCGCGGTCGACCGGCCCGGTCGACCGCCAAACCCTGTAGGAGAAAACTGCTCTCGGGTTTTGCATCGGTCGACCGGGCCGGTCGACCGACAATGTTTCTGGAATCTGATCGGTCGACCGCGCCGGTCGACCGGACGTAGTTTTGGCAGTTTCCTGTTCTGTTTAGGAATCTGTTTCAACCAGGATTCTATATATACCCCAAACGATTTTAGGGTTTGTACTACATCAAAAAGAGACCTTTTTGACTGCAAAGAGAGAGAGAATCTCAGAGAGATTAACCCCTTGTTTGAGAGCTTGTATTTTCTTCTTCTATTAATAAAGAATTTGTGTGGTGTGGCTCCCGAGGACGTAGGCACGTTGCCGAACCTCGTTAAATCTGTGTGTTCATCTCCCTTACTGTTTGTTGCAAGTTAGATCTTTATTTGTGGTTTTATTCCTACTTTCCTACTTTCAACACAAGGTCCGGAAGGGCAAGGGTTCGATTGATTGTTTCGAATCCTCAACAACTGGTATCAGAGCTTCGTTCAGCAATTTGTGTGAAAGCCATGGCAGAGGAAAGCAAATCAAAGATTGAGAAGTTTGATGGATCGGATTTCGCCTACTGGAAGTCGCAGATGGAGGACTATCTGTACCAGAAGGACTTGTATCGCCCGCTGTTGGGCAAGGAAAAGGGAAAGAAGAAAGAGGAGTCAGATGGTGATTGGGAGGTACTGGATAGGAAGGCCCTAGGGCAAATCCGGTTGTCACTCGCCAAATCAGTAGCCCACAATATTCTGAAGGAGAAGACGATGGTGGGGCTTATGGAAGCGCTCGCGAAGATGTACGAGCAACCGTCGGCAGCAAACAAGGTGCATCTAGTCAAAACTCTTTTTAACCTCAAGATGGCAGAAGGACGGTCATTCACGATGCACCTCAGCAAGTTCAACACGATTGTTGATCAACTTATCTCCGTGGACATCACGTTCGATGACGAAGTGCAGGCCCTTCTACTACTATT
The DNA here is from genome assembly GCF_001876935.1 of Asparagus officinalis. Classification (NCBI taxonomy): domain Eukaryota; kingdom Viridiplantae; phylum Streptophyta; class Magnoliopsida; order Asparagales; family Asparagaceae; genus Asparagus; species Asparagus officinalis. Next base: position 41,955,296 of record NC_033795.1, read on the forward strand.
GCAGTTGCCGGATAGTTGGGCAGGTTGTGTGACGGCAATCAGCAATTCGGCGGGGAAAGAGAAGTTGAAGCTGAATGAGGTTGTTAGCATGATTCTATCCGAGGAGGTTAGAAGGAAATCGTCCGAATCAGAAGGTTCAGGTTCAGCCCTAAGTTTCGAGCAGAGAGGCAGAAGCCAGAAGAAAGGGAACCAGAACAGGAATCAGTCGAAATCAGTGAAGAAGAGGCCGAACTCGAAGGTTAGGTCTATCAAAGGGAAGTGTTGGAACTGCGGCCAGGAGGGTCATATGTCTTCGGTCTGTAAAGCACCAAAGAAGGATGCGGGTGAGCAGGAGGCTCATATCGTGCAGGATGCCGTGCACTGCAGGAGACTGAGAAGAAGTTTTCGCTCTGGTCGGTCGACCGGCGTGGCCGCTGCGGTCGACCGCAAATGTGCACAGGACCCTGTAAACACATTTTTCTCTAGCTGGTCGACCGGCCTTGGCACGACGGTTGACCGCGAATCGTCCAGACAGTTTCCTAAACTGTTTGGGAATCTGTTTTGTTTCAGGATTCTATATATATCCCAAACGTTTTTAGGGTTTTAGAGACATCAAAAAGGAGAGCTTTTTGGCTGCAAAGAGAGAGAGAATCTCAGAGAGATTTACCCCTTGTTTGAGAGCTTGTATTTTCTTCTTCAATTAATAGAAAGATTGTGTGGTGTGGCTCCCGAGGACGTAGGCACGTTGCCGAACCTCGTTAAATCTGTGTGTTCATCTCCCTTACTGTTTTTTGCAAGTTAGATCTTTATTTGTGGTTTTATTCCTACTTTCCTACTTTCAACACAAGGTCCGGAAGGGCAAGGGTTCGATTGATTGTTTCGAATCCCCAACAACTGGTATCAGAGCTTCGTTCAGCAATTTGTGTGAAAGCCATGGCAGAGGAAAGCAAATCAAAGATTGAGAAGTTCGATGGATCGGATTTTGCCTACTGGAAGTCGCAGATGGAGGACTATCTGTACCAGAAGGACTTGTATCGCCCGCTGTTGGGCAAGGAAAAGGGAAAGAAGAAAGAGGAGTCAGATGGTGATTGGGAGGTACTGGATAGGAAGGCTCTAGGGCAAATCCGGTTGTCGCTCGCCAAATCAGTAGCCCACAATATTCTGAAGGAGAAGACGACGGTGGGGCTTATGGAAGCGCTCGCGAAGATGTACGAGCAACCGTCGGCAGCAAACAAGGTGCATCTAGTCAAAACTCTTTTCAACCTCAAGATGGCAGAAGGACGGTCCTTCACGATGCACCTCAGCGAGTTCAACACGATTGTTGATCAACTTATCTCCGTGGACATCACGTTCGATGACGAAGTGCAGGCCCTTCTACTACTATCGCAGTTGCCGGATAGTTGGGCAGGTTGTGTGACGGCAATCAGCAATTCGGCGGGGAAAGAGAAGTTGAAGCTGAATGAGGTTGTTAGCATGATTCTATCCGAGGAGGTTAGAAGGAAATCGTCCGAATCAGAAGGTTCAGGTTCAGCCCTAAGTTTCGAGCAGAGAGGCAGAAGCCAGAAGAAAGGGAACCAGAACAGGAATCGGTCGAAATCAGTGAAGAAGAGGCCGAACTCGAAGGTTAGGTCTATCAAAGGGAAGTGTTGGAACTGCGGCCAGGAGGGCCATATGTCTTCGGTCTGTAAAGCACCAAAGAAGGATGCGGGTGAGCAGGAGGCTCATATCGTGCAGGATGCCTTGATCCTTGCTATGGATAGCGATTCTGATTCTTGGGTCATCGACTCAGGAGCTTCTTTCCACGCCACTGCTAATAGGAAACTACTTCAGAACTATGTAGCAGGGGACTTTGGTAAAGTATATTTGGGGGATAATGAACCTTGCAATATTGTTGGAAATGGCGACGTTCAGATACAGATAAAGGGATCTAAGTGGAATTTGAAGAACGTGAGACACGTGCCGAAGCTGAAGAGGAATCTTGTTTCGGTGGGACAGCTTGGAGCAGAAGGCTACGTTTCGACATTCACCGGGGATTCGTGGAGAATCTCCAATGGTACGATGGTTGTTGCCCGAGGCAATAAAACGGGAACTCTCTACCTCACTTCACATGCGAGTGACACCCTCGCAATTGCAGCTGGCAAGGAGAGTACAGATCTGTGGCACAATAGGCTGGGGCACATGAGCGAGAAAGGGATGAAAATTCTACATTCACAAGGAAAGCTAACCGGGATCGACACCGTGGAAGTCGGGGTTTGTGAAGACTGCATCTTTGGGAAGCAGAAGAGGGTTAGTTTCCAGAAGGGTGGAAGGCCACCTAAGGCTCAGAAGCTAGAGTTGATTCATACAGATGTATGGGGCCCAGCCAGTGTGTCTTGGCTGTTCGAGATACTACGTCACCTTTATCGACGATCACTCGAGGAAGGTGTGGGTTTACTTCATGAAGCACAAGTCAGAGGTGTTCGAGATCTTCAAGAAGTGGAAGGCCATGGTCGAGAACGAGACAGATCTGAAGGTGAAGTGCTTAAGATCAGATAATGGTGGAGAATACGAGCTGGAGGAGTTCAAGAGGTTCTGTGCTACGAATGGGATTCGCTTAGAGAGGACTACTCCAGGGACGCCGCAGCAGAACGGCATTGCAGAGAGGATGAACAGGACCTTGACAGAGCGTGCGCGGAGCATGCGATTACATGCAGGTCTGCCTAAGACATTTTGGGCGGATGCGGTACATACAGCAGCTTACCTTATTAATCACGGGCCATCAGTTCCATTAGATTTTGGGATTCCAGAGGAGGTTTGGAGTGGAAAGAAGATAAATCTCTCACACTTGCGGGTATTTGGTTGCGTGGCTTATGTTCATATCAGTGACCATGTCAGGGACAAGCTAGAAGCTAAGTCACAGAAGTGCACATTCATTGGATACGGCATTGATGAGTTCGGGTATCGCCTTTGGGATGAGAAGAACAGGAAGATCATCAGGAGCCGGGATGTGATATTCAATGAGGAGGTGATGTACAAGGACAGGAATAATGCTAAGGATAGCCAAAGCAGTGGGAGAAGCACTACGGATACAGGTGGATCCGAGTACATGGATTTGGAGGAACTTCCAGATGGGGGCGACGATGTCAGTTCTGACCGTAGAACGGAGGAGACTACAGGTGCAGAAGCTACTACCCAGGGCGTGGAGCCTAGGAGGTCATCTAGGGTACCCAAACCAAATCCCAAATACCTCTCGTCACTTGATTATCTACTCTTAACAGATAGCGGAGAGCCGGAGTGTTATGAAGAGGCAGTGCAAGTGAGTGAATCTCAGCAGTGGGAGCATGCGATGCAGGAGGAGATGGATTCTCTACTCACTAATGAGACATGGGAGTTAGCCCAGCTACCTGCGCAGAAGAAAGCCTTGCACAACAAATGGGTCTACCGGGTCAAGCAGGAGAGTGATGGAAGCAAGAGATTCAAGGCCAGATTAGTAGTGAAAGGGTTTCAACAGCGGGAAGGAGTGGACTACACGGAGATATTTTCCCCTGTTGTGAAACTCACAACCATCAGAGTGGTGTTGAGTTTGGTAGCTGCAGAAGACCTCTTCCTTGAGCAGTTAGATGTGAAGACTGCCTTTCTTCATGGTGACTTGGATGAAGAAATCTACATGAAGCAGCCTGTTGGCTTCATTGAAGAAGGAAAGGAAGAGATGGTGTGCAAGCTCAAGAAGAGCTTATATGGTTTGAAACAGGCTCCGAGACAGTGGTATAAGAAGTTTGATAACTTCATGCAGAACAATGGCTACAGAAGATGCAATTCGGATCATTGCTGTTATTTCAAAAGGTTCGAGTCCAGCTTCATTATTTTGTTATTATATGTTGATGACATGTTGGTAGCAGGACCGTGTTTAGAAGAGATAAACAGTTTGAAGAGGCAGCTAGCAAAGGAATTTCCAATGAAGGATCTGGGTGCAGCGAAGCAGATTCTAGGGATGCGAATCAGTAGGGATGAAGCTGAAGGGATATTGAAATTGAGCCAAGCTGAATACATTGAGAAGGTACTTCAGATGTTCAACATGCAGAATGCTAAAGTTATTAGCACACCCCTTGGAAGTCAGTTCAAGTTATCTGAGGAGCAATCGCCTAAGACAGATGCAGATAGAGAGATATGAGCAGGGTGCCATATTCTTCAGCCATTGGGAGTCTCATGTACGTGATGGTTTGCACGAGGCCAGACATCGCTCATGCAGTGGGAGTTATGAGCAGATTTGCAAGCAACCCAGGAAAGCAGCATTGGGAGGCCGTGAAGTGGATAATGCGGTACTTGATGGGAACAACGAACAAGCCACTATGTTTCAGGAGGAAGGAGTTGGTGCTGCAGGGATACGTGGATGCGGACTTCGCCGGTGATCATGATACGAGGCGAAGCACCACGGGGTATGTTTATACCTTAGCGTCGACAGCAGTGAGTTGGGTCTCACGTCTGCAGAAGATTGTGACTTTGTCTACAACCGAGGCTGAGTATGTCGCGGTGACTGAAGCAAGTAAGGAGATGATCTGGTTGAACGGGTGCTTGGAAGAGTTGGATCTGAAGCAAGGAAGAGAAGTTCTTTATTGTGATAGCCAGAGCGCTATACATCTTGCCAAGAATCCAGTATATCATGCCAGAACGAAGCACATCGACGTCAAATACCATTTTATACGCTCGCTGATCAAGGACGGAAAGTTGCATTTAATGAAGATTTTGGGGAGTCAAAATCCGGCGGACATGTTGACGAAGGCAGTCACCATTGAGAAACTGGAGTTGTGCGCAACTTCAGTTGGCCTTCACGAGTAGAAGACGAAGGCGGAGCCACACTACGATGATCAGCGAGATCGCCGGGATTTTTTGTTGATTGAAGGAAGAACTTTTTCGGGGGAAAAGATACAAGCGAAGAAGGGGAGAGTTCGGGGGAACTCATTGCAGGCACTTTGGTCTCCAAGTGGGAGATTGTTAGTCTAAGGTGTAGACCCAAAGTTCGAGATGAAAGCTGGAATCAAAAGCTCAGAAAAACACGCAGACAGATCGGCGGTCGACCGGGTCGGTCGACCGCAAACGTGCACAGGAGCAAAGGAGGGCTTGGATCAGGTCGCGGTCGACCGGTCCGGTCGACCGCCAAACCCTGTAGGAGAAAACTGCTCTCGGGTTTTGCATCGGTCGACCGGGCCGGTCGACAAAAGAGAGCTTTTTGACTGCAAAGAGAGAGAGAATCTCAGAGAGATTAACCCCTTGTTTGAGAGCTTGTATTTTCTTCTTCTATTAATAAAGAATTTGTGTGGTGTAGCTCCCGAGAACGTAGGCACGTTGCCGAACCTCGTTAAATCTGTGTGTTCATCTCCCTTACTGTTTTTTGCAAGTTAGATCTTTATTTGTGGTTTTATTCCTACTTTCCTACTTTCAACACAAGGTCCAGAAGGGCAAGGGTTCGATTGATTGTTTCGAATCCTCAACACTTGCTAAGGTTTACCTAGACTCAATTCCTCTCCTCCCAATTCTTTCACTCTAGAAGGGTTACGAAAATGTGTAAATTTGCTTGTTTTTAACCGGTTAAGAAAGTGTGTAAATTTACTTGTTTTTAGCCATTCCATCCCTTCCCTTGCTAATTAAAATTTCTAAACAAACACAAATTTTGGAGGGTTAGCATTCTAACCTTCCCAATCCTTCCCATCTCATCTTTAAAAAATGTATTCAAACTCACCATTAATGTTATATAAACTATCAAATCAAATATGATTGCATAATTTCTCAAACAATTTATGAACTGTTTGTTAATTATTTGGTTCTTTTCCAACTTGTAACTATCACTTCAAATTTCATTGCTAGAATTATTTGGGATCAAATATCCATATACATTCTTCAATTCAAATTTCTCCCCTATTGTACATGTTACATTAACACCTCCACTTCAGAGAAACACAGTGCGCTAATATGAGAAACTCATAACCTTACAACAACTATGGGTATAATTGACAAAAATTAATAAGATAAAACTTACAATATCCTCGTTAAAAACAACAATCGCTATTACATGCTACCGATAAACTCACATAGGCTTTCTACCTCCGTTACACTCCAAGTTGATGTGATGTCAGCAAACAAGAACTCTGTGGTTCGTCAAAATTTGGCTGGCTTCAAAATTGCTATAATCAACTGAATAAATGCACATAAGTTCCAAGAATGTACACCTTTACTGAACATGGCACATGCATTCTACACATCGAGGATGTCTATAGATACTTCTCGCCACAGGCCTTTTCTCGACCTTTTTATTCTGCCTAGTTGCCTTTCTTATGCTCTGTTGAAAGTATTTCCACTCTATTGTTGCATTCCTTGCAAATATGCTGGCCAGCCTTCGTTTATTTGGTCGAATTGTTGGATGTTTTCCTTCGCCATAGTACATTCGGTAGCCTTGAACTAGGGATGAGAATTGACTCCCATCATCAGTCATGGAAAATACATCAGCGGCTGAACATACTATGAAGTCCAAAGCAGCTAGCTACAAAAAGGGAAAATAAAAGCACTTGAGAGATAATACTCAGGAAAGTAATTAGTTTATATGAAGTCCAGAGCAGCTAGCTACAAAAAGGGAAAATAAAAACACTTGAGAGGTAATTATCAGGAAAGTATTAATTTATATATTAATGTTTACAAATGGAAACCAGGTATTTGTAATCTAACAATAGTCAGCAAGAAGTTTAATGGAGCTATAATTATTGGCAGGGAACTCATTGGAAATAAACCACAGAGCTATATGTAACGGTGTGAGTATGTTCAGGAAAGAGATAATCCCTCAGGAAATATTAGTCTATTAGATAATAAATTAATGTTTATAAATGGAAGCCAGGTTTCCGCAATTGAAGTTTAAGTCAGCATGAGGTTTATTAGAACTGTATTTGTTGGCAGGGAACTCGGTTGAGATAAGCTAGAACACTTTATAAAATAACAATGAATGTTATGATTAACCTACAACAGAGTTAATTTGCGAAGAAAAAATAATTACAATAAAGGAAGAAATAGGTCAATTATAAATTAAATGTAGAGTCCAGCTTAAAAGATCTTATAAAATATAAACTATCTGGTCCTTTGAGACGTCAATCAGATTTACACTGTTCCATCGGAATGAACCTAAAACCTACAAATACTACAAGAGGCAATAAATAAATAAATAAGTACCACCAAAAATCCATAGTGCATATGATTTTCTCTTTCAAAAAGTTCAAACTAATACTTGGTTGGCAGGAACATAAAACTGAGGGAGTTTGGAGACTTAGAAAACAAGTGTACTGAGTTTTAAGGGGAAATCAAATGTTAAACCGACCTGATTCTCAAATACTCATAATTTTCAAAACAAGTCCATGTGAAGGATCTAGAAAATCATAACCTTGTTTAAGCCATACAAATAATTAATAGCAGTTACGTGCAATACAAAATTTGTTGACTAATTTATACTTATTGGAGTAGACTTTGGTTTGTGATGAATGACAGATTCAGATCTGAGTCTTGCAAAAGATTTGATGAAGATCAGACTAGAATTTTTTCAAAAAGATTTGATTTGTTTTAAGTTGGGATTTAGGATTAGGATTAGGATTTTGTTTTAGTGCTACAAATAATGATGTATTTCTACATTTGAAGAGGGAAGAGAAGAATGTTTGTGAAGAATCTGCATGTGAATTGCAAGCAACTAATATTAGGCATGTGAGTTGCCGGCATGTGAAGTGTGCGGGTGTGAACCCCGAAATTTCTATCTTATTTTCTTTAAATTAAAAGCGCAGTTTCTATATATATATATATTTTTTTAATGTAAATAATCAATCTCAACATATCGCTATGCTTCCTTTCCTCATTAGTTGGTATCAGAGCTGAGGAGATCCACCATTTCAATTTCACCATCGACAATACATCAATCTGAAGTTTGTTAATGCAAATAGTATTAAACTCGAGGGTGAGTTTCTTCAAGATGGGGAGATTTGATGCAAGACAGATTCAGACTTGAATCTTGCACAAGATTTGACGATCAAATTAGAATTTCTTCTAAAAGATTCGATTTTTTTTAAGTTGGGATTTAGGATTGAGTTGTTGTTTAGCTAGGAACAAATCTGTTATTTTGTTAGGATATGTGATTTGATGTTATCCATTAGTCAGGATTAGGATTTTGTTTTAGTACGACAAATAATGATGTATTTCTTTATTTGAGGAGGGAAGAGAATAATGTTTATGAAAAATCTACATGTGAATTGTAGCTATTCTTAGGCAAGTGAGTTGCAGGCATGCAAAGTGTCCGGGTGTAAATCCCAACATTTGTATCTTATTTTTTTAAAATGAAGAGTGCAATTTCTATATTTATATTATATTTTTATGCAAATAATCAATCTCAATAGATCGCTATGCTTCTGTTCCTCATCAATTTATCATCAAGATTTGTTGATCAAAAGTAGATATTGGTATAAAATAAATATATTACGACAAAAATACAATGAATAATTCTAAAAAGTAAATAATAATATGAAGCGATATAATAATACTTTATACTTGCATTAACTTCAAGTGATCTCAATATGATAAGTGTCCACAGACAAAACTGATGAGGCCATTAATCCCCGCTTTGCTCGTGCGGATACAATTAGATGCCGCTCAGGCTAGCTAACTCAAGTTGACAACCTGACCTTGAGCAGGAACCAACCCCTATTACCTATTTGGGCCCTAGGGTCAGCAAGTGGCCCTAGACCCCACACCTAACAAGACTCATCATCAAATTGTGGTTGTTTGGTTGGCAAAAAACCCAAAGAAAAGTATTATAGGAAATCTACTTCTCTTAACACTTTCTTTTCTCTTGTTTGGTTCACCACTAAAATCATCTTGAAACCAAGTGTAAGGGTGACATGGCACCCTCCCATTGGTTGATGAGACATATAATTAAAGAAACCCCTTTCATGAGTCTTTGTACAGAAATGAGAGGAAACTCTCTTTAATGATCCCCCCTCATCACCAAATTCTTTTTCTTTAGTTTGCAAGAAATCAACCTAACATGCCCTTAATGTCTTCATTTAATGCTCTCCTTAAAACACACAAAGGTACTAGGAAGTTTCGTCCGCCTATGTACATTGGACACGTGTCTGTAGCTTGTTAATGCAGGATGATGACATGTGTCTCCTTTATCCAACCGCACAAATGCCGTATATAAGGGAATCATCATGCTAATAGCTTCTCCCAGCTATCTAGGACTCTTTACTATAGCATTTATTCTTTTTGCCTTATCCACCTCTAAGGAAGATACTGACTTAAGCATTAGAGGACCATCAGAAATTTGTCTCTAGCGCCGCCTAACCGAGTTATTCCATTGGCAGCCATGTCAGCATTTTGCAGGGAAAGCTCGCTTCTCCTATTTCAGCAAATGTAAGCTTTGCAATTTAGACACCAAGACTTTGAAAAACTTGGTTTTTGCAAAATGAGTTACTAAAAATTATAAGTGTTCAAAAATATTTTGATAACAAATTTTTAAATGTTTTGTTGACAAAATTTGAGTTACAGAGTTGTTTTGGACATTTTTATAATGTAAATGAAACCCTTAAATTCTATATAATTGTTTCCAACCATAGTGTTTGATGGTTTGTGTTGACGAAATGTTTTGGTACTTATTGGGTTTAAATCAAAAATGGTCAAACCCGTTAACAACCAAGTGCAGAAATATCATATACAATTTGATAAAATCCCTAGAAATTCAGAAAAAAAAACCCCATGAACCCTAGAGAGTAGTCAATCAAGGTGGAGACTAGAGATAGCTTCCGACAAATTTTAGCCTTTTGCCTATCTATATTGGCAGATCTAACCTCATAGAAGTATCATTCGCTTTCTTGTGATTTTATTCGTGTGTTTGTGTGTGTATCTTTGCAAATTAGTAGAATTGAGGAATTTGTTATTTAAATTATACACATCTTAATGTGAGAACGAATTGTGATGATGATGTACATTTCTAACATGTTTAAACCTCTCTTTTACCTCCTAAAATTCGTTTGTTGTTAAAGAACTTGCATATGATATTGTCGTTGACAAAAATGATAATAGATTTCATAAATCAATAAGCCCAAGATCAATTCTCAGAAATAAATCTCCCCAGATAGTATGAATAGAACCCTTCTAATAGGACTAAAACTACAAAAAAACTATGAGCTTTATCGCTGCCAAAACCCCAAGTTAAAATCAACAAAATCTGGAAAACATGATACAAAGTCGACTTATCCTTGTACAAAGTCGACTTTTGTAAATGTGAATATAATTATTTATTGGCTAATTAGACTCTCGGAATAACATATATTAAGTGTTGCTAAATTAGAATTTGAAAGATGTAAAGTTTGATAGTTTAAACATACAAATAGAGATTTATTGATGACTTCGCATATATAACATTGAGAAGCACGAAAGCATATAAGAATTTTGCAGATCAGTCCTTAGCCTATAAATACTATCTTTTTCACATAATCTGATCCTTCTATAAATGCCATCTTTTTCACATAATCTGATCCTTTCCAAAACCCTCAAAAGTTCTGTCAGCCAAACTAGAGGAGAGGATGAGGAGGAAGAAGGAATTTTTCATCACATTCAGGCGAGTGGCTCTCTATCCCCTTAATCAATGTTCATCTTTCCTTTTAGGTTTTTCATTGATTCCTTAAACCCTAATCTCATAAATCTTAAATAAAGATATAGATTTGTTAAAAAAAATTATTCAAAGTTGTTTTATTTTGTTCTACAGTAGATCTTAATGTCTAGTGTTGCTAGAATCTTGAAACGGGTGAAAAACAATAGAAAACTACATCTAAAAACCCTAGTTTCTTGTCGAGATGTAAATCTTTAGGAACACATGATGTAACCTAGTAAAAGTTAGTCAAAACTGGAGCGAATAAGATCCTAGAACAATCCCCTAAGTCACACGACGATCGGAGGAGCTAACAAGAAACAATGATGTCAAAAATCACGAGGTATGAAACCTATAGCAAACCCGACTTTGCTTCAGAGCAATGTCAAAGCCATCTGGACAGTGTCGAAAACATACTTTATAGTGTTTGACAGAACATAATGTTCTCACTTTTTTAATCAAAGCCGATTTTCACCATATGAAAGCTAACTTTCCTATCTTATAGCGACATTGCATGATACTGATGCTATCAAAACTAAACTTTTGTACACCTAACCAAAGTTGACTTTGGTTAAACATATGTCAACAATGCTAATCGAAATATTGAAATGACTTTCCAGAACCATTATATTATATAACTAGCTATCTCTCCTTTATAAATAAGACAAATTATTAGAACCTTATATACTGTCACGTGGTTGTTCAAAGAGCCTTTATATATTGCAATGAGTTAGCACCAATAAATTCATATATTTAAATAACAACAAAATCTCTAAATAGATGAAAGGAGATAATTAACTATTCTATCTATTATAACAAACGTAGCTACAACCCTACACCTCCTATTTATCTTTTTTTCTCACGAAACAATAAAGATCCAAAAAATAAAACCATAGTTTGTTGTTTTTCCCTCACCAATCAATCAAAATAATAAAAAAAGAGAAAGGAGAAAGAGAGAAGAAGGTCAACAGCAAAAGCAAGATGAAGAAAAGAGAAGACTTGACTAGTGCTAATTTATTTTGAATCTTCATTACTCTTCTGAACTCTTTATCCTTTCTAGATTAGATTTTTCCTCCATGCAATTTTTGATTAAAATTCTTATGCATGTTCATAAACATACTAAACCAGCAATTGAATTTTGATTTACCCCATCAAGAATTTTTTAAATTTCGCCGCATTCAAGTTCCTATGATTCTAAAAGTCTTACATCAACGACTCTTTTGGATAACAATAAGTATTGGAAGTAAGAAGTACATCAAAGGAGTATCTTTTAGAATTATGAAATAGGAAGTAAAGAAAGTTATTTTTTCCCCACACATTTTTAAAAGTAGTGGAAATAGTAGTCTTTCACTTCATTTTTATTTTTATCTTGTTCGGATAATAATTGAAATATTGATAGGTAGCATCTAATACCCAGTATAAACCATAATGATATTACCTCACTTTATTATACTTTAACCAACACTTATACCCTCTAACAAATATTATTACATTTTAGATTGAATTATGAAAATTTGTAGTACTTTATAGCACATTACAAGAAATAATTTAAAAAATTAGTTTGAATAATTTCAGTGTATTAAGGATTTTGAAAGCGTGTGGTTCAAAAATAAATTAGCCTAAAAAGTAGGGTTTAAATAGAAATTTTTTTATGAGTATGATTCTTTTTATTTAAGAGGTGTTTTGTGCAAAAAATGGCTAATGTAAACCATCGAACGGGTAGAGATAGCACCCCTAAAAACATATTTCTGATTTCATGCGATCTTTCTCCTCAGCTACTTCCGTGCAAACAAATAGAGTTTAACTCTAAAATCTTCTTAATTTAATCGAGCCTATCAAACGATAAATTTGAAAACCAAAATCAACTTGCATTACTCTGACCGGAAAAGCACAGAACGTAAGATTGTGGTAATTATCAACAACTTATACCATCTATTCTCCAAAATCTATTTTTTAGAGAAGAAAAGTTATCTTTAGTTTATTCTGCAGTAATAGATCCTTCTTTTTTTTAACTTATGCTATCTTTGTGGAATTAAACAGCCTTAATGAACTGTCATGCAAAGGTCTTATATGTACACATTTATCGTCTCTAATGAAGTAAAGAAAAAATACTACCATGTTTTCACATAATCATACTTGAGGGTTTGATTGGTTAAGAACATGTTTTTTCTTAGGGTACTTTTAGCACCCCTACAAACATATTTCTGATTTCATGCGATCTTCCTATTCAACTGCTTCATAGTAGCTACTTCCATGCAAACAAATAGAGTCTAACTCTAAAACCTTCTTAATTTAATCAAGCCTATCAAATGACAAATTTGACATCGGTACACCATAACTAACTTGCACTGCTCTGACTGGAAAAGCATAGAGCAAAAATTACAGTAATTATCAACAACTTATACCATCAATTCTCCAAAATCTATTGTTTTAGAGAAGAAAAGTTGTCTTTAGTTTATTCCGCAGCAATAGATCCTTCTTTCTTTAACTTATGCTATCTTTGTGGAATTAAAAGTCTTAATGAACTATCATGCAAAGGTCTTATATGTACACATTTATTGTCATACTTTCTAATGAAGCAAAGAAAAAGAACTACCACATTTTACCACAATCATATTTGAGGGTTTGATTGGTTAAGGATATGTCTTTCTAGAGTACGTTTAGAATCTTCCCCCTCAACTATGGGGAGTGTCAACCCCCGCCCCCCAAGAAAAAAAACTAATTTAATTTGAGTAAATTCCCTTCAAGTGTGGAGTTGGTCTAGATACCCCTATTAACTTTAAAATATGACGAAACCCTATGATCTTTTACACTTTTCTCAACAACCCTCCTTGACGTTGTTACTTCTGACCAAAATACTCTTTTTGAAAAAAAAATCCATTTCAATTAACAAGAATCCTCAACCTTTAAAATAAGATCTTGATAAATTTACAATGTTTCTTCCCTCTCTCTCTTCCCTTAATCCCATCATTCAAGAACCAAGGGTAAATTTTTTATGGTTGAGGGGTACTTTGGTTTTTCCAAGTCATGTGATACATTATACTTATCAGTGTTAGTTTCATAGGTTAAGTGAAAAAAAGTTAAGGGGTTAAAAAGAAATTTCCAAAGTAGAAGGGATTATCTACAACACGCCCAAATGTGAGGCAGGCATATTTAAAATTAAATAGGTGAGAGGCAGTATTCAGAGACACCTCATAATTGATAGGAGTTTTCTAAAATTAACTCTTTTATGAACTAAACAAACTCTATATGTTTTCCTTAGTTCAAGCCAAATTTCAAATACATGGTTTAAGAAGACAAACCGTAAGAAATTCCCTTAGCCAGCAAGAGCTCTGCACCTTCTTCGATGCTGTGATCACTGCTTTATTTTAAAGAGGAATTGGTGGTTAAGTTAACTAATTTTGGATTTCAAAGTTTGAAATTACAAGTTGTACATACCTTATTTTGAGAACAGAGAAGTGATAAGGTAAATTTTAAATTTTGAAATTTCACACTATGTATACATGGTCTTTGTTTTTTCTCCCAGTTTGAACAATGTGGATATTCACTAGTTATAGTAGTTTCATGTTTTGCAGAAGATAGTTTGAGTCACTCAATGCACATTAATTGTTGGTATAAGCATTTGTTTGCTCCCACCTGTGAGAGCACGGACATGACACTGGTAAATGTAATAATGATCTATGAAGACAACTACGCTTATAATTCGGGAGTTCCCATCTACCCCATAGCACAAATCAACGCTTAAACAATGATTAAAAGCTAATAAATAACCGATTAAGGAATCCTATTACATGATTGTGCAAGCTTTACACAAGAATTCCCTTCACACTAAATTGTACATATAGACGAATTAAAATTTTATTTCTAGGCTAAAGGCAACCCTCCTTGATAGGGACTAATGTATGACTATTTGCAGAGGCGGATCCCCTATGTGATGGCGACCTGATAAGTAAGTGGTTGACTCCAGCACTTGCAGAACTGGGACTAGTGAACAATATTTTATGCACAAACTAAAAATATCTAAAATATCGGGGTATCGACGAAAAGTACAATAGTATTTCTTCTACTTGAGGCATCATTGGCCAGGTAACTCCAGCACTAGGGGAATAAATGTATTTAATTATCACTACACCTTAAGAGAGAATGCTCACTTGTTGATTTCAAAATAAGAACGTTAACTTAATTAACTGTTCCCACATATGTAAACTGATATACATGTGACATTTGTTCTCCTGCAGAGAAGAAGAGAAAAGAACCATAGATTTCTTTGAGGGGGCTCCAGGAACAGGTAGAGAGTTTGATTTTAATTATGTTGGTTTTCTCATGGAGAACGCTCCTCCTTTTATAAGGACCAAACTCATCATCTCCACCCCTCGTAACCACCCCTGAGAGATTTTCTCTCAACAAACTCATTTCCCACGTTTTCACGTTTTTCACCACTTTTCCATGTTTCTCTCAACTGAAGAACGTTGATTTGGTCACACAAGACCGAGTCAAGGTATCATCTCTCACTTAACCAAATTAACCAAGTGACATGCCTCTCATTATCCGTGAGATCAAATATTTCTTCTTATCATTACTCCCACTATTCATAAAGAGTAACTCTTATTTCATTATTCATGAAATTTTACTTGGACTTATTTATTCCTAAGTCTCATCAAATTTACATGTTTGATAAAAGATTTCGCTGGTTTTTTTTATCAAAGGATCAGCGATCATGTCTGTAGTAGGGATATAAGTCATTTAACCTCTCTTTTCTATAATATCTCGAATATAGTGATACTAGATCTAAATATGTTTTCTTTTAGAGTTATTTGCACCGCTATTGATCAAGCTAATCACTGTTTGATTATCACAAGAAATATTAACAGGTCCTTCTAACAAATTAAGATCTAGATCAATCAAAAATCATCTTATCCAGATAGCATGTGTAGTTACCATACTACAAGCTATATATTCAGCTTTTTGTGTATATCTAGCAACACACCCTTGTTTCTTGCTACTCTAAGAAACAGCTCCTCCTCCCAAGATGAATAAGTATCCTGAAGTAGACTTTTCATTATCTTTATCAACTCCGAAATCAGCATCGGAATAACCGAGGAGATCAAGCGAATCAGTTTGATAAACTAATTTATGAGTCAATGTAGCTCTGATTTACTTCATAATCATTTTAACAGCTTCCCAATGTACTGGTTCTGGATTATCAAAACATTGATATTGACTGACTAGACTTACATCATAAGCTATATCAGGTCTGTTGCATAACATTACATACATCAAGCTTCTAATTGCTTAAGCATAAGAAATATCTAATGCTTTTGCCCCTCTCCAGGGCTTTGCTCTTTACATAATTTCTTTTCCATGACCAACGAAGTTGACACCAGATTAGAATTCTCCATTCCAAATCTTTTAAGAATTGATCTTAAATATTTTTCTTGGTTTAAACTTAGCATTCTAGACTTTTCATCTCGAATTATTTGAATTCCATGAATATATGATGCATCTCCCATGTCTTTCATCTCAAATTTTTCGCTACTGTCTTAATTTTATTCAACATTTTTATGTCATTTCCAACGAGCAATACATCATTCACATATAAGGATAATATAGTAAATTTGTTCCAACTTTTCAAGACATATACACAATTATCTAATTTATTTTAAATAAAACCAAGTTTAGTGATTGCATCATAAAATTTGAGATATCATTGTCTAGAAGACTGTTTTAAACTGTATAGAGATTTTATTAATTTGTAAACTTTATGTTCCTTTCCTTTCACCTGAAAACATTCAGGTTATTGCATATATATCGCTTCCTTCAACTCTCCGTTAAGGAATGCAGTTTTAACATTCATTTGGAATAACTCAAAATCAAGATATGCAATAATAGTCAAAATAATTCTAATGAATACAAATTTAGCTACAAGAGAATACTTCTCCTGAAAATCTATTCCTGCCTTCTGGTTATAATTGGTAACTAACCGTATTTTGAATTTATCAATAGATCCATCAACACGATATTTCTTTTTAAGCACTCATTTGCATCCTATGGCTTTTTTATTTTTTGGTAGATCACATAACTCACATACATTATTCTTTTCTATAGAATCAAGTTCTTCTCTCATGGATTCTAGCCATAAAGTTGATTCATGCGATTTCATCGCATCAGAGAAGATTAAGGGATCTTGTTCCTCTATATTTGTATCTACCGAGAAACAAGATAGCTCACATAAATACAAATAGTAATCATCCATCTATGAAGGTTGTGTTCTTGGCCTTTTGTTGCCTACAACCGATTGATGAAGTATATTATTTTTCATAAGTATTTCATTATTTTCAAGGTTAGGTTCATTCACAATATCAGGATCATTAGTGGGAACAACACCGTAATAATCATCTATTACAGTTAGAGATTCTGTTTCCTCTCGAACTTATTCCTCTTCCTCCAGATTCTCTAGAAATATAGCATCTTTGCTTTTAATGACCCCTTTTTTTTATTGTAGAGCTTATAACCTTTTGACTCTTCTGAATACCCTATGAATCTACACTTTATTATTTTAAAATTTAACTTATCTCTAAGTTGATATGGAATGAGAACATAGGATATAAATCCCCACTTCCTGAGATAACTGAGATTAGGTTTCCTTCCATTCCATAATTCATAAGGTATAGGTACAATTGATTTGGTGAGAATTCTATTTAGAATATAGTTTGCAGTTAACAATGTTTCTCCCCAAAAGTTTTTAAAAAGACCAGAATAAGATAACATGCATCTAACTACATTCAGCAATGTTCTGTTCTTTCTTTCAGCAACACCATTCTGTTATGACATATACGACATTGTTGTATACTTTTTAATTCCATACTAAATATAATAACTCTCAAATTCTTTTAGAGTTATATTCCCCACCTCTATCAGTTTTTAAAATTTTAATTTTTATTTCGAGTTGGTTTTTGACTTTTGTCTTATATCTCTTAAAGCAGTTAAGAGTTTCTAATTTGCTAGATATAAGATAGACGTGTAAAAACTAAAAATAATCATCTATAAAAGTAATAAAATATTCTTTATTATTATGAATTTTGACACTTAGGGAACCACAAATATCCCGAGTGTATCAACCCTAAAAATTCATTGGTTCTTTGTCCGCCAATAAAAGATTTTCTATTATTTTACCAGTTAAACAATGTTCACATGGTGGCAATTGAACATTAGATAGTGTAGAAATTAAGTTCATTCTGATAATTTCTTTTATTTTTGAAATACTAGTATGTCCTAGTCTAGAATGCCACAATTCAGAATCTAAAATATAACAGGACAAATAGTTCAAATTTAAAATTTTGTTAACAGAATTATTACAAACTACTGGAAGAATACATAATTCATGCTCGAACACATTTTTCCCATAACATACACTTTATTACTTTTTCCTATAGGAACTTAGTTATTGTAGAACCTAACTTTCAGTTCTTTCTTCATCAAGCTAGGAACAGAAATCAGATTGCGCTGAATTCCTGGTACATAGAACACATCTTTGAGGATAAGAATATTGTTCCCAAGATCCAATCTATACGAACTAATACCTTCTACATCGAGATATGTATAATTTTCCATATAGATTCTCTGTTCTCCTTTCTTCAGCTCGGTAAATTCTGTGACTCCATTCTTATCCTTTGTGATATGTCTAGTCGCACTGGAGTCGATTCACCAACTGCTGATATCTGTCATCATAGCATTGCAATCCGTCACACCGATGAATTCTCTTTTACTAGTACCCCTTATTCTAGATGCTTATATAGTCTCCCTTATTCTCCTGTTTTTTACCTTGCGGGCAATTAGGCTTGAAATACCGAACTTTTCATAATTATAGCAGGCTTCGCTGGATACTTTCTTTCTCTTGAACTGCTATGATTTCGATCCTCACGGTTGAAGTTTGTTAGAACCAGGGTTTTTATAGCTTCCAGTATTATGCCTCTGACGGACATAATTCAGCTCTCGTTGCACCATATTCAGTTCTAGTTCTTTTCTACTGACTATTAAATCATGTTCTATCGCCAGGTGCATAGAAAGATCAGTGACAGATTTAATAGTAGGATTCATTCTTAATGTGGTGGCAGTTACAACAAGGAAAGAAGTTACAACAAGGAAAGAAGGAAGACTATTCAAAATGATTGTCACTTGCATTCTTTTCGAGATTTCGATCTCAGCAGTAGATAAGTCCTTAGCCATGACAATCATATTATTTATATGCTCTACAACATTGTCTTCCTCTTGCATGATAATAATTATACTTATGCAAGAGGAGTTAAATGTTAACTTCAAATGCGATATCGTATTTCTATTTTATAGCATTCCACATGTCCATAGAAGTCTAAGTTTCAAAAACGTTGATTAAGTTATCTTCCATGAACATGAACATTAAGCTTTTTACCTTTTTATCTTTCGATTTTCACTGTTCAAACCCTTTTTTTCTTCGGGTATAAATTTTTCAGTAAGGGTTGGAACAGTGATTTCGATTACATCATCGATATTGTCATGAATAAGAGCATAACCTTTTTTTATGCCACATGTCATAATTATTGTCATTAAATTTGTTAATTTTTTCTAGTTCTGATAGAACAAGTTTACTAGCCATTCGGTAGAGAACTAAAACTAAAATCTAATTTTAAAATATGTGTGAGGTTGGTATACTAAAAATAGAATAAAGTTAGATAAAAAATAAATTAATTAATTAAAAGAACCTAATTCTTGTGAATTGAGAAAGGAAGCTCTAAGTAGAGCGAGATCATCACTAAATGGCGTTGATCGAATGATCACTTGTCGAAGTTTTGGCGCCGTGAGGGCGAGTCACCTTCCCCAGATGCAGCGATAGTGGGACCCGTCGGCCTTAACCTTGGCCTTGTAGATGTAGGCAAGGCTGGATGTAGAGGTTGGATGTAGAGGCTAGATGTAACATTGGCCTTGTAGATGTAGGCAAGGCTGGATGTAAAGGCTGGATGTAGAGCATATAAACAGTAGGCTAGATCGGCCTTAACCTTGGCCTTATAGATGTAGGCAAGGCTGGATGTAGAGGCTAGATGTAGAGCATATAAACAGTAGGCTGGATGTAGGGGTTAGATGTAGGCCAGCTGGATGTAGAGGCTAGATGTAGGCTGGCTGGATATGTGACAAGGAGTAGGTCAGGCTATGAATTGGCTCCTGGTTGTCATGATCTAGGACAAAGAGTAGGATAGGTGGAGTAGGCTATGAACAAAGAGTAGGCTAGCCAGCGGGATTTGAAGAGTAAGCTAGCTGGATTAAGAGTAGGCTATGAACAAATATTTATTACAAAGAGTAGGCTAGCTGGATGAGCTTTATGGCTAGACCTCAACAAAGAGTGCTTCTTCTTCAAAGAGTGGGCTAGCTAGATGAACAAAGATTTATGACAAAGAGTGGTTGGCAGACCTTAACAGAGAGTGCTTCTTCTTCAAGAAGTTGGAGAGAGTGTGTGCTTCTTCTTTGATAGGAAAAATTGCAGTGGGATTTGAAGATGATGGAGAACCTTCAGCTCTGATACAAATGTTCGCCTGTAGAGAAGAAGAGAAAAGAACGACGAATTTCTTTGAGGGGCTCCAGTAACAGGTAGAGGATTTGATTTTAATTTTGTGTTGTTTTTCTCAAGGAGAACGCTCCTTTTATAGGGACCAAACCCATCATCTTCACCCCCTCATAACCGTCCCTGAGAGATTTTCTCTCAACAAACCCATTTCCCACATTTTCACGTTTTTCACAACTTTTCCATGTTTCTCTCAACTGAAGAATGTTGATTTAGTCACACAAGACCGAGTTAAGGTAACAACATTCACACCACACAACATAAACTCTTATCTGTTTGATGTCTTTAATATCATATTCATACTGATTCCTATTTCGTTTGATGTCTAGTGAAGAAGATCATTATATTCGTTATCAATCAACCCCTTTGATTCAGTTTCATTTTTTTTTTTTTGAACCAGGCCACTAGTTTAGACTTTTCCTCTAAGGGCCTGTTTGTTTGCCTTAAAAAAAATTGAAAATCAAAGAAATGGAAAACTATTAAATCAAAGAATTGTTTTGGGGGTGTTTTGTTTGCTAAAAAAAGAAGGAAATCAAAGAAATGAAGATGAGTTGTCACCTTATTATAGGATGATGTGAGTGATTTTTTAAGAAAACTTGTTTTGATGTTGTTTGGTTGGCGAAAAAACAATAAAATAAATTATAAGAAACCTATTTCTTGTAATAGGTTGTTTTCTTTTGCTTGGTTATTTCTTAAAAATAAGAAAATATATGAGATGAGATGAGTTGTCATTATATTATTGGATGATGTGACCCACACTTAAGAAAATTATTTTCCTAGCTTTTTGGGAGGAAAACGAAAAAATGAAATGTTAATGAGATGAGATGAGTTGTGACAATCTTATTGGATGATGTGAGTAATTTTTAAATATGAGATGAGATGAGTTGAGTGATGTTGTGGATGAAAATAATATTTTATTAGATGTGGTGGATGTCATGGATGAGTTGTTGGATGAAAATAATATTTTATTAGATGTGATGGATGGAAATTATTTTCCTAGCTTTTTGGGAGGAAAACAAAGAAATAAAATGTTAATGAGATGAGATGAGTTGTCACAATCTTATTGGATGATGTGAGTAATTTTTAAATATGAGATGAGATGAGTTGAGTGATGTTGTGGATAAAAATAATATTTTATTAGATGTGGTGGATGTGATGGATGAGTTGTTGGATGAAAATAATATTTTATTAGATGTGATGGATGAGTTGTTGGATAAAAATAATATTTTATTAGATGTTTTGGGTGAGTTTTAGGGATGGAAATGTGTGAAATTGTACTTTTTGAGTTTACTTGGTTTGCATTTCTATTTTTTTGTTTTTTAGGAAATAACCAAACAGTCCCTAACCCTCGTGGATTTGCATATACCACTTGGAGAAATAGCACCAGGTGAAGCCGACAAACCTTATTTTAACAAGCAGGTTTCTTTCAAGTAGGAGCCCGCTCCTATTCACCTTCCACCTCAGCCGGTAACTCATCTCAGCTTTCCTGTGTTTTAACAAACCTCATGCTTAGTCTATTTTATCACTTGAATTTGGATCTCTTGATAATTAACTTTTGCTCTTTCATAGGTAAATGTAGAATGAAGTAGGATTATGACAGGAACACCCTCACAGATATTTCACTTCATTAAACCGTGATGTTTAAATAGCACAGTCCTTGAATTTGGATCACGTGATTATTAATGTTTTCTGCTTTCATAAATAAAAAACTAATAAACTTTAATTACACTATAAAAAGTCACATTTTCTCCAAAGATTTAATAACACAACTAGTCAAGAAACTTAAATTTAACAAGCATTCGTTACCTGAGATGAAGAGTTACGGAATGGTTCAATCTCAGATGAAGACAGAAGACTTTCCTTAGTTGTCAATTTAGGATATAGGCTTTTCAATGCAGCCATTCTTGATTTCCCTCCATAAATGTCAGCACCTGCTATGTATACCCTTGTCTTGCGCTTGAAACCAAGAGCAGCGAGCATAAGCACTGCTTCTTCAGGTGTGAGAGGACACTTCCCATCAAAACGTAATACAGAAGCAGGAGGTATCCTATAAGAAATATGAAGAAACATAAACATGCATTGCAATAGAAATGAATTCTTGAAGTTTAGGTGCATGAACGTAGATAAATGAAAGTTAAGGGACAGGCAATAACCATGTATCACTGGCATATTCACACTGACATAACCTGCCAAGCATGCATGACCAGTGCAATATGAGAGCGGAACTGCTTACCTGGAGCTCTTCTTGAGAAGTGTTAATGCCGGAAAATGAACAGCTCGGTACGCTTCTAGCTCCTCTTCTTCTTCTTTGCCACCACCAAAATAACACATCGAGTACGCAACCATGTCAATTTCAAACCTGACATGCATAGCTAAATATCTGGGTGCAGATGTCAACTTATCCTTTTCTCCCTTTGTATTTGACTCTACTGCAAATGGACCTAGCAAATTCTGCTCCAAGGATCTTGGAAGTGATCTATGACGGCGCATTCTTTGTATAAGCAAGGCACCGCCTTTTTGTATTGATTCAACAAATTGTAGTGCATGAAAGTTGCATCTGCATCGAAGCCTCTAAATAGTATTTCCAGTTAGAAACAGAAATGAACATACATTTAGGCCAAAGAAGCAAAATACAAGTAAAGAGTTCACCAGGATATAAGTCTCAAATAAATAGATGGATAAAATCTGAGAGCTAAACATCATGCCAATGGCTAGGGCACATATGCTGGCTGGGTCAAAAGTTAAAAAGACAAATGATTAACACATATTATCTGTGTAGAAATTTCTTCAAGTCCCTTTTGCTAAAATCCAATTTATGCCTTTAGGGAGCCATGCATTTCCCTTGTGAAATAAACCTAAATAAAGTTTCCTTTCCTCTAGCTCTTGACATTCTGTCTCAAGCCTCTTTCACCATGCACTTTCCCTCTAAAATAAGATCTCTATGATGGATACTAAGCTACAAGCAATATGAAGCTACAGCCAAATATAATTACCATGCTCAGATGCATGCCTGCTCATGGAGTATGAAATTTAGCTCTAATAGGCCTATAAGAAGACAATACAAACTAGCATTTACGTACAAAAGTAGATAGGCTAAGACGACTCGGTGATAAGACCCTAACCCTATACTAGAGGAAATTTTTCCCCCCGGGTTGGGATAATTAGAAGGAAGGTGTTGGGGCTCTGGGAGCTCAGGTTCCTATAGTGACCCTATAGCCACCCAGACTAAAACCTGAAACTCGCCTGAAATGGGAAGTACGGATTCAGGCAAGGTTCAGCTTCATCAGAATCCATGCATGTTAGTGTACATGTAACTAAATGGGAAGTACGGATTCAGGCAAGGTTCAGCTTCATCAGAATCCATGCATGTTAGTGTACATGTAACTTACAAGACCAGGAACTAGTATAATGAATTAGCATGTTAGTGTACATGTAACTTACAAGACCAGGAACTAGTATAATGAATTAAATTATAAAAGCATAAGGTTTTTGGGCTTTCTAACATTCAACGTTATGGATATATCCATGTAATTCTACATAATTTATTTAACCAAAGTATAATACAGTTGTGCATTATGTGATCACGGACCTGAAGTGCAATGAAAATATATATTTCAATTTTGTTCATTCATCATACCCATAAACTTGTTTAAAATCAAACTGCTACACAGCCCACAATAACAGGCCAAAAGTAGGCTAGCAAAAATCACAACTCTAAAATTGACTAGGAATGTATTTTACATACATCTCAATTCGAGCAGCAAAAAAGTTTGCCTTAAAAACTGATTTAAGAGGCCAATCAAGTAGCTGGGGAAGCAGTCTTATCTTCCAATCAAATAGCTAGGGAATCAATCTCATCTGACAGACATTTAGTATTGAAGATTATCAGTCGCCAGGATCACGCCTTCATCGATCAATCTTTTTAAAAAGTTTAGCTATCTACAATTCAGAATGCCTATTTTTTCATGAAAAAAAAACATGTACAGTTGACTAAGAGCCAATAGCTCAGACAGCTTATATAACAATGTAAAGTCGGGAAATAACTCAAACTGCATCCACAGAAGTGAACAATGCTGGATAAGATGTCTCATGCTAATCATCTGATTGAGAAAATTCATAATTAACTTCAGATGAATGACACTGGACATCACACAAATTTCCGACATATGGAAAGTCATCGAGTGCTGCTCAACTTTATGACAACATGTCAAGTTTTACAAAGGAGTTGAGATATGCATTATCATCTCACTGTAATGGCTTGTTTACCTAACGCTGAACAAGTAATTACAGACTTGTATTTGCATTCTCTTTTAACAGTAAGTTATTCTCTCCACAGCATAAAAACTTATGTATCTCTTTTATTATCCTTTAGGTCACCGAGCAAGATGAAATATGCCAAACTCGCAAATCGTACCTCTCTTGTTGGCTATTCCATTTTCTTTTCCAGTGGCAAACTAATTGAATGGAGATATTGATCTTTTCCATTATTTTATTAAAGGATCATTCCAAGGATATATAGCAAGAAGATACTTTGTGTCAACAAGATCTGCTTACCAACCCTAACTTTGGGACTCAAGAGGACTACTGCATTGTCAAACAAGAGTCTCCAATCTCAGCACTGGTAAGTCCTATTCGGCAGCGAAAATGTGTGTATTTGAAGGTACCCAAGATACCAGCCCATACCAACAGAATGCACAGTCTACCAAAATATATATGGAAACGTCTTTCCCTTCATGTTGGTCATGATGAATATCTTACAGTTTATGTAGTCTGTCATTTCACAGAGGTCCAAAAACACAAGCTTTTATCTATGAACTTATTAGGCAGAAACCTTTCATCATGGTATCAGATAACACGAGCACTTCAGAGAGTTTCTAGTGGAAGAAAAGCATGGTCAAAGTAAAAGTCTAGTTAGTAAAAACATGACAATACAATTAACATAGACTACATGATGCTGAGAAGCCACCACTAATACTCAGCAAAAACTTAGTCAAAGTAAAGGTCTACTTAGTACAAGATTAAAAGAGAAATTCAGAAAGATTTTAGTGCAAGAAAAGCATGGGCAGATTTAGAGGTCTACTTAGTACAAACACGTAAATATAAAATTAACATTGACTACATTATGATGTGAATCCCCTGCTGATACTCAGTAAAAACACGTAAAAGGAAAGGGGGAATCAGAAGTGGCTCTTCCTCTTTGAAATAATTTAACAGGAAAGTTCCAAACAACAGAATTCTTATATTACATTGAAACTAAGTTTGATCCTAATAAATGTTACATACCTGCAACTCATGCGGAATGGGGTCAAACGCTAAGCGATTTCCAAAACCGGTAAAATGGACAACCCTATTTTTCAGTAATATGGGCAGAACCTTTTTCAGGTAAAAGCTTGGCTTTGCCTCTTTCATGACTTCGTTATCCGTCACCTAAAGAAAACATTTCCATAAATCAGATTTGCAGATTATTACAAATTTAAAACAAAGTGAATGGTCAATTTTAAATATGATAACATTCATATAAACTATCTGGTAATATGTATACTTACAAGACTGCCAATTGCCTCTAAGTCTAATGATCTTAGTTCCACGGGAAGCTCCTTAACAATCTGAATATCAGCTTTCAACACACTGATAAAATGATCCTCCTGATATATAGCGCTGAACTGGCTAAGATATAGAATTCACTAATGTCACTTTCTTTACCTTAATATTGTAGAAAAAGAGGTTTTATCATGATTTTCTAAAGGCTTACTCATAAATCCCTCTTGGACCTATCCAAATAAAGTAAAAATATTGTAGCAATGAGAGTTACACGTTGGCGTTTGAATTAATGAAAAAATAACAGAACTTCATGTAAACCTAGCATTCATGTCTTGCCTCGTGTCATGTTGGAGGTCTGTGTTCCAATTTCGTAGCTCTGTTTTCAGTTATAGAAGAGATTTAGCAGTTTGATTATTTGAAGAGGAAACTTGCATTCGAATTTACAACAACAACAAGGACAAGCTGTTCTAAACCTTATGGAGTTAACCTAAATTATCTTTATACATCCAGGATTGTTTACTGTCATCTCATCAGGTTGAATTAGCTGAAATATATTCTCTTTTACCAACTCGATCCATGTTCATTTTAGTCTACACTTTACTCTTAACCTAGCCTCGCTTCAGTTATTTCATTTTAGTCTACACTTTTAGTCTTAAATAACCTAGCCTCCCTTGAATTATTTCATTTTAGTCTACATAGTCTTAATCTAGCCTCTCTTCAACTGTTACATGTTTGCCACTCGTGTATGTTTCACGCCTGAACCATCTGAAGTGATTTCACAACTTATACACCTATAATTTTTCTTTCAAATGCAGTCAATTTTCAATCTCCCATGACAAGTACCAAATATGCTTGCAGAGTATTAAGAGGTAACCACAGGTAGCTCAAATTAAAAAAATATATTGTAAGATTGAGAATAATTAGATAATCTTGCTACATTCCAAAGAAGTACTACGCCCAACTTGGAGACAGCCTCATGCTAGAATTGTCTATGTTACACAAATTAAACAGCGACCTTCGACTGAGCCAAAAGCTTGATCAAAACCTGAAGAAAGCCTTATAAGAAGAGATTTTTCCTTGTGTTCTATACACTTATTATGTTTCCATTAAAAACCTAGCCTTTCTTCAGCTGTTGCTTAAGCACTTTCCAACATGTAGTTGTCATTAGTGCCCAATCAAATTACCCTCTCATCACAAGGGGTTTCCATCTACAGTTATTCTTTACTGTCTTCAATTTGTATGCTATTCCAGTCTCAGCACAAATCCATGGATGTATTCAGAATTACTTACAAGTCAAGCATAAGGAAAGGCATATCTTCTCCAGGCACAGTTATAAGAAAATAAATGCTTCAGAAAAACATGTAATAAACTATATCAGGCAGCCTTACACATCAAATTTCCCAAAGATAAGACTTCTGCATGTACTGTAAATACTTTCAGTTATTTGTATTTTGAATAAATTTTGAACTTGGCATCTAATTTGCTGATAACAACCATAATCTAGCCATGGCCGTTGACGTGTTGTATCTGTTTATTCACATCTATTATGGTAGTAACAACGAAATATGCCCCAAACAAGCAACTACCATCGGAATATCGATGTTAACTGCTACAATAAGCTTCTAAGAAAGCATTCATGTAAACAAAGGCATGAAATTTTTTAAGAGACAAGGAATTTACCTTTCATCTTTCCACACATTACTGTGCAAAAATTTTGGAAGAACAAGAGTAGCATTGAGCAGTCGAGAAATAGCAACAGCATTGCAGATCTGCATGCATAATTTGAAACAGCCAAGAACTAAATGAAGGTGGAACTAAAAGAAATGAAACCTTGGTGCATAAACCTAGAATATGAACAAACCAGACACAAATTGAGCAGTTTAAGAACGACAACATATTGCACGTCTGCAAATGAAGTTGGAAACAAAACCAAAGCCATCAAAAGGATCTTCCACTTGTAAGAGAACTCAATCCAACTTCATTCAAAACCATTAACAGAAATCAATCCTAGTTCACTCAAAGTCATCAGCAGGATCTTCGAGGCTATAAAATGAGCAATATAATGTGTTGAAAATTTCTTCAGCTGTGGATAGAGTCATCTCTACTACTATAGAAAAAACGGAGTAGGGGTAGCAAAAAGTTTGAAGGAATGGGCATACTCCCCTTTCGTCTAATGAGGGTAATTTGGCCATTTCACACTATCATCATTGATGTGGATTTTTTTACCTTTCCTTTTCACCTGACCTAAGTCTCCTTCCCTCCCCTCTCTTCTTCTCTCAAATTC
>NC_033795.1:41984495-41993441 GCF_001876935.1 Asparagus officinalis
CTCTCCTCCCAAACCCCCCCCCCCCCCCCCCCAAAAAAAAAAAAAAAGAGAAGAAAAAATACGTACATAAATCCCTTAGCATATAATTAAAATAATGAAATTAAAATAGTAAACTAATCTAAATGTGTTCACCAGTTTATCGTGCTTGCATCCCTGATTCCATATGGATTCATATCTATATCCAATAAAGTATTAATATATTTTCTATAATCTATAATGTCCAAAAAGTTATCACATAGAAATATTTTATTTTAATTTATAACGTAACCTCATATCACGAATAAAACATTATTTTTTTTAGTGAAGAAAATACATGAACTATCGATGGGAGAAAAATATTAAAAAAAATAAAAAATTTACTAGAATTAGAAACGATATTATTATGAGATTGTTCAATAAAATTTGAGAATGTACCCAATATGATTGCTCTTATTTAAAAGGAAGGATATAATGATACCTTTTTAGATTCATAAGTTTTAAAGAGGAAAACAAACATGTTCAAAAATAAATATGCTATTTGCACCTCAAGTTACACTCAACACTCATTTTAGTTGCATCACTTCTTTTCTAAAATCTGTTCAGTTTAGATTGATTTATATATTTTATAAAACATTAGTGGTATATATACTCTAATTGCTCATGAAATTTCTCAAGGAGCCTTTTAGCTATCATTTTTTTAAGTATTCATTTATTTTAATTTTTATAATAGCTATCATACAAAATACATATTTTTCATACTTTTTTTTATCACGTGCATTATTTTCACAAGTAATGTATAAAAGTTTTATGGTGGCAGACTTCCAACCTGGAACATATACATACACTGCAAAACTAGAAAAAGAAGATAAAAATCAAGTTTCAATTTAACCAATTTCCATATGAGTGTCTGTAAATGCAACTACAATTTGCAAATATCAAAACAAAACTGCATCGAAAATTAAAATAAAAAGAAGAGCAACTATTCATCCAATAAACAGCAGCAAGGATGTTATCTACTAAAAAATATATATGTCAATTCCAAGATAAATACATACAGCCACTCTTTGCTGGCTTATTCCTCCATTTGCACTGACTAGAATATATCCATTGTTTCCATCTGCAAATTGCAAGGAAAAGGCATGCATACAGAAATTGGTATCAAAAATAAAATAAAATAAAATGAAATAAGAACTTCAAAAGAAAAATAATTTGACAGACAACAACGCCTCGTTTGGTACGCGGGAATGTGGAGGAATGGAATACAATTCCCACTTCCCATTCTCTCATACCAAACACACCTATATTTTAGATGTTGGAATGACCATTCTCTAGGAATGATCATTCCCACTATTTGTGAGAATGAGCATTCCAAGTGAGAAGATAAGGAATTGTCATTCCCATTCAAGTGAGAATCAAAAACTAGTTAGGTATTTTTCAATTATATCCATATTAATAATAAAGAATGTTTGGGTGAGGCGCTATGCAAGTGGACAATTTTAAATTGACAATTTAGGCTAGTATATCATTTTGCTATTTCGAAACTTATTATTTTAGTTGGTATTGTTTTATGAATTTTTGCTATTATGAATTGAGTGATTTTGATACTTTATCAAATAAGTTAATTTATATATCTAGAATTGTGGATTGTGGATATCATTCTTTTTTTTGAACCTATGAAAGATACGATAATCTTTTTTTTTCTTTAATTTTTAAGACTAAGAAATAGCGAGTATTGTTTAAAAAATATAAACGAAACATACACCTGATGGATAACACGAGCATTAGTATAACACATACCTAGATTAATATAACATATGCGTATATAAAATTATTTAGTTATTATCATTAATGTTTATTTTTTATCTTATTAAAAATCTATGTTATTGTAAGGGCATTATTAGAAAATGAGATTTCATTCCCACTTGTGTACTAATGATACCAAACATGGGAATGAGATTTCCATTCTAGCTTCATTCTACGAACGCACCCAAACAAGAGAATGAGAATGACCATTCCATTCCCACATGCAATCCATTCCATTCCTTCTTCCATTCCATTCCCAAGTCTGTCCATTCCCGCGTACCAAACGAGGCGCAAAAGTTGTGAGGGTGTAAATAAAAGAGGGAAAATTTTAAATATTATTCACTATTGAAGTTTTAATTTGTGCGATTACATTACCAAAACTTTTCCAGCCACGGCGATCAGCACAAGGTACCCATGAAGAAGCAGAGGTTAAGGTCTCTTTCCATGTATCACGAGGTTCTGGTTTGCTCTCTGCCTGGAATCACAAGCAACGGGTTCTTCTTACTAATAACTAGTTTGAAAATGTCAAATGCAAATTTTCTCTACAAGAGAATATACAAACCTTACCTCTGCCAAGGCATGGGCTGCCAACGCCAGCAGTCTAGTATACATGGGTTTATGAGGCCTTCTACTTTTTTGGTATTTAATCGAGTCTCCCTGCAAATACTTCAAGAAATTCAGTAAATGTATAGTATATCTATTAGCTTTGCAGGCATAAAGATGTTAATGCAGTTCATAGCCGCAGTTTTCAGTCCAACCGTGTATTATTTTATAGACGGGCATGGGAACAAGGAAACAGAAAATACTTTTGATTGATAACTTTTCTCAAAGAAAAAAGTGAACGCATAAGAGAAGTGATTATTTTGGACTACTCTGTACAATTATAAGAAAACATGTACAAATTTACAGGGACTAGTGATAATTAACAAATTCATGCATCACCAATTGTTCTCATCCAACAAGATGGGTATCAGATGAAACTAGATATCTGCAGTCAGTATTGAATCCACATGTTTTCTTGGTCAGCTTCAAAGAGTTGAACTTTCCTACTAACTCTGCAGTTTCACACCACTTCCAATATGAGAGTTCTATAAGATTCATGCAGTTTGAAACCCCAACCCAAGCATTATTTAGAGAAGATTAATGTATTAAACTAGGATAAAGACCAAATGGAAAATTTTCAGATCTTGAAAGTTTCTCTGGCTTATCATCAACTCTGACCTCTGCCAAGTATATTGTGCTCGTATAAGAATCACAAACAATTCCCACTAAATACAGAGAGATGAATTGCTTATCGGGAATGAGAAGGAGAGCATGGTGTTATACAATGTGAGGGACATGTTTTCCATGACGCCTGAAAGTGCTGATTGCTTATGAGGAATTAGCTAGAGAACAGTGTAATGTGATGTAAGGTTAATGATATTGATGATACCTAAAATGCAGGACATAGTAAACTAAGCTATCATGTCTGGTGTGGTGTTTGTGCCTCAATGCAGTTCAAGACCATATAAGGGCGGTGATGGAGTGAACTTCAAAAGTCAGATCAAGAAGAGGTGGATGGATCAGGTTCCAAGAAAGTCAAGTTCCAGATACAACATGAAGGAGCATATTTTGTGATACTCTTTTTGTATATTATCTTTATATCTAATTTAAAGTGATGAAAGTAATCATGTGGCACTTACAATGATCTAGGTTAGATTCTCAAAACAATCCTCCAGGATTAATATATGACATGAGCAAGTAAATATTTTGTTGTTTAACCTACAAGATATACCTATCAGCCATTTTGGATCAGCTTGTAACCTATTAGACTTTGGATCCTAAGAATTGTTTTTGTATTGGGTCTACATATATTACCGAACTATAGGAGATTGGGAATTATGTACAACAAGGTCGATTTTCCGATTTGTATTTGTATATCCGCTACAGAAACAACCTAGTTTACAATAACGCCACTGAACTACCTATGAAACCATTGTATTACACATCTTGGCAGGGTTTCAAATCTGTGTTGTAAACCTGCTGTGCTCTTACTGCGACTACAACTGCAGTTTACCAAGTAGTTGTATATGAATTTTGTGTGACATATGTGATGCATGTGTTGTCATCAACTTTGTCAAAGGAACTAACCACTAAACTATATTCAACATGGTTAACCATTTATTCTTATGGAATAATGGTCTGGTAAAAACTAGAGATAGGTGATGCTAGGAGATGCTCAGAATTAATTTCTAGAAGTTGCAGTAAAACAAAATGTCTGTAGACAAACCCCTAAGGGCCCTAACACAAGATAAATCCCTTCTCACTAGTCTCTTCATATATTCTTAAAATGTATTAACATCATTCTATTTATCAAGTATTACTAGAAAAACAATAAAGGATCATAAATTGTAGGATTATCATGAAGTCATATACAATAAACCCAACCAATAGAAAATAAGAAAAAGTAATTAACTCTTCAAAAAAATTCTTCATTGTTTTAAGTTAAACTGTCAAACTGTAGCCTTACCAATTTTGGTCTAAATCGACAGGAAAACAAAGCACAATTATTTACTAAGATTAGATTAAAAAAGGTGCAACCTGCAGAATATCTGAAGATGTCGCATCCGCAGCAGCAATTGCAGTCGAGATCTCTTCAGACTTTGAATGAACCCTATAATTCTGTAACCGAGAAAACATCCACCAATTCATGAGAACAAAGAACCCCACTATCGCGATCCACACAGCAAAGCTCCGGCTCCGGCGCCTCCTCCCGCCGCCCCCGCCGCCTCTCTTCCTCCGGGGCCAGAGAGGCCTCTGCTGATCAAAAGGAGAAGATGGCGGTGATGAGATTCTAGGTGAGGATGGCCGGCTTCTTGTAGTGGAGGAGGAGGAGGGGACCTCGTCCGCGGTGGCCATCGCCGGAGCTTAGGGGAGTTCCGGCGAGAATGGAGGAGGGCTTTTCTGGCGTTCGGAGTTTGGACGGGACAGAGGAGACAGGGATCAGGATCTGGATCCGTCCACGGGATGATGCTAATGTTAATTTTGCTCCGTGTTCGGCGGGGGAAAATAAACCAAATAATTTTACTTTCGAAGTCTGCTTTTGACCGCTATTTACAAGCGATAAATTGGGTTTTTCATGAAACCCGACCCGCAACCACCAGACCCGTTATTTAGTAACTAAGCAATCGTTATTTTCTCTCACCACCTCTCGATCCCACTGCCGAAAAAGCCCTAGCGCCCAAACACCGCCGCCTCCTCTCACCGCCACGGCGCCTCCCATCGCCGTGATCTCCTCTCAACCCTCAGCATTCTCGACGACGACTCCTCTTCGACTCCTCCTCCAGTCCTCCTCTCGCCGTAAGCTCTCCACGGCTTCAGCCCCCGACGTTGCGTCGTGTTGAAGTTTATAATTCATGTCTTTGTTCATTTATTTACTTGTTTAGTTGCTAGTTTAGTTATTGAACACTGATTTTTTACATGTTCATTTGTTCAGTTGAAATTGGAATACTTGCTTATTTAGTTATTGATGATTTGATATGATTATGACTCATGCTCAGAATTTAAAATTATTTAATTGATTTGTGTCAGATCTTATAATTATAAATCGCCAAATATACGTTTGTAGAATTTGTAGATTTTTCTTTAATTTTTCTTACTCTCTGAATGTTTATACATATTTAAAATTTGGACTGCTCTTTGACTTTGCGCCTTTTGCCGCTGTAGCCCCAAAAAAGAAAATAAACACATGTTTTTCTTCACATTTCTAGTTTTCTGCGGCTGCTGCATAGTATTTGCCTCTTAAATCTGAAACTTAGTATCAAGTTCATGTTTCATATTTAAAGGCTTGTCAGTTGTTACCTTCATAGTCAGCACTTCTATTATTTATCTCATCCTATTTTATGATTCCATTTTTATTTGGATCTTTTTAACTAGGTTTTGACTAAGCACATTCGAAGTAGAATTTCTAAAACCTGACTGAAATTTCCCCAAAATCATAATCAATAAAAAAATCAAGACAATAGAAAAAAATCTCGGCCAATGGAGATAGAGACAGAGATGCCGGCTGAGATGGACATGGAAACCATCGACTCCAATCATTCACCTTCTTCCTCCTCTGCGAAGCATTTTGGCATCAAGAATGCGATCCAGACCAATTTTGGCGACGAGTATGTCTTTCAGATTGCCGCGAGGTAAAACTGCCAATTTGATGCGACATTATATTTATAAACCCAAAAGTTTGCCCTAATTTATTTTTAATTACACCCACTGACAAAATCATTCATAAACTCAGTTTTTAAACCTAATTACAGCTAGTGATGCACCAAATATAACGACTTGGACATCAATATATTAACATATATTGAATTTAAAAATAAACTAGTACGGTTATTTTGGGTTTAGGAATGATTTTGGAAGTAAGAGTGGTTAAAAAATATGTCAAAGTAATGTTTGAATTCTATTCAATTTGATTTTATTATGTTAAAATTGCGATCATTCGAAATTTGAAGTCAGGATTCTTCGACATTGGCGGTGTCTCTATCGTCCAAAGTGATCAAATTGTACTCGCCTGTAACTGGGCAGTACTTTGGAGAGTGTAAAGGGCATCGTGAGACGATCCATGAGATCTCATATTCGATTCCGTCGTCACCGAATGTGATTTGTTCTTGCTCGTCCGATGCAACTGTCAGAGCTTGGGATACTAGGACATTTAAGCAGGTTGGCTAAAGATTTCATTTTTTGTGTAAATTGTTCTATTTTTCTAATGTAAATGCCATA
This sequence comes from Asparagus officinalis, assembly GCF_001876935.1. Lineage (NCBI taxonomy): Eukaryota > Viridiplantae > Streptophyta > Magnoliopsida > Asparagales > Asparagaceae > Asparagus > Asparagus officinalis. The sequence goes on from NC_033795.1 coordinate 41,991,036, forward strand.
TTGAAACCTGCAGCGCAGTAATGATTTTCTTTGGCTAGTTTATTTGTTTGTCATGTTTAGATATTCAAATGGCTTATCATGGTTGACATTTTATTTAAACTAGCATTGTTGCACATGCATATGCACAAATTAGTTTTTAACAAATTCTACGTTTAAAAATTACATAGCAGATTCAATCACAGTGTGATCTATAGACTTGAAGAAACAATCATTTTTCACCTATTGGGAAAGATAAATTTGTTATCCTCTATTAATATTATTTGTTTAAGTTTTTTTGTCTTTTTTTTGCAGAATAAAAGGCATGTACATAGTGCACGTGATCAAAAGATATATAGTTATTCATCATAATTTATACCGTAAGAAAAATAGTGTATAAACATATATTTCACAGGGAAACAAAATTTCATGAATATGTGTAAAGAATTTTTCATTCAAATCCTTTACTTTATCCAATGTAATCTCAATTTTTTATTTTGATTTAAATTTAACACTTGTTTGAAAAATTCAATTTTATTTTTAATTTTTTCTTGATACACTTCATTGTAATTGATTAAAATGGCTATTGATAAAAATAGAGGTTTTACAATAGTGCATTTCTTTTAAAATATGTTGTCATTCTCTTTTAACCATCACAAATATAGAAATTTATCATATATTTTTTTATTTCAAGAAGAGTAATTCAGTTGTTTTAGAAAGAATTCATAAATAGGGAAATTTATCAGTTATTTTAGGTGCTTATTCTTTGCTTATTAATCTTTGGTTGTGGCAAAGTGATGCAAAATTTAGTGTAAACAGTTCGTAAAATTTGTTTTTCGAGATAGTTTTGTTTTATGTTGCTAAAAAAGATTGCGACTTGATGATATTTTTTTGCAATTTTATCAGTTTCTTATATGTGATATTTTAATTGGTTAACGTGATTGATATTTTGTTAAAATTTCTTCCTTTTATCTGGTTATAAAACTTGAGACATCTTTCGTGCAATACATGCTCTATTTGTGTTATTATTTCTGCTTGGCTTGAGCTTGAATCGAGCTTAATAGGAAAATCTATTAGTTATTTGGGGTGTATATTCTTGGCTTATTAATCTTTGTCGTACATAATGATGCAAAATTTCAAGTGCGCAAGTAAACTTGAACGAGAGGTAAACTTGGAAATTCAAAGAATTAATAATTCAAATAGTCTTAAACTGATGCTTGTGATTCTTTGCTTATTAAATCTTTGGTTGTGGCGAAGTGATGCAAAATTTAGTGTAAACAGTTCGTAAAATTTGTTTTTCGAGATAGTTTTGTTTTATGTTGCTAAAAAAGATGGCGACTTGATGATATTTTTTTGCAATTTTATCAGTTTCTTATATGTGATATTTTAATTGGTTAACGTGATTGATATTTTGTTAAAATTTCTTCCTTTTATCTGGTTATAAAACTTGAGACATCTTTCGTGCAATACATGCTCTATTTGTGTTATTATTTCTGCTTGGCTTGAGCCTGAATCGAGCTTAATAGGAAAATCTATTAGTTATTTGGGGTGTATATTCTTGGCTTATTAATCTTTGTCGTACATAATGATGCAAAATTTCAAGTGCGCAAGTAAACTTGAACGAGAGGTAAACTTGGAAATTCAAAGAATTAATAATTCAAGTAGTCTTAAACTGATGCTTGTGTACGTTTGCGACTGACTGCCATCTTTGTTTTGTGTTTTGGAAGTAAAATGTTTATATTTTACTATTTTTTATAATACACACTAAACAGAGAGCATAATTGTATAATGACACAATAACATTTATTGCTGGAATTCAATACACTTATAACTGTGCTTGCTGCTAATACTAGACAATTTTATTGCTGGAATTCAATAACATTTATTACAGAGGTTATAGGAAAAAGTGCATGTAGCTTGCCCTTTTAGTTTTCATCCCTTGCCACGTAGTTTGCGCTTATTGGGTAAGCTTTTTGCATGTCTTTAAATAGTTGTCTTCTAGAAAAATGAAATACTATTTCCCTTATGGTTTTGCATCCTCTAGGTTTCTTCATCTTCTATATTCTTTAAGTCTTTGCCTTTATACACAACAAATCATTCTTGAGTTTTCACCAAGCTACTACAAGGCATTATTCAGATATATTTACGTTAGTGTGTTCATTTAAATTCATGAATATAAGATACTTATATATTCTTGATGTTTTGTCAAGAAGTTATCAATTTAAAGTTTTTCGATCTTACACTCATTTTTATTTTATTTTATTTTATGGGCATTCCCGTATCTTCTTTTAAGGTAATGAGCCTATCCTCTCTATTTTTGTTTGTATTCAAACACATCAAAATTACTACAAGACCAAAATATTAGGACTCTTCTAACCAGGCAAAAAAATCTATAATTGTCAGCAAACTTTTTTTTTATTTGCTCATTAT
>NC_033795.1:41993451-42024450 GCF_001876935.1 Asparagus officinalis
TACTGAGGCACATATGTTTAACTTTAAGTCTTTAAAGCTAAGTCTGTAGGCTTTGAGATAGAATCAATGGAGCGATGATTCAAATGTTGGCAAAAATTCGGAAAACCGAAACTCATATATGAAAATATGGAAACAACTTAGATTAGAAGCTTGAAAAGTGCTTCTACGATTCTAATTAAATTTATAAATTATGTAAGCTGTCCATATAAACGCACACAGACACATGCACGCATACATATGTGTATGGTACACATACATCAAGGTTTTAAACATCAGATATCAAACGACCAAAATTCATATTGGTTTGTGAGTATGAGGAAATATCGGGGATATATAGTAGAAATATTAGGGGGGGTTATTCATTGGTGTAATTGGGGCAAATTGGGTTAAATTGCTCCAATAAGATAATTTTACCCAATGGGATAATTTGAGTGGGATAAAGTGGGGTAAGGAGTGGGATAAAGTGGGGTAAAAGGGGATAATGGGACAATTTGAGTGGGATAATTGGTATGACATCTTTTTATAATATAATATTTATAGATCAATTAAGTTCAAGTTTAACTTGATATTACATCAAATGATTAAATAAATAATAATTATAATATATAATAATATTATTTTTAAGATTATTTTAATATAAAATATTTAAAAAATATAATAATATTAATATTAATCAATCTTTGAATATTTTGATGTTTATTTTAACTATTATGCTATATTACCAAATTTTTTAATTGCAATAATTATTTAATCATTCCTACATTTATTACAATGACGACGATAAAGTCTAATTATTACAAATAAAGTCTTAATTATTTAATCATTCCTACATTTATTACAATGACGACGATAAAGTCTAATTATTACAAATAAAGTCTTATTACAATGACGATGATAAAGTCTAATTATTACAAATAAAGTCTTAGTCAGTAACATAAAATTCATCCTACAACAACAAATATTAATAATGACCAAAATTCCTTTGCTAAAGACTATATGTACATGTAAAATTTGGCACATAACATTATAAACTGGCTTTTGCCATTGAACACTATATTTTGAGCATAGTCATTAGTACTATCCAATCAATTCTTGAATATTAATTTGTTAAAATTCTTTTCATCATGCAAACATCACTCTGTTTCATTGAGTCATACTCACAAACACTTGGTTAGCATTAAAGTATGGTTAGCATTTCTTGCATATGACATTTACTTGCATCAAGCCATACTCACAAACATCTTATGACATGAATTAAAAAAAAAAGCTTCAATGTCATCATTAGTGCTCATCAACAATGCCACAAATTTGTTAAAGCTTGACCGCAACCAGCAGCATTAACATCCCAAAACCGGAAAAAGTTTACAAACAACAACAATAACACTAATAACATACATCAGTTTTTATTGAGAGATAAAGTAAAATTACACAAATATTTTAAGAATTAGGACCTTAATCCTTTTAAGAATCAGGACCTTAATATTAGACCAATGCTTTTCATTAAATCCAGTTTTGTACCAAGCAGAGGAGGGTTTGGCTTCGGTGGAGGAGGCGGCGGAGGAGGCGGCAGAGGAGGGTTTGGCTTCGGTGGAGGAGGCGGAGGAGGAGGGTTTGGCGTCGGTGGAGGAGGCGGAGGAGGAGGACAGAGTTTGGCGTGGCTGTTCTGCGTCGGAGGAGGGCGGCGGAGGAAGGAGGATTTGACGTCGGAGGCAGGGGCGGCGGAGGAGGGTTCTCAGCTGGAAGAAGAGGAGACGATGAGAGAGGGCAAGATTACCCATGTGGTTGTTCCAGCAAAAGAATTGGGACAATTTTGAGGGGGGTCTTGAGGAATGTATATATAGTTGGGGTAATTTTAGGGGAAGTGGGATATTTGTCCTCAAATTATCCCAACAAACCAATAACACCACAAAGTTTACCCCAGTTCCAATTACACCAATGAATAACACCAAAAAGTGGTGTTCCAAAAATTATTCCATTATCCCAATTTTTACACCAATGAATAACATGATGTGCATATATAGTATAATGTTTTAAAATATAATCTAAACATACTTAACAAAATCTAAGCATACAAAAATGTAAGTAGTATATGTCTAGGATCACTTAACAAATAATAGAAACTTAGTAAAAATACCAACTACAAGTTAGTTAAATAACTTTATATGGCTCATATTTTTGCTAAAAAATATTAAAGAATTTTGCAGAACTATATTGTTTGCGACAAGCCATGTAGAGGACATATTGGCTATTATATTAGCCATGTTGTGGATATGTCGTACAAAAATTGCCAAAAAGTGGGAAATGATATTGTGACCATGTCATTTTGTGACATGCCTTATAAAGGGATATATCGGCTATATTAGGGTTATTTAAAATGATGAAGCACATGCATATATATGTATATGCAAGTAGACATATGAACATACACACAGGTACACTCATGTTTTATAAACCACTTGCCATTTCTAGGTGCTGACCGAAGCGGCTAGCCCCCAAGCGCCTATGCCGACACTTAAGCGGGTAACACAGTCATTGTTAGCACAAAGAGGGGAAATATTCAGTTTAATTATTCAATATCTTATCCTTGCTATTTACCTCAAATAGTCTGCATAAGCGGTTTATGTTCCCCTAGGTGCTCCTTAGACCTAGGCGAATGATCTAAGTATCACTTAGGCCTAGGTGACCACGTATGTTGATGCGTACTTTTAGTTGGAGCTATAATTGTGCGGTACCCATACCCTGCACCGAAACTTTAGCGGTCACTTCTCTGATTTTTGCACACGCTTATTCAGTTGTGTACTCAATTACATAACACGTGTCTTAATTTAAAATGCTCGTCTTATACTTCTTGGACATATACCCTACACTTGACATGCAATCCTTGAAGCTTCTTGGATATAATTTGGGTTCGTTTCAACACGTACCTGCTTCAGAACTATGATTATAAAGAGCCTTTTGCATGTCAAGCTAAAAAACGATCTATTTTCTAATTTGTAGATTTTTATCATAAAAGAAACATATAAATGTTATAGGAACTTTATTTTATAGAACATGAAATGAAAGAAAACAATATTTCTATCGTGTAAAATATTGTTATACATACATGTATTTGTATTTGTATCCCTGTATCCTACATTTTACAACTATGTTGTGTCCCGCATGTGCACTCTATCCATGTACCTTAGGTGGGTGGCGAGACCACTTTTTAAAACAGTGAGATATGCACACATACACAAATACATGCACACCCGCAGACCCACTCACCCATCCGCCCGTACACAGCCCCAAACACGCACACACCCACACATCTACAGAAATGTATTTATAGATACTCACATTCGTAATAGATATACATGCACGTGCACACACATATATGTAATGTTCATATATACATGTATACAATACGTACATATAAACACGTGCGTGCACACAGAAATACACACCACACATACAGACATGTAAACACACATATTTCTACACACAAACACCCATTTGCACACGCGCACAAATACACATATACACACTATAAACTTACAAAATCATATACAGACATAAACTTAGACACAAGCACACACACATATACGCGCATGTAAACACACAAACACCAACATATAGTTATATTCACACATGTACATATGCATGAACACGTGCACATGCCCCCGTCCTGCCCCCGCTTTCTGCTTCTGCACATGCACACACATGCACGTTTATAGTAGGCAAAACAACCAGATTTTCTCCATCTTCCTCCTCAATCTTGTGTTTGTCTTCTTTTCTTGTTTTTTCCTTTTTTCTGTCTAGGGGTTGGTGATTCTGTTACTTTTTTTTCTTCTTTTGGGGGCTACAGTTGGTTGGTCTAAGGTGATCAGAGTTTGTAGAAACACGATTGTGAAGGTGAAGCCCCATTCAAGAAGATTCTAGAATAATGCAAATTAAAATTTATGTGAGGGGAAGGAAAGAAAATAAAATGTGTTTGTCTTCATATTTCTGGTTCTCTGCAGTTGCTGTGTAGTATTTGTGCTTCTTAAATCTTAAATTTACTATAGAAGTTTATGTTTCATATTTCAAGCCTCCTCACATAATGGGTGACATTTTTGTCGTCTTATTTCCTCTGATTCCAAAGTTTCATCAACTATATTTTAAATTTTTTCCCCAATTTTCTGATTCCATGTGTTTGACCTAGGTTTCTTCACTAAAAGCTGGTTCTTATCAAGAAATATTTAGCTTTTCTTTTGGTGGGTCAAGTGGTAATCTTCTTGCTGCTGGTTGTAATGCACAGGTACTACTATTTAAATTTTGTACACATTATCATATATTAATATTTGCAATTTGTTCTTGATTGTATAATGGAAATTGTAATTAGAGTCTATATGTCAGTTTGAAGATGGATCGGTCATATACTTCTGTTGGGAAATGGTCTGCTTAAATTTCTTTATCATTTTGTAATTTGTATTGGGTTGGTGAAGTTTTGAGCTGTGGTAGTGTCAAGGTTTTAAATAGCGGTTATCGGGGATTTATCGGACGGCCAAAATCCTTATCGGATAGCGGAAATCGGGGATATATCGGGGATAAGTAGTATTTATCGGAGTGATATACTGGATGATGTATATATATAATATGATAACTAAAAAATATAATCTAACCATACTTAATGAAATATAAACATACCAAAATGTAAATCATCATGTTTAGAATCACTAACCAATTATAGAAAGCAAAACTTGCATCTTGACTGCACGATGAAACTATTCGATTGCATAGCCTTACTTATCGGCCGATAATCCCGATAAAAAAACCTAACTTATCGGCCGATAAGTACCGATAACGCCGATAACTCCCCGATAACTTGCCAAAAACGATAACCGATTAAAAATCCAAGTTATGGTGTGCGCCTGGGGAGCGCCCCGTAGCGCCTGCCGCCTTCCGCAAGGCGTGTCTCAGTAAACAGGAGAATCCCAATTTTATTCAGTGGGGTATTGGGTACAAACCCACTTCCCACTTAAACCCGAAACCAAAAACAGAGATGTTAGGGTTATGTCGTAGTGTCGCTTCCTTCTTCCACTTTTTCTTTCGTTTTGTCCTTGCGGTCTTCACTCGGCAGCAACAAGCAGCAAAGGCGAGCGGCAATCGGCGACGACGTGATGCAATCGGCGACGAGCAGCAGGTACATTCTTCTTCTCCTTTCTCTTTGTTTTCTTTTGTTTTCCTTTTTTTTCTCCTCATTGATGTTTTTCTGGTCCTTTTTTCTTTTCGTTTTGCCTTCTCTCTTCGCCCTTCTTGCTGATATTCCCTATCCATTTGCAACTAAACTTAAAATATGAGTTTAATCTGAGTTTTTAGTTGTTGACTGTTAAGTGTAAACTGTTAAGAGTGAGTTTTTATTTGTTTGTCTTTAATTAAGTTCTTGATTGTTAATTGTTAACCGAGAGATTGTTGAGATTTGTGTTTGAGTCTTGATTGTTAATTGTTAAGAGAGAATAGAACTTGATGAATTAGTTATAGACTTATAGTATCTTTACTCTTTAAAGGTTCACTGCTTCAGTTCTTAATTAAGTTCACTCATCTAAACTTGATTTGATTTTATTGTTAACTAACTTACAAAAAGAGATTTAATGTTAACTAACTTACTCTTCCTAGCTGTTAGTTCTTAATTAATTTTTTTTTATTATTATCGCTCTTTGACTGTTAACTAACTTGATTTGCTTCAATGATTAAAACTTTATCTTGTGATTTGGTAGTATATATTTTATTTATCTTGAGTCCTTGAGATTTTCTATGTAAATTTCACAAATATATATATTTTTCATGCATCTTGTATATCTTTAAATTTTTTGTGGCCTGGAGTGCGCCTCGCTTCGCTCGGTCGCGCACATCGCATTGCGCCTCGAACACTGAGTTGTAGCGTTCTTCAGAAAAAGAGAAGAAAAAATAGTGCAACCAACCTTGTATCTAATTCTTCTTATTGTGTTTCTCAAATTTGTTGGAATCTACTGGTCTGTTATGTGATTTTGCTATCAATACCCCTAACTTTTGTCATTTAGTAAGGTACTATCAGATTTCAGTAGATACTTAAGTTGGCACAAAGTTGCATATGCTCTGTTGTAGATGCAACAGAAGACAAGGAGTCAATAGAGTTTTATCAAATTTTTTGCCAACAGCTTTATGGTCCGCAAAGGGTACATGAAATGTATACTTACTCGCTATATAGAAAACTGAAACTCGTACTGATGCAACACAGTATTGAATGATTGATGTATAGTACTCCACTTGATACATATCTATGTTTAACAGAAGGCATAGTCTCATTAGAGTTAACCATGTTGTCACAGCTACAGCTTTCTGTCCTACAGGGTGCATGAATTATAAATTTAATCAGCATATAAACCACTGAAATTGGTATTGATGCAACCCAGTATAGAATGTTATTCACTAAACTATGTGAATAGTGCCAGGAATCACTCATTCCGCTTCTTACTTAGTTGCAATTGTTGACTCCCATTTGTAGCTAAATGTCCTCAGAATATGTTCAAACAGGTTTGACCCCCATTTGTAGCTAAATGTCCTCAGAATATGTTCAGACAGGTTTTGATCTCATATTCTCATTAGATAGAAGCTCAAATAAGAGCCAACTAAAGATACTAAGTCAGTTTTTGGCTAACAAAATCCCAGAATTTCCAAAACTGTCTATGATGTGTTTGGATATAGAAGTTTGAGAGAAAGATAGAAAGTAGAGTTTGCCTGTTCTTTTCGAATGATATGTAAATTAGACAGAGAGCAATTCTAGGTGCTTTTGCAAATTTAATGGTCATACTTGTGGTGTGTCATGACATTAATTAGTTATTATTTTTTGTTTTCTTGATTTGGATAAAGTAAGAGGCAAACCCAGAAGCAACTAAAATTGCATGAACTTTTCTTTTGACCTAGAGGAAGAAAGCTTATGGAAAGTTATCCTATCTGGCAGGTGGTCGGGTCATAGCTTGTCTAGAAACTTTTGTTTCATATTCTTTCTGAAAGATGGCAAATATAGAAACCATCAATAATCCGTTAGAAGATTTTTTCAACTTTCACACCTCTCCTTCCAAATTCTATATGCCATGCATTTACTATTATGATAGCTGGTTGCGACATAATCTACTGCTAAAACCTTAATCTCCTTATCACATTTCTCCCCGTTTTAAAAGCTGCTATAATGTATTACAATCGGACCATCGGTTGATTGGATTTCTCACCGACACGTGCCCCTTGATATGCAAATTGTTTCACTTATATAAATCTGGATGACTTCATGATGTATCTGGCTAAAATTTGACTTTCTGGAGTTATTGGGTACCGATGGAGCTCAAATTGGTTCCAACTATCCATCTTGGAGGATACGTCTGTGTTTGGTTTGAGACCATCTTTTAGATTTTATTTGCAACTTCAGGTCAGTTCTTTAGTTAATTGATTATAATTGAGTAACTATTTAAAATTTATCCAGGGCTTTTGATGACCTCATATCTTCAGTGAATTAGTAGAAACATACTGCTCACACTTTAACATGGCTATCTATCTGATCTAGAAACTAATAGGCAGTGGCTGGTCCATGAACTTGTACATTGTCTTTTTGTTTGCAACTAATCACCTAGTACAATGCTGATCTTTCGATATGTCTTATTTTAGATATCATTGTAAAGTTTTGAAAACAGCACTTTTGTCCTATCACTTTAGTTGTACCCTTTGTACCCTATTAACTGTGTAGTAGATTCTTATTCTTTGCTGATATATTCATATTAATGTTAGGTTTTTGTGTTTTGACAGATATTGTTTTGGGACTGGAGAAGCAGTAAGCAGGTGGCATGCTTGGAAGAATCACACATGGACGATGTCACACAAGTATGTCTTCTAACTTCGAAACTCATGTAGTTGTTACATTTTTCTCCATGTGATAAGTCTGGATTCACTGAAAATATATAGGAGTCGAAACCTTGCTGAGTATATCAATGTCGTCTCTGTAATGTGATTTGTTATGGTATATGTTACTATGTATGTGTACTCTAAAAGTATCTGTGAGTAAGAATTTAATTATTTAATGTACAAATCACAATGTTCACTATTCGGTTTGATGTGTGTTCTCATTTTCTTAATAAAATATATTCATGATATGCTTATCCGTGACTCCTAATGCATTAATTAATCCCACGTTTGATACTCAAAACAGGAAAGTCCTCCTTCAGTACGCAACTACTTGTTTTGATACCCTTATTTATATATGTTAACTAGTGTTATCGAGGCGCAAGGCGCAATGCGGGGTGCAAAGGCCCCTTACGCGCACCATGCGCAAGGCGCACAACGATGCGCGCGCCTCATTGAATTGAGGCGCACAACTAAAACTAATATTTTTCAACATAAGACAAAGAAGCATATAAGCAATATGTTTATAAATTGTCACATAAAAAGACTAAGAAATATAATTTACCGACTAAATCACGAAAGAGTCTTAATTAGCATGCATAACATAGAGAAGTTCATAAGTTTTCACAAATCACAATGCAAGATAATCTTCAACATAAGCAAAAATCTATAAAACAGAACAAGCAAGTAACAAATAAGAAATATGTATTTTCATTTAAAATATGATATATGTATTTTTAAGTAACAATTAAGTGATTAACAAACATGACTATTCATAGTTTTCTAGTTAGCATTCTTAATTGCTATTTGCTAGTTAGCATGAAAAGATGAAGAATGGAGATAACAATTATATATTCACATGTTTATAAATTTCTAGTTAGCATGCTAATTAGAGAAGTTACAATTAGCAAACAAGTATACTAAATTACTAATTACTGTTTTTTTTATAGGTTAAACATGAAAAGATGAAGTATGGATTAGCAACTAGCAAGAAAGAGTCTATTACATGATGTAAATATGTAATATGTAAATTATTTAAAAAAACAGAAGAAAAAGTCTATTACATGATGCATGTGTCAAGCGCACACGAGGGCACGCACACGAGGCGCGCGCCTCGTGTGCGCTTGACACCTACGTCATGTAATAGATTCTTTCTTCTGTTTTTTAAAAATACTTTACATATTACATATTTACATCATGTTTCTGGCTTCAGTACGCAACTACTTGTTACTTGCTTGTTTTGTTTCATAGACTTTTGCTTATGTTGGAGATTATCTTGCATTGTGATTTTTGAAAACTTATGAACTTCTCTATGTTATACATGCTAATTAAGACTTTCTTGCTAGTTGCTAATCCATTCTCTATATTTTCATGTTTAACCTATAAAAAAGAAACAATAATTAGTAATTTAGTATACTTGTTTGCTAATTGTAACTTTATTCTCTAATTAGCATGCTAACTAGAAAATTATGAACATGTAAATATGTAATTGTTACCTCTATTCTTCATCTTTTCATGCTAACTAGCAAATAACAATTAAGAATGCTAACTAGAAAATTATGAACAGTCATGTTTTTTTAATCACTTAATTGTTACCTAAAAATACATATCATATTTTAAATGAAAATACATATTTCTTATTTGTTACTTGCTTGTTTTGTTTCATAGATTTTTGCTTATGCTGGAGATTATCTTGCATTATGATTTGTGAAAACTTATGAATTTCTCTATGTTATGCATGCTAATTAAGACTATTTCGTGATTTAGTAGGTGAAATTATATTTCTTGGTCTTTTTATGTGAAAATTTATAAATATGTTGCTTATATGCTTCTTTGTTTTATGTTAAAAAATATTAGTTTGAGTTGCGCGCCTCAATTCAGTGAGGCGTGCGCATCGTTGTGCGCCTTGTGCATGGTGCGTGTAAGGGGGCGCAAACGCCCCGCCTTGCGCCTTGCGCATCGATAACAATGGATCCAATCCTCATTATGTCTAGTGATGATTGAACAACATCATTACCTGGATCATTGGTTATCCCTAGATCTAATTAGATCATTCACAGTTGGTAACATGGTGCTAAATGCAATGCAGGACCAATGGTTTAAATACCGGATATTTGGAAAATATTGGATGGCCAAAATTAATATCAGATTGCCGATGTTGGGGAAATATCGGGGATATGTGACAAATATCAGAATGCCATAACAGATGTTTCTATATATAGGATAATGCATTGAAGTGTTATCTCAACATACTTAATGAAATCTAAACATACAAATGTAAATAATATATGTTTACGATCACTAGTCAACCTTGTAAAATGAGAAAATCATGATATCTTCAAAAAATTGTCAAATGCGGTTTACGATCACTAGTCTAACATGCAGCATTTTGTCTGATTTTTTAAGGCCAAAATGTCATTTGATATAATGAGAAAATCATGATATCTTCAAAAAATTGTCAAATGCGGTATATTTTTTTGCGAGAAACCATATAAAAGGATATATCAACCAATATATCGGCTAATGTATCAGCCATATCAGCGATATATTACCCAAAATAGCCAAATAGTGGTAAAGGATATTTACAGGCCATATCAGTTGCAGCAAGTCCTGTAAAAGGATATAACGGGCGATATATTGGGTCATGTTGGGGATATTTAAAACAATATGCAGGATATAAAGTCATTTTATGCTCACAACGTGGGAGGCGATGCATGCGCCCTAGGTTTAATTATCGGATATCAAGGAAACGTTTGGATGATCAAAATCCATTTCAACTTGCGGATATCAGGGATATATCGATTATATTATATCGGATTGCCATATTAGATGACGCACATATATAAGATAATGTCCTAAAATATAAGCTAGACATACTTAATGAAATCTAAGCATATAAAAATATAAATAATATACACTTAGTATTACTAATCACTTACAGAAACTTACTTAGGGAGAAGAATACTAATCACTTACAGAAACTTACTTAGGGAGAAGAACATGCTTGAATTTTTCTAAAAAACTTCGTAAAAATGTAATTTTTGTTAAAAACATTATAGAAATTTTGCACAATTATTCATCTTAACAAACAAAGCTTGCAGTATGAATTAGAAAAAAAATGTTATTGTCGGTGTTCTAAATGTCGAATGTTAAGGACATGTTGGACGGAAAATTCTAAATTGGATGGCAGATATTAGAGATAGATTAGAAATAATTAATAAATGTGATATCAAATAATGTGCATATGCATACATCATGGTGGTGGTCCTTCTAGAGAAAAATGGTTTCTTTTGCAAAGCTTATGTAAAAGAATTTGGTCTCAATTGAGCCTCAAATTTTCTACCTGTTTATTTACATAAAGCATATATTTGTTTGGGTTTTAGGCCTCAATTGAACCATAAATCCAAACCAATCTTCTAAAAGAAAAGACAAATCAACATCACAACATTTTGGCTGATTTTTGAGGCCAAAATGTCACTTGATATATCAGGAAAATTATGATATGTTGCCTAAAAATGGCTTAAAGTAAATTGGTATATTGTTTTGTGAGAAGTCATATAAAAGGACATATCAACTGCCAACATATCAGCTGATATAAAAACCATGCCGGGGGTATATTACTCAAATTGTGAAGAAAACTATAAGCATGTATCGGCCTTGGCCATGTCAGGAGAGATTTAAAACAAGTCATGAGCCTCAGTGAAGCGAGTCACGCACCATGAACAAAAACAAAATGTTTGCAATTTAAGTAGGAAGCTAGTGATTAATGTGATTTTACAAAAGTTTAATGTGTTATGCTGAGAGTAAACTGTTCATACCTTTTTAAACCTAAAAGAAAGTTGCAATCAATTATGCAACATAAATGTTACAAGTAAGGGCATTAGAAAGCTATGATTCTACCTTCTATAATTCACATACTAAACCATAAAATTGGAATTATATTCAAACTAAATCATAATTATGTGACCCATGGACTCATGAACAGTTAAAGAAGTCCACTGAACCATTCAAATCTTTAAGTCAACTGTACATAAATTTAAAAAAAAAGAAAAGAAAAGTGAGATGTATGATGTATTCATTACTAAATACAAAGTAGTATTAAAGAAAGAACAAACACCTAACTTGCTAAATATAAAGTAGTATTAAAGAAAGAACAAATACCTAACTTACTTGCCAAACTAAACACCCAAAACGGGCATAAAGCTAAACACAAAACAACTAAGAACACTCACTGAAAAGGGAGAAGAAAAAAACTCACCTCTCTCTATCGTTCAACATCATTCATTGTCCTTCGGCACTGTTTACCCATTGCTAGGTGCATGCCCGATGGTCAAGGAACAAAATGAGAAAAAAGGGAAGAGAAAGGGCTGAGATGAGGAGCACAATTTGAGGATAAGGGGACCCTCGAGCCATATTCCTGATCGCATGGGGATGAGTTTAATTGGGTTAGCGGGTAACGAGTAACAACTATACTTTTATAATTTTTTATTGTAATGTAACGGATTTAATTGTAAATTGGGTTTGTGGGTTTCAGACTCAATATTAATTAGATTTCTTTCTGTAATCTGAGGGAACACCCTAGTTGCGCCTTCATAGAGGTGGAAAGCTCTTTAGAGACATTGTTGGGTGCACCTTTTTATCGCGAAACTTCATTCAAGGCACCTTCTCGATGCTTGACCTTGAGCGCCCTTGACAACACTAGGTAGACAATTCCTAAGCAAGCCTTATATTTTAGTTCTTGAAATTATTTGCCAATAAAATGGGCAAAATCTGAAAAAAGTTTACATGCAACAATTTATCACCCTTCTATATTATTAGTGAAATGAGTTAAACTGATAAATACTAACATTTTTTCAATGATGTATTTCATTTTATTATTATTATTTTTTTTTGATATGTACTCATGTTAAACTAAACTAATTTATTCATGATTTTGCATCATGCAATATAATAGTGGCAGATACAGAAAAAAATGCTTATAGTGTCGAACGACAAGTATCTACTTACCTTAACGTAAAAATTGTAATTTATGAAGCTCAAGTACCGGACATGGGCAGATGTACATGTTAACTTTGTTTGTCTGCGGGGTCGGGTGTTTTCTTCTAAGCTCATAATCTGCCTGCTTATTTTTAGAATGTTTGCGCTCTAACCTTATATAATTACTAAACAAATTAGTTGCCTATTTGAATATAGCCTATTTAATTATGGAATTTAGCCATTCTGAATTCACAATTCAGCCTACCAAATGAAGTTCTGTTTGCCAAAAATGCTATTTCTAAACAGTTAGCTAAAATATATATGATCAGCCCATTTGTCAAGAATGCTATTTTCAAACAATGAGCTCAAGTGAGCTGACCCTTTTGAATCAAGGCCATTAGCAACCTAAAATGCAAAACTATTGATTAGCCCATCGTGAGTTTTGTCCTCTTTCGACTTGCTGGATCCCATTTTTCTCTCGATCCCAAAAATTTCGTGCTTTAATTCTCCCAAAGAGGCCGTCAAACTCTTGATGGCTTTGGGTTTTTGGGTTGCTAATGATAAAAATAGATCAGCTCATTTGAGTTGATTGTTTGAAAATATCGTTCTTGGCAAATGGGCTAAGTGGATGTATTTTAGCCAATTTTTTGGAAATAGCATTCTTGACGAACAAACTTCCATTTGACGTGCGGAAATATAAATTCAAATGGGCTACTAATTTATTTAGTGATTATGTAAGTAAATGTTAGGTTGCAAGGATTACAGAACTATGGGGGCATATCGTAAGTTCAGACAACTTTAAAAGGAAATTTTCATATTCGTAGGGGTACTGCTCCCCCCCCGCCCCAGCACACGACACACACACAAATGGTAACGAGTACATCCACTCTGTTATATACATTTGTACATGGATGTGTATCCTGTCATATTAAGTTGTTCTTACTTGTGCAGATGCACTTTGTTTGTGCTGTTCTTGTTATACATATGTAGCTGATGAGTCCTATAGTTGAATTTTTAAAAATTATTTACGTGATTCAGGCTGTAGATTTTACACCATAGTATTTGTAATTATATGTTTTTGGTTATTGATAGGTACACTTTGCTCCAGATCAGCAAAGCAAGCTCATTTCTTCTTCTGTTGATGGTTTGTTATGTCTTTTTGATACTAATGGGCAAATTGATGACGATAATCATTTGGAATCAGTAAGCATCGACATTTACTTGATGCACTTTTAATTTACTTGCTTGCTATGGCCTCTGTGCATAGCTTGGATTGGAATATTGTAAAGTGAATTAAAGATCATCGTGATAAGAAATTTAATAATCCGTCTGGCACTTACAATGCCAATTTATTGCCCATCTGTAAAATATTCTGTGTCATGTAGAGCTCATTTTCTGCATATTGATGTTTCTGAGACATTTGTCATATTCATCTTCGAAACGATTCATGTTTAAGCTTACATTGTTAAATTGAATAGAAACCAAACATCTTTGCTTTACTTCTGCTGTATTTTATTTTTTTAATTTTTTTGTTTGTTTTTGAAATGACCATTTCAACCCCCACTTTGTATGCTGGATGCTACGCAGGTCACATAATTAAAAAGATTTAGCCTAATCGCAAATTACCTGGATCTAATAAATCATTTGTGACTGTCTGAAACAGATTTCATTAAATAAATCATCCTGCACAGTAATCATCATCACCAAAACTTAATTTCCCCTGAAATTATAGAATTTTGTTCACGTAGACATTCACAGTTTTTTCATCAATCATCATTATCACGCACATGGATACCCAGGCCACACTGAGCTCTGAGGCCTTCTGAGCATGGAGACATGACCTAGAGCACGAAGTGCTTATTTAGATTTTATTGTGTGTAATTGTGAGGACCACGACTGTTAAAAATATTATTGTGGGTCTTCTGGCTGTGACCATCACTCATAAAATAATAAATGTGTTTTTATTTAGATTTTATTTTTAAGCTATTTTCATTTCCTCTATCTGCTTATCAATGGACCACCATTTAGAGAAGTCAAGTGTTGATCTTGAGGTGTAGATGGATTTGTATTTTTTGAGACTAGGGTTTATTATCTGAATCTAATAGCAGCTCTAATTGTAACTCTACAGGTAATGAATGTGGGAACATCCATTGCAAAAGTTGGGTTCTTTGGACAGAGGAATGAAAAGCTATGGTGTTTGACTCACATTGAAACGTTGAGGTAATGTTTCAATCAATTAGAGCAGAGGCTTTCCTAGATTTTTTGTTTTTGTCTTCAAGTTAAACTGCAATAGTGAAACAAAGCAGGGTTAGTATTCACATGAGTGTTTCTGAGGCTATTTTGAATTCTAGTTTCTTTTGACTCGTCGTTTTGATATTCTTCTTTTTGTTTAATGCCTTGATCTTTTTCTAATGTATAATAAGTAATAGTAGTCAACATTAAAATGCTAATCTGAACTAATTACTGCTACTTTCTCCAGTATCTGGGATTGGGAAGATACAAGAAGAGAAGTCAACTTCGAAAATGCTCGCTCATTGGCTTCTGATAAATGGAATCTAGATGATGTATGCTTCTTACCTTCTCTAGAATATTCACAGAATTTTTTACCGATTCATTAGTCTTCTAAATCCGCTAGTCCTTTTAGAAGCATTGATGGTATTAGCATTTCACAAGCTTAATGTACTCGCATCTTAGACATCAGTTTTTCATTCATTTCAAATGTTTTAAAAAGCTGACAGCTTAAACTGAGGCATTTGATCCATGGATAAATGACGACTCTCAAGAGAAATGCATATGCTTCGTGAATTTTTAAATTCATGTTATTTTATTTTTTTAACAATAAATACACTCACCACATATGCATTATGAAAATTGTCTCTGGAGCAAGGATATTCTATTAAAACCCAATATAAACTGTCTTGGTGTTTAAATAAGCAGACTTCTGATGAAAGGGGAGGGTAACACCTTCATTCTAAATTTCTTCATTTATTAGTTCATCCATGGTTCTTTGAATTGTAGAAAAATCACGTGTTGTTGCTGTTTTTCAATTATCTTGTACTTCATTGCAGCCAAAATCTCTTCCAACTTATTTGAAAGAATACATCCCCCAGTTGCTCTTCAATGTTGAGCATTGACTACGCCCATATTACTTTGTACTTTACGCCATTTGTAAAAGTAAAGATTCCTCTGTAGTTTTCATCCTTTAATTTTTTTATTATAAAATATCTCCATCACAATTGTGGTTTGTATTAGTAATTTGAATATGTATGTTACTTGTTGAACCTTGTTGAGAAGATTCGGATGAGTTTTTACTTTTTAGCTGCTTGATATCTTAGCTGGTCTAGTTACCTATGGATGAAGGGTGAAGTATTAGAGGACTACTTCACTATTATTCCAAGTCCACCTAGAATCAAGGTTGTGTCTTCCATCTGAAGCTAAAACTTATTTTTTGGAATTTTTGAGGATAGATCCAAAAAATCAACATTGTGGTTGTCATTGTATAAACATGGTGGTAATGATTGCATCACCACCCTGTCCTCTTTGTCATCTACATTAAGCGTGAATATAATAAATGTGCCACCTTTTAACAAACATAGTGTTTTCAATGGTTTTAAAATAAATTACAAGCTAGAATCCATTTTCCGCTCTCATCTCTTATTTGACAATATACTGCAGATTGACTATTTTGTCGATTGCTACTACTCTGGCACCGACGATCAATTATGGGTAATCGGTGGCACAGGCTCAGGGACGCTGGGCTACTTTCCCATAAACTCCAACTCTCCTTCAACAATTGGGTCACCGGGGGCCATTCTTGAAGGTGGCCATTTAGGGGTCGTGAGGGCTGTGTTACCCGTTTCAAACATGAATGGGAGCCTTGCACAGAGCAAAGGCATCTTTGGGTGGACTGGCGGAGAGGATGGACGCCTTTGTTGCTGGCTGTCAGATGAATCGTCTCAATTGAATAGGTCGTGGATAACTAGTGCCTTGGTTGTCAAATCTCCAAGAAGTCGCGGCAAGAATCGACACCATCCATATTGATAGTCGAAATGCTGTATACTGTTTACTTGCAGTATTAGTCGAGTATGTCCTTGGCTGTATGTTGTAATATAGAGGCGTATGGTTTGGAGTGCTGGAGAACTATTGACCCTAATTATGAAAATTCTTGACACCTATCCTAATAGAGCGTTGACAAGACTATTGTAATAGACAAGATTATTGTAATAGAGCATAGGCTTATGGTTTTGATTCTAATTTGGAGTTTGTTATATGAAAATTTATTCTGATAGAGCGTAGACAAGATTATTGTAAACGAAGTGTTTTGGAAACTTGCTCATCGAGGAACCGTGAAAACCCAGGGGCTGCTGTCAGTTCGAAATGGCTTGGGTTTAATTCTGGGGATCATGAGGTATCTTGGTCAGCCATCAACAAATGATGGTCTAGGGCATGTTTGGTAACCGGTCAAATTGGCTTATAAGTATTATAAGTAGACCATGTTTGGTAACCGGTCAAATTGGTTTATAAGCCACTTTTTAGCCACTGTAACGTGTTCAGCAACCGACTTGTTTTGGCTTATAAGCTCACAAAAATAAACTTCCTTAACCTAGCTTATTTTTAGTGGTTTATAAGCCATATAGTTTGACCAAGTAAATGTAAAGTGTGTACCCTTTAACATCTGAAATGATTCCAAAGTCTTCGATGTTTAAATTTAGAGTCGTGTCTAATTTGGTTATTTAACAATAGTAATGGATTATGATCCACTCATTTGCTAAAAACTCCTCTATTAAAAGCGGCTTATAGTCTATTTTTTTTTCCATACACTTCGGCTTGCAATCTACTTAGCTTATAATTCATTTGTGGATTATAAGTCAAGTTCCCAAAGGTCTATCATTATTGTTGACTGGTTCAACTTCTGTTTGTCAACTGTGTGGTATGGTTTTGAATCTTTTGATGCGTCAGGAACCACCTTAAATCATAACGAGGACAGACATTTTACGGCCTTGCATTCAAAGGGGTCAAAATACACGCTTATGGAGAGAAGCAAGATGATTTGAGGGAAAATAGATCTCAGAATGACTTCATTTGCTCTAAATATTTTTGCATATGATTCCACCAATTTTTTTTTTAAAAGCATAAGATGCTCTATTGTCAACAATCATTCTTAAGGTAATTAAGCCAAAATTATTAAAATCTATTTAAGCCAGCAGTAACTAGTACAAGTATATGAAGGCAAAAGAAACTCCTTACGTAGACAATATTATCTGAGTCCTGGATGTCTTCAGTATTTGCACGGCATGATATCAGAAGAAAAGTTCATATATACATACAAACTACGGAGTCTTAGATAACTCGCGCACAAAAAGGGGAAAAAAAAGAAGCAGCAGCAGCTCTAAAGATCTGCGCTTAAGAGCATAAATACTGATGTCGAGACCTGATCTAACAAGATCTCTTCGGAAGTTCGTTTGCTGTGACAAAACGTTACCCACTTCAAAGTCTCAAGGATTAATCGCGAAGCTCGTCATGGATCGTTCTTTCAAATTTAAATGGAATTTTTCCTGGCATAACCTGCAGATATAACACGGCAGGGGTCAAAGACTAAATAATATTAAATCAATGAAAAATCTTTTATCCTTCATAGAGAATCGAGGCATACGAAAGTATCCCCCTTAAAGTAACCTTAAAGTTGGAAGTTACACAGATAATACTTTCAAAATGTCACAAAACCCTCCTTAAGTTCTCAGAAAACTCCCTTCAGCTTTAAACAATTTTCAGAGACAACAAACCGCACCGCCACTCCCCCCAAAAAAAGCTCCCCATTAACTGTGAATGTCAGAAAACCCCAAAAATGTGTTTTCCACATGGAAATGGGTTTTACTGTTATTTATGGAAACGAAACAAACTCGCACGTAGTAAAGACATCGAAACTAGAAAAAGGTGATCATAAACTTTGAAGATGCAGTGCCAGAAAAGATTAGAAACAATTTCGATCATCCAGTATCCAACATAAATAAAATTTGTATTCACATTAGTACTAAAGGTGCCAATATTTTGTTACAAAATATGCAAAAGAAAACAAGATGATTCAGAAATGAAGAGAGAAAAAAACTTATTGAGATATAGCAGATGCACATCGTCTTCTCGATACCCCGAA
This sequence comes from Asparagus officinalis, assembly GCF_001876935.1. Classification (NCBI taxonomy): domain Eukaryota; kingdom Viridiplantae; phylum Streptophyta; class Magnoliopsida; order Asparagales; family Asparagaceae; genus Asparagus; species Asparagus officinalis. The sequence continues at coordinate 42,012,467 of NC_033795.1, forward strand.
AATAAACTATTACAGTATCAAAAACTCAACAGAGAAGCTGCATAAAAATTATTACACAGAGGAAATGTATGCAAAAGGATTGTAAAGACTAAAAGAGTTACAACCCAATAGATCAAAAATTGTCAAGAGTCGAAGGTGTGAGGTTCTTTTCACCCATGTTTTGAAGCTTTACTTGAATAGAACCTCATTTCAAGGAAGGAGTAAGCTTGTTTTTCAACTCTTTTAAACACATAGAAAATTGGGTAATCATTGAATCAGATAAAGCATTTAAGCATACATAATTAAAATACATATCATTGAGCACTGAAAACAATTATAAATTGCACAACATCCAGCAAATATTAAAATAATAATAATAATACAAGAACAATTGAGAACAGATGAATTACCAGATCGGAGACAATATCTGTGCATGTTATAAGAATGGTTATGATGATCCTGAGTTCTCGCCTTGCAAAGAATTCCTACCAAATAGTTCTTTTTCAGAATTCTAGATTAACAATAAGAAAATCAATGGAAAATTTTGTCTACTTCAGGATAAGTTACAACCCAATAGATCAAAAATTGTCAAGAGTCAAAGGTGTGAGGTTCTTTTCAACCATGTTTTCAAGCTTTACTCGAACAGAATCTCATTTCAAGGAAGGAGTAAGCTTGTTTTTCAACTCTTTTAAACACATAGAAAATTGGGTAATCATTGAATAAGATAAAGCATTTAAGCATACATAATTAAAATACATATCATTGAGCACTGAAAACAATTATAACTTGCACAACATCCAGCAAATGTTAAAAAAAAAAAATACAAGAACAATCGGGAACAGATGAATTACCAGATCGGAGACAATATCTGTGCATGTTATAAGAATGGTTGTGATGATCCTGAGTTCTCGCCTTGCAAGGAATTCCTACCAAATAGTTCTATTTTCAGAATTCTAGATAAACAATAAGAAAATCAATGGACAAAATTTTCTACTTCAGGATAATTACCTTTGCATAGATACTTTTTACCACTCTTTGAAGACTTTAATCTAAAGTTTCTGCTTTCATCTTCTTTGAGATCTATTACGAGTTTCTCTATATTTTCATTGCCTTGAGACTTCTCACCAATCTTCGAAGACCTTAATCTATAGTTTCTGCTTTCATATTCTGTGAGATCTATTGCAGGTTTCTCTATTTTTTTATTGCCTTGAGGCTTCTTGTCAATCTTCATCGACCTTAATCTATAGTTTTTGCTTTCATCTGCTGTAAGATCTATCACGGGTTTCTCTATATTCTCATCAACAATGTGGCACACACCATTTTCGGTAAGAAGAAATTTGCGATTGACCACCTCTAAAGCAATAGCATCCTCCAAAGTATCCCAAGAATAGCTTTTTTCTGAAGTATACATTGCGTTGGTTTCATCTTCACTGCTTTCATCTTCTTTGAGATCTATTACGAGTTTCTCTATATTTTCATTGCCTTGAGACTTCTCACCAATCTTCGAAGACCTTAATCTATAGTTTCTGCTTTCATATTCTGTGAGATCTATTGCAGGTTTCTCTATTTTTTTATTGCCTTGAGGCTTCTTGTCAATCTTCATCGACCTTAATCTATAGTTTTTGCTTTCGTCTGCTGTAAGATCTATCACGGGTTTCTCTATATTCTCATCAACAATGTGGCACACACCACTTTCGGTAAGAAGAAATTTGCGATTGACCACCTCTAAAGCAATAGCATCCTCCAAAGTATCCCAAGAATAGCTTTTTTCTGAAGAATACATTGCGTTGGTTTCATCTCCACCCAATTTCTTTGCAATATCACAAGGCATTTCAGTTAGAGGAAGAGGGATTTTAGTGGCAGCCAAATGTTCTTCAGAACTTTTGCTGATGACAACATGGCTAACTGTGTTATTAACATGCCCGGAACTTTTCTCAATTGTTTTCTGCACTTTCAAGTTACTTGTAGAAGTTTTTTCTTCACTTACTTTCTTCAGTGCATGACGATTGTCAGTTTTGCATCCTAGCCCATAAACTTCCAAAGTCTTGTCAGTTACCTTTCTTTTGACTCCAGTACTCTTGTTGTTTCTTTTCTCATTCACAATAGGACTGACTTTGTTGGTGTAAATTTTACCCACATGCTCTAAACCTTTGTCATTTGTTTTCAGCACTTTCAAGTTACAAGCAGAAGCCTTTTCTTTCCCTGCTTTGTCAATTTTGCTTCCAAATCCTGAATCTCCAAATGTTTTCTCAGTTGTCTTTCTTTTAATTCCAGTCCTCTTTGTGTTTCTTTTCTCATCAAAGTCTATAATCTCACAAGTGCTCAAACCAAAGATTCGGACTCTAAATACAAATTTCTCTATCAACTTGAGCACTATAAACTGCCCATAATTTATAGAGTGATCAAGCACAAAATCATCCCACCCTTCACAAAAAGCCAAGCGGCCGTCGACCACAGATAACTTGACCCTCCAAGATTGACCAGTTGAATCTCTGAGAATCACGGTTTGCTTATCCGAGCATCCAATTGTCTTCGTGAGTTTCAGAGGAATGTGCTGCATGTAATGAAAATAGGACTATAATCATAATGTTATTAGCATCATTAAGTCAAGAAGTGTAGAATCCATGAGAAGGATTGATCAGCAGTTAGCACTAGCGCCAAATTTCTCTTTTCAACTGGAGATTGATTGCAGAAAGGAAAGAACTAAATAGATAACAGAAAATCTCCCGATGGACCGTAGGAAACCTAGTTAGGTTTTAAAAGTGATAGTTTATCCCCTCATTTTAACTCCTAGTCAAATAATCATCAAAGTTCTTATTGCAACCATCAATTGTTAACATGATAACCAAATTTATGTTTAGAGTAAATTTCGAAAAAACTACCATCAACTATTTTTAAGGATTTAGCACAAAAATGCCATGCATTGTTTTTATTAAAGAAAATATCACAAAACCTTAGAAAATTAGTCATGGATTAAACAACATGACTTCAACGTAGGCTACCATAAATTTGGGGTTAATTTGATCCCCTCCCCCTAACCCAACCCCGCCCTGAAGGAACGAGAGAGTATTTCTTTGGGGCTCCGATGGAGATTGTAGTGTGTTCAGAGGAGAAGATTTCCTCTCTATTTATGAGCATTGCCTCTCCACCTGCGTCCCCAAAAATCAGCCCACTATCTCTCTAAACCCTTCTCTCCGTAAGACCCGATCTCCAACAGAAGAAATCCCAGAACGTGAGATATTCCCAACAACCGGGTCGGATTCTTAATGGGTCGGGTTACAGATTTGGCCCATGAGGCCAAAACCACTTACACGCCCCCAATCCCCTGACCCAAAAAAAACTTTGGGAGTTTGGCACATACACCGCACCACCCGTAACTTTTTTCCTCACAAAATCCCCATAAAATGCGGGGTATCTCACAAAATTCAAAATTCCTATGAAGTTAAAAATTTTATCACCAGACCCCTCTGCGTCTAATTGGCAATAACTAAAATGTGTGCTAAGGTAAGTAGAGTTTTTTGTCAGTACATAGTAGGGGTCTTTGAGTTTGGAATTTGCAGTGGCTTTGACTAAGTACCTTAAGTATCAGTTTTGTTTACTGATAAGGGTCGAGTTGGAGTCATGACACATTTGGTATTGAGGGCATGTTGGTACATTTCCATAAAAAAAGAAAACACAAAACCATGATGAAAACCATTTCAGAACATTTCAAAGGGTTTCTCATATTTGATTTATTTGGTTTGTTCCACCATGAAATCATAGGCTGAAAAGCATTATTTTTCCATTTCTTGGGTTAGTTTCAACATCCAAAAATAATAAAAAAATCTGACCCATTTCAGCCACTTTAATCACTTCGGGTCTCGAAAAGATGAGTGAGACAATATTTTATTACTCATTAAATACATTTTCCATTCATTTCACTCACTTTGGGTCTGAAATGTTCTACAAATTCTGACATGGCAGCACATTTCACATCTCCATTTCTTTAAATCACTCAACGAACCAAACACTAGAAATGAAAATTGGTAGAAATCAAAAACTGACGTGGCTGTGTTGTTAGATTTCAGAAGCTCCATTTCATTTCTTTTTTTTTTTTTTTTTGTTTCATTTCTTTTTTTTTTTTTTTTGAGCAAACAACAACCCCTGAATAAAGCCTACGGTTAATACCCACCCCCCGGAAACCCAGAAAAAAATGAAATGTCCTTGAGAGAAAAAACTCAATTGGGAGGTGGGGGTACGTTTGTGAGTAAAAGGTAAATGACTAAATATTTTAGTTCTTGCCAATTATATGAACAAAAAAAAAATGAAATGTCCTTGAGAGAAAAAACTCAATTGGGAGGTGGGGGTACGTTTGCCCGTAAAGGGTAAATGACTAAGGGCCCGTTTGGTTGGTTTATTTTGAAGGGGAAAGCTGTCACGGATGAGACATCTGTGGCAGCTTTCAGCCACTTTCCCCCTCAAAAACGAGCAACTAAACGGGCCCTAAATATTTTAGTTCTCGCCAATTATATGAACAGGGGAACGGTGAGAAAAATTTAAACTTTAGGGGATGGGGGTTGTTCAACACCCCAAAGTTCAGGGGGTTTAAAGAGATTAAAAAAGTGTAGGGGTGTTATGTGCTAAACCACTTAAAGCTCTGGGGTTTTTGTGAAATTGACCCATGAATGTCTCAGATAATAGCACTAAATCACACCAGGAAGCTTACACTATCGTCAAATATCTATCGGGTAGTCTTATTTATTATCATAAAACAATCATATTACAATACGCGGCAAAATTTTCGCTGATTTAAAAAAAAAAAGCATGTTATATTTTCTCTAGTGCAGATACTTAGGGTGGTTTAGTTACCCAACTTAGATTCTAAAGGTAATCCAAACGAAAAGACTAAAACAACAGAAAATAGAAGCAAAAGAAATAAAAAGCTACCAGAAAACGTTTGAAGTCTCCAAGCATGATCTTGAAGAAGGAAGAGGGAATCTGGTCATGGGTCTTGGAGAAATCAGCAGCTCTTCTCTCCATTCTTCTCCTCTTTCCTTTCTCCATTGGCTTAGTTAGAACCAAGGAGTTGTCAGGTGAAGCGTCTCATCGTTAGATTTCCTCATAAAAAAGTGGCAGGTTTTTTATTCTCTTCTGCGTTTGTACCTGCTTTTTTTATTAATTTTTCTACTTTGGGCCATTGAATCTTCCTTCTGTTTGGTCTCGAATGCGAAAAGACGCTTGACTGATTTGACAGGAAATAAATAGACAACCGTCGTGACGTTTTAAAAGTTAAGCCGGTTATCTGCGAAAATGCTGAAACTTAAGGGGGTTACTCTGAAATTTCCCTTTCTACGTTCAATGTCTGAGGTTTTTCCCCGTACTTGACTATGAAGATATTCATACAGGGCGAATGATGTGGCATTTTCTATTTAATGAGATCTAAATATATTCTGTATCTAGATGATTCCGCATCCATTTTACCCAACGCTTGGACATATTAGAGATGAGCTTTCTGAAAAGGGCGAAGATAATTTTTAATTTGTGGGACGAAGAATAACTACTTAGCTGCTTAAGAAGTATGACTCATGTCACTAGCTAGGACATCCTAATTCAAACAGACCCAAGAGGATATATTACGATCAAAGTACAACATGATTCAAATATTTTAAATTTGTTTACTCAACTTCATATTGTTATATCGCCGTTTTTACATGTTTATTTGCCCTTAGTTTACATATCATTGCAAATAATTCATTATATATCATGCTTGCTAGGATATTTATTGATTACTTTTAAATTGGCATTAATATCGGATTAGATTAGCATTCACCATATTCACCCCCCTCTAGGGCGCTTTTCACTTTCTTCATGTATTTACTAGAACTAGTATGGTGCACGTGCGTTGCACGTGTATTTAATTTTACGTTTAATTTTTGTGATGATACTTTTTGTGTGTGTGAACTATCCTTCGAAATGATCATCCTGAGTAATTTCAGAAAACTCAAATACAAAAAAGTACCAATCATTTGATTGATGTTTGCTAAGAAATTTTTTAGGGATAGCAAGTTTAATGGATAATCATGATGCTCATTTAAAGATATATAATCACGCTGCACGTGGACATAAGTATGAAAGTAATTTTTATATCAAAATAAAAATAAATAAGCTTTTATGTGTGTTGCATGTGAATTGGAAGTCTAATACATTAAACTTATTATCGCAAGTAACGTCTATTAGCACATGTTTAAATAAGTATATAATCACATGTTTAAATAAGTATATAATCAGGAAAGATTACTACATCCACCATCAAAATCTAAGCTTTTTTATGTGTGTTGCATGTGAATTGGAAGGCACTGGAAGTCTAATACATTAAACTTATTATCGCAATTAATGTCTATTAGCACATGTTTAAATAAGTAACCTACGTACTATTCACTTAACTTATGTATGTAATCAACAAAGATTACTCCATCCACCATCAAAATTTACCCGAACAACAACAATAATATCTCATTATATCATTTCATTTATTTTTTTTCATCTATATTTATTTTACTGGTTAGTTTTTTAATTACTCATTATTTATGAAGGATACGATGGATTAAATATTGAAAATTTCAAACTCAATCAAGCGCAAATTTTTGACTAAATTTAGTTGTCAAAATTCACTTAAAAATAATGAGAAAAAATATTTATTATGGAGAATGTGCTATATATATAGTTTACATGACCCAAAAAATAAGGACAAATAAAGTTCTATCATATATATTTCAACGTTTTCTTTGTTTAGTATATTAATTTATAACATACCAATCATTAAATATCACACACTATGTTAAAAATTTTACAAAATTGATTTTCAAGTAATATATAGTTAGTGGAACGCTTGCAATCTCTTATTAAGAAAATTAGTTAATAATGTAAATGAATTTGTAAGTCAAGTGTTTTTAATCTCATCATTCCTACATTGGGATTTTAGGATACATCAAAAAGGCATTTGACATATATCTACATTGCACACATTCAACCAAGTATATGCATTCCATACAGATATTCCTATATATATAATTTTCACATTGTTGTCAATAACCAAGTATATGCATTCCATACAGATATTCCTATATATATAATTTTCACATTGTTGTCAATAAATAGTTTTTTACTACTTTCATGTTACTTGACATTAATAACTATTATGTGAATTTACTTTGTGCCCGATAAACTCCAAATTATACCACAAACTTCCATACACATAATAGAAAAGCAATTTCTACAAATTTATAAACCTCAAGTAAATAATATTTCTCAAAATAACAAAAAATGTTATAACTCAGTAAAAGAAAATTGGATATTTATTTAACATCAAATAAACTAACGTAATTGGATACTAATGGTCACTCATTTTAAAAAAAAATTATATAACTTACAAAAACCATTGAAAATTGGATAATGAACATCGATCTCTCCTTCTCTCCCTCAACCTTCACGAGTGCATCTTAATAGAAAATCATGTAGTTACCTTTTTACTATCTACATGTTTTTACGTAACCATCTAACACTATTTTTGAAAGCTATAAGTAAATTATAATAATAGTATAAGCTATGATTACCTTTTTACTAACCTGTGATGATTGTCTTTTCTTCCCTTCCTCAACCTTTTTCTCCGAGATCTATTTTCTATTTGATGCGTGATATGTTTGACTGAGGAAATTAGGTCAATTTATAGGAATCACATGACCTTTAAATTCTAAATTGAAATTTTCATTTGTAATCATGCATCATTGATATATGTAAATGAGTGTAACGGTAGTGGAAATAATTTTCAAAATAATAAATGTATGTCCTCAATTTTTTATAAGTGAAGAACGAAAAGGCTAGAGACAATTTGTACCTTTATCCTAATGATGACATTAATATTGGATTAGTGGAGGAGTTACAAAAATTAGAAGTTAATATTAGTGGACAATTAATAGGAGAGTTATGACATTATTAGAATGTATGCATATATATATGTATGTGTTTATATGTATGGATGCATGTGTTTTATATATGTATGTATGTGGTTTGGAGGGTATTTTTGAAAGAAATATTTTAACATGCCAATCCACTTTTATAATAGTATTAGATTAGATTAACCGAAGATATGCTATAGGGGTTTACAAAGTCTCTTTAATTATATTAGTTTTCTTTACTAAATATAATATTAACTATAATGACATTATATTATTATGGGAAAATAATAATTTATATTATTAAATAGTAATTATTATGTGGAAGAATTATTATTTTAATTTGTTTATATGCATTAGCATTCAAGTATGTCAACGCACAACGCACGTGCTATATACTAGCACCATTATAAAAAGTGTGTCAACGCACAACGCACATGCTATATACTAGCACCATTATAAAAAGTGTGTCAACGCACAACGCACGTGCTATATACTAGCATCATTATAAAAGTGTGTTGCTATGTTAAAATATTTCTTCTGAAAATACCATCTAAAATATATATAAGACATCCATGGAACACATGCATGCATACATAAAATACATACACACATACGTAAACATGTCCCTTTAAATCAAAACACATAGATACATAAACTATGTATACCCCTTCAAATTTATCTCATAACCCCTATCTTATTAAATCATATTAATTAAAGCTTTTTAGGCTATATCATAACTATAGTTAGATATGTTTTATGAACTATAGTGCAACTATTATTTACTATAGCTAGATATATCCATTTTGTACTGGACTTTAGATATTATTAAACTTTATATCTATATGTTATTATATACGTCTAACAAGTATGTATAATAAAATGTTATATAATTCAATCTATCTATAGTATAACTGAACTTAAATTGACACGTGCCATTTGATTTTGGATTGGATTAATAATTGACGATCTAACTGCCTTCAAATTATTAGTTAATTCCGATTATGCCAATATTTATTGAATATTTAGTGGTTGTAGTGGAGACGATTCATCTCCTCTCTTAAGTGTTGTGCGCCGCGGAAGCCCTAAATTGACAAATCGAAGGCACACACAAGACAATAGTAGACCACAAACCAATGCAAGCCAACCAATCACAGCACAAACACAAGATATACGTGGTTCGGCAATATGCCTACGTCCACGGGGCAAGGAGAGGGAAGCTTTACTATTCAAATCAAAGGGGAGTACAAGTTAGGGTTACAAATCTTACCCAAAACCCTCAAATAAGACCAAAAGATCTCTCAAATAGACTCCAACAATAGAAGCCCTCAAATCTCCCTTTGCTCAGCTCAAAATCGCCCAAACTCTTACCCTAAAAACGAGTTTAGGGTATTTATACAACTCCCAAGCGAAACGGGTCTGGAAACCTGAACCAACTGAAACCCGCTTCGTCGGTCGACCGGGTCGGTCGACCGCGATCAATTCCGGTCGACCGGTTACAAATCTTACCCAAAACCCTCAAATAAGACCAAAAGATCTCTCAAATAGACTCCAACAATAGAAGCCCTCAAATCTCCCTTTGCTCAGCTCAAAATCGCCCAAACTCTTACCCTAAAAACGAGTTTAGGGTATTTATACAACTCCCAAGCGAAACGGGTCTGGAAACCTGAACCAACTGAAACCCGCTTCGTCGGTCGACCGGGTCGGTCGACCGCGATCAATTCCGGTCGACCGACCCAGTCGACCGACCACCTCCAGCAGAACCCCGAAAGAATCCAGAGAGCCCGTCGGTCGACCGGGCCGGTCGACCGACCTCCTTGTGCACGAATCCGGTCGACCGGACCGGTCGACCGCCACCTGTTTTTCCTGATTCTGCTGCTGATGCTGAAATTCCTTCAATTCTCCACCTCGGCGAATGTTTCCACCAAAACTGAGCCGACACCAAACCATCCAATAGTTCCTCAACAGGTCCAGGAACAATACTCGAGCTGAAACACGATCTCCCCCAATCTTGATCAACTGATCAAACCGGCTGCATCTAAAGACTGCCTACGTATCCTCTTGCCCAAGGAATCAAGCCGAACGTAGTTCACCCAAATGGCCGCCAACGGCCTCAGCACTGAAGGATGTTCAACAACTTCAAACAATGACCAAATTTCACTCCTGAAACAACTTTGGTCAACATATCTGCACCTTAGTGTGGACCTTCTCCAACGTGACATCACCATCATCCAATACGTCACGTACAAAATGAAATCTGACATCAATGTGCTTCGTGCGAGCATGGTAGACTTGGTTCTTCGCCAAATAGATAGCTGACATACTATCACAATGTACCTGAATGGTCTCCTGTGCAATCCCCAAATCATCCAACAAGCCATGTAGCCACAAAGCCTCCTTCACTGCTTCAGTCACCGCCATATATTCCGCCTCCGTAGTAGAAAGCGCCACTGTAGACTGAAGAGTACATCTCCAACACACCGGTGCACTAGCCAATGTAAAAACATAACCAAAAGTCCTTGAAAAATAAGGATGAAATCTGAACATCCACTGTGTTTGGAACAATAAATCACAGCAAAAAGAAAACGAGAGATGAGTTCGTATGAAGCAACAAAATATAACACTAAATAAAAATTTGCCTCAGAGGACCATCTCTACATTACAATATGAGCAATTTTACCAACCCGGATAATGTAACTGAAAATAGTATAGTTCACAGAGAGCCTGGAATAGGAAGATGGTTCAAATGAAAAATTACTTTTTTTTTGTTGATATAGTACTGAAACTAGTTATACACATCAAAATTTTGCTGCACTACTCCAAGGCATCAACACTCTTTTTGCCATGCATAAAACATTCTCTCAACCTCCAATCCACAACGAAGAGTCGCCCCCTCTCGAAATAGCATATCATATAGAAGGCAAACAAACCAAGAGAGATCCTCTTCATCATCATCTTTCCAATCCATTGAGTAATCGGTTCCCTTTTCCGCATCACTGCCCTCCCAACCTCTCATTGGGCTTGTCACCCCAGTATCTGACTCTGGTTCTCGCTCTGACTCTTAGCTCTTCGTCATCAACTTCGTCATCTCCAATGATGAATTTTTCTTCGTCAGAGGTATTGTATTCACCCATAATACTGTAGGCAGTAAAAATTGCCTGTAGATTGCAAAAAAGCTCAAAACTGACAAAAAACGCTGATATCTCTCAAACCGGAGGAAATTTGACAAAACGGACGGCGGCAAACCAAACTTCGGTTGGTTTGGTCGGCCCCATCTCAAAAAAATACGCGATTTTCATATAAATACCCCCTGGCATCCTTATGGACGAGGGTTGGACGGGAATCGGGAGATCTAATCTTTTGGCGAAGTGCTGACGAATTCTAGAGCAGAGAACCACGAATTTCAGAGAGAGAGAGATGGGAGATCTTGGCGAATTCTTCAGGATAGAGAAGAAGATTTCGAGATTTCGAGAGATGCGCAGGCCTTCATCCTTTTCCTTAAGATCAAACCGTTGTTTTGATCTTGAGAAGAGTAATAATCTCACCTTGCTGAGGTTATTTACCTATGTTCTAAGTTTCCTCGTTGAAACAAAGAACACTGAGCCTTCTTCACGATCAATCAGATCTGTGAATCGGTGGTCCACAGGTTAACGCTTCCTCGGCACAGACAAAGATGCCATGTAAGCAGCGAACGATAAACGATCTATGCGCGTGTTTCTAAGAGATATTTTTTTGTTTCCGTTGTAACGAGAAATCTTATAAAAAGATTAACTCTTTTGAATCTGTATAAACGATAAACGTTGTAATAGGTTCAACAAGGAAATTGATTTCGCGACCACGAGCTGCGACTGGAGCAGGATGGCGACCTGGTCATCATCGTCGTAGCCGGACCAGTCGAGGTCGATATGAAACCCTAGATCGCTAGGGTTTGAAGGGGACGAGGGAGCGCAGAGGAGGTGGGGCGCCAGAATTGGGATAGCCGGCGTCGTGGCGGGCGCTGTAATCGAGGGAGAGGTGGAAGATCTCCAACCATGGATCTAGGATTAGGGTTTGAATGGGATTTTTATGGCTATC
>NC_033795.1:42025173-42080747 GCF_001876935.1 Asparagus officinalis
TACATTTTTTATTGTTTTTGGATATAAAGAAATGCCGAAGTTTTCAACAAGAAGAACTTCACAACAGATGACCTTGTTGCTTATATTCTTCATTCTCTTCATCTCTGGACGTGCCTCTCTATTAAATAAACATTAGTGAAGCTAAATTTTCTTTTGGATGATCCTCACTTTCCACTCCCCTAGAAGAGGATTGATGGAAATGAGGAGGGAGAGGCAAGCTAGTGGCTCGAGGATGGCGTATAGTAGTCCGATGATACCGAGTACTTAAGTTAGCTTCTATTATTATTATTATCATCTTGATCTCTGTAATTTGTTTGTAATTAATACCTTCTTTTGTTGCCCAGGGGCTGCAGGAGAAGTCTAATTTCTACGTGGTTTTCTATTTAGTGGATTGTCAATTAGGTTGTATTGTGCTTGTGATGAGTGGCGACTATCTACTTTCCTCACCCTCACAGAACTCTTCTTGACGTAAGGTCTTCTATAGGCTTAGAAATTTTGTTCTCCTATCGATTGCTTTGTATGTTTCGAAGTTTAATATACATTGGTGCTTTGCTTTATTTTTACCTCAAAAAATAAAGAAGCTAAATTGACAAATCGAAGGCACACACAAGACAATAGTAGACCACAAACCAATGCAAGCCAACCAATCACAGCACAAACACAAGATATACGTGGTTCGGCAATATGCCTACGTCCACGGGGCAAGGAGAGGGAAGCTTTACTATTCAAATCAAAGGGGAGTACAAGTTAGGGTTACAAATCTTACCCAAAACCCTCAAATAAGACCAAAAGATCTCTCAAATAGACTCCAACAATAGAAGCCCTCAAATCTCCCTTTGCTCAGCTCAAAATCGCCCAAACTCTTACCCTAAAAACGAGTTTAGGGTATTTATACAACTCCCAAGCGACGCTTCGTCGGTCGACCGGACCGGTCGACCGCGATCAATTCCGGTCGACCGACCCGGTCGACCGACCACCTCCAGCAGAACCCCGAAAGAATCCAGAGAGCCGTCGGTCGACCGGGCCGGTCGACCGACCTCCTTGTGCACGAATCCGGTCGACCGGACCGGTCGACCGCCACCTGTTTTTCCTGATTCTGCTGCTGATGCTGAAATTCCTTCATTAAGTTCATCACTTATCCTTTATAAGTGCATCTCTTATCAATTGACACGTGCCATTTGATTCCATCAGAGTAGGACCCCACAAAATGAACATCAAGGGGGGTTTTTCTATCCTCGATCGAGTTGGTTTTTGCATGGATCGAGAAGCCGAAGAATGGCGGACGCACGTAAAGATCCCCCCCCCCCCTCTCATGTTTATATGCGTCGCATTTTGGCGTTTTCGCATCTTCTTGGATCCAGAGGTAAATTATTTGTTTCGTCTGAACTTAAATTTTAATTTGCCTTTTTTGTGTTTTCATGCCATTTTAGGTATTGTGTTCTTATCGTACTACAAATTTGAGGGGTAAAAAGTTACTACCTTTTGTGAATTAATAAATTTGGCTAAGATGAGCTAAGGACACGGTGCAACTTCAGAGAATTTTTCCGGTGGTTTGTAGACATTTGAATCTAATTTAGCAGCAAAATTTATTCCATTGAATACGTAGAAAGACTTAATATCTGTGGCTGTTTTAGAGTCTCAGATGCCCCCGCGATAGGATTTGCTATGGTGAGAAAACTACCAACTGCGAGAGCTTGAGAATTGATAAGAATATTAATGCTAGCCTAACATTTTAATAAATATTTATTTATTAGATAATTAAATGTTATTACAAAATTATTTTAAATAAATTTATCATTTATTAGCATTAGTTTTTATTAAGTTATTAGTTTATTAATATTAATTTAATAATTTCTACTTTTTCATAAGGAATGTAAGCAGCCAAGAATGATAATAAATTAAATTCGTGACCGGTGAGATTTAAACTTGGATTGCTCTGATGCCGTCTAAAGTCCCTCTGACAATTACACCAAAGCTCTAATTTTTTTTATATGAGAATTGAAGGCTATAGTTTTATATTAATTCCAACATTAACAAAACAAATTTGGACCTTTTGTTCTTAATAACTCTACGAGCAACAAACCAACTTATATAAAAAAAAATGCTAGAAAAAAACATAATAAAAGTTCACTACTATTTATAGACTACATTGAAACTGTCTACTACTACCACATTATATCATGTGTTTTTACGGTACAAGTCGGCATTCTCCTCTACTCTCTTAATTACTCAGTGAAAAGAAAGCCGTAGGCATTCTCATCTTCAAAACTTTCTTATGAGAACTTGAATACTTGAAACTGTCAAAATTGGGCTCTTAACGGGCCTATACAGGCAAAAGCCTACCAGAATTGAACCTAAGTCCACAAGCATTACACAGAGTCTTGGGGCCTAATGGGCCTGGCCTCCACAGTGGTGTTTTGGAGGACAGACACTTGGTGCACCTTTTAGGACCTTGATTCTTAACTTGGGCCTGAACTTGGGCCTTCACCCCTTGCTCTTCTAGCTTCAATTGTGGGCTTCGGCTTCGGCTTATTTTGTTTTCAGTTCCTTTTTTGGGGAAAATGAGCTCCCTATCAGAAAGCCAATAAGCTTGAGGTAGGAGAGAAGGTCGATCTGAGGAGTGGAGGGAGATGTTTTGGTTGGGATTGATTTCTTTTATTTTGGTTCTTGCTTTGGATGTGACAGAGATTGGGTCCTTTTCAGCTTCAGTTGGCTTTGGGCTTACTTGTTGGGCCTCCATTGGGCTTGGAGTTTGGTAAGTGGTACATTTCGGTTTGGAGTTTGCAAAACCTGCAGATGAAATATAATATTAAATGCATGGAAAATACTTTTATCATCTATAAACGATTAAGACGTAGCACCTATTTCATCTTTAAAAAAAAAATAACAAAAGGAGACCAATTCAGAGGCTTAAAGGGAAAGCCCACTCACTAGTAGTAGTAGTGGCAGTAATAATAGCTATATACAAATCACAGTTACCAAAATGGTTTATTACAGTTATTTGATGATATCAACAAGATCAATTCTTTTAGGGGTAATTTCACAAAGCTACCATGAATTTGAGAAGTCTTGCACGAAATTACCATAAGCTTTTTCATTAGAGAAAATAACTGAAAACTTTTTTCTACGCGTGCATATCCTCTCCAATCAGGCACTAATTGAAAAGAGTTCAATTTTCTTAATCCATACCATCTAATCTCAATTACAATGGCAGTAATTGAAAAGAGTTCAATTTTCTTAATCCATACCATCTAATCTCAATTACAATGGATGAGATGGCGACACGTAAGATTTTATCTAGTAGTTTTTACCGCAGTGGTGTTTAAGTTTACTACTAGTTTTCAAGGCCAGAATGGTTTTTAAGTAACAATTGACACCTTACATGACGTGATCTCATCGAAAGTGACATGGATGGTAAGGATTGAGAAAATTGAACTCTCTTCGATTACCGTCTAATTGGAGAGGATACAAATCTTTTATCCTACGCATGTCATGACTCAGTTAGGGTAAGCTGGCAGGTGCAGTGCACGTGACATGTTTTTGACAAATTTGCCCTTTTATGTATTTTAGGCTACATATTAGAAAAATCCCTTTGGATGATTATCACTCATCAGATAACCCTCTGTAACTTTCCAAATATCATATGTTAAAGGTTATTAGAAAACCCCGCTTTTAACTTCAAGATTTTATGAGAAAATTCCCTTATGAAATTTACCCTTCTTTTAATATAGATACTGATATCACTGTTTTATGTCGTAAAGGCACCCAAGCTCAAAGCTGACTGAAATATTCTAGGATGCAGTCCTAGGAAAGATCAGATACAATTCTGATCATCCAGCAGCACTATTTGCACTTTACTAATATTAAAGGTGCTTGCTAGACCTAGTATACGAATCATTAAGCATTGAAAACAATTATAGCTTGTGCAGACTAAAGCAAATGTTTCAAAAAAAACGTCCGAGTAGAAATCAAACACAAATGAATTACCAGAACGGAGATAATATCTTTGCATGTCATGAGAACGGTTATGATAATCCTGAATCCTCTTGTCTGAAATAGTAGTTCCTGCTAAATAGTCATATCTTCAGAATTCCAGTTAAAATCAGTGAACAAAGTTTGCTACTTAAGGATCACAAATTACCTTTGCCTTGAGACTTCTTACCAATCTTCAATGATCTGAATCTATAGTCTCTGCCTTCACATTCAGTGAGATCTATCAAAGTTTTCTCTGTATTTTCGTCCACAATGTGGCACACACCATTTTCTGTAAGAAGAAATTTGCGAGTAACCATCTTTAGTGCTATAACATCCTCCACCCACGAACAGCTTTTTTCCGAAGAAAACATAACGTTGGTTTCATCATCACGCAACTTCTTCACAATATCACAGGGCAGCTCACTAAGAGGAACAGGAATTGTAATGGCAGCCCAATGGTTTCCAGAACTTTCAGTGATGACAACATGGCTAACTGCGTTATTAACATGCTCTGAACTTTTCTCAATTGTTTTCTGCACTTTCAGGTTACTTGTAGGAGTTTTTTCCTTTATTACTTTCTTCAGTGAAGGATGATTCTCAATTTTGCTTCCAAGTCCCAAGCCTTTGAATGTTTTCTCAGCCATCTTTCTTTTAGCTCCAGTGCTCTTTTCGTTTCTTTTCTCGTTCACAACAGGACTAATGGCATTGGAGTGAATGTTACCCACATTCTCTGAACCTTTCTCACTTGTTTTCAGTGCTTTCAAGTTACTTGTAGTACTTTCTTTCCTTGCTTTCTTTGCTGAATAACGATTGTCAATTTTTCTTCCAGGTCCTGAAACGTCAAAAGTTTTCTCAGCTGTCTTTCTTTTAATCCCGGTACTATTTCCATTTCTTTTCTCGTTAACAGCATTGGAATAAATGTTACCAGCATGCTCTGAACTTTTCTGAATTGTTTTCGGCACTTCCAAGTTACATGTAGAAGCCTTTTCTTTCCTTGCTTTCTTCACCGGATTACGATTGTCAATTCTGCTTCTGAGTCCAGAAACTTCAAAGGTTTTACCAGTTGTCTTTGTTTTAGTTCCAGCACTCCTTTCATCTCTTATCTCATCAAATTCTATTATCTCACAAGCATTCACACCAAAGATTCGAACTCTAAACACAAATTTCTCTATGAACTTGAACACTATAAACTGCCCGTGGTTTATAGAGTGATCCAGCACGAAATCATCCCACCCTTCACAAAAGGCCAACCGACCATCGACCATGGATAACTTGACCCTCCAAGATTGACTATTTGAATCTCTGAGAATCACAGTTTGCTTATCCAGGCATCCAATTGCCTTGGCGAGTTTCAGGGGAATATGCTGCATGTATTGGAAATGGAACCATATACATAATGTTATTAGCATCATTATTAGGTATAAAAGTCTTGAATCAATGAGAAAGATTGATCAACATTTAACATTTGCGCCATCTTTTCTATATTCAGTTGGAGATTGAACAAGAACATAATAGATAACAGAAAATCAACCTATGGACTGTAAGAATCCGAAAAACTCTAATAAGGTTTTAGAAGTGATAATTTATCTGCTCATGTTAATACCTAGTCAAACAATAATCAAATTCTTTGTCGCAATCATCAACTGTAAACATGTTACTCATATACATAAGTTTAGAGTAAAGTTCATAAAGATACCTCAACTATAAGGATTTATCACAGAAAAAATACCATAAACTATTTTTATTAGGAAAAATATCACAAACTTTTAGAAAACTACGTATGAAATAAATAGAAAGAATTTTATTTGTCTCCCATGAATTTTGTGGCTTAATTTCGAAACCACCCCACCCCCACAAAAAAAAAAGATAAAAAAAGATCAGGAGGGGAAAAAACTCCTTGAACTTTTTTTATTTAACACAACCACGTGTGAATTGGAAAATGTGTAAATTGAGAATTTTCTCTTAAGGACATTTTAGTTATTTACCAATTAGAGGGTCCGGTAAGAAATTTTAAAACCTCAGGGGGATTATGTGCAAATCCACCCAAAGATCAGAGCTTTAGTTAGTGAAATTAACCCATGAATTTTCAGACAATAACGCCAAATTTCCATGAAGCTTACACAATTGTCAAATATCTATCATGTATCTTCATGTACTATCATAAAACTACCACATAATATTATATATAGCAATAAATGGCGATGTTTTTTATGATTAAAAAGTTTATGATATTTTTTTCTTAATACGAACATATTATGGTAGTTTGGTACGAAATCCTAGGGGTTTTGCACAAAAAAGACCATGAGCTACTAGGGATATTGCATCCAACCAACTACTGGGGTTTTTGCACAAAATTACGTTTTGCACAAAATTACCAGAAACTCTTTTTATTAAATAAAAATATCACAATTTTGCACTCATGAATTGAATAACATGAACTTTTGGTTATGTTTCACAAAACTACCATGAATTTTCAAATAATGTCTATCATGTATTATTCTACCATAAGGTACACATCATAATCAAATATCAATCATGTATTATTGTACAACTATCATAAATTTTTCTATAATTTTTCTGACTTAAACTTTATGATATTTCTCTCTAGTAAAATATCTTACAGCAGTTTTTCTTTTAATAACAAAATCCTAATAAGTCATAGTAGTTTTGTAAAGTTTTACACGTATGGATGTTTCAGCATTGCTTAGGGTGCTTTTCTCCAAATTACCCAGAAAACATATTAGGGTTTAGGCTTTGTTAACCAAATTATATTCTACACCCACTTAAAGAATCCAAACAAAAAGAGAGCAAAAAAAAAAAAAGAGTGAGAGAGTAAAATTTACCAGAACATGTTTGAAATCGCCAAGCATGATCTTGAAAAAGGAAGAAGGAATCTGATCGTGGGTCTTCAAGAACTCAGTCGATCTCCTCTCCATTGCTCTCCTTCTCCCTTTGTTTTGATGCGCCATTGGCTTTCTTTAACACCAAAAAATAGTTGTCAGGAGATTTCGGCTCATTGTTTCCTCATAAAAGTGGCAGCTTTTTATTGTCTTCTGGCATTTATTTATATACCTGATTTTTAATTTGTCCGTCTCCTTTGGGCCTCCGCATTGAATTTTTCCCTTCTTTATGGGCTTTAATGCTGGAAAGACACTTGATTGCCAAGAATCAGAGGTGCACGAGTAATCGTGATCAACGGACCGAAATATCTGTTTTCAGGGTCTTTTTTTTTTAATGTTAGTTCTTTACATACTACTGTGCACCCCGTGTAAAACACGACCACATTTTTTTTATTTCTGCTACAGTAATTCTTTTTTAGATACTACAAAATTTTTTAATACTATAGTATTTTTTTCAAAAAATGATGTATTATTCTGTTTTGTGCTATAGTAATAATGCTACAATAATTTATTGTTGTAGTTACTGTAGCATAAATAGTAAACATTTAGATCATTCTGTAAGTATAGAGGAGTAGATTTAATATTTTGAAAGTAGACCTTCAAATCATTGAGCTAAGTTGTTGTTAGGCCTTATAAATTGCTTCAAACTTGTTAACCTAAATCATTAAAGCTGCTATTAGGTCCCCTAGTTATCATAAGCTTCCCCAAAATTAGTCTCTCAAATCACCGTATTGCTATTGGGTCCCAGATAAGTTGGTTCAAATTAATCCCCCTAGTCGAGAACAACATTTTAAAGATATAAGAATTAAAGTCATGTTTGCTTTTTAAATAGGAAATTAATTTAAAAAATCTGAACCAATCTTTTAATCTCTTATTTTCCCCCCTATCTGATTGGGACTATTTTTAGGAAGGGACTACATAATCCCTAAAAAGGGGATTAATTTAAACTCATTTCACGCCATCTTTACAATCTAAATATTAATGAAGTAGAGGGAATTAAGATTTGGAGACAAATTCCCCTTATTCTTTTCCTTTTCCAGCAAACATTTATCTATGCGGTTCGGGTTTTTTTTTTCAATACTTATTTCTTGTGACCAGCCGTCGAATTTTCCCCCCACAACATCTTAATTCATCTAGAGCCAAACCAACTGTAACGTCCAAAATCCACGCTAGGCATTTTGGTTGGCTCCTCATTACATTCAAACTTCTAAAACTGACCAAGGCTCGCACCGAAAAAATGAAAAATAAAATAAAAATAACAGAGGTTTAGCAAGGGCTAATATTTCAAATTGGGGTTTTTTTTGAAACCCTCAATTGACACCGGCTTAAATGCACCGTAAAAATAATTTAATATAAAGTAATAAATATCAAACAAGCACAACTAGAATGATCATACATCCTTTTTTAAAGCAAACTGTTCTCTTAATGATTGAAGTGTAGATTTGAAAAAACGTCGATGAAATTGAGATCCAAGTGCAGCTAAGGATAGATGATTAGATGAAGAATAACATCGAGGATGCTTTTTGAGAAGCTAACAGTAAATGATTGGATGATGATTGAAACCATAGCTCGCTCGCTCGCTCCCTTTTTCTTTTTCTCTCTAATGTAGGTTAGAAACCTCTAATAAAAAAGGCGAGGAAAGATTCTATATATCTCTAGCAATGAACAGCTTAGATCGAATCTAAATTAGACTAGAACTTTAAAATCTAGCAGCCACTCATTAGTGGGCAAGTTTGCTCATCGATGGGCAAGTTTGCTCATCGATGGGCAAGAGGTATACGGACTTGTTTATTATGCCAAGGGTTTTCCAAAAAATATTACAAATAGTAATCCCGATAACTGAGTCAAAAGTTATGTCTGTGTAAGTTTTAGCATCTGTGTATGTTTCCAACATGTTGCTAATTGTTTTGACCCTAATTAGCTAAAAAATCTGAATTGAGTTCCGTTTATTTTTGTAGACATTCTATCTCAAGTTATACAGATCCGAAGAGTTCCATTTGTTTTTGTAGATTCCTGATGATAATATGGACACTCCCATTTGCTCAAACATAATTTTTACTTCTAATTTTTTTTTCTTCCAAATTTGCCTGTGATTAACTCATTCTTTTGCTCTCTATATAGATATTCTGAATCAATGGGGGCGTGTAAATCAATGACCAAGTAGTGCTCATCGATGAGTGAGCTCATCAATAGATGAGGCCTCTCTAGAGAAAAATTGCCATTGATTTAGAGTTGTTGATTGATGAATCAGGTCCAGTTTCATCAATAAGAACCAAGGCTCATCGATGGGCAATCGACTCATCGACGGAAAAAGAACTGAAAAACACTCTGTTGAGCTAAAACTTCTTCCATTTGTTCTCAATATCGATTCTTGCCTATATAAACCTACACAAGTCATATCAAATACATATTAGACCAATATGAAGATTTGTTATTCATCAAACTAAGTTAATTTTACAAACATATTCCTAATAATAAGATCCCCAATCCCCACTGTAATACATACGAAACAAAAATAGCCAAATAGGTGATTGTGGTATTAGTAATGCATAAACAAAAGATTTCATTGAAAAGTTCAAACTACTTTCTCTCGAGATGAAGTAGATACTTAATACTTTAGTACTGTTTATTTTATTTCTTTTTCTTAGTAGATGATGTTCAAGTATTGTTTGATACTTTTTGTTGAAGAATTTCATCTTTAATTCAATGTTTTCATTTTTCACGACTCCGTTTTATTAATTGAATAGGATTATTTATTGTATCATGATAGGTACAGTGCGGTATGTCTATTTTTAGACATTTTTTAGTTGACTTGAGGGCAAAAAAATCATTCTGGTTATGATATTAGCTCGAATAGTCATAATCCCCCTAAAAATAAATGATAACTCGATTTAAATTAGACTGTGTGAAAATAAACATTAGTTTAAACTAAAATAGTCCTAGAATAATACAGTCCTAGTCAGTCTTAGTAAGATAGTCTAGGGAATATAATATCCCAAGTCTGAGGTTGAAAAAAAAAAACTTGGCCTATATCATTTCCAAATTTCCTTCTTCATATCTAACATTTGGTTAGAGCTTTTCACTTTAGGGCATGTTTGTTTACACGAAAGTAACTATGAAATAGCAGAAGTAGATGAAGTAGAAGCTACTTCTGCTACTTCTAGACAAAAATATATATTTGTTTTTCTTGAAAATCTACTTCCACTACTTCCTTAAATGATGATGTGGGATCTACGTGGCATCTCCATTTCCTTAATTTTTTTTTCCGTCTAAAAATCTTGGAAATACGGCGGAAGTCATGTAGGATGGGTCCACCAGGAAAAAAAAAACGAATTAGTTCTTATCTATATCCTCACAACCAACCGACTCTTCCCCTTCTAATATATCCTCACAACCGACTTCGCGCGGTTCCCTCAATTCCTTAGTATAATATATGCTCTTGGTGTTGCTCGGCTTTTGGCTTCCTTGGTCCAACCGACATGATGAATGTGGTCATTCTGATGGGTTTCTGAAATTCCTACCAAGGAGTTTTGAGTCCAGGCTGATATTGTGGTGGCGGATATGCATATTGGCGTCTGTTTTGTGCTCCCCACTAGGTGGGATCTTTTTGTAGCTGCTACCTGTGTAGCAGATAGTTTGGCTCCAGTTTCTTTTGGTTTTGTTCAGGGGCTTTATGTTCATAGCTCAATAGTCTTTTGTAATAGGTTCTTATGTGTTTTTGTAACCTTAAAGTGAGGGATGCCTTACGTGATAATGTAGTTGCTTCAAAGTTCATGGAAGCATTATGTAACTTTTAAATATATCAATGAAATTTTCCCTTTAGAAAAAATCTCGGTCGGTGCATGTGCACAGCTTGTATTTGCTCCTATAGATGAGTCTTTTGCTGATAATGCTCCCTTGCTATCCTCAGGGTTCCGTGTCATATCCCTTGACCCAAAAATGGTAAGATTACATTTATTATATATCAAGCAAATCAACTATGAATATTGGTCTTTTCAATTGATGGCAACAACAACTCTATTTCTATTTCAATGACAATCCAAACAAGAATAAAATGGAAGCAACATGTATTAGTTACTTCCTATTAATATTTCTAAAAATTATCCAAAAAAAAAAATAAAGATGAAGAAGTTCTACTTCCATTAGTTCTAAAAATATATGAAACAAATAAAAAAAATATCATTTCCGCTACTTCCTATTTCATAGTCTTGGAAGTTACTTCCGTAACTTACTTCTTACTTCCAATACTTTCATTATCCAAACGGGCCCTTAGCTAGAGCTGAAGAATCTAAATGGAAACAAAGATGTAGAATTCAATGGCTCAAAAAAGGGGATAATAATACTTCTTTCTTCCATAGATCTGCCTCTTTTCACAGAAGAAAAATTTCATTCCTCATCTTATTTCTAACAACACTATCATCTCCTCAGAGACAGATATCAAGCCGTCTTTTTATGACTTTTTCGCAGATCTCTTCAAAGCCCCTAGAGACTCTAACCTTCTGGTTAACTGGGAAATGTTATATCCTGCTCCTTCCCCAAATCTCTCCTCTCTCGATCCTGTTTTCACCCCAGAAGAAATCAAGAGGGCAGTCTTTGATTTGCACCCAGACAAATCCCCTGGACCTGATGGTCTCCCAATGTTCTTCTTTCATACCTTCTGGAATAACTTGCAATTGGATATCATCTCCTTCATTCAATCACTCTATTCTGATGTCCACATGCTGCATAACTTCAACTACTCTTTCATCTGCCTAATCCCCAAGAAGGATGGTGCAGATTCCCCAAAAGACTTCAGACCCATTAGCCTGATCAATAGCTCCGTCAAAATCTTTTCTAAAGTGTTGGCTAACAGACTCAAACCACTCTTATCCTCTCTTATCGACTCATCCCAATCTGCTTTTCAGAGTGGCAAGTCAACTTTAGATTCTATCCTCCTTGCTCACGAGATGATCAATCATTGCTCTTCAGGTAAAAAAGAGATGTGTGCCATCAAAGTAGACTTCTTTAAAGCCTTTGATTGTGTTAATTGGAATTTCCTCTCCTCTCTTCTTCTTGCTAGAGGTTTCAGTCCATCTTGGTGTCATTGGATTCACTGCATCCTTTCATCCTCCAAAGCAGCTGTCTTAGTTAATGGATCCCCTACCAAATTCTTCCAATGTCATAGGGGCTTAAAGCAGGGAGACCCTCTTTCCCCTTTGCTTTTTCTTCTTATAGCTGATGTCCTTTGTAAGATGATCCAAAACAGTGTTGCAACTGGAGATCTTTCAGCCCTTAATCTAAGAGGAGATCTCAATGCTTTAAGGACTCTCCAGTTTGCGGATGACACTATCCTATTCTGTAAAGCTTCCAACAATGATATCATAGTTCTCAAGAACATTCTTCTCATCTATGCAAATGTATCTGGTCTCAAAGTCAACTACTTAAAATCTCATCTTTTCTACCTTGGCAGGACTCCAAACAAAGGTGATCAACTAGCTTCTATCCTCAACTGCCCAGTTGGAACTCTCCCTTTTTCTTATCTTGGTCTCCCTCTCAAGAAAGGCTCTCTCTAGGCGAGAATGACAACCTCTCTTAGACTCATTCTTGAGGAAATTGGCATGTTGGAAAAACAGATCTTTATCAATTGAAGGTAAGTTAACCCTCATTAACTCGGTGCTGTCTTCTATTCCTCTATACTACATGTCCTTCTTCAAACTTCCTCGTTGGGTCATCCTTGCCATTGATAAGATTAGAAGAAACTTCCTTTGGGGAGGTAGCTCTCAACCATCTAAAATCAAAAATCTAGTCAGATGGGATATAGCTTGTAAGGATAAAGCTGAGGGGGGATTGGGGATCAAAAATTTGGAACTATTTAATCAAGCCCTACTCTCTAAAATTTGGATTAGAGAGAGCCTAATCAGTAAAGTCATCTTTTCTATATATCCATCCAATCAATCCAACCCAATAGCCAATCCTAAGAGTGTTGCATCCAGGTTCATCCTTGATCTAAAGGCTATATACCCTACTTTTATCAGTTTTGTCAGATGGAAAATAGGGTCGGGTGAGTCTTGTAAGTTCTGGTTGGATAGGTGGGCTGGGAATAACTCTCTTAGTAGTTTATTCCCCAAAGCTTTCAAATTGGCTTTCTCTTCATCTAGCGTAGTCAACTCCCAATGATCTTGGCAGAATAACATCTGGAGATGGAACCCAATCCTGAGGAGAGGCATCACAACGGAAGATAAAAAGGAAATTGCTGACCTTATTTCTTTCATTGATCAAGTTAGGCCTGTTCAGAGTAAATTAGATGCTATTTTCTGGCCCTTCAATGCTTCGAATTCCTACTCGGTGAACTCCCTATATGACATTCTTACCAAAGGTGGTACAGTATCCCCTCTCGACAACTTTATTTGGAGATCCCCAACTCCCCTCAAAGTCAAGACATTCCTATGGATCCTTAGCAAGAAAAATCTTCAAACCAAGAATAATTTGATCAAAAGGGGATGATCGGGGGACTCATCCTGCTCTCTGTGCAACCAGGCGACGGAAACTCATGACCACTTATTCATTTCATGCCCTGTTACCCAAGCAATCTGGTCCACTTTGCTCCCATCATCTAACATCAGTCATTGGCTGCAGGAGGTGATCAGATTGTTCAATAACAAAGAAGACTTCTTGGACAGTCAGCATCATAAAGTTATATGGAGGGTTTGTAGGCGTCTAAAATTGCCTATGAGAGCCCGCATGAAACTCGAAGCAAAGAGTGGACGAATTAAGAACGTTCACGTCAACCAACACGCGCGCGTCAATCAGCTCGCGCGCGTCGGTCAACACGCGCGCGTCAATCAACACATGCGCGTCAATCAGCTCACGCGCGTCGGTCAACATGCGCGCGTCGGTCAGCTCCCGCGCGTCTGTCAACACGCGCGCGTCAATCCGATGCGTCGGTCAGCTCGCGCGCATCGGTCAGCTCGTGCACGTCGGTCAACACGCGCGCGTCAATCAGCTCGCGCGCGTCGGTCAATACGCGCGCGTCAATCAGTTTGTACGCATCGGTCAACATGCGCACGTCAATCAATTCGTGCGCGTTCGACGCAGTCCCGCAGCGAAGCATACAAGTCGGCGAATTGACCAAAGTAGCAAAAATGTCACGCCCAGCTTCCCAAAATACCAGGGAATCAGAACGCGAACAAGCCCGCGACATATTAGACTGAGGAGAGATAAGTGCTAGACCCCTTCCTCTCAATCTAATACGCTAAGCGTCAAGTAAATATAAAGCAAAGGCACAGGTCCTCGATCACAGTGGCGAGAATATAATAAACAACTCAGAACAGAAAGATCCATATCACAAATGAACATCATCCCAGACATAATATTCGGGCCAACATGCCTGTATACAAAATGATCTGAATGAAATACTGGAAAGTATAATATACATCGATCACAGAAATGAAAAGTGCTACAAAAGTAAATGGAGGACCAACAAGTGAAAAAGAGAAACTAAGCTTCGGCTTCTTCTGCTACTCCGTCTTCAAAGCCTTCCTGCGGAGGATCCTCTGGCTCTTGTACTGCTCTGAACTGTAGCTGTTCGTCCTCTAAATCTGACGTACATCCCGAGAGAAAGTAGTACGTCAGTGTGTATGACACATGGCAAGATCCCACAAAACAAATAGAGCGAACGAAATCCCAAACGGAAGACAATGTGATAACAGAAATGACGAGAAACGTGCAATGGGAAATTTAATAAAATCAATCAAGTAACAAGATCATGCAGTTAGCGATCAGAATAACCGTCAAGTAACAAGGTCATACACTAGATGGAGTTAATACTTAAAAATCTACAACTCGAGACGTAGTACGTCGAGCAAAATAATCCAAACAAAGAAACCCTCATAAAAATCTACAACTCGAGACGTAGTACGTCGAGCAAAATAATCCAAACAAAGAAACCCTCATGTATATACCATATGTCCCAACTCGAGACGTAGTACGTCGAGCAAAATAATCCAAACAAAGAAACCCTCATGTATATACCATATGTCCCGAATTGTAGATAATTAAATATTAATCCCGATCTATGTATGAAAGAAAATACAACTGGTCCGCATCTCACAACAACTCGTAATCATCCAAGTGACTGGTCCTTATCTCATAAGAGCTCGTACTCATCCAAGCAACGAGTCATGTAACTAGTCATTCTACAACAGGTGACTGGTACATCTCACAAAAAGTCAACATTCATATTCTCAAATATCTGACTGTTCACAAATCCCCTACGTGTATCCAATCCCGCTCCCCACGCGGCCTAGAGGACTACACGCAATCTGTTTCCTGCCTGGTCCGAACTTCAAGCAGAATCCGGGTGTCGGAAATAAATCCTTTAGATTTAGATCCCCACTGACCAAAGAGAATACACCACTTCCCTATGGCCCTACAAACCAACCCCAGTGAATACACCATTTCACCGGTGCGAGCCCGGAAGACATATCAACAATCATATCCGAGCACATGAATTATGACTTTCTCATCCCCACTCTCTGGTATTTTCTAAGTCAACAATCGTGATCTACAGTTGATCTCTGATCTACCTCCTAATTCAGTCAACACACATACACATGTCACTAAGTCTTGTTCATGACACGCAAGCCACTAAGTCATGAACTACTAATGGTTCGCAATCACAAAAGGAAATAATAAGTACAACCAAGCATGGGTAACGATATCACATAATTAACAATGAGTCATAAAATTATTCTAAAATAATAAATTCATTTACTTAAAACAATCCTTTTTACAAAATAGGTTCCTTTAATTTATTTTCCAAAATAATCCCTTTTTATAAAATAATTTCTTTTTCAAGATAAATTCCTTTAAATTAATTACAATTATTCTAAAATGATTCTTTTTCCAAAATAATTCCTTATAAATTATTATAATTTTCCTAAAATGATTCCGTTCTTAAAATAAATTCTTTTTAACTAATATAAGTATCTAAAAAATGATTCCGCTGCCAAAATAAATTCTTTTAATTTATCATAATTATTCTAAAAAATACTATTATCATATTATCATGATTTATCTAATATTATTCATCAAACAATCCCACGCAGATAATTATATCATAAACTAATCTATGTAATTCAAAAATAACAAATATGAGTATTGAAATGACAAGTCAATGAGCAAGAGGGATCTTGCCTACGAGTGTCATTGGAATGGCTCGGGGCTCCGACGGGCTCGCTGGCGGCTAGAAAGTGGCGGTTCTGCAACTGGATATGCGTTGGCATATGATCAAACAGGTGGCGTGCGATGGAGGAGACACAGCGGTGTGGGGAGTTCGAATCTGGGCAACGTAGAGGGCTTGGCTGGGCGCGGTTGGCGAGGTCGGTGGCACCAACGTCGGAGCTCAGGGAGAGCTGTGCGGCGCTGTGTATGGTGATGACGATGTGTTGGGCGTGAGGCGAGGAGGCGCTGGAGGTGCGACGAAGGTCGGAGTTCGGGCGAGGGGGCATCGACGAGTGGGTTCGAGGAGGGGGTGGCTGCGTCGGGTCTGATGTGCGTCGGTCAGCGAAGAGGGGGCTCGGGTTGGCGGTGGCAGCGAGCTGCGCGGTTGACTCTGAGGGCGACGGTGTTGCTAGAGGTTGGCCAGAGTGAGGCGTGCGGATTTAGGAGTTGGGCGCGCGGCTGGTGGCGAGAGGGGCGTCGACAGAGGGCTGGGGCGGACGAGCGGTGAGGGGCGCTCGGGCGACGATGAGCAGGGGGCTGACGGAGATGGAGCCCAGGGGGCTGGACAGACGGGGCATGGGGAGTCAGGATAAGGTTGTATGGGAGGCTCGAAGCGTGACGCTGGAGGCAACGACGAATCTGGGGGTGGGGTTCGAGCGGAGCCTGAGATGGAGGACGGTCGCGTGAGACTGAGTAGTTCGGAGCTCAGGGGGAGGGGAGGGCGGCACGGCGCGTGAGGCGGAGCTAGCCGGCGGGGTCAGGAGGGTGGCGGCTATCGGTCGGTGAGGCACTGGCCGGAGGCGACGGGAGAGAGGATCAGCGCGACCTGGGCGTGTGGGTTTGGCTGGAGGGTGTCTGGTGGAATGATGATGAAGAGAGGGGGAAGAGAGAGACTGAGATGGAGATGAAGAGAGAGAATGAGAGAGAGAGAGAGCTGATGAGAGAGTCACATGGTGGGATTAAGAGGAGAGAGATATAGAGGAATCTTAGGGGGAAACACGAGGAGGGAATTGAGGGAAATGAGGAGGAAATTAAGGAGTGGGGTAAGGGAGAGAGAGAGAGTGTGTGTGAGGAAATAATAGAGGAGAGAGAGTGTGAGAGAGATATTGATTGGAGAGAGAGTAGCTGATACAAGGAAACCAGAGGAAAAGCCAAATATAAGATTGACTATCATGCTGATCACCTGATAGCTATAAATAGAGGTAGGGGATAATGGTGCAAGCTAAAAATTAATACATATAATTAATAACAATAATAATAATAACAATAACAACATAAATAATCAATATTAATTTTAAAAAAGTTTTCACTGTAACAATTTAATTTATAATTAGCAAAATCATTAAATAAATATAAAATTAGATTTTTAAATCATAGAAAATTCTAGAAAATTGGAGAAAATACAAATACTCTTTTAGAAAATAACATTTTATATTTAAATACCAGGAAAATTATTTAAACCGGTATTGAAAATTTACGGTCATTACAGAAAAGTACAAGTCCCGGAAAGAAACACGCCAAAAGAGAAAAGATTTCGGCAGAGGCGACGGACCCGCGCTGCGCGGACGGATCAGACTGACCCGTGCCAGCGCGGGTCAGATGCGCGGGTCGGATAGATCCGACCCGAGCAAGCGTGGGTCGGATCTGTCTGACCCGCGCAAGTGCGTGTCAGACCCTGCTGACCCGCGCAAGCGCGTGTCAGACCCTGCTGACCCGCGCCCCCCGCGAGTCAGCAGTGTCCGTCGCGCTGTTTCGACCCCCGGATGCGTTTTCGACGGTTTTAAAGCAGTTTTCGTAAGATTTATCTGTTCCAGGGGTTCCCAACCGACTTGATATCATCAACAAACGTGGTTAGGCTGTTATTAACTGAAGATAAGGCCAAATCACTCATTCTCATCCAAATAACCGCACCTGATGCCTATAAATATGAGCTCGAGGCCTTAGAACCAGTTGATGGAATCCGCTATGAGGTGGATCTGAAGTCCAGGAGGCGCCAACCACCACAACAGCGAGTGGACAACCCCTCCTCCTTTAAACCAGCGAAGAACGAATGTGTCCGCGTCAAAAGGATCCGATCGACTCTTCAAGAGCGGATTCAGAAACGCCGCACATTGCTTGCACATGCAAGAATTCTTGTGCAAGAGGCTAAGAAATTGCAGAATGAAGAAGTGGAAAAGAAGCCACAAAGACTGCATAAAGTATGAAGGCCAAAGTCTAAGACGGCGGCTAAAAACATTAAAAAACGCGGGTCACTCAAATCCGACCCTCTGGCTCGCGAGACACCCAAATCCGACCCTCCAGCTCGCGGGTCACCCAAATCCGACCCTTCAGCTCGCGGGTCACCCAGATCCAACCCTCCAGCTCATGGGTCACTCAAATCTAACCATCCAGCCCACGGGTCACTTGGGTCCGACCCTCCAACCCGCGGGTCACTTAGGTCTGGCCTGCGTCAGGGTCAAGACAGAAGATGTTCTGCACAAGTTTCTTCGATTCCGTCGAGTTCCTCACCTCCGGTAGAGATCCGCGAAAGTGTGGATTTGTCCCGGTTTAAAATAAACATCACAGATCGACTTGGCCCTTCACAGGATGATCGAGGTAAAGTTCCGGTCAAAGAGCGCTTAGGCCCATTGAATGGATCTCGAGCAGTTTTTCAGGCCAAAGGTCGTAGTCGTCCTCCTAAGCAGTGGAGGAGAACGCATGATAGGAAAAGTCCTATAACTGATCGCATTGGACTGCGTGTCAAAGTCCAGGAGCCTATTGAAAGCCTATGTTCACGAAAACGTAGCCTCAGACATGCGACTCCTGAAGACGCTAACAAAGCTTTGAATTCCCAGAAGAAAACGTACTCATCAAACGAGGACGTTACACCTAGGGAGTCGTGCCAACACACGATGGGTTACTCCGGTCATCAGACCGATGAGTTGTACTATCGGGCCCGAAGTACGAATAAGTCTCGGAGAAGGAATAATCGAGAACAGGACTACCATTGTCTGTGTTCCAAAACTATCAAAGCGGTGTTGTCAGAATGTTGCTGCTCCAAAACCGTCCCGGAGAGAGTTTCAGTATTTGAAAGAATCTCCACCAGAACGCCCGAGTTCAAACCAAGGCGTCTTCGCAAGAAGAGAGCTGCTCTTCAAGATGATGAACGTCCAAAAGTATCTGTCAATATGACTAGTAGAGGGAAATCAACACGACTCTTTAGACCTGACTAGTTTTCAGGAGTATCCCAACGGATAACTCGATTACAATCGGGAACCAGTAGACGAAAGAATTATCAGAGGATACAAAAGGGACTACCCTCAGATGACGAAACGTCAGATGCTTGCTTAGATACCTGCTCAGCAATGGCTTCCGATGATACGTCATCAAGCACAGGACAATCCTATGAGTCGCTCATGATCAACACAGAGCAGATGAATAAAATTCTTGAGGACGCTTTAACTAAGCAGAGGGAGAATTTTAAATTTGAAATGGAAATGACTATGCAGCAAATGAGGGAGATGCATGACCAGCAAATCGCGACACTGACAAATCAGTAGGGAGAGTCTAGCCATCGCAATAATCCCAACCAAGCTGATAATGATCGGGAAGTGGATGAGAATGCCAACATGAACACCCCTCCCGTCGACAACAATACTGGGGGTGGTCCCTCGGATGATAACAATACGAAGGAAGACCACGTTACTTCTCCCCGAAATCGCCCGAAGAAAGATACGAGCGAGGATAAAAAGATGAGGGATTTGGAGAGCAAAATCAATGCGTTGATGAGTGCCGAAGAAAGATACGAGCGAGGATAAAAAGATGAGGGATTTGGAGAGCAAAATCAATGCGTTGATGAGTGCTCAGGAAGTAAAAAGGTCCGGAATACGATGAGGGATTTGGAGAGCAAAATCAATGCGTTGATGAGTGCTCAGGAAGTAAAAAGGTCCGGAATACCATGCCCATACCCAAGAGAGTGGGAATCAATCCCGTATCCGGCAAAGTTTAATTTAATCAATTTCACGCCGTTTGATGGAAAGGGTTCCCCCACTCAGCATTTAATATACTTCAAGTCTCACTTGGGAATAATCTCTGGGAATGAACCTCTGATGGTACGGTCATTCGTCGGCACTCTTCGCGGAGCAGCCTTCGATTGGTATCACCGCCTCAAGTCGGGGAGTATTAGCAGTTGGGATGACATGGATGACATGTTTCTCACGAATTTCTTCGACGACGACACCGAGGTCTCAATTGGAATGTTATTTGACGAGAAGCAAAAAGACGGAGAGTTGGTTGAAAATTTCATCAAACGATTCTGGAACAAAGCCATGAATTGTAGGGATCCGATCAGTGAGGACTTCATCTTGGAAACTTGCCACAATAATCTTTCGTTGGATATCCTCGAAGCTATGGGAATGGCACCGTCCAAGATCTGGAAGGATTTGAAAGTCAGAGGAGAACGAGCCGAACGTTTCCTCAAGAGAAAAAAGGCCGAAAGATGTCAAAAGACAACAAATGCTCCACAACAGAATTTATCCCTAAAGGTAAAGGAAGAGCGCAAGCAAACGTAGTGGATGCGAATCAAACCTTTGAAGTGCAGTCGCAACCGCAACAACAGCAGCAAAAGGCTCCTCAACAGTCATGGTGGCAACAACAACCTCAGAAACAGAAGACTTCGGAACCGAAATTCCCGAAGGTCTACTCGTTCAAAGAAGACGAAGTTCCCAGTATTTTCAAATACCTTGTAGAGAACAACAAGATTAAGTTACCTCCGATCCAAGATCAGGAAGATGCTAAAGGGTTAATGACCCAAAATAATGCGCGTTCCATAGAGCGGTGCATCATCCTACCAAAGCATGCTACGCCCTCAAGGATAAGATCCAAGCTTTAATCGATGTCGGGGTCATCACTATGAAGCAACCTAAAGAGAAAAAGATGGGTACGAATGCAGTATCAATCAGCTTCGGATCTGTTCCTTTGAATTAGTTTTAGCCCGAGCCCGTGATAAATGTAGCGGTGAAGACCGTCAACGACGATCCTCACAAACAACGCCATAAAGGACTTGTGCCGTACACAGCCTTGAATGGCGAGAGTCTCTGGGTTCACCCCGATCTGATTGAAGATGAACAATGGGTCGGATTGTCATCCAAAAAGAAATCAAAGGGAAAAGGAAAGTCTTATTGCGGAGCCGCAGCCATTCCAGAACAAGATGACGAAAGAATCCCTACTTTCCCGCTCTCCGAAGATGAACAAGAAGTCTTTGTAACCAACGGAGAACCGGCCTTTGCAACCCGGAGTGGGAATGAATACCACTTCAAATACCCAGATGCCTCCGAGCAGTTAGCTGAACAGGGGGTGACGAAAGCTATTCCCTCTAAGACATTAGCGGAAATGGGGGTGGTCACAACTCCCCCAGCACCCGTAGTTGCAGAGAGAACTCAACAAAAGCAAAAAGGAAAAGAGCCCTTATACCAAGAAGTTCAGAACCCGAAGCAGTCTCGATTCAATCAACTGATTGGAAGAGATAAATCGGGGAACCCGAGTACTTCGCATCGCTTCGACATTATGGCGCAACTAGCTAATATACCGGCTAGATTAACCTTATATGAGTTGTTGCGTCTTTCAAAAGACACAAGGGAAGCATTACAAGAAGCCTTGGCAAATTCTGAAGTTTTCCTGACTCAGATCAAGCCATCTCCTGAAGAACCAGAGCCGCTAGTCCAACATTGCAACCTCGCGGCGCACCATTTTCCCTGCATTTCTTTCACCAAAGAAGACATGCAGACGAAAAATTCAAAGCATGACCGGCCCTTGTATTTCACCGGGCATATTGGCTCCAGCGTTGTCAACCGGATCCAAGTCGACCCGGGTTCCGCTGTCAGCATCATGCCACTCCATATTGGCTCCAGCGTTGTCAACCGGATCCAAGTCGACCCGGGTTCCGCTGTCAGCATCATGCCACTCCGATTGATGTATAATCTCGGAATACCGGCTAGTAAGCTAGCCTCCACAGGCACTGCGATCTACTGATTCAATACCAGTGGATCCAAACCATTAGGTAAAATCCGAGTGAAGTGCCATATTAGAGATTTGAAGTCGGAAGTCACATGTTATGTGATTGACGCAGAGACTTCCTATAACCTACTGTTAGGTCGACCTTGGATCCACGGTAATGTTATAGTCCCCTCTACCCTCCATCAATGTCTCAAATATGTGGACATCAATAATGAAGTCAAGACGGTGGTCGCGGATAAACAACCGTTTAAGGGGTTAAAAAATTATTTTACCGACTCTCTTCTCTACGGTGCCGAATCTGATACTGAACCATCGGCCCAAGGAACGGACAACGGGAAAGAGGCTGATACCGAAGCTGGGTTTGATTATAATGGTGGTTTTGTACTTAATAACATTGTACCCATTGTAATCAATCTTGACGATGAAGAATCATCGAAAAGTAGTTGTAACTGGCAACTTACCGAAGAAATAGCAATAAATGATGATTTAGAGTACGCGTTGTGTCTTGATAATATCATGAAGGGGCTGTATGATAACCCCGACTTGTATATGCCACTTCAATCATTTTGCATGACGAAAAAGTAGGTACAGGACTCGTTCGGAACGATACTTGTCATTCCTGCAAAGGCAGGGGGTGAAAAGGAAGTTATCTATGGTAAAGAAAAAGAATCTTCGATACCAAACCACTTTTTGGAAGAAGATAACGATGATGATAAACATGCCCCTCATCTATTCAGGTATGACACAAAAGCGCGTAATCTCATGGAGAGATACGGATATGACTTCGCACTCGGGGAAGGTCTTTGTTTTGGTCGAGGTCCGCGAGTTCCACCTCGTATGGCCTACGTACCAAAAGGAAAGCCCGATGACTATTATAGTCACCGAAGAGGTTTGTGCTATGTTTCCTCGTCCGACGACGAATGTTGCTGGCAAGTCATTGATCAAATTGCTAATAAGGGTAAAGACGGATATTCTTCCGATTCTTCAGCCTGGAACTCCGACGCTAGTCTTGGGGAAATGTTCAAAAGGCTAATGTCAAATATAGTTACAGTCGACCCTACCACAATGGAGGAAGATGACCAAATGCCAACTTGGGAAGACCACTGGGTTCATCACCTGAATATGCAGTACGGTGATAGATTTGAACAAAGGGAACCCCTTACCGAAGATCAAGTAGTCCAGGTGAATATGGGTAATGAGGATAATCTGAAGCCAATATTCATTAGCGACAACCTCCCGCCGGATGAGAAAGAAGAGTTGATCTCTCTCATTAGGGAATACATCGATGTTTTCGCCTGGAATTACAAGGATATGCCAGGACTCGATCCAAACGTGGCAATGCATCGCCTCAATATTAAACCGGATGTCAAACCCGTCAAACAACAACAAAGACGGTTTCGTCCGCAAATTATGGAGGCAATCGAGTCCGAAGTTAAAAAACTTATCGACTCGGGCTTCGTCAGGGAGGAGCAACATCCCGAATGGCTTGCCAATATTATCTCGGTCCTTAAGAAGAACGGGAAAATTTAGATTTGTATCGACTTCAGAGATCTTAATACTACCTACCCAAAAGACGATTTCCCTCTTCCCATCACAGATGATTTGTATCGACTTCAGAGATCTTAATACTACCTACCCAAAAGACGATTTCCCTCTTCCCATCACAGATGTTATCATCGACAATACGTGTGGATTCGAGAGAATGTCTTTTATGGATGGATTTTCTGGTTATAATCAGATAAAGATGCATCCAGATGATGAAAAACCCACCGCATTTTGAACACTCCTTGGTGTTTTCTGCTACACGGTTATGTCATTCGGCTTAAAGAATGCAGGTGCCACATATCAGAGAGCTATGTCAAAAAAATTTCAGGAGCATCTCCGGAAGACTGTCGAATGCTATGTGGACGATCTGGTCGTGAAAAGTCGTGACAAGAATGATCACATCAAAGACTTGAAAACGATGTTCGACCTGATGCAGACTCATCAATTGAAGATGAATCCTACCAAATCTTTCCTCGGAATGTCCAGCGGCAAATTCCTTGGATTCGTCGTTACCACCAAAGGTATCAATATCGACCCTGATAAAGTGAAAGCAATTAACGAATTGAAACCCCCGAGAAACCTTAAGGAACTCAGAGGATTACAAGGTCGGCTAGCTTATATCCGTCGATTCATCTCAAACCTTTCGGGGAAATGTCAACCATTCTCCAGGCTTACAAAGAAAGGCGCATCATTTATATGGGATGACACTTGTTAAAAAGCGTTCGAAGATATAAAAGAATATCTCTCAAAACCTCCAGTGCTCGTTGCACTGAAGTCAGGCAAACCGTTCTTGATTTATGTCAAGGCGACGAGTCATTCGTTAAGTGCATTACTTACACAAGACGATGATAACGGTCACGAACAGGCAGTATATTATTTGAGTCGGACCCTCGTAGGTGCCGAATCTCGATATCCAATGATTGAAAGATAATGTCTCGCCTTAGTATTCGCTATTCAGAAGATGCGACACTACTTGGTCGGACAGACTATCTACGTCATCTCCAATGTTAACCCAGTCATAATATTCATGACACAGCCTGCTTTCATGAATTGGCGGTTAGAAAATTAGGCTTTACTTCTGTCCCAATATGACCTATATTTTAAACAACAAAAGTTGGTCAAGGGACAAGCTATTTGTGATCTCTTGGCAGCTAATCCAACTACGGATACCGCCGAGGTATACGACGATCTGCCAGATAAAACCCACGAAGCTAACGTAACTTCCCATCAAAAGGTGTGGCGTTTGTACTTCGACGGTGCCTCTCGGGCAACTAATGTAGCAAGTGCTCCTAGATGTTCTAAGATTTCCTCCGGAGTTGGAGTTGTCTTAGTTTCCCCTGAAAAACATGTGATGCCTAGAGCCTGCTCGCTGACCGAGCCGTGCTCAAACAACGTAACCGAATATAACGCGCTGCTTATTGGACTCAGCTTTGCTAAAGAGCTGGGGGTCGAGTATCTCGAAGCTTTCGGTGATTCTCAACTAGTAGTTAAACAAGTTCAAGGAGAATATGAGGTCAGAAATCAAGACTTGATACCATACTATAAGGTGGCCGTTGAGATGGCAGAATTGTTTGAAGGGTTCTTCATCAAATACATTCCACATTTATAAAACGCGTACGCAGATGCGCTGGCAGCATTAGCCGTGTCCCTGGCGCAGCCTCCCGAAACGGAACAGTTCGTTACGGTGAGAACTCATCAACTCTTCGTACCAATCTACGATATAGATGACAAGGAAGAGGATATTAAAGAATTGCATTCAACTCAAGTTGAGTTCGAACCCCGAGATTAGCGTTTCCCTATCATCGATTACGTCTTGCATGAAATCTTACCAGAAGATGTGAAGGAAAGGGACTCAATCCGACGAAGAGCACTGAGATTCTACTATAACACGGAGAGTCGAACGCTATATCGTCGGGGGTATGATGGTTTACTACTACGTTGTCTATCCACTAAAGAGGCAGAAGAAGTCCTTAGGGAGACGCACGAAGGGGTTTATGGTGCACACCAACCTAACCCCAAACTTTATGACCGCATCAGAAGAATGAGATATTTTTGGCCCACCATGATCAAAGATGCAGTCGCATATGCCCGAAAGTGTCACACGTGTCAAGTGCACGTGAATTATATGCACCAACGCCGGAGCATCTGCATCCTTCGGCTACATCATGGCCTTTTGAGACTTGGGGAATGGATGTTGTTGGTCCTATAAATCCCCCGCCAGTCAAAGGTGATCGATTCATTCTAGCAATTACCAATTATTTCTCCAAATGGGCTGAAGCGATTCCGTTCAAAGAAATGAAGACAAACAACGTCGTTGCATTCATTAAGCACCACATTATCTACCGGTATGGTGTCCTGTGGCGAATCATACATGATAATGGTCCTCAGTTTGTCAGTAATGCATTCATCAAATTTTACGAGAAGTTTAAAATCCAAGACATCTCGTCAACAGCTTACAATCCCACAACAAACGGATTAGCTGAAGCCTTTAACAAGACTATCATCAAGCTTTTATCAAAACTCACGAAGACTAATAAACGAGATTGAAATGATGAACTTGGCAAAGCGCTATGGGCCTACCCTACCACAATTCGCACGCCTACTGGCGTAACCCCGTATTCTTTGGTATACGGGTGTGAAGCAGTCCTTCCATTAGAAATTCAAATTCCATCTCTTCAAATCGCTCTCGCAACCCAGATGACGACCGAAGAGCAACATCAGAAACGTCTCGAAGAACTCGAAATGCTCGACGAGAAACGTTTGGAAGCTCAGTAACACATTGAGTTCTACCAAGCCAGAATTTCCCGAGCATTTGATAAAAAGGTTCGTCAACGGAGCTTTAAAGAAGGGGACTTGGTCTTAACTGTCCGACGGCCAATGATCATTAATTCCAAGAAGAAGGGCAAGTTCGAGCCCAAATGAGAAGGACCATTTGTGGTAGAGATAGTCTATTCAAACGGCGCATATCGCCTTATTACCAAGGAAGGCGCCCGACTTATGATGCCGATAAACAGTAAGTTCCTGAATAAGTACTACCATTAGCACATTTAGGATAACCTATGTATCGGGAAGTTCCTGGAAGAATACTACGTGTGGTATTCTTAGGGATAACCCAATTGCTATAAAAGTAATAAATAAGAAATCCACACTTGGACTCTGAATGTATTCAAAGTTGAAGCGTATTTTATTATTGATATCGAATTCACCAATTCTCATGAATTCTTTTGCTGAGATGAGATTCGATCTTTTTTTTTGATAGATCAATCTTTTCTCACAAAATCCCACACTGATCAAATCAATTGACGGTGAGCCCACCAAAATTTTTATCCACCAATTCTTGACAATTTTCAAAACTTGACGTGTTAAGTCCTAATCACTTAACATCAAAATCCTCCATCGAGTGGTTAGTACAAGTCAGTATTCCTACTGTTATCTGCATTCCACTCTAATTGCTTTCAGGTCAAACCTATAAAAGTTAGGGCCAAAGCCAGATTCCCCTCTCGATTCCTTCCACGAACGAGAGGTCCACTTTCAAATTGAGCGATCAAACCTATAAAAGTTAGGATTGCCTCCAACCTCACTTGATCAAACCTGCAGATAGTTAGGACCAAGATCGAGTCATCTCTTTTGATAAACGAAAGACTTCCATCTTTTCCTTTTCAGCCAAACCTATAAAAGTTAGGATCAAAATCGGAATTTCACCTCAATAAATAAGAAATTCTTTTCTTGAATCAAACAACCAATCCTATAAAAGTTAGGGTTACTTGAATCTTTCCGATTCTCGGAGTGGAGATCCCACTCCTAGTTTTACCTTTCCGGATTCTGGGGGTGGAGATCCCACCTCGAGTCTCCTTTCCAACTGAAGATAGAATATAAAATTCTTCCTCTTCAGTGTTGGGAGATAGAATATAAAATTCATCCTCTCTCATTTTTGGGTTCGTCTTTATCCTAAACAAAACCTGGGGACAGAATATAAAATTCTTCCTCTCCAGCATCAGGTTTGTCTTTGCCCTGAGAAAAGACACAGTTCTCAACTTCAAATCCGTGCACTTCATGCATGGGGAATTTTATCTCGACTCCTAAATAGAGATAAGTCTACGCCTAACACGCGTTGCCGGTTTAGTCTTTCACCAAGTGAAAAAGACACCAGAATACGAGTCTGGGGAATTTTATCCCGAATCCTAAGTAGGGATGAGTCGGCGCTTAATACGCGTTGCCGGGTGCCATATTCCCGTAAGAAATGGTGAAATCTATGTATTCAAAAGCATAACGCCAAGTCTAAGAAGAATTAACTCTCTTAGCACAACGTTACATGTGAAACGGGTTCTAATAATTCACATGCTAGCCCGATTCAAACGGTAATCGGTAAAGGCATATCAAATCCGTTGAAAGCTGGGGGTTTGCCAAAAATCCTAAGTCAGCGCCTAACACGCGTTGCCGGATGTCATATTTCCGTAAGAAATGGTGAAGTCTATGTATTCAAAGTCATAGCATAAAGTCTAGGTGAATTAATTCTCTTGGCACAACGTTACATGCGGAACGGACCAAAGCAATCTGCATGGTAGTCCGACTCAAACGGTAGTTGGTAAAGGCTCATCAAACCCGTTGAAGGCTAAGGGTTTGCCAAAAATCCTACGAGTATTATGGTTGATTATTCCAGACGGAGTAAGACATCATAATAAAAGAGACATAATGAACGAAAAAGAAATATCTTCTATTAATAAAAATTGAGTTTGCAGGTACAAGAGTTATGATCAATCTACATGAAGTTTGTGACTACGGATTTGCTGCTCAAGTCTAGTTAACTCCTCTGTATAAGTTCGCTCAAGCTCGCACTGCAATTCAACCTTGAAGGATTCCTCGGTAAGGGATAACGTTTTCGCAGCTTCTTCTTTGATCTTGACTAACTTCTGTTCCGAGAGCCCCAACTTCCCGGATATCACGACCTGTGAGCGCTCCAAATCAGCCTTCGTCTTCTCCAAGATAACTAGGGCCTCCTCCTCTGCCTTGAGCTCCTCTTTGAGTCTCTCTATCTTAGCCTCACCTAACGTAATAGAGGATTTGAGTTGACACAAAGATGTTTGTTTCTCAGCAAGGGCGGCTTTCATCTGATCCACCCGACTTTATTGCGCTTGAATCTCAAGCCCAGCGGAGGCTCGAATGTCGTGCCATACTTGTAAACAAGATTCCATCTGGGCGGCTATGTACGTTGAAGTACCAGCAGTCTTCAACTCTTGTAACCGTTGGAACTCGCACTCTAGCCGGTCCAAGTCGCCAGCTATAGCTTGCGCCAGATCCAGAGAGCCCGCTTTCTCTATAGCATTTATTTTGGCGGAAAGCGTTGGTCTAAATTGATGGAAGGAAAGTCCACGGACGAGAAGCATATCAATCATCGCATTCACAAAGAAGAAGAGAGAGTCAATTTCTATGCAAAGCAGAGCTTGATCTGGGTCATCATCAGATAGCAGAGCCTTGACCATATCATTGAGCCGAGAAGACGACCCTACGAGGACAGAGAGGGGGTGCATTATGCAATATGATATGATAAAAGTCGAATTCATAAGCGGGAAATTACAAGGGCTTACCGATGAAAGATGGACGCTCCCTCTCAGGCGACTGAGTAGCTGAGCGGGTCCTCGGGAGGCGTGATCTCCTCGTCGACATAACTAATCTGCAATGAGGACCAACAATTCAATTATTCAGAGAAATTGGGAAGTATAACATTAAAAAGGGAAATTGTGAATCTTTAACTGAAATTCTACAAAATGGAATTTTCTAGTTAAAGGTCCAATTAAACCTATACGACATTCTCAATTCAAGTTAAAGTGAGAAGAAAATCAAATATACAAGTCAAGCAAAATCTCGGCTACACTCAAATATAAGTTAAGGGGCTTGAATCTCACTCTCGACCAAATGCAAATCAAGAAGGTCAGTTTTATTCAAAAAAAAAGTCAAGTGTAAAACAACAACTGCGGCTTTGGTACTTTCCTCAAGAATTCGACACTGGTTCATGCTCTCAAGTGTCTTAAGATCAGTTCACATTCATTATCGAACTCAAGACTCAAGCTTCGCGTACACGATCAATTCATTCCCACCAACAGTCGCTCGAATTTCACATGGCCCTCATTAATAAGAAAAGTTATCTTGAAGATTCTGCTGGAAACTATTCATAGTAAAATTAAGTGCGACAAAAGATGGTTCTCTGATCTTTGAACAAGGATGGCATGATTTTATATTGGGTCATTCAAGGTCTTTGGGAGAAATTGTTGTATTTAAGCATACCGGTATACATCAATTCACTGTCCAAATTTATGGCACTAGTGGCTCTGAGAGATTTCAGTTCATAGGAGAAGGAAATAGCAACACACGAAAAAGGAAAGAGAGCAAGAATGAAGCTCCCCCTAATATATCACCTCTAAGTAAAGCTAAGACAAACTGCGAAGCTCCAGAGAGAAATCATCATGCTTCTGATCAAGATGCTGGCAGAAAGTCTCCCATAGTCTTGTCTGAGAATGATAAAGTTATATAAAAAAAAGAACTTACTAAAGATGGATCTAACAGATGGGTAAAAAAAAATCAGCAAAAATAACACCGAAAATAGAAAGAAAAAAAATCTGAGTGTGGATAGAAGGACAACCAGGAGGTGCTTGTATGCTACTGAGAGAAAATCGTCGAATGTGCACAAGGAGGCAGAATGTGAGCAAGTGATATTCAAAATACCTCCAGGGTTCTTTTAGTCTCATAAAGCATCGAATGAAAGGAAAATGTCTATGAATAAGCAAACAATGCAAGCAGAATGCAGCAAGGATGTGAAAGAAGATTTGAGTTAAAAAAAAAAAACTGGTCTGTGATAAATACGAGTTCTTGAGATACAAAGGCAAATGATAAAAAATTTGGCTGATCAGTGTCGTAGCCACAAAAGACCCAAGCTTGTTTCCAGATGACCCAGAATTGTTTCAACGTTGGATAATAATAATGAGAGTGAGATTAGAACCGAGATTGACGACTGGGCAATAGCCACACCTCTTTTCTCTAATCCAGTGCGGAATTCTCACAAGAGCATAATGTATTTATGAAAAATCAAACAGAAATTAGGGTTGAAATCAAACTGGAATTGATGAAGACAGCTAAAAACTTGAATCATGAAGCTTACCTGGATTCGAAGAGGAATCGAGAAGAGGAGAGGCCCGTCGGAACAAGATCAACCGATGCTCAGACCCAAACCAAAAATCACGGAACCCTAGCTTGCCTTGCTTGTTGATTTGAGGAAGTTGAGGGGTTTGAAGGAGAGGGCATCTCCAATAATGATCTTAGTTTTTCCCTATATTTGAGGAGTAAATATTTCATCTTAGGAAATAGGGAGTCAAATAAGAAGCAAGTGCTCCAATAATGCTCCCCAAATGACTCC
Source organism: Asparagus officinalis (assembly GCF_001876935.1). NCBI lineage: Eukaryota > Viridiplantae > Streptophyta > Magnoliopsida > Asparagales > Asparagaceae > Asparagus > Asparagus officinalis. Next base: position 42,056,197 of record NC_033795.1, read on the forward strand.
CTATATTATTATATTTTCTATTATTGTACTATGTTATTGTATTTTTTTGTCAATACTTTATGTATATTTGTGTTTGCAATCAATGATATGTCCAAAAAATAACAAAAATGATAACATATTATTGTATTGTAGATATAGGGAGTGTCTCTTCTTGTCTTTGATTTGAAATACCAAATCAAGGACCCTATATTTGGAATACCATATAGGGAGCTTGTTGGAGCCAAATATTCATCTCATACTCCTTAATTTTGAGCTAGGACATGGGATATGGAGTCTCTTGGAGTTGCTTTAAGGGATTTAAAGGGGCTTGAGAGAGTTTTGATCTTGTTTTAAACTCTTGAAGGAGAAGAAGTCTAAGGCTGTTTGTTTGCCTAAAAAAATTGGGAAATTAAAGAATAGGAAAACTTGTATTATGGTTGTTTGGTTGGCTAAAAAAAGAAGGAAATCAAATAATAGGGGATGAGATGAGATGAGTTGTCACCATATTATTGGATGATGTGAGTGACTTTTTAAGAATACTTGTTTTGAAGTTGTTTGGTTGGTTAAAAAAATAAGAAAATATATTATAAGAAACCTATTTCCTATAATAGTTTCTTTTTTGTATTTGGTTCATTCTTAAAAATAAGAAAATAGATGAGATAAGATGAGTTGTTTGTAAATTATTAGATGATGTGATCCACACTTAAGGAAATCAATTTCCTTATTTTTTGAGGAAATGTGTGGAAATAAAATGTTAATGAGATGAGATGAGTTGTCACCATATTATTGGATGATGTGGGTGATTTTTAAATATGAGATGAGATGAGTTGGATGATGTGACCCATTTCTTGTGTTTGGTTTATTTTTAAAAGTAAGAAAAGAGATGAGATGTGATGAGTTGTGAATAAAAATAATATTTTATTGATAAAAGTGTATGGATTTCCTTTTCTTGGGGTGAGTTTTAGAGATAGAAATGGATAAAAATAATATTTTAATGAAAAAAATACATGGATTTCCTTTTCTTGGTTTTTAGGAAACCAACCAAATAGCCCAAGAAGCCGAATTTGGGAGAAAGGAATTTTGAGGGGGAAGGAGTCTTCTTGAAGCTGAAGATTTTTTTTTTTTAGGGAGTAGAGTTCTGACACGATTATAAAGTGAAGAGGAAGAAGAAATGATGGGTCTTTTAACATTTAGGGGGTGTTTGTTTCAAATCCCAAAATTTATAGATATGGATTTCACCATAGAATTCGAAATCCATAAATTTTTTTGTGGGTTTTGGGATCTCTAAAATTTTGTTTGTTTCATCAATATTTTAGAATTTGGAATACTATAATTTATAATATTTTGTTTCTTTCATCAATATTTTGGGATTTGGAATACTATTATTTATAATATTTTGTTTGTTTCATCAATATTTTAGGATTTGAAATACTGTAATTTTTAATTTATACGTATAATTTATTTTATGATATTTATTATATATTATTATGCAATATCACATACTATATTATATAATAGTACAAAATATATATTATAATATTATATAATATTTTAATAACATATATTATTATATAATATATTATATTAAGCTGAAGCATATTTTATCCAATTATATTATAGTGTATTATATTAAACCAATATAATAATATACAACTAATATAACAATATTATTATATATATATTATGATATAATATAATATATTATACTACATGATACCTTTTAATATATATTATTGTAATTATCATGTAATATTAATATAATATAATATATATATATATATATATTATATATATATATTATATTATATATAAAATATATATAATATATATATATATATATATATATATAATATATATATATATACTATATATATATTATATAATATAATATTATATATTATATATATATTTATATACATATTTATAATATTATATATATATATATATATATATATATAGTATATATATATATATATATATATATAATATATATATATATATAACACTATATATAATTATAATATAAAATGCTACAGTAATTTACTACAGGCATGAACATTGATTCTTGTATATAATATATATATTATATATAATATATGGTTATATATATATATATATATATATATATATATATATATATATATATTATATAGCAAGACTCCTATCAACTTAAGTTGATGGTCCACCAAAGTTTGTAGCCACACATTTATTATTATAAATACTTTTTATAATACAAGGATCCCTAGGCAATATGAGTGGTAAAACTTTGGTGGACACACTATTCCTATCACTTAAGTTGACACAAGTTTTCACCTATATATATATATATATATATATATATATATATATATATATATATATATATAGTATAATACTATATATATATATTATATATATATATATATATATATATATATATAGAGAGAGAGAGAGAGAGAGAGAGATTAATGGGTATCCTTGTCATAGGAGGGGATTTCCTCCTATGACGCCTCTAAAATCACATGATTGAGCGACATTGTGGATGATCCGCTCCGTTGAACTTGATCTACATATTCTAAAACCCCAACACACCAAGTTTGGGGTGAACCCGTCGTCGTTTGACCCTTCATCCACTCGTATCAATTTTAACGGTTTTGAATGAATAGAACTTTTCACATGGCTCGATGGAGGGTCAAACGACGACGGATTCACCCCAAACTTGGTGTGTTGGGGTTTTAGAATATGTAGATTAAGTTCAACGGAGCGGATCATCCACAATGTCGTTCAATCATGTGATTTTAGAGGCGTCAAGGAGGAAATCCCCTCCTATCACAAGGATACCCATATAATGCTACAGTGATTTACTGCAGCATTTACTACAGCATGAGCAGTGATTCTTGGGTCCTCCTATGAGGAATAGATGTATTATATTAAATATTATATTATTATAATATTATATATAATATATTAATCTTATATTATATTAATTATTGTATAGTATAGCATGCAACTATAATATAATATAATATTTTTTTATAATTTGGGGGTTCAATATCCAACCTAAATCCTCTCTCAATATTAGGATTTCACAAATTCTAAAATATAATAGTTTTTTATAAATTGTGGATTCAATATCCCAAAATTGGTTTTGAAACAAACATGGTTTATAGAACTCTAAAACCCAAAAATATATTATTTCTTTGAAACATTATCCTAAAAAAAAGTTGAAACATAAGAGAGGATCTCACAAATCCTAAAAATATATTATTTTTTTATAATTTAGGGATTCAATATCCCAAATTTAATTTTGAAACAAACAAAGTTTATAGAATACCAAAACTCAAAAAAAAACACTTTTTACATCCCAAAACTTGAAATCCACCCTATATAAAAAAAAAGCGAAACAAACACCCCCTTAGCAACAAAAAATAAATAAATTAAAAAAAAAGTATTAGTTACCTTCTGACCCGCACTGATGCGAGACAACATTTGCTGACCCGCTCGAGTGCGGGACAGCTTGTTGCCAACCTGCTGGAACTTGGGACAACTTGTTGCCGACCCGCTGGAGGGTGGCACTAGAGGCACACCTTGTGCCACACCTTGGGGCACACCCCTCTCTCAGCTATAGTGCAGGGGGCCCATTTGAGATTTATTTAAAAATCTCAAGTGGGTCCCCTGTAGTGTAGTTGAGAGAGGGAGTTGTGCCCCAAGGTGTGGCACAAGGTGTGCCTCTAGTGTTTTCCCCCGCTGGAACTTGGGACAGCTTGTTGCCGACCCGCTGTAGCTTGGGACAGTACATGCTGACTTGTTGCCGACCCGCTGGACCTGGGGACAGCTTGTTGCCGACCCGCTTAAGCTTGGGACAGCACATGCTGACTTGTTTGAGTACGGAACAGCTTGTTGCTGACTCGCTCACAGAATTGACCCACGATCGATTGTGTTGAGGAGTATATGAGTATAAACTGGTCCCCCTTCGATCGATACGAGACCCTAAGGTTAACGCCGGTCAACGCGTAGCCCTAGGTCAACGCCGGTCAACGCGTAGTCCTAGGTCAACACCAGTCAACGCGTTGCGATGAGAGTCAACGTTAATCGATACAAAATCCTAAGGTCAACACCGGTCAACGCGTAGTCCTAGGATTTTAGTTCAAGTTCTTAATTTCCCTTTTATATTTCGTGTATTCATATTTTAGATTGTATCTGACTTGCTGCTTTTCATCGCAGGTTTTCGATGCCTCCACGTCGATCTCGACCTCCTAGGAGTCGATCCCGTTCGCAGCCTAGCGAGGAAGAAGTTCCCGCAGCATCCTCCCCTCCAGCGGCTTCCTTTTACGGGGGTGAGAATCTTTATTTCTGTATCCCTGATTGATCCCTTCGCGGGTCATTAAGGAAGAACCGACACCCTACTTCGCGAGGGTTGAGGTTTCAGGACATTGGTGGTTCCGTACACCCTCGTTTGGTCCCTTCGCGGGTCATTCGAGAAGGGTCGACACCCTCCTTCGCGGGGGTTAAGGTTTCGGACTTGTTTTGCTTAGCCATTTCAAGTCTTCTTGTATATTAGGGCGATCTTGTGTCGTCTTACACCTTGTAGGTCGGTGTATGTTACCACGTTATTTACGTGATGATGCATACCGTTCTTCCAGTGTAGGACACTCAAAATCGTCTCTCCAATCACCCTGTGAATGATCTTGTCTCGCTTTTTTATGAGATGGATTTTCTGACTCTATCCTTGTCTTGTTGCAGTCGAGTTCCCCGCGGGCAGCCTCCCTCATCATGCCCCTACTGGTTGTAGCGGAGAAGTCTTTTCTTCGATTTCTATTAGGCAGGCCATCGGTCCACTCCCTCAGTTCGACAGAGACCGCTCCGACGAATCCTGTCGTTTGATACGAGATGGAGGGCGCCATTGCTTACGCCAGCTGATTACGGATGCTTCCTTCACTACAGATTCTACTTCTACTCAGGCTTTAAAGAAGCCCAGTTTTCTGTTCGGGGATCACACTGAGGATCCTGCTATGTTGACTCTTACCGAGGAGCATTGGCTGAATCTTCATGAGGGAGCTCTCCTGTATATTCCCTCCATACCCCGTCAATGTTCTTTCACCCATTTGGAGGGACAGGCCGTGGGGTGACAGATACCTTGGCATCTTACCGATGATGCTGAGCGAGTTCAGTGTGGATATACCTCTCATCATAAGACTCCCGGTTCTGCTGGGTATCATTACATCCACGGTCTTCGACCAGGGATTACGGGTCTTAATACTGCACCCCCAGGCGAGGTATCAGCAGCCGCTCCTACCGTGAAGAACCGTCTGGCTCATCTTGGGAGGAGATTACCTCCACCAGATTATAGATGCTATGGTTGGGCTTTCTCACTGCCCAAGGGGTGGTGGACACGCATGACCAGTTACGTCTTGGGGCGCTGGGAGAAGGATTTGAAGAGCAGTGGATTGTATGCACCTATACGAGCCACCATGTATGGACTCCCGGTTAGCTGCCGCCATTTCTTGGCATTGTTGGAGACATACATGCCTGACAGTAACACGTTCCTGACCAGCGGCGGAGAGTTAGGGTTGGCCTTACACGAGATGCATCAGGTTTCTGGTCTTCCGATAGGGGATTGTCCATACCAGGAGTACTTTCCCTCGAACCAGCAGTTGGAGTGGTTGAAGAAGGATACTCCCGATATGTACGATACTCTTTGGGACCTCACCTACCATTATCATACCTCCTTGATCCAGACTTCTCCTCCAGCGAAGAGGAAAAAGCAGACCAGCTTGAAGCAGTTTGCTGTCTATTTGTTCCCGAATTTGGAGGGTGATTCTGGCAAGCCCCTTCGTGAGTTAGACGTCTTGACCCCTACCGCCGTTAATGAGTTGATGGAGAAGGCTGAGGCTCGTTCTTACACCATTGCCAGTGCCGAGGGAGCTTTTCCTGCGGGAACCAAGTTTCATTCATTCCTCCGCCGTGCACAGAAGTCTATTGAGCCCCGGACTCTGCTAGCAGACTATCTCGTCCTCTGGTTGAAGAAGTGTGTTGTTCCGTACCAGTTCTCAGACGCCTTGCCTCTCGAGGTGCTCTTTCCCACAGTTCAGCTAGCTTATGGGAGGGAGCTTTCTCTGCTCCCAGCGATGGTTGCTGGCATCCATTGCGGGCTTAGGTGTTTGGTCAGCAGTTTTACACAGGCGGGTTCTGAACCATCGACCGAGCTTATTTGTCCGAAGGTCGAGCTTCCTTATGCGTATCTGATGGCGTGGCTTGTTCTTCACTGTCCTGACTTAATGTCGGCGCCCAGCGTTGTTGATGTCCCCGTTCCTTTCATGCAGCTGTTGGAGAGGAGCAGATGGCTCGGGAAGAAATTTAATGATGTACAACGAGAGCTTCAAGTTCGTAAGAGCTGGGAGTTCTTCAAGTGTTTTCCTCACTTTTCGGGTCGCTATGGTGATGTGCTGATTGATGAGGAGAAACCTAGAAGTAATCGGACTGTTCTCGACGTTGGTTGTTTCCGCTGGTTAGTGAACATCCGTGTTGGGTATCCCGTTTTCCGGGTGAAGAATCGTTGCCACATAGAGCCTTACCTTCCCTGTCGTTTTGCTCGTCAGTTCGGCTATGACCAACTATATGTTGGGAATCCGAGCCGTGGTTTGAAGGTTGAGGGAGGGCTTATTGACGGCGTACGAGCATGGCTATGGACTATGGTGGGCTGCACCGGAGCCCACTTTGCTCTTCCTTCATATAGACGCCAGCCGTTGATTACTTTCAGGTGTGAGGAGTCTTTCAGAGCTACAGTCTGAGCACTCGGTCCAGATCGCTATGATGGCTGCTCGTAAAGCCGAGCTTGCTCGGAAACAGAGGAAGAGGCATGCCAAACCTTCTTTCTCGAACAAAGATGATGAAGAGCTCCTTCCTACTAATGATGATGACGAGACTTCTGCGGAGGAATATGTGGATACAGATACTGATAAAGAAGAACCTGATGCAGGTTTTTCATGCTCTTTGATCTTCTTTCTCAATTTCAATTGGTATCAACGAAAGATCTTGTTCACTTAATGAAATGACCCTTATCACTTCAGGTAGGACAGTCGACGATCATGAGTCGCTTGCTTCTCGTTGTACGAGATTCGGGCCTAGCGGCCAAGCTCCCACGCATGTTGAGACGTGTGGCAAGTCCATGCATGAGCGACCCGTTGGTTTTATGAGGGCTGGTACTCCGAAGAAGAAGAAGACTGCTCATAAACCACACGTCGGCCAGCGTCCCTATGGAGTGGATTTAGGAGACATCGTCGATGGAGAGGAAGATAACATTTTGTCGTTTTCATTGCTTTAAGATGTCTCACCTTCTGAGATTCGTAATCATGTTTTATGTTGCAGGGTACTATGATGAGGGCGAGCTTCCACCGGACCCCGTATTCACTGATTCTGATAATATGGACAACTTCATGCAGCAAATGTGCGACGCCATTCGGGATGGTTCCCTGGGTATTGATACGAACCTTGACACCGAGCAGGCTAATAGTGTCAAGCCCACCACTCTATGTCCAGGTATATCTAAATCCGATGATACCCTCATCAAGTAGCATTTGGCGGAGTTAGAGAAATCAGGATTCATTATGTGCCTCGCATTCTTTCAGATTTCTTGAAGAACTCAAGCATGGATATCGGGGAACTAGGATCTTCTGTTCCTGTTGCAGGTATTTCTGAGCTTTTCCTTCTTTCCCATCTTCTTGTATATATATCCAACATTTAAATTATTCTGCAGATGTCGTGATAGAAAAGCCAGTTGAGGATCAGACCCTTCATGATGTGGGTTTCGAGGAACAGAGGTGTGCCTCTGCACCAGGTTTCTCGGGACCCGACGCTGGATTATTAGCTGATATGCTGGTTGAGCAGGCCACCAGAAGAACCGTGGGACCACCCTTTGAGGGTGATACATTCACAGGTATATGTCTGATTCTCTTCATTCTGCCTGGTCTTTTGTCTGACTAACAAAGGATTAATATTGCAGTACCGGTCATTGGGACTAGCCCAATATTGATTCCCGGCGTATCTAGCTTACCTCGGAGTGACGGACTTGCAGGTACGCATACGATCTTATCATCCCGATTTTCCTTATTTGTCCAAATTTTCATTTTGACTAATAAAGACATGTAACTCTAGGACCAGCCGTCGTGCCTGATGCCACTACAGTTTCTGGGACTGATAGTTTGCCTGAGAGCGGTGTCTCCCCGCCACAGCCGAGAGGTATGACTGATTTGCCTACAGGGGTTGATATACCCTCCATGACTACTCCTGCAGTTATTTCGGAACCTGTCGGATCTCAGCCTGAGGGGACTTCCGTTGGTATTGGTATGCTCAGAATTTGCCTTTAAATTTTCTTATCGTATTCGATAATCTCTTAGCTTTCCACACTATTTCTTGTAGGATCTCGATCATCTCTATATGAGCGTGTCCACGCCCTCTTGGCTGAGACCGATCCCGACAAAGACATTTTTCGTACAGACCTCGGCCTTTTTACCGTCTTTTATAACGGCATGATCGAGAAACTTCTTCATCGAGGATATGGTTTCGATCAGTTCAGGCGTTCCTTTTCTCGTCACATGCCGATGTTCAGAGAAGAAGGGTATCCAGAGTTGGCCGATTCCTTCACCGCCGATTTTGCTGTTCTGGAGTCGGAGATCCGAGAGTTGAAGGAGCTGAAGGCTAAAGGGGTTTCTTCCTTCGTGTCCTCTCAGATGGATCATAGGCTGGCACAGTGGCGCGACCTGAGATCTTCCATCGGCAGTGAGCTTTAGTCACATGAGCGTTCAGTTGCGCAGCTGATGGCTACCGTGGCGAGGAGGAATACAGATAGGACCGAGCTAATCCGCTCTTTGGATTCCGGCCGCGAGGAAGTGGCTAGGTTGAAAGAGGCCTTGAAGCTCGCCGAGGAGTCCATTACTATCATTGCAGAAGACCTGGCTGGAGTAGAGCATTCTCGTGGACAGGCCCTCGAGAAGCTAGGATCTACACAGGAGAGACTGATGAAGCTGAAGAATGAAGCCGTGAAGATCTTGAGCAGTTCTGAGGAATCCGTCCGAGCTGGCCTGCAGGCAGAACTTGAGCAGAGTTATATAGATAGGCTTTCTAGTTTAGAGTCTCATGTTCTTAGCCGTCAGCTGCCTTCGGGCTAACGAGCTTTTTATTGTATGCTTTGACTTGATCTATTAATAGAGACTCCGCATTTGATTCCTTTATGGTATTTCTTTATTTATTTTGAACTCATCGATGCTAAGATTTACGGGATTTTTGGCAAACCCCCAGCCATCAACGGGTTTGATATGCCTTTACCGATTACCGTTTGAATCGGGCTAGCATGTGAATTATTAAAACCCGTCTCACATGTAACGTTGCGCTAAAAAAAATCGCTTTTCTTAGACTTGATGCTATGATTTTGAATACATAGACTTAACCAATTTTTATAGGGAAAAGGTACCCCGCGCCGTGTACTAGACGACGACTTATCCCTTCTTAGGCTTCGGAATAAAATTCCCCAGGTTTAGACCCTGGTGTCTTTTTCAATCGGCGAAAGACTAAACCGGCAATGTGTATTAGACATAGACTTTGGGATTTTTGGCAAACCCCCAGCCTTCAACGGGTTTGATGTGCCTTTACCGATTACCGTTTGAACCGGGCTAGCATGTGGATTGTCTAAATCCGTTCCGCATGTAACCCCATGCACAAAGTGCCCGGATTGGAAATTGAAAATTGTGTCCTTTATCAGAATAAAGACGGATTGGGGAAACAGGAGAGGAAGAATTTTTTATTCTATCTCTAAGGACTGAAGAGGAAGAATTTTATATTCTATCCACAGTCGGAAAGGAAACTCAAGGTGGGATCTCCACCCCATTTTGATATTTAAGATATTATTCCTATTGTTAGGTTTGGAATTTGAGTTACTAATTATATATGTTTTTATTACATTATCTCGTATCATTAATTATTATTCTTTTATAATTAATATAAAGATAGTTTTAAATAGCGTTTGTGATTATGTATGTTGTTTATACCTTATTATAATCTTTATTGTCCTTTGCCTGTTTTATTCTGTATTATTGTCTTATATCTTGTGCTTCTAGTAATATTGCGTGCTTCATTTGTTTATGACTCTTGAAAATTAATATTTATTTATTTATATATCTGTATTTTGTACTTTCGATGTTATTATTATCATGTTCTATCTTTACTGTTTGCTATATTTGATTATGATATCTATGATTATTTACGTGCGTTTATGTTTCTATCTGCTTTAGACATGTGTTGCTATAATATTATCTTTGAACTTTTTACATATTTGTAATTTCTTATTTTCGATACTTGTGTCTTATGTGTCTTAGTTGGTTGAATGCGGTTTGCTGATTACACTCATGTGTTTTGTTTGTAACTATACTTTTGTATATCTTGGATATTTATCCTACTAACTGATTGTATGATATTTCTATTGTAATTTGATATATTTTTATTATTATTTTCATGTCTCTTATGTTGTACATTATATTTATCTAATCTATATATATATATATATATATATATATGTTTGATTATTTGCTATTTTGTTTTGCTTACATAATCCTTAAATGTTTCTTTTACTTTTGCTTGTATATGATTTATCTGTTATTTGCATAATGCTAGGTGATTAGGACCTAACATATTGAGTCTGAGAAATGCCAATGACTGGCAGATAGAAATTTTTGTGAATCCACCGTCGATTAATTTGATCAGCAGATGGTTTGGTGAGGAAAGATTAACCTATCAGAGGATTGGATCTCATCTCACAAAAATAACTCATAAGAGTTAGAGAATTTGACAATAAGAAGAAACATTCCGACATTCAGAGTTCGAACATGGATTTCTTATTCATCGCTTTTACAGTGACTGGGTTATCCCTAAGAATATCCCATGTGGTATTCTTCCGGGAACTTCCCGATACATTATTTATCCTGAAGATACTAAGGATAATATTTTTTCAGGAACTTGCCGTTTATCGGCATCATAAGCCGGTCGCCGTCCTTGGTGACTAGGCGATATGTGCCACTCGAGTAGACTGTCTCTACTACGAATGGTCCCTCCCATTTGGGTTCAAATTTGCCCTTCTTCTTGGAGTTAAGGATCATAGGCCGCCTTTCAGCTAGAACCAAATCCCCTTCTTTGAAGCTTCGTTGTCGAACCTTTTTATCGAAAGCTCGAGAGATTCAGGCTTGGTAGAATTCGATATGTTGTTGAGCTTCTAAACGCTTCTCATCTAGTCTTTCAAGTTCTTCAAGGCGCTTCTGATGTTGCTCTTCGGTCGTCATTTGAGTCGCGAGGGAAATTCGAAACGATGGGATTTGAATCTCCAATGGAAGAACAGCTTCACATCCGTATACCAGTGAATACGGGGTTGCTCCCGTTGGTGTACGCACCGTGGTCCGATAGGCCCATAGAGCCGCGCCAAGCTTGTCATCCCAGTCTTGTTTATTAGCTTTCACGAGTTTTGATAAAATCTTTATGATAGTCTTATTGAAGGCTTCGGCCAGTCCATTCGCTGTGGAATTGTAAGCTGTCGAAGAGATGTCCTGAATTTTAAACTTTTCGCAAAACCTGATGAAGGCGTTGCTGACGAATTGAGGACCGTTGTCATGTACGATTCGTCTTGGTACACCATGCCGGTAGATGATATGGTGCTTGATGAATGCAATGACATTGCTCGTTTTAACTTCTCTGAGTGGAACTGCCTCAGCCCATTTGGAGAAGTAGTCAGTAATCGTCAGGATGAACCGGTCACCTTTGACTGACGGGGGATTTATAGGACCAACAATGTCCATTCCCCAGGTCTCAAATGGCCATGACGTAACCGAAGGATGCAGATACTCTGGAGGTTGGTGCATATAATTCGCATGTATTTGACATGCGTCACACTTTCGGGCATACGCGATTGCATCACTCATCATGAAAGGCCAAAAATACCTCATTCTTGATGCGGTCATAAAGTTTAGGACCAGGTTGGTGTGCACCACACTCTCCTTCATGTGCTTCTCTAAGGACTTCCTCAGCTTCTTTAGTCGATAAGCAGCGTGCCAGCAATCCATCGTACCCCCTGCGGTATAGCGTTCGATTCTCCGTATTATAGTAGAATCTTGGTGCCCTTCGTTGGATTGACTCTCTTTCCTTCATATCCTCTGGTAGGATTCCATGCAAGACGTAATCGATGATGGGGAAACGCCAATCTCGGGGTTCAAACTCAATTTGGGTTGAGTGTGTTTCCTTAATCTCTTCTTCTTCGTCCTCTTCATCATAGATCGGCACTAGGAGTTGGTGGGTCCTTACCGTAACGAACTGTTCTGTTTCAGGAGGCTGCGCTAGTGATACGGCTAATGCTGCTAACGCGTCTGCGTAGGTATTTTGTAGCCGTGGAATATGTTCGATAAAGAATCCTTCGAATGATTCTGCCATTTCCACTGCCATCTTATGGTATGGTATTAAATCTTGGCTTCGGACATCGTACTCTCCCTGAACTTGTTTAATTATCAGTTGGGAATCGCCGAAGGCTTCGAGGTACTCAACCCCCAGTTCTTTGGCGAAACTGAATCCTATGAGTAATGCATTATATTCGGCTACGTTATTTGAGCACGGTTCGGTCAACGAGTAAGCTCGAGGCATCACGTGCTTTCCTGGGGAAACTAAGACAACTCCAACTCCGGAAGAAATCTTAGAACTTCCAGGAGCACTTGCTACATTAGTTGCTCGTGAAGCGTCGTCGAAGTACAAACGCCATACTTGCTGGTGCGAAGTTGTGTTGACTTCGTGGGTTTCATCGGGTAGGTCGTCATATATCTCGGCGGTGTCCGTAGTTGGATTAGCTGCCAGGAGATCACAGATGGCCTATCCTTTTACTGACTTCTGTTGTTTAAAATGTAAGTCATATTGGGACAAGAGCAAGGCCCATTTTGCTAACCGCCAGTTCATGAAAGCTGGTTGAGTCATGAATACTCGGACTGGGTTAACTTTAGAGATGACATAAATGGTCTGTCCAACCAGATAATGCCGCATCTTCTGAATAGCGAACACTAAGGCAATGCATTCTCTCTCAATCATAGGATATCGAGATTCGGCGCCTACCATGGTTCGGCTCAAATAATATACTGCCTGCTCATGACCGTTATCGTCATCTTGTGCAAGTAATGCACTTAATGAGTGGCTCCCCGCCTTGACATAAATCAAGAACGGTTTGCCCGATTTCGGTGCAACGAGTACAGGAGGTTTCGAGAGATATTCTTTAATACTCTCGAATGCCTTTTGACAAGCGTCATCCCATACAAAAGATACGCCCTTCTTTGTGAGCTTGGAAAATGGTTGGCATTTTCCTGAGAGGTTCGAGATGAACCTACGAATATAAGCTAATCGCCCTTGCAATCCTCTGAGCTCCTTGAGGTTTCTCGGAGGTTGCAATTCATTAATTGCTTTTACCTTATCAGGGTCGATGTGAATACCTTTGGTAGTGACGACAAATCCTAGGAATTTACCACTGGACATTCCGAGGAAAGACTTGGTAGGATTCATCTTCAATTAATGGGCTCGCATCAAGTCGAACATGGTCTTCAAGTCTTTAATGTGATCCTTCTTATCGCGACTTTTCACAACCAAATCATCCACGTAGCACTCGACAGTCTTCCGGAGATGCTCCTGAAAAATCTTCGACATGGCTCTTTGATACGTGGCCCCTGCATTCTTTAAACCGAAGGGCATGACCGTATAGCAGAAAACGCCGAGGGGTGTTCTAAACGCGGTATGCTTTTCGTCATCTGGATGCATTTTTATTTGATTATAACCAGAGAAACCATCCATGAAAGACATCCTCTCGAACCCGCACGTATTGTCAATGATGACATCTGTGATGGGAAGGGGGAAATCATCTTTTGGGCAGGCAGCGTTAAGGTCTCGGGACCGGGACGATATGGGAAAGCCACTCCGGATGCTGCTCTTCCCGAACGAAGCCCGAGTCAATAAGCTTTTTAACTTCGGTCTCGATTGCTTCCATCATTTGCGGACGAAACCGTCTTTGTTGTTGTTTGACAGGTTTGACATCCGTCTTGATATTGAGACGATGCACTGCTACATTTGGATCGAGCCCTGGCATGTCTTCATAATTCCAGGCAAACACATTGATGTACTCCCTGATAAGAGAGATTAACTCCTCTTTCTCTTCAGGCGGGAGGCTGTCGCTAATGAATATAGGCTTCGGATTATCTTCGCTACCCATATTCACCTGGAGTACTTGATCTTTGGTAGGAGGTTCTCTTTGTTCAAACCTATTACCATACTGCATGTTTAGGTGATGAACCCAAGGATCTTCCCATGTCGGCATCTGGTCGTCCTCCTCTATTGTGGTAGGATCGACCGTAACCATGTTCGACATCAACTTTTTGAACATCTCACCGATACTAGTATCGGAATCCCAAGCTGAAGAATCAGAAGAGTATCCATTTCTAGCTTTGTTACCAATTTGATCGATGACTTGCCAGCAACATTCGTCGTCAGATGAGGAGACATAACCAAGACCTCTTTTATGGCGATAATAATCATCGGGTTTTCCCTTTGGTACATAGGCCATTCGAGGTGGAACTCGCGGACCTCGACCAAAGCAAAGACCCTCTCCGAGTGTGAAGTCATATCCATACTTCTCCATTAGATCGCGCGCTTTTGCATCATACCTAAATAAGTGAGGAGCAGGTTTATCGTCATCGTCTTCCTCTTCTAAGAAGTGGTCGGGTATCGGAGTTTCTCTTCCTTTTCCGTAGACGACTTCTTTTCCACCCCCTGTTCCCGCGGGGATGACAAGTGTCGCTCCGCATGGATCTTGTACCTATTTTTTCGTCAGACAAAATGATTGAAGTGGCATATACAAGTCAGGGTTATCATATAGTTCTTTAGTGACATTATCAAGACACATCGAGTACTCTAAATCATCATTTATTGATAGTTTTTTGGCAAGTTACCAATTACAACTACTTTCTGATGATTCATCATCGTCAAGATTGATTACAATGGGTACAATGTCATTAAGTATAAAACCACCATCATAATCAAACCCAGCTTCAGTATCAGCTTCATCTCCGCTGTCCGTTCCTTGGGCCGATGATTCAGTATCGGATTCGGCGCCGTATAGAAGGGAATCGGTGAAATAGTTCTCCAATCCCTTAAACGGTTGCTTATCCGCGACCACCGTCTTGACTTCATTATTTGTGTCCACATACTTGAGACATTGGTGTAGAGTTGACGGGACTATAAGGTTACCGTGGATCCAAGGTCGACCCAACAGTAAATTATAGGATGTTTCCGCGTCAATTACGTAGCAGGTAACTTCTAACTTCAAGTCTCCGATCTGACACTTTATTCGAATCTTTCCCAAGGGTCTGGACCCACTGGTGTTGAATCCATAAATCGTAGTGCCGGTGGAGGCTAGTTTGCTAGTCGGAATTCCGAGATGATGTATCAGTCGGAATGGCATGATGCTAACAGCAAAACCCGGATCAACTTGGATCCGGTTGACCATGCTGGAGCCAATGTGCCCGGTGAAATACAAAGGCCGATCATGCTTTGAGTTCTTCGTCTGTATGTCTTTTTTGGTAAAGGAGATGCAAGGAAAATGATGCGCCGCGAGATTGTAGTGTTGAGCTGACGGCTCCGGTCCTTCAGGAGATGGCTTGATTCGAGTCAAGAAAGCTTCAGAGTCGCTCAAGGCCTCTTGTAATGCTTTCCTTGTATCCTTGGAAAGACGCAGCAGCTCGTATAGGGTTATCCTAGCCGGGATATTGGCTAACTGCGCCATGATGTCAAAATGGGGCGGAGAGCTTGCCTTTCCCGGTTTGTCTTTCCCAATCGGATGATTGAATCGAGACTGCCCCCTTTCTCCTTTTGCTGGACTTTCTCCGTAGCTACAGGTGTTGGGGGAGTTGCGACAATTCCCAGTTCCGCCAGCGTCTTTGAGGGAGCGGTTTTGTTTACTCCCAGTTGCTCAGAAGCATCCGGATATTTGTAGTGATATTCGTTCCCGCTCCGGGTTACAAAGGCTTCCTGCTCATCCTCAGAAAGTGGGAAGGCTGGAATCGCATCGTCATCTTCTCCTGGAATAGCAGAAGCTCCATAACAAGACTTACCTTTTCCTCTTGACCTTTTCTTGGAAGAGGTTCCAGTCCATTGTTCATCTCCAATCAAATCTGGGTGAACCCAGAGAATCTCACCATTCGGGGCTATGTGTGGCACAAGTCCTTTCTGGCGCTGCTTGTGAGGATCATCGTTCACCGTCTTCACTGCTGCATTTATTACCGGCTCATGTTGGAACCAGTTCAAGGGAACGGAACCGAAACTAATTGAAACTGCATTTGCTCCCACTTTCTTCTCCTTCGGTTGCTTCATGGTGATGACCCCAACATCGATTAGAGCTTGGATCTTGTCCTTAAGGGCATAGCACGCCTTGGTAGGATGGTGCACCGCTCTATGAAATGCGCAGTATTTTGGATCATTGACTCTCTTAGCATCTTCCTGATCCTGGACCGGAGGCAACTTGATCTTGTTGAGGCAATTTGATCTTGTTATTCTCAATGAGGTACTTGAAGATACCGGGAACTTCATCCTCTTTGAACGAATAGACTTTTGGGAACTTTGGCTCCGAGGCCTTTGGCTTCTGGGGCTGCTGTTGCCACCTTGATTGTTGAGGCCCCTTTTGTTGCTGCTGTTGCGGTTGTGCTTGCACCTCGAATGTTTGATTCGCGTCCACAACATTCGCATGTGCTTTTCCCTTACCCTTAGGGACAAAGTTCTGTTGCGGAGCGTTATTTGCTATTTGGCCCCTTTCCGCCTTCTTCCTTTTAAGGAATCGTTCGGCTCGTTCTCCTCGCACCTTCAGATCCTTCCAGGTCTTTGGCGGTGCCATTCCCATAGCTTCCAGGATGTCCAATGAAAGATTATTATGACAGGTCTCGAGGATGAAATCTTCGCTGACCGGATCCCTACAATTCATTGCTTTATTTCGAAACCTCTTCACAAAGTTTTCGACTGTCTCACCATTCTTCTGTTTCTCCTCAAACAGAGTGCTGATTGAGACCTCAGTGTCGTCGTCAAAGAAGTTCGTCAGAAACATATCCTCCATATCATCCCAACTGCTGATACTCCCCGGTTTGAGGCGACGATACCAATCGAAGGCCGCTCCGCGAAGAGTGCCAACGAATGACCGCACCATTAAGGGTTCATTCCCGAAGATTATTCCTAAGTAAGACTTAAAATATATTAAATGTTGGGTAGGGGAACCCTTTCCATCAAACGGCGTAAAGTTGATTAAATTGAACTTTGCCGGATATGGAATTGATTCCCACTCCCTTGGGTATGGACATGGTATGCCGGACCTCTTCACTTCTTGAGCATTCATCAACGCGTTGATTTTGCTCTCCAAGTCCTTCATTTTCTTGTCTTCACTCGTATCTATCTTCGAGTGGTTTCTGGGAGAGGTAACGTGATCCTCCTTCGCATTATTATCCGGGGGACCGCCTCCGTTATTATTTTTGTCAGGAGGGATAGTTATATTGACATTATCCTCTTCCCGTTCATTCTCCTCTTGATTCAGATTATTACGATGACTGGGTTCTCCTTGGTGAGTTGTCATTGCCGCGATTTGTTGGTCATGCATCTCTCTCATCTGCTGCATGGCCATCTCCATCTCGAACTTAAAAGCTTCCTTCTGCTTAGTCAAGGCATCTTCAAGCATCTTGCTTACTTGTTTGGCGCTGATCATAAATGATTCGTAGGGCTGTCCCGCACTAGACGCCGTGTCATCGGATGCTATAGCCGAGTAGGAGTCTGAACCAGCATCTGACGCCTCCTCTTCCAAAGGAAGTCCCTTTTGCATCCTTTGGTAATTCTTTCGCCTATTGATCCCTGACCGCAATCGAGTCATGCGTTGGGATGCTTCGGCAAGTTGATCTGAGCTAGAGTGTCGTGTCGATTTCCCTCTGCCGGTCAAATTAGCAGACACTTCTAGGAATTCGTCCTCTTGGCGTACAGGCTTCTTCCTACGAAAATGCCTTGGCTTGTTTTCGGATGTTCTAGTAGAAATCCTCTCGAACACCGAAACTCTCCTTAGGGCTTTAGTATAGCAGCATTCCGACAACACCGCCTTGATTATGTTGGCACACGGACAGTGAGATTCCGTGTCTCGAGCATCTCTCTTTCGAGACTTACCCGCACCCCCAGCTCTATAGTACAACTCATCAGTTTGATAACTGGAGCAACCCATAGAGTGTTGGCATGACTTCCCAGGTATAACACCATCATCATCAGACAAATGTGTTTCCCTCTGGGGATATGACGCTTTATTAGCGTTTTCAAAAGTCGCTCGTTCAAGTCTACGCTTTTGCGAGCGTGAAAACTTAACGGGCTCTTGAACTTCGACACGCAATCCAATGCGGTCGGTAACAGGGGCTTTCCCTTTGTTATCTTTCTTGGGGGGATTAGCACGACCCCCAGTCTGGTTTGTTGTTTGGGGACCTTTCAATGGTCCCAATCGCTCCTTGACGGGTGTCTTGCCTCGATCTTCTGGTAAAGGGCCGAGGCGACCTCTCAAAGGCACCCTGGATCTTGAAGAATCCACGTTCTTACCTGGCTCCGCCGGAGGGGCAAGGGAAACGGGATCTGGATTTGATGAAGGTTGGACGGCAATTCCGTCCACTTTTTCCTTTGGAGTCGGTTTTGCCTTTGGCACCCACATCTGCTTGTGTTTTGACGGCTTCTTGACCGTCTCTTCTTTCTGCATCTCTTCCGCTTTCTACAGAAGGACTCGGGCATGCGCAAGCAACGCGCGGCGTTTCTTGATTCACTCTTCGAGGGTTGAGCGAGTCCTCTTGACACGAACCCATTCGTTCGTCTCTGTCTTGGAGGAGGAGTTGGTTGTGCGCCGTTGTTGCTCTTGGCGCTGTCTGGACTTGAAATTCTCATTGTAGCGGATCCCGTCCATTGATTCTGCGGCCTTGGCCAGTTGTCGCGCAAGGCGCTGACGCCGTCTTTGGCGCGCCCTCTTCGACAAGGTTGGAACAACTTCAGCCGTTGACTTCGCGGCGGAAGGGAGATCTGGATCTGCAACTTCGACCACGTTAGACGCCATTGGAGCGTCGCGATGAGTAAGTGCAACGGTGGCGAGGGGATCTTGGATCTTCGATCCTGAGGGCCCGCGAGCACTCTTGGAAGATGAAGTCTTCCTACGCCTGTTTGGAGAGGCGGATCTGGAGGAGGAGGAAGAGAGCTACTCTTCAAACTTTTGTTGATCGAACTCGTATTCGATCTCTTCGTTCACCCTGATCTTGAAAGCCGGTTGCATCACGACGGCCTCGGCAGCGAGGCCGTTGGCTCCCACTGTGGTCGCCAGTTTGTTTTCGGAAAAAGCTGCCTTCATCATTGATTTCATTAAACTTCAGTCGTTACAAATGAATTCAAATAAACACAAGATCCGTTCGTCGTCTCTTGCTTGCGTGGGTCTTTAGCCTGTGACGGGGACGTTGATATCCGTGGACTACCTAGCAATCAGATCTGATCCAGAGCTTCGTCGATCCGCGAGGAGATCTAGAAACTTGAAGTGCCTATCTCGATAAAAGTGAGATATTTGCTCTTCTTAGTATTACCACAACGGGATAATACTAAGGATCGGGTACGGGTGATGTAGATCTGACGAAGAAATTCTCTTGCGTTGAAGTGCTCGATCACTCTTCACTCCGGCAGGGCTTCGTCAATTCTCCAAAAATCCATATCTGAAAAAATGTGGCCTAAGGCTTGTATTTATAGGCATGAGGGGTTGCGGAGCGGTTAAAACCACTCAAAGGGGTCAAATCCGCGTTGAGACACCCTAGGGGTGTCTTGGCCTGGCCGAGACACCCTTGGGGTGTCTCGGCCTGGCCGAGACACCCTTGGGGTGTCTTGGCTTGGTCTCGGCCTGGCCGAGACACCCTTGGGGTGTCTTGACTTGGCCGAGACACCGTAGGTGCCTCGGTTCAGCTCTGAGACGTTTTCAATGCCCGTATGACCGTTTTCGCTGTAACTTCTTCGTCTGAATCCGGATTTGAGTGATTCCAAATGCGTTGGAAAGACGACAAGGAGTTCAATCAGTTCCAATGGTTGGATTATCTGTAGAATGAATGAGACACGAAGGGCGTTGTTCCTTTTGTAAATATCGCGGGGCTCCCGATTAGCCCGCACCTTCGTCATTCCGGAATTCTGTCAGCTCACGTAGTTCGTCGATTCACTTCAAGCATTCACTGACGTAAATCAAACTCCTGTAAACCAGATAGTGACGTTCATCATCATTCCTTAACACTGAGCTGTTCGTAGAGACCTATAGGTAATTTTCGATGCCTACACGTAGCCCTATGTCAACTTCGGTCAACGGTTACGACTGTAGGCATATAAAATTGCTTATAGGTCCTCTAGCACAGCTCGGCACAAACCGACGAACCAACGAGGCGACGAGATCGACGAATCGCACAGAAGCGACAGGACAGAATGCAATTTCCATAGCGCTGTTCGCGAATCAAGCTAAGTGCTTAACGGAAATCAACGCAGTCATCCAACGGCAGAACATGACTCGGACGAATCAGCGATCGAATCAATTGATCGTTCGTTTCGCGACTCAGATTCAGAAGTGGATTTACTGCCTACATACAGGTATCCTGATTTACTCGCCAAATCAGCGTCAACGAATCAAGTCTGGATAAATCAACCACGAGATAACCAAATTACAGATAGAACCAAGCGGAAAAACACCAACCCACCACCATAAGGGGCTCCGGCCCGAAGCCGATGGCCAACTTCAGTGGCTCGGCCCAAGCCGAGCCACCTCAAAGTGCGCTTCGGCCCGAAGGCCGAGCCACCTCAAAGCGTGCTCGGCCCAAGCCGAGCCCACCTTGGGTGGCTCCGGTTGGGCCGAGCACCTCAGCGGTGGCTCGGCCCAGAGCCGAGCCATCTCCATGAGCTTGTGTTGGCCCGGGCCAGATTCTGTGCCTAGCCTTACAGCATTCTGTAGCGTGCCTTAATAAGTGAAATTAGAGCTAGGCTCTATTGTTTTCTTTATAATTTTCCATGGGGTGCGTTGGAAAATTTGTGAGAGACGTACGACAGCGCCTGCCTGGATCTGTAGACTCCAAGAACTTACACAAGATTCATGCTTTTGGGACAATCGGGGAAAGGTACTTCCGCTCATCCAGATCTTGTGTGCTTCCCATAAATAGGGCAGATCATCACAACGTCCACAATATTACCCGCTCCAAGAATCGTTCTGAGATACCCAATAGCAGACCGCTGATTCTCAGATCTACGCAGGCTATACTGCCGGCATCAAGCTTGGTTCTTAGATCCCGAAGTACCATTGGAACGATTGGTTTTTTTCATCTTGGTGAAGTGATTACTCTCAACCTGGCTTCATTATTTCGCCTTCACCGAGTGAAATAATACCCGTTATAGCTGCGTCAGATTTTCCGGATCCAGGATCTCTCCATATATCTGCTTCGGGGATTTTGTCTCACGGACGCAAACAACTTGGTCCAACGGTCAGCAGCAAGAGAACCCAGCCATAAGTCATTCCTTCTTGCGAATCTACTTGCGACCGCCAAAACAGCGCGGGAGCCCGCCGTTACGTGTTCGAGCATACGTAGAGGACGAGCGACACAATTTGTACAATCTTGTTTATTTTTAGATTTGATTTTTCGTTCTGTAACGGAATCTTGGAGTAAAAACTGAGTCCGCTCCTCTGTGGTAACTCAAAATTTGTTGTAATTCAAGCATGACAACTGGAATCAATAACAAGAAAAGCAGCACGAATTTGTCCAGCCGAACAATTCTGTCGATGGGCATGCCCACCCAAGTCGGGCACCACCCGCATCTCGCTGCCAGAGATTTTCGAGAGCGTCGCGGGCAGCCCCGCGGGAATTCAAGAATCCCAGTCGGTGGAGCGAGGTCGAATACGAGTATCGATCAGACAAGTTTCGAGAATACCTTTCATCCTCGTCATAGATCAACTCTCCCCCCGAAAGTCAAGAAGTCCAAGTTCTTCTTCCACAGGAAAGGAGAATTAATGCGTTGTCCGCTACGTAAGAAGCTTGAACCAGCTAACACAACGAGACGAGCCTCATTACTCCGCATACGATTGACGCCAAAAGTGTGACTGTCTTTCTGCGTTGTCAGGTGAGGCCATCCAGAAGGCCAACCTCCAACCAGATCAAGCTAGTTCCATATTACCAATTCCTCCCGTCACCAAAGGAGCGCGTGACTCTCTCAAAAGAGCCCGCGAGCAAGGCTCCACCAGACGCCAAGTAGACCTTTTGGGCCAAACAAACAGTTCTCCACAAAACAGATTGGACATTCACCTGACGCGTAGTCCGCCCTACAACGCGGATTGAGAAGAACAGAGAAGGCTAAAGCAGCCTACTCGAGCAACAATTCTCATCATGAACGGCCCAGCAATAGAGCTGGGATTTAGAGGATGCAGATGGAGCCGTTGTGTGGTTGTGATACTGATGGTCAAATAGCAGGGGAAAAATAGACAAAGAAATCCACCGGAAGATACCCAGGCACCCTTCCCATAGTCCTGGCGCCAACTCCAATGGTAATTGGGTCCGTGTCAATACCGAGAACTCGGTGTCTGATCGCTGGAATAAACGCATCCGCCAAACGCGTCCAGCCAACACTATCTCAGCCGCGAGGCGACGGCGCTCAAGACGCGAAGAAGCCCCGTTAGCAAGGTCTGCAGAAAAGAACGCTGCCAACCAGAAGCCCGCCACCAACTCGCAAAGTTTGAGAGGGCCGAAGTCATAAGAAGCGGCCCGGACCGCCTTTCAGACCAAATAAGCTTTAATAAAATCAAACTTGCAGCCTCCAACCAAAATTTTCAAACCTCCGGACGAACCCAGCTAAAGTCGCGGCGGGCGAGACGTTCCCATACGCTACTCCGGCAGATCATGCCACGAATCCCCCTCACCGAAGAAGTTAAAGCCAGTCTTGGAGCGCCTCGGTCCCACTTCCCGTAGGAGCGAAGCAAAGCTCCGATCCCCAGAACGTTTTGGGGGAGCCCCACTAAGAAACCCGAACGGAATCAAACACGCTGAGGGGTCGCTTCGCCACCTCCAACCATTGACAAGGGAAGCCAGGCAGCTGGCTGCAGCACCGCAATTTGCGCATTGACGGTCCAAGAGCGGCGCGCTGCGCTGAATACTATTCACGCGCACGAAAATGGCATGTTCTCGAGTGCGGCGCCATTACTTCACGATTTGACCGACCGATTACGCTAAGTGGCTGACTCTTTGACAACATCCATAAAGACATGGTAAATATCTCCCTCACGCGAGAGGGACAATCCATTTTAACGTTTATCATCTGATGATTGATTACGTCTATACCTGAAGAAATTATTGTGCAACACATACGATAGCGTTGCTCTGACTTCAAACGAACGAGCTAGCCGTATACTCTGCGTGCATGAGGGTACCGAGCCAAGCCCAGAAAGAGCGCGATTCTCCGAAGGCTAGAAACTCAAGTGGGTCCCAATAGAGTAAAGCTGCTCGCTTGATATCCGAATGTAGTGCTGCGAGTCGAATCGGGGCGCCATCTTGAGTAGGTACGATGTCTCAAGTGCAGAAAAACTGGCGAAAGATCCAAGTAATCAGTCGTCCTAATTTTGATTCCGAGAATGTTATCAGTGTTGCGCAAGGCTCGTTTGGAGGCCACCGAAACGCAAAACCCAAAAGGTGCATTAGGGCGTTTCCTGCGCAAAGAAGAACGGTGTCGTTAAAGGACGGAGAATTTCTGAGGGTCAGCGCCAACATGACCAGCAAAGAGGGCAGCATCGCACACAGATTGATCTGCAAGTCGCTTGTTTCTGGAAGCGTTGCCCGGGTGTAACGTCTGCAGTCCGGCCAAGCATCCGCACGCAAGGAACTTGATGTGGGCCGCTAGCGGTTCGCGACAAGATGCCTTGCGCGAAGCATTGAAGAATCGATTCCTGCTCTGCTGCTCGCAAATTGGCGGGACAACCAATAACAGTGTCCAGGGGCGTAAGGACAACCCGGCGAATCATTTCATGCATAAGCCCGCGGACAGAAATGGCCAAGCATGTACCTGAGAACGCTTTGGCTAAAGCGAAAGAAGTTTAATCAAATTCGCAGGATAAGCGAGGGAATGGCCAGTGCCAGCAGTGATGAAAGAGAGATTGCGCATGAGCAGCAAAATCCATGCATTCCAGGAACCGAGCAAAGTGAATTCGAACGCCGTAACCAGAATTATTCAGATTGAAAAGGGGAGCAAACCCGCCACGAATAGCACGTATGCAAAAGCAAATCTACAATGCATAACCGCTCTGTTTCAATACAGGTGCACGGGTTACAGGTGAAAACCCTTTTTCTCCTGGAGGCTAACAGGATGCCACGAACGATACAAAGTGCAAGACTTGAAGCATCAAAGATCTCTGAGAGCAAGATTCAACACGATTGCATCTCCGCTCAAGACGAAGAAAACAGGATTCCTGTACCCATACCCCGAGAGGATGGATCGAT